>NC_088412.1:14347391-14964891 GCF_034236695.1 Oncorhynchus nerka | reverse complement strand
AAACCTAACACCTAAGGCTAAAAATAGCCTTTTTCCTCGTGGGCAATTGTTCTTGTTTTACTATCTTTGTGAGGACGTCTGGTCCCCACAAGGATTGTAAAACCAAAAACCCACAGACACACTAGTGGCGGTCTGCAGTGTCTGAACAGTTTGGGCTACACACTAATAAGACCCCACTCTCAGACGGTGAGACTCAACCCATGCATGTTGTTTTGCTCTAGGACGCCCACAAGCCTCACAAGACCCGTCTGTAGGTAGCCCTGGAACCAGTAAAAACAGCCATTTTTTAAACTATATATAGAAGTAATTTAGTGCAAAAAAAAAGGGTCTAACACACACACACACACACACACACACACACACACACACACACACACACACACACACACACACACACACACACACACACACACACACACACACACACACACACACACACACACACACACTGCTCTCACCCAGTCAGCATGTGGTAGGTACTGTAGTTTGTGAGTGACCAGCACCACGGTCCTCTTCTCTTCTCTCAGCAGTTTGCAGATGCCCTCCTGCATCAGGTGGTCACTCAGGTGAATGTCCAACGCTGAGAACGGGTCATCCTGAAACAACACCGATTAAAAGTGAAAGGTCAAATGGTCAAAAACAGGACTAATGGAGTTCTGACTATTTTGATAAAGCTGATTGGAAAAGCAGATTAAAAGAGCTATCTAAACACTTCATTTCTCAGTATACTGAGACTTCTGTTTTTGTTGTACGTTGTCCCTGTCCACATGCAGTCTATCGTTCACTGTGTAGACCTGTAGACAGGTTGTCTCTCTCACCAGTAAGACCACATTGGTCTGTTGGTACAGGGCTCTGGCTACACCTATACGCTGGCGTTGCCCTCCTGACAGAATTATACCCTGTAGAGAGAGAGAGAGAGAGAGAGAGAGAGAGAGAGAGAGAGATGTGAAAGAATGAATGGAGAGATTATTCATTCCATCAGGTCAACACCGTGTCAGTGAGCAAGGCTAACAGACTGAAAACATGCACTAACTTACTCAGTCCATCTATTACCTATCTTCTGAGAGCGTTTTACTCCAAAATATTTAAGACATTCGGTCCTCTCTCTCTCTCTCACTCTTTCACACATACCCACACCCAATACTGAGTGATGAGATGTCTGTCTGCCTGCAAGGTGAATCTATGATAGTAGAGGTTATGTAACCCAGACCACATTATAGTGAGTGTGTGTGTGTGTGTGTGTGTGTGTGTGTGTGTACAGTGACTTCAGAATAGATTCATACCCCTTGATTTATTCCACATTTAGATTTTCTGTCTACACACAATACCTCAATGTCAAAGTGGAATAATGTTTTTCAAAGTATTTACAAATTCATTAAAAAATGAAAATCTTGAGGGGTATGAATATTTTCTAAAGGCACTGTATGTATTGTACTATGTGTGTGCGCGCACTTGTGTGCACTGAAAAAAATAAAGGTTCTTAAATGGTTCTTCCTCAGCTCTGAGAACTCTTGCCCAATAAAGAACCTTTGAGTTAAGTGTTGGGTTCTTGATGTAGCATCTACAGTTTTTCAGAATTTAAAAAAGTTATTGAAATGTATTGAAGCCTGCAGATGTGTCCCTTTCATAGCACACAACAGGGAAACACTGGTGTAAAATTACCACATTGTTGGTGTTAATAACTAGAGTGGAACCAAAACCACGCCCATCATTATCATATTTCCCAGCATGCTCTATTGTAGGTTGATTTTTAGAATTGTTTGTTTCAAAATCTATGTTTTTGCATGTAGATTGATTGATTAATTAATCTTATGCTACTCAAATATAAATAACATCAATTTTTCTAAACTAATCCAATCTTTTACTTGGACTTATTGCACCTGTAACTGAAATGGTTGTTTCTGTTCAAATGTCTCATTTCTTAGTCTTCCCAACCCTGGTAGTCATTCTGATTGTAGGTTGCGGGTGAATGACAATTCCAAATGCTGGATAACCTCACTCTGGCTGGATTCCAATAGACATCCCTTTGCAAGCCAGCATAATGTGACTTGTTGACCTGATGTGGTCTGTAGAATAGGAGTTGTAGGCTAAAGTTAGGCCCTCAAAATAAGGCCTTATAAAATGTGTATTATATTGCCTTAAATTATGTAATTTTTATGACAACCTATTCACTTAGGATCTCACTTGGTGAAGGCCACAGGACAAAAAAAATGAATGAATGTAACAAACATGTCTCTTTCACGAGTAAACACAGTCATGGATGGTATTGGTAACTCTAAAACTCACTAAAAGGCAAAAATAGGTTTAAAATCCTACAGCAGTGCTATTCAATTCTGGTCCTGGAGGCCGAAAACACTTTTGGTTTGGGATTTTTGTATGGTTCTTCAAAAAAAACATGGTTTTTCAGAGACCTTAAAATGGTTCCCTTATATCATCGCTCTCAACAAAACTTATTTGGTTCCTTTATTTTTAAGAGTGTGTGATTGAATGTCAGCAGCTCTCCCCGAGGGCAGACTGTCACTGTAGTGGATTGCTGTTCCACCATTGTTCCTGTAGCCAAGAAAGCAAAAGGTAACTGAATTAAATGACTATCGCCCCGTAGCACTCACTTCTGTCATCATGAAGTGCCTTGAGAGGCTAGTTAAGGATCATATCACCTCCACCTTACCTGACACCCTAGACCCACTTCAATTTGCATACTACCCCAATAGATTCACAGATGATGCAACTGCCATTGCACTGCACACAGCCCTATACCATCTGGACAAGAGGAATGCATATGTAAGAATGCTGTTCATTGACTATAGCTCAACCTTCAACACCATAATACCCTCCAAGCTCATCACTAAGCTCGGGGCCCTGGGTCTGAACCCCGACCTTTCCAACTGGGTCCTGGACTTCCTGACGTGCCGCCCCCAGTTGGTGAAGGTAGGAAACAACACCTCCACTACGCTGACCCTCAACACTGGGGCCCCACAAGAGTGCATGCTCAGCCCCCTCCTGTACTCTCTGTTCACCCATGACTGCGTGGCCAAGCCTCCAACTCAATCATCAAGTTTGCAGGTTTAGACCTGATTACCAACAATGACGAGGCAGCCTACAGGGAGGAGTTGAGGGCCCTGGTAGAGTGGTGCAAGGAAAATAACCTCTCCCTCAATGTCCACAAAACGAAGGAGCTGATCGTGGACATCAGGAGACAACAGCGCATGTACACACACACAAACAGATATGCTTCAAATAACTGTGGACGTTGTGTGGAACAACCTCCACATCCCTCTACCGAGGTCGACCTGCCCCAGGAATTAAAGGGACAGTTCGGCACCTCGCAGCATAGAGACCCAGACCTAAGGGAGGCCATGAGGAAGGTGAAGGTGATCGACGGGAGGAACGTCGACGGATCAGGTGAGCCCCCTCTTCCTTACTATGCAATCAGGCGGGGTCTCTTATACTGGGTCGTACGACGAAGGGGGGAAAACCAGGAATTACTAATGGTGCCTAGGCCATACAGGGATACAGTTCTACAGTTAGCCCATTCCCACGTCCTAGGAGGACACCTGGCACGAGACAAGACTATTGACAGAATCATGCAGAGATTCTATTGGCCCCGGGTCACCCGGGATGTGGCCAGGTATTGTAGGACGTGTGATCAATGTCAACGTACAGCCCCACGGCCACACCTACGTAACCCTTTGATTCCTCTCCCCATCATAGAGACTCCCTTTGAACGCATAGCTATGGACCTCGTAGGACCCCTCCCAAAATCCGCCAGAGGACACGAGTACATCCTAGTGGTTATAGATTACGCTACCAAGTTCCCGGAGGCCATACCCCTGCGTAACATGTCGTCAAAGGGAATTGCCAAGGAGTTATTCCTGATGTTCTCTCGTGTGGGCCTCCCCAAGACTATCTTGACTGACCAAGGAACCCCGTTCATGTCCCGGTTGATGAAGGACTTGTGTCGGTTATATCAGGTTCAACAGATACGTACAAGCATATTCCACCCTCAAACAGACGGGTTGTGTGAACGCTTGAACAAAACGATAAAAAGCATGTTGAGAAGGGTGGTGTCCCGAGACGGGAAAAACTGGGACATGCTTCTCCCACACTTAATGTTTGCCCTGCGAGAAGTACCCCAGGCATCCACTGGATTCTCTCCGTTTGAATTGCTCTATGGCAGACCCTGTCGAGGAATCCTCGACTTAGCCAAGGAGACCTGGGAGACCCAACCATGCCCCTTTCGATCCACAATAGAACACGTTACCCTGATGAGAGACCGCCTGTCAGCAGTGTGGCCCATAGTCAAGGAGCATATGGAGAAGGCCCAAAGGACCCGTGAGTTCGCCGTGAGTTCACCGTGGGAGAGAAAGTGATGGTGCTTGTGCCCACGGCCGAACATCGCTTGCTGGCGCAGTGGAGGGGGCCCTACGAGGTAATGAAAAGGGTCTCACCGGTCAATTACCTCATCAAGCAACCTGACAGGAGGAAGAAGGTCCAAATCTATCACATAAACCTGCTGAAGACATACCATGGACAAGAGGAGGAGGTGGCTTTGATGGCCCTGGAGGGCAAAGAAAAAGAGGAGGCTCTACCACAGGTGCGCCGTGGCCAAACTCTCCTACCGGAGCAGTCAAGACAGCTAGACAAGCTGATTATGAACTTCGGTCGAATATTCTCTCCATTCCCAGGACAAACAGATGTCCTGTTCCACCATATCCACACTGAACCCGGCAAGAAGGTGCATATCCGCCCTTACAGGATTCCTGAGGCTCGCAGAGTCATCGCTAAGAAAGAGGTGAGGGAGATGTTGAGGATGGGCGTGATCGAGCCCTCGACGAGTGAGTGGTCCAGTCCCATAGTCCTGGTCCCCAAATCCGATGGTAGTATGAGACTCTGCAACGACTTTAGGGGCGTGAATGCCATCTCTACATTCGATGCGTATCCCATGCCCCGCGTGGATGAACTCTTGGAGCGCTTAGGAAAGGCCAAGTTCATCACTACCCTGGATTTGACGAAGGGATATTGTGCCGCCGGCAAGTGCCGGTGGCTCCGGAGGATCGCCCAAAGACTGCCTTCGCCACTCCAGAGGGGCTTTTCCAGTATGTGAGGATGCCCTTCGGACTGCACGGTGCCGCTGCAACCTTCCAACGCCTCATGGATGCCATTCTACGGCCCCATCAAGAGTATGCAGCGGCGTACATAGACGATGTGGTCATCCACAGCGAGGACTGGGATAGTCACCTCCTGCGATTACGGGCGGTGCTCGTGAGTTTGGAAGCCACAGGGTTGACAGCCAATCCAAATAAATGCTGCCTGGGTTTGTCCGAAGCGGAATACCTGGGGTACACCGTGGGGAATGGGAAAATACGCCCACAGGCAGAGAAGACCAGGGCAATTCGTGACTGGCCTCGACCCCGGACCAAGCGAGACGTTCGGGCCTTCTTAGGGATAACAGGATATTATCGCCGTTTTATCCCGGGATATGCAACCATTGCCAACCCCTCACAAACCTCATCAGGAAAAACCTGCCAAACCAGGTAGAGTGGAAAGACGAGACGGAAGAGGCCTTTCAATTGTTAAAAGATGGCCTGTGTTCTGATCCCGTTCTACAGGCTCCGGACTTCTCACAAGAGTTCATTGTGCAGGTCGACGCCTCGGATACAGGGCTCGGGGCCGTACTAGCTCAGGGTAAAGGTGAAGCAGAGAAGCCGATTCTCTTCATTAGTAGGAAACTCAGCGATCGGGAACAGAGGTATGCGACCGTAGAGAAAGAGGCCTTAGCCATCAAGTGGGCCCTCGATTATCTCCGGTACTACCTACTGGGTCGGAGGTTTGCATTAGTTACTGACCATGCGCCCCTCACGTGGATGGCTGGTAAGAGAAACAATAACAACAGAATAGCCAGATGGTTTTTGTCTTTACAACCATTCTCTTTCCATGTCATCCACAGGGCCGGATCGAGGAACGGGAATGCAGACGCGCTGTCCCGACGCGACCAAGACGGTGCGTCTGGCGCCCCCCGACCCTCCGGTTCGGTCCTGGGGGGGAAGGTATGTGGACGGACCACTAGAGGGCAGGCTGGGCTCATGGATAGTTGCCCAACGGAGCCTGGGAGACAAGGTAACCAGAGTCAATTAAGCACAGCTGACGGTACTAATGAGATACTCTCCTTCCCCTATAAAAGAGAGAATGGAACCAGCAGAGAGGGGGGGGAAACTATCTCTGGAAGATGGCCACCGAGAGAGAGAAGCTGTGCTGAAAGAACCACTAAGACGTGACAAAACCGTGATTTATGTTTGTTGTAGTTTAAAGATTATCCTATTGTGTTCTTGTTTCATCTGGAGAAGAAGATGTGTGTTTTTCCTTGGAAGATTTTTCATTGATTATGTTTGAATGTTTTTGTTGACAAAATACTCTCAATAGAGAACCGTGTTCAATCAGAAAAACCTTTTTCCTGACTCGTTTATTCCACCTTCCTGCTTTAGAGTGACGCCTAATTACTTGGTACGCTCACATAACACACACACTCAATTCGGTTAACCCAGAAAAAAAATCTTGCATATGTTTACAGTCTGTACATGAGAGATTACACACACACCGACATTCCAGAAATACACTCTGCAAATTACTAAAAGACACACACACACACACACACACACCTTTGTCACATGCATAACATTTGTTGCACCAAACTCACAATAATAAAATAGATATGGAGAGAACACAACCGAGACCTGATCACATAACACGATGCCTGACCAAATGAAACATGACAGTGTACTGGGTAGCCTCTGATGACGGTGGTACATATAAACATCAACACGAGACAGGTGGTGACAGGCATCACTAGTAACAGAGATTCTGTCTCTACGGGACAAACCTGAATATATAAAGGTTATACCTAAATGGTATTACCATGCAGTCCTGACTGTCAGTTAGTTACTGAGAGTGAAGAGAGACAGGCACGGCTGGTCCTGAGTGACAGACACAGTGGCAGAAACAGATACAGTCACTGACCCTCTCTCCAATCTCCGTCTGGTCTCCCTGTGGCAGGATGTCGATATCCGGCTGCAGGGAACACGCCTCAATGACAGCCTTGTACCTGGGCAACACCGAAACAGGTCATCAGATGACAACTGTGACATTAAAACAAAGACCCTGCAATGTCAATAAGGTGACTTGGCTGGGTGAAAGCTGATACTGTACGAGGACTAGTAGACACCACCTCCACTTATTTTGAAGTGTGCTTTAGTGGCAATTCAATTCATGGTCATTCAGATGTATGCTAACTATGGATACCAACAGTGGTTTGGCAGCAACCCAGTCAACAACAGTATATTATTCTCAGTTTGTATTCAGGCTGAAACTCTAAGAATAAATGAATTGTCTGTTGGGATGAATCATGCCTAGGGACTTTATTTGAGCGAGATGAAGAAAAGAGAGAAAGAGAGAGGGGCTAGTGAGGGAATGAGAGGCCAGAGAACAAGAAAAGCCTGAAGGAGAGAATAAAACAGACAGCCTGTAGGAAGGAAGGCCTAGAGTAGAATACTGATTTCTTAATCTCCCTCCCACTCAGCACACCCAGCTTGACATACCTCACCTGCCCGCTCCCTGACTTTCAGTCCGACACCCACCCGCTTCAGCAAAAACTGGTCCCCAACCGCAGTCCCGCAATATTATTTTGTCATATTTGACACAGCTTGTTTGCCAGCAATGGTCCCAGCAATTTAGCGCCCTATGGGCAATACCAAACGCGCAAAATAACCTAAGAAGAAACAGTTTAAATGACCAGAGATTCTATTATATTAGGCCATCGGTATTACTGTGCTATATCAGCCAATAAACTAGAGGTAGTTTGAAGAGACTTGCTGGCAACTTGTTGGCAGACATTTACCTGTAAGTTACTGTAAAAAAGGTACTGTATGTTACCTTAGATAACAAAGAAACGTTGGTTTAACAGTACATTACTGTAAACAAGTGCTTTTACGATTACATACTTTAACTTTTTTTTTACAGTAACTTATAGGTAACTGGCTGCCAGTAAGTTACAGTAAAAACCAACCTGATCTCAGAGCATTTCGTATTATTCTGTATGTAAATCCAGGACACTCCATTTAGCATGATATGTTACAATTTACAATTCAAATGATACGTTATGAATTTGGAAAACATACAACATTTTACACATTTTCTAAACGTATGATATGTCACGAATCTCTATGAAGGAAGTTAGAGATAGTTTCGCATCAGCGTGCAAGCAGATTCCCATAGACTTCCAGTCATTGTGCTAATGCCAGTTAGCATTGGCTCGCGAAACTACCTCTAATTTCCTTTATACTGAACACAAAGACAAAAATGGTATCAACGAGTTCATCTGACGGAGAGGTCGATTAAGTTTCCCTTTATGTGTGGGGTTCTTGATGTGGCCTCTACTGTTTTACAGAGTTATAAAAGGTTATTGAAATGTATGGAAGGCTGCAGATGTGTCTCTTTCATAGCACACATCAAATTGGCCAGTGTGAACTGGGGTTTATTTTTCAGTGTAACATTTCTGAGGTACTGTAAATAGTTCAATTAACACTCAGTGATGTAAAACAACCCCAGTGTCGGTGTTAATAATCAGAGTTGAACGATAAACACGTCCATCTTTATCATAATTCCCAGAATGGTCTATTGCAGGTTGATTTGTAGAATTGTATGTTTCAATATCTATGTTTTTGCATGCCTATTGATTGATTAATTAATCTTAAAATATATATAACATATATTTTTCTAAACTTTTGTAATCTGTTACTTATTTCCCCCGTTACTGAAATATTTGTTCCAGTTTAGATGTTTAAGGTATTGTCGTATCTTAGCCTTCTCAACCCTGGCAGTCTTTCTGAATGCAGGTGACTAAAAGTCCCAAATGTGGGCTTTCCCCACTCTGGCTGGATTCCAATAGGAATTTCACATCCCTTTGCAAGTCATTATAATGTGACTTGTAGGCCTGATATTGCCACTGTATTAGGGTTAAACTAGGCCTTCAAAAGGCTCTACGAAAAATGCATTTTTTAAATCAATTTTAATGACAACATATTCACTTTATGGATGGTACTGGTAACCCTGGGAAATATGCAAATAAGGCTTAAAATCCTACAGCATGGCTATTCAATTCTGTTCCTGGAGGGCAAAAACACTTCTGGTTTTAGATGTTTGTAGGGTTCGTCAAAGAACCCTCCCATTTATGGTTCTTTGGAGACCCTAAAATAGTTCCCCTATTGCATCGTTCTCAAGAACCTTATTCTGTTCCAGCTTACACCTTTATTTTTAAGAGTGTAGGCTAATTCATAAAAATATTTTTCTCCCAAAGTTGTCTGTCTGACCATGTGCAGCATGATAAATGCAGACTGCGCTGATCTCTGTCGCTGATCTCTGTCGGAGCCCGCAGCCCTCAGCATATTGGGCAGACTACAGATCGTTTGGCCCTGGGGTGGTTATTAACCCACATGCTTCCCAGCCGAAGCAGTTCCGAAGAGTTACAGCATATATTATGAAGACATTTTGTGAAGTTTTTGTTCACTTTGGACTTCAGTAAGGGCACACCATTTATTTTCTGAAGGCCAGCAGAAGTTTGGGAGCCGACGTGTACTAAGACTCTATTCTTCAATAAAGTCTTTGTTGTAATTCAACGAGAGACGACTTGTTTTCATGCACATTTTCTCATTGAGAAATACTACAACATCTTAGTTAGATGTAAAATTGCACGACTAAGATCTCCTCTGAAAAAACGTCAAAATTTGATTACATATTTTTTGCGTCCACGATCAGCTCCTGTGCTCTGAGAAACAGAGAGGGGGAGGGAGAGAGAGAAAAAGAGCGCTTGCTCAACCACTTTTCTCAGAGTTGAACGGAGAGAACTTCTGTGAGTGTAATGTTTACTGTTAATTTTTATTGTTTATATCACTTTTGTTTATTATCTAGTTAGCTTGCTCTGGCAATGTTAACATATGTTCCCATGGCAATAAAGCCCTTAAATTGAATTGAATTGAGAGAGAGGAGAGAGTGAGTGGAAAAGTAACCAGTGTGAGTAGGTAAACACTATTCTTTTATGCGTCTCCACACCAACAGAGAAAAATCAGGGTTCCGTGAGATAATATTTTCTGCAGCTAGCCTATTAAGCCCAGAGAGAGAGGAGCGTAAACACAGGCTTCCTGCTCTTCTGGGAAACCATTTGTCATTAGGATTTTTAAAAAGCATGTGTCACAGTGCCCATCCAGTGGCAGGGGAAACATATGGTGTTCGGCCGCGGGTGGGGGTTTGTGGCTGGGTGCTAGGGCAGATACAGTTCTCAATGACAAATGAGGCAAACAGAGATTCAGAATGGCCTGAATCAGAGGTCAAGTAACCCTTGGGCCTTGGGGGTCCATAATGCATCACTCTTTACTGTACTGTACTATAGAATTCCAGTAGTTAAGATTTTTGCTGTAACTTTACATACATTTGTACAGTGTAGATACCATGTTTCACTTTTGTTCTAATGGTTTACAAGTCATTTCTAATCAAGTCTCACCTGGGTTTGATCATGGGCATTTCGAAGGTGATGTTCTCCACTAGCGTCGCATTGAGCAGCCAGGGCTTCTGGGAAGCGTAGGCCACAGAGCCTCTCTTCCTGGCAAGATAAACACAGGGAAAACAACTGACCACTGCCTGTCCAGGGATACAGCACTACTGTCATCCAAAGTAGCTGTTGCCACATATTTATTTTATACTTTGTCACAAGGTCTGCAGTGAGCGAGGTAAAGTGGTAAGTGTTCAATAACAATGGAATAGCAAGGTATTATCTTGCAGGCAATTACTTCAATGTATTGACTAGATACTGGTTGTATTCTTTTATATTGTGATAACAGTGATATACAGCATCTCCATAGTGACCATCTGGTGAAAGGAGTCATGTGTGTGTGCTTACTGGATATCTCCATCATCAGCAGCATCTTTGTCTGATGTGGGGCTGCAATGGAAAATGTGCACGCGCACACACACACACACACACGCACACCGTTAGCCCAAGTAATGTCTACAGTCACCATCACAAACCAAAACAGGGCTATCATGTTGCCTTATATGAGCAGTAGCAGAACATCTATCATTAGATCTAAGTGTGTCTATAAATACAAAACCTTGTATTACTTCCTGTTGTTTGCAGACTCCTCAACTGGGTGCTCTGACGCACTGTGAGTATAGAGGAGTTGTTGAGAAAAGCTGAATACATGATGCCTAGATTTGCTGTTGATGTATGTACTCTGTTATTGTGCCTTGGTGCAGTTGTGGTATATTATGTTGTGTATTTGTGACATGTTGGGCGCGTTCGAGCGGCTCACTTTTGTCAAGTGACCATCGTTGGCTTTCAAAGTGTTGCATTATGGGGACAAAAACTGCCTGACTTGCGTCTACATGTCGACTGCATGAACTTTTTTTTTTACATAAGTCATGTGTTCAATAGTCATGACGTTTTTGACTGCAGTCGACTTTGAGTTTCTGCAGTTGCTTTTCACCAACTTCATCCTGCAGCCATCACCTACATTGTGGGAGGCTCTATAGCCAACCAATCATTAGAGTGTTTTTGTTTGACGCGCGTGAACGTGACCAAAGATGTGACTAAAACGGTAACTGTAGAAACGGCCCATGGTGGAATAAATTGGTGGAATAATCCTTTAATTCATGGCCACTTACTCAGCTGGGCCAGGGGCGCTTTAATTAGGTTAGGTGGCAATGACCGACAGATCTCATCCCCATAAAAGGAGGAAACCGCCATCGCCTGATCTCGCTGCTTTCTCTTCCTTAACTCCGACTTCTCCAGAAGTTCTGTGCGTCCATGAATCCACCGACTCTGTTACCTTTCATCTGAACTATCTGTTGCGATCGGTAGAGTGGGCCATCAGTTATTGTTTGTAGTTATTACCGCGGAGCGCGGCTTCAAACATATTGTGTAATGTGAATTGTCAATGATCACGGCCCTACGGATCCTCATAGGCCAATTATGCAATCGATATGGTTAATATGTAATGAAATTAATTACATGTACACATGAAGACAATTGAAAGGGTGGAATGAAACACGTCATTGTTTGCTAACTAATGGGGATTATAGATCGAATAACCATTCACTGTTTGTGTTCTTTCATGATTATGATAAATAGTTACGAGCCTAAATGACTCACGGATGATTACTATTGACTTCTTAATAAACTGGATTGTTGAATTCCCTAATTATGTTCATGCTTGTTATGATTTGATCTTTGTGATTATGAATTTGATCGGACACATGTTATTTTGTTTCCTTTGTGATGCAGCACAGACTACTCAGTAAATATACCACTTTATGGTTAAAGGAATTCCTACCTCAGTCTCATCCATTCCTCTGTCACCTGACACGTGACCACCTGTTCACCTTCACTGTCAGTCATCCTACCTGTCCAGCTACCCACACAGATTCCACTAATATTTCAGTAACCAACCGCAATGGCAACACTGCCATGTTGCACTGAGCTTTGCTGTTGCTAAACCACGTCAATAGCTTGGTGACCATACAATATTCATGTGAATATTTTAAAATCTGCATAAATTCATGCATAATTAATTTTACCAACACAAAAAGATCCCAACTTGTCTCGCGTATTTTGATTTGTCGACATTTGGAAAGTTTACGGAAAAATGTTCTGTTTCCATCAGACCTATAATTCCGATTGTTATCCAACATGCTTTACTCGCATAAAAAAGTTGGCTGGAAACCTGGTGACTGTCCAACTTTTGGCTGTCACAGATGCACATCCCCTGACTTCATTCCAGACTTTCGTCGGTGGCTTTCACCTTACCACTCAAATGCGCCCATAGTGTAGGTTGTGACAATTGTGTAGGTGTGAGGTATTCGTGTAATAATTAAAAGATCAAGGAGAATGGATGACAGGAGCTCAGCCTGTCCTTGAGAGAAGGGGAGGAGGAGCTAGAATATTTTGCTGTGTTGTTGATAGGCCCTGCATGGGATGCATATCTAATTATACTGAACACCACAGACATGTCCTAGACAGGCTGTGGTCCACCACAGAAAATTGGCTAGTGTTGATTTCAGTGTAACATTTATTGTGTTGATTTAGGCGTTACCTTAACTCTGTAAGTGTTAAATTAACTCAGTGGTAAAATAACCCCAGTGTTGGTGTTAATAACAGTGATGAGTGTGATTGTGTCAGTTCTACTCTGTGGATAGTAAAAACGTTCCCATCAAAACCATGCCTGTCATTATCAGATTTCCCAGCATGCTCTACTGCAGGTAGATATTTTTAGGATTGTTCATTGACTGATTGATTAACACTATGTTACACAAAGATAAATAACAATATTTTACGAATCCAATCAGTTAGTTAGATTTATTGCACCTGTTACTGTAATGGTTGTTCCAGTATAAATGGTTTAGGTAGTCTCCTCACAATGTTTCTAACCAAGTCATTCTGAATGCAGGTTGCAGGTGAAGAAAATTCCAACTGTTGGATGTTTTGACTCTAGCTGGATTCCAATAGGAATTACATCACTTTACAAGGCAGCATAATTTGACTGTCAGGCCTGATGTGGCTTGTAAACCAAGAGGTTCCTAACACATCTGTGTTAGGGTAAAACTTGGCTATTAACTTCTTGGTGACAGGGGGCAGTATTTTCACGTCCGGATGAAATGCATGCCCAAATTCAACTGCCTGCTACTCATACCCAGAAGATAAGATATGCATATTATTAGTAGATTTGGATAGAAAATACTCTGAAGTTTCTAAAACTGTTTGAATCATGTCTGTGTACAACTTATTTAGCAGGCGAAACCGAGGACAAACCATTCAGAATTTGTTTTTGAGGTCACTCTCTTTTCAATGGGTTTTCATTCGGAATCCAGATTTCTAAGGGTCATTCTTGCAGTTCCTATCACTTCCACTGGATGTCAACAGTCTTTAGAAATCGGTTGAGGTTTTTCCTTTGTGTAATGAAGAAGTACGGCCATCTTGAACGAGGGTAACTTGAAGTGTACTGTTAGATAGAGGCGCCTGACCAGAAAGCATGCTGTTTTCCTCCTGTATTGAACACAGATCATCCCGTCTTCAATTTGATTGATTATTTACGTTAACAAATACCTAAAGTTGTATTACAAAAGTAGTTTGAAATGTTTTGGCAAAGTTTACAGGTAACTTTTGAGATATTTTGTAGTCACGTTGAGCATGTTGGAACCGGTGTCTTTCTGGATCAAATGCGCCAAATAAATGGACATTTTGGATATATATCGACGGAATTATTCGAACAAAAGGACCATTTGTGATGTTTATGGGACATATTGGAGTGCCAAAAAAGAAGCTTGTCAAAGGTAAGGCATGAATTATATTTTTATTTCTGTGTTTTGTGTCACACCTGCAGGGTTGAAATATGCTTCTCTCTCGTTGTTTACCGAGGTGCTATCCTCAGATAATAGCATCGTTTGCTTTCGCCAAAAAGCCTTTTTGAAATCTGACATGTTGGCTGGATTCACAACAAGTGTAGCTTTAATTTGCTATCTTGCATGTGTCATTTCATGAAAGTTTGATTTTTATAGTAATTTATTTGAATTTGGCGCTCTGCATTTTCTCTGGCTTTTTGGCCAGGTGGGACGCTATCGTCCCACATATCCCAGAGAGGTTCAACTAAAGCATTATAATATATTTAATGTACTGTCCTAAAGAGTTCAAGTGTAATGATAATATATAGAAGTGTTGTACCAGTTTAAGTGGTCTATGGTTATGTTAATTCAAGTTTGAGCATGTCTGCTGCTAGTCCTGAAGTCTTTGTAAAAGCGTACATAAGAACATGTGTCAGTAAAGACTTGTTAATGTAATGTTTAATCCAACGTGAGTGACCTTGTCAAGTGATACGGACCTCTTTGCGTAATGGTTAAAATACTATGAGGTGTTACTACAAAACAGTATAAAGTGTTAATTCCCTAAAACTGACAAAATGTAACAGTGTCAGCACTAAGCACAGTGTTAATTTAACAGTGAAAAGTGTGAACCAAGTATACACTGGTCCAGTGTTAAATCAACATGACAATGTTCAATTTAACTTGCTGTGAGTGATTAAACAGTGGATTAGGTGGGGTGGTCCCTGGAGATTAAGGGGTGAATCCTAAAGTCCATTTAAATAACAATTTCACTTCACACCTGAAGGATTCGGACCTGAAGTTGGGAGTAAGGTGTAGCAGTGAGAGAACATTTACCTAATAACATCATAAGTGGAGCTTGTGCTGAGGTCTCATGTGGGACACTAAGCTCAGATACCAGTCTACGGTCTACAGATACCAGTCTACTGTCTACAGTGTAGACTTATTAATAATTCACATTATGCATGACCTGTAAAATCACTTTGTATAAAAAACACAACTGCATTATTGCTTTAGTCTCCCAGTCCCTGCACAAAATAGTAATAGCACTGCCTCAAAGGGACGAAGTACAGAGACACACTCATTTCTCTTTTGAACTACTATGCACTGCTGCCCATCAAGTGTACACTAATTATATTTCTGACACTACCTCATACACAACCACATCCCCTAAAATATCTAAGAGGTTACTACACTAACGGTCATCTGGGATGCAACAGAGCAATCACGGGTTAGCAGCTATAACCTTGGTGTTCTTGATGTGATGCTTATTAAGAACAAAACCTCCCTCTCTACAGATCTCTAAAGGAAACCTACAGACCGAAACACCCTCCTTAGAGGGGACAGCTTTCATCCTTGTCCACTTATCAAAACTCTCCCTGTAAGTCCATTCAGCCGCATCGGAAGAATATGCCGCTCTGATGCTTCTTACCAGAGACAGTCCACAGACCTCACACAAAAGGTTGAATGAAAGAAGGTACAAAGACAAATATTGACAGAGGTCAATATATCTCAAATATATATATATATATCTCTCTCAAACTATGAACTCTTGCAGTTACAGAAGTATATATATTACAGAAGTTTAGTATAGCTACTCTGCTGTAGGGTGCGGAGGGAATAGTTACACTGTTTATATTCGGTCATGTCGGTCATGCCTTAAGATCTGGATCAGTGAGCACCGCAGCAATATACGCACAGGTGAGACAAAATAAACCCGGTTGCTGTTCATTTGGAATATAAATGGTCAAGATGTCACACCGGGGAGGGGACACAGAGGAATCTTCTTCAAAGTGAATCTTTCTGGCTCCACAGGCTCAACACATTGTCTCCTCTTGGCCTTAACGAGGAGTTCGACTTGATGGCTGGGTGGCAGTATTGAGTAGCTTGGATGAATAAGGTGCCCAGAGTAAACTACCTGCTACTCATGCCCAGAAGCTAAGATATGCCTATTATTAGTAGATTTGGATAGAAAACACTCTGAAGTGTCTAAAACTGTTTGAATGATGTCTGAGTATAACAGAACACATATGGCAGGCAGAAACCTGAGAAAAAATCCAACCAGGAAGTGGGAAATCTGAGGTTTGTAGTTTTTCAACTCTTTGCCTATCCAATATAGTGTAAATGTGGTCCGATTGCACTTCCTAAGGCTTCCACTAGATGTCAACAGTCTTTAGAACCTTGTTTAAGGCTTCTACTGTGAAGGAGGAGGGAATGAGAGCTGATTGAGTCAGGTGTCTGGCAGAGTGCCATGAGCTCATTCAGGCGTACACCTGTGTGAGGTAGCTATGTTCCATCGCATTTCTAAAGACAAAGGAATTCTCCGGTTGGAACATTATTGAAGATTTATGTTAAAAACATCCTAAAGATTGATTCTATACATTGTTTGACATGTTTCTATGAACTGTAATGGAATTTTTTGACTTTTCGTCTGGCCTGAGCGTCGTGAATTTGGACATAAATTATGGACTTTATCGAACAAAACAAACATTTATTGTGTAACTGGGATTCCTGGGAGTGCATTCTGATGAAGATCATCAAAGGTATGTGAATATTTATAATGCTATTTCTGACTTCTGTTGACTCCACAACATGGCAGATATCTGTATGGCTTGTTTTTGTGTCTGAGCGCCGTACTCAGATTATTGCATGGTGTGCTTTTTCATTAAAGCTTTTTTAAAAATCTGACACAAACGTTGCATTAAGGAGAAGTTTATCTAAAGTTCCATGCTTAACACTTATATTTTCATTAACATTTATGATGAGTATTTCTGTAAATTGAGGTGGCTCTCTGCAAAATCCCCAGATGTTTTGGAAGCAAAACATACTGAACGTAATGCGCCAATGTAAACTGAGATTTATCGAACAAAACATACATGTATTGTGTAACATGAAGTCCGATGAGTGTCATCTGATGAAGATCATCAAAGGTTAGTGATTAATTTTATCTCTATTTCTGCTTTTTGTGACTCCTCTCTTTGGCTGGAAAAATGGCTGTGTTCTTCTGTGACTAGGTACTGACCTAACATAATAGTTTGGTGTGCTTTCGTCGTAAAGCCTTTTTGAAATCGGACACTGTGGTGGGATTAACAACAAGTTTATCTTTAAAATGTTGTAAAATACTTGTATGTTTGAGGAATTTTAATTATGAGATTTCTGTTGTTTGAAGTTGGCGCCCTGCACTTTCACTGGCTGTTGTCATATCGATCCCGGTAGCGGGATCTAAGCCATAAGAAGTTTTTATTAGTTCCAAAATGTCCAAACTACTGTTTTAAAAAAAAAATCCTAATTGAATAGTGTGTTTTTATATATTACTGTAAATATTGATCACATTCCTTGTGTATGGTCATATACAGTATATTCGGAAAGTATTCAAACCCCTTGACTTTCCACATTTCATTACGTTAGCCTTTTTCTAAAATTGATTTTTTTAAATAATCCTCAACAATACCCCATAATGGCAAAGCAAAAACAAGGTTTTTAGACATTTTTGCAAATGTATAAAACAAAAAAAATGGAAATATTAAATTGACATAATTATTCAGACGCTTTACTCAGTACTTTGTTGTAGCACTTTTGGCAGCGATTACAGCCTCGAGTCTTGTTGAGTATGACACTACAAGCTTGGCACACATGTATTTGTGGCGTTTCTCTCATTCTTCTATGCAGATCCTCTCAAGCTCTGTCAGGTTAGATGGGGAGTGTTGCTGCACAGCTATTTTCAGGTCTCTCCAGAAATGTTCGATTGGGTTCAAGTCCGGGCTCTGGCTCGGCCACTCAAGGACATTCAGAGACTTGTCCCGAAGCCACTCCTGCGATGTCTTGGCTCTGTGCTTAGGGTCATTGTCCTGTTGGAAGGTGAACGTTCACCCACATTCTGAGAGCTCTGGAGATCTCTGTACTTTGCTGTGTTCATTTTTCCCTCGATCCTGACTAGTCTCCCAGTCCCTTCCGCTGAAAAAACATCCCCACAGCATGATGCTGCCACCACCATACTTCACCATAGGGATGATTCTAGGATTCCTCCAGATGTGACGCTTGGCATTCAGGCCAAAGAGTTCAATCTTGGTTTCATCAGACCAGAGAATCTTGTTTCTCATTGTCTGAGAGTCCTTTAAGTGCCTTTTTGGCAAACTCAAAGCGGGTCTTCTTGTGCCTTTTACTGAGGAGTGGCTTCCGTCACACCACTCTACCATAAAGGCCTGATTGGTGGAGTGCTGCAGAGATGGTCGTCCTTCTGGAAGGTTCTCCCATCTCCACAGAGGAGCTCTGGAGCATTGTCAGACTGACGGGTTCTCGGTCACCTCTCTGACCAAGGCTCTTCTCCCCCAATTGCTCAGTTTGGCTGGGCAGCCAGCTCTAGGAACAGTCGTGGTTCCAAACTTCTTCCATTTAAGAATAATAGGCTACTGTGTGCTTGGGGACCATCAACACTGCATAAATGTTGTGGTACCCTTCCCCAGACACAATCCTTTCCCGGAGCGCTATGGACAATTTCTTCAACCTCATGGCTTGGTTTTTACTCTGACAGGCACCGTCAGCTGTGGGACCTAATATAGACAGGTGTGTGCCTTTCCAAATCATGTCCAATCAATTGAATTTACCATAGATGGACTCCAATCAAGTTGTAGAAACAGCTCAAGGATGATCAATGGAAACAGGATAAACCTGAGCTCAATTTCGAGTCTCATAGCAAAGGATCTCAATACTTATGTAAATAAGTAAGGTCTTTCTGTTTTATAATTTTAATACATTTGCAAAAATGTCTAAAAACCTGTTTTTCGCTTTGTTATTATGGGGTATTGTGTGTAGATGGATGAGGAAAAAAACATATTTAATACATTTTAGAATAAGGCTCTAATGTAACAAAATGTGGAAAAAGTCAAGGGTTCTGAATACTTTCCGAATGCACTGTATTTTTATACATTGTGAACCTAATGTTTCATATTTTTACCTCCCAGGAAGTGATGTCACTGAGTACTGCCCCTATATATGAGACCTTCCACCCCCACCTGAGATATGGATGCCTGATGAAGACTTCAGGTTGTCCTAGTAAATAACCCGGGAGCATGAGTAGCAGCGTGCAGCATTTTCCTTTGTTTTTCAGTCTGGGTGAAACACATGTATTTATTAATTACTCTGGTAACCCTGGCCTGCTGAGGGATTACTGATGTTTCCTGAATTCTGTCAGCAGGTACACACACAAGCATGCTCGCACGCAGGCACATACACAAACAGCTTAGCATAGTACAGAGTTGAGTGTTTTATTAGAGAAAATAGCAGAGCAGGACAGAGGGATTATCCAATGACAGGACAGGGACACCAGTGTGTGTGTGTGTGTGTGTGTGTGTGTGTGTGTGTGTGTGTGTGTGTGAGTGGGTCATGCTGTGAGTGATATCATTGATGGATGGAAAGTTGAGCTGTTGTGACAGGGAAGCATTGCATATTCAAATGTATCCTGCTGTGTGTGTGTGTGTGTCTGTGTGAGAGTGAGTGAGAGAGTGTTGCCAGAGAATTAAACACTGCGTATGGCCTACTGGGAAATGCCTTTTAAACGTGATGTTGATGTGCTGTTTATCAGTGACTCCTGATCATATTGCGCCAACCTGGATTACCCCTAGAACTATGGCAATGTTCCTGTGATTCAACACATTCACATACCTGTCATCTCCCTCTGAGTCCAGGCTGGGCAAACTGCAGACAACAGAAAGGGAGGAGAAAAAAACAGAGGTCAATATATCTCAAATATATATCTCTCAAACTATGAACTCTTGCAGTTACAGAAGTATATATATTACAGAAGTTTAGTATAGCTACTCTGCTGTAGGGTGTCAGCAAATATAATTACAAGTCTATCCTATTCGTCTATGGCAAAGATACTTATTTGTTTCCCCTTTCGTCTGTGTCTGGTTAGCTAGTTACATGATAGCCTGGTCTTCGTCTGTCTGGTTAGCTAGTTACAGGATAGCCTGGTCTTCGTCTGTCTGGTTAGCTAGTTACAGGATAGCCTGGTCTTCGTCTGTCTGGTTAGCTAGTTACAGGATAGCCTGGTCTTCGTCTGTCTGGTTAGCTAGTTACAGGATAGCCTGGTCTTCGTCTGTCTGGTTAGCTAGTTACAGGATAGCCTGGTCTTCGTCTGTCTGGTTAGCTAGTTACAGGATAGCCTGGTCTTCAGCCAGCATGGAACAAAACTCCTACGCAGTTAAGTCAACACATCCGTTGGTACTGCTGTGCGCCACATCACATATGCCAAATAGGTGACTGTAATATATACTTTTATATCATTGATGCATTTTAAATGTTGTTTGTTGCTTTGTGTATCACCACATTTGATTGAGATTATTTTACTGCAACACTGCATCCAAATTGCATGACATAGGTGTATCAAAGAGCTGTCAGTCAAGGTGAGATCATGAATATAAGCTCCCCTCCCACTCAGCCTGTCTTTTCAAACTTCCTGGTCGTTAGCCATGAGAGAAAATGTATTATTTATTTTTTTGCCCATCGACCACCAACCCTTTTGGGAGGACAAATATACACATTGTTTTATAGGTTTTTCTTTTCTTGTTACATGTACATTCTGCACACATTTTACAGTAGTTACATAGCAAGAATAAAGTCATTTGATATTTTGATATACATCACATCTGGATAGATAGTACTCATACATTGTGTTTTCAGTCATAACTATTGTAGAAGATGAGCTTTTAAACTCACCTCCAGGCAACTCTCAGTACATCCCACCTATCACCTTAACCCCACCCCTCAGCTACTCTCAGTCCATCCCACCTATCACCTTAACCCCTTAATCACCTTATGCTGGCTGGATTGCAATAGCTATTACATATCATTTTGCAAACCAGCATAATGTGTCCTGTAAACCAGGGATTTCCAAACACATCTGTGTTTGGGTAAAACTAGGCCATCAAAGTAAGGCCTTGTGGTATATGTATTGTCATACATGTTAATGATGGCATTTGCTTAGGAACTCACCTGGTGAAAGCCACAGACCTCTTACGGACAGGGTCTATTTCTCTCCATTTCCACCTGACTGACGTGCCCAAAGTAAACTGCCTGTTACTCAGGCCCAGAAGCCAGGATATACATATAATTGGTAGCATTGGATAGAAAACATTTTGAAGTTTGTAGAAATGTTAAAATAATGTTTGAGACTATAACACAATTGATATGGCAGGCGAAAAAACCAACCGGTAATAAAAACATTTTGAGCTCCCAGGATCTTATAATGGAAAGCTATGGGTTCTATGTAATTCCAGCTCCCAGATTGCAATTCATATGGCTTCCACTAGATGTCAACAGTCTTTGTTCATTGTTTCAGACGTGTTTCTTCAAAAATGAGCAAGAATTTAGAGTTTTTGTACAAAGAGTCATGGTATAATATCAGTCTGTTGGAACGCGACGAAGAAGGCACTTTTCTACTGAACATAATTCTTATCGTATAAAATATTATAGCTTATTTACATTTTAGGGTACATGAGGATTAATAAGAAACAGTTTTACTTGTTTGAACAAAGTTTAGCAGTAGCTTTTTGGACTCCTTTGTCTGCATGTTGAACGAGTGGATTACTGAAATCCGTGGCGGTTATAAAGAAGGATTTTATCTAACAAAACAACCATTCATGTTGTAGCTGGGACCCTTGGGATTGCAAATCAGAGGAAGGTCTTCACAAGTAAGTGTTTATTTAATCGCTATTTGTGATTTTATGAAGCCTGTGCTGGTGAAAAAATAGTTGAAAAATACGTTAAAGTGGGGCTCCATCCTCAAACAATTGCATGGTATGCTTTTGCTGTAAATCCTATTGTAAATCGGACAATGCAGTTAGATTAACAAGCTTTTAAACTATTTAAGATACTTGTATGTTCATAAATGTTTATTACAATTGTTTATTTGAATTGGGCGCCCTCCAATTTCACTGGATGTTGTCGACAGGTGTCCATTAGTTCAGAAAAATGATTTCAATAACCATGTCTCTGTCACTAACACATATAGTCACGGGTGGTAACTGCAATTCACTCTGGGTAAAAGGAACACTGGGAAATATGCAAATCAGGCCTTACACCACACAGTGTTAAAACAACTCCCCAAAATTATTTACAATAACACTACAGTGGTTAATTTTGATACGTTAACCGCTGTTAGGACTAAGCCAAGTGATTACTCTACAGTAGAGCTAATCTAACACCACAATCAAGTTAATTTGAGCACTTTAAGAGTTGAATGAAGAACACTGCAGAGTTAAATCTTTAACACTTTCAAAGGTGTTATTTTAACACAAGTACAGTGGGACTCATGTGTTCACTGAAAATAGTGTACATTTAACACTTTTAGAGTTAACTGTACACCATTGATTTTGCTGTGCAGGAGACAGCTGTTTGAGTACACCTGGCACAGTTTGAACTTCCCCAGGCCAGTAGACAGCTGTTCGGGTACCCATCCTAGGCACAGTTCGAACTTCCCCAGGCCAGTAGACACTACTGTTGTATTTTTAGCCTTGACCAGTTGACATGTTCCTGGGTCAGTGTTTCTGATGAAGTGAGATCATAGCCAGAGAAGTGAGAGCTGAAAATCCAGTATCAGATTACCCAGCCTTAATTCCTAACCTTAACCATTAGGAGGATAGGAAACCATCTGACTCTAGGGGCATCTTCTACATTCTGTGTTTTCACACCACCAGAGATTTCAAATGGCTGCCTGTCGGGGGGACACAGCCAGGGAACACAGCTGTCACCAAACATTCCTGAAGACTGACATGTAAGAAACCGACAGTATCACACACACACCCATAGGAATCCCACCCAGTGGACTACTTTAATATAGTGGTAGCATGGTGGAAGCCCTCAATGGCGCTGCCCATGGTAAAACGGCCATTTGGCCACTAGAAGTCTCTACCGTTCTCTATGACACACATACACAAACATATATACACACACACACACAAACACCCACACACACACAGACACACACACTCCCCTGAGTCCCCTGAGCAAGGCAGTTAAGCCCCAACAACAACTGCTCTGGTATCCCCCTTCCCCCCTCCGTTTCCCGGTCTAAAAAAAGCAAACAAACAATGTGAGGTAGTGTATTGAGGAGGTGTTAAGACTAGAATGAGCTATGAGGATCAATGTCTTTGTGACTGCAGGATAAAAAACACAGACAGCAACTGAGGGCCACTAAGGCCAACTGACACTGTACTGCAAGTTACTATCACGTTATGCCAACTGACATGGTACTGCAAGAGCTCCCGAGTGGCGCAGCGTTCTAAGGAACTGCATCTCAGTGCTAGAGGCGTCACTACAGACACCCCTTGCCAAAGACTCCAGCCACCCAAGCCATAGACTGTTCTCTCTGCTACCATCCGGCAAACGGTACAGGATGATCGGCTCTTGGACAGACAGGTTCCAAGACATCTTCTACCCTCAAGACATAAGACTGCTAAATAGTCAGTTAATAGTACCTGAACTATCTGCACTGACTCCATCTTGCACTGACCCTGCGCACATCCACTAGACTATAGATACAGTTGAAGTCGGAAGTTTACATACACCTTAGCCAAATACATTTATACTCAGTTTTTCACAATTCCTGACATTAAAACCTGGTAGAAATTCCTCGTTACGTCAATTAGGATTACCACTTTATTTTAAGAATGTGAAATGTCAGAATAATAGTAGAGAGAATTATATATTTCAGCTTTTATTTCTTTCATCACATTCCCAGTGGGTCAGAAGTTTACATAGAGTCAATTAGTATTTGGTAGCATTGCCTTTAAATTGTTTAACTTGGGTCAAACGTTTCGAGTAGCCTTCCACAAGCTTCCCACAATAAATTGGGTGAGTCAGGTTTGTAGGCCTCCTTTCTCGCACACGCTTTTTCAGTTCTGCCCACAAATTTTCTATAGGATTGAGGTCAGGGCTTTGTGATGCCACTTCAATACCTTGACTTTGTGGTCCTTAAGCCATTTTGCCACGACTTTGGAAGTATGCTTGGGGTCATTGTCCATTTGGAAGATCCATTTGTGACCAAGCTTGAACTTCCTGACTGATGTCTTGAGATGTTGCTTCAATATATCCACATAATTTTCCCTCCCTCATGATGCCATCTATTTTGAAGTGCACCAGTCTCCCCTGATTTGCACTTTTTACACAAAAGTACGTTCATCTCTAGGAGACAGAACACATCTCCTTCCGGAGCGGTATGATGGCTGCGTGGTCCCATGATGTTTATACTTGCGTACTATTGTTAGTACAGATGAACATGGTACCTTCAGGTGTTTGGAAATTGCTCCCAAGGATGAACCAGACTTGTGGAGGTCTACACTTTTTTCTGAGGTCTTGGCTGATTTATTTTGCTTTTCCCATGATATCCAGGAAAGAGGCACTGAGTTGGAAGGTAGGCCTTGAAATACATTCACAGGTACACCTCCAATTGACTCAAATGATGTCAATTAGACTATCAGAAGCTTCTAAAGCCATGACATCATTTTCTGGAATTTTCCAAGCTGTTTAAAGGAACAGTCAACTTAGTGTATGTGAACTTCTGTACGTCTGTAAACAATTGTTGGAAAAATTACTTGTGTCATAGACAAAGTAGATGTCCTAACCGACTTGCCAAAACTATATTTAACAAGACATTTGTGGGGTGGTTGAAAATGGAGTTTTAATGACTCCAACCTAAGTGTATGTAAACTTCTGACTTCAACTGTATATAGACCTGTATATAGACCTGGGGCGGGGGCGTATGCCTTATGGCTAACGAGACATGGTGTGATGGAAGAAACATACAGGAACTCAAATCCTTCTGTTCACCTGATTTAGAATTCCTCACAATCAAATGTCGACCACATTATCTACCAAGAGAATTCTCTTCGATTATAATCACAGCCGTATATATCCCACCCAAGCAGACACATTGATGGCTCTGAACGAACTTTATTTGACTCTTTGCAAACTGGAATCCATTTATCCGGAGGCTGCATTCATTGTAGCTGGGGATTTTAACAAGGCTAATCTGAAAACAAGACTCCCTAAATTTGATCAGCATATCGATTGCGCAACCAGGGGTGGAAAAACCTTGGATCATTGTTACTCTAACTTCCGCGACGCATATAAGGCCCTGCCCCGCCCTCCTTTCGGAAAAGCTGACCACGACTCCATTTTGTTGATCCCTGCCTACAGACAGAAACTAATAAAAGAAGCTCTCACGCTGAGGTCTGTCCAACGCTGGTCCGACCAAGCTGACTC
Organism: Oncorhynchus nerka; assembly: GCF_034236695.1. Lineage (NCBI taxonomy): Eukaryota > Metazoa > Chordata > Actinopteri > Salmoniformes > Salmonidae > Oncorhynchus > Oncorhynchus nerka. The sequence continues at coordinate 14,939,211 of NC_088412.1, read as the reverse complement.
CACACTCCAAGACTGCTTCCATCACATGGACTGGGATATGTTTCGTATTGCGTCAGATAACAATATTGACGAATACGCTGATTCGGTGTGCGAGTTCATTAGAACGTGCGTTGAATATGTCGTTCCCATAGCAACGATTAAAACATTCCCAAACCAGAAACCGTGGATTGATGGCAGCATTCGCGTGAAACTGAAAGCGCGAACCACTGCTTTTAATCAGGGCAAGGTGACTGGTAACATGACCGAATACAAACAGTGCAGCTATTTCCTCCGCATGGCTATCAAACAAGCTAAGCGTCAGTATAGAGACAAAGTAGAATCTCAATTCAACGGCTCAGACACAAGAGGTATGTGGCAGGGTCTACAGTCAATCACGGACTACAAGAAGAAAACCAGCCCAGTCACGGACCAGGATGTCTTGCTCCCAGACAGACTAAATAACTTTTTTTGCCCGCTTTGAGGACAATACAGTGCCACTGACACGGCCTGCAGCGAAAACATGCGGACTCTCCTTCACTGCAGCCGAGGTGAGTAAGACATTTAAACGTGTTAACCCTCGCAAGGCTGCAGGCCTAGACGGCATCCCCAGCCGCGCCCTCAGATCATGCGCAGACCAGCTGGCCGGTGTGTTTACGGACATATTCAATCAATCCCTATACCAGTCTGCTTTTCCCACATGCTTCAAGAGGGCCACCATTGTTCCTGTTCCCAAGAAAGCTAAGGTAACTGAGCTAAACGACTACCGTCATCATGAAGTGCTTTGAGAGACTAGTCAAGGACCATATCACCTCCAGCCTACCTGACACCCTAGACCCACTCCAATTTGCTTACTGCCCAAATAGGTCCACAGACGATGCAATCTCAACCACACTGCACACTGCCCTAACCCATCTGGACAAGAGGAATACCTATGTGAGAATGCTGTTCATCGACTACAGCTCGGCATTCAACGCCAAAGTACCCTCCAAGCTCGTCATCAAGCTCGAGACCCTGGGTCTCGACCCCGCCCTGTGCAACTGGGTACTGGACTTCCTGACGGGCCGCCCCCAGGTGGTGAGGGTAGGCAACAACATCTCCACCCCGCTGATCCTCAACACTGGGGCCCCACAAGGGTGCGTTCTGAGCCCTCTCCTGTACTCCCTGTTCACCCACGACTGCGTGGCCACGCACGCCTCCAACTCAATCATCAAGTTTGCGGACGACACAACAGTGGTAGGCTTGATTACCAACAACGACGAGACGGCCTACAGGGAGGAGGTGAGGGCCCTCGGAGTGTGGTGTCAGGAAAATAACCTCACACTCAACGTCAACAAAACTAAGGAGATGATTGTGGACTTCAGGAAACAGCAGAGGGAACACCCCGCTATCCACATCGATGGAACAGTAGTGGAGAGGGTAGCAAGTTTTAAGTTCCTCGGCATACACATCACAGACAAACTGAATTGGTCCACTCACACAGACAGCATCGTGAAGAAGGCGCAGCAGCGCCTCTTCAACCTCAGGAGGCTGAAGAAATTCGGCTTGTCACCAAAAGCACTCACAAACTTCTACAGATGCACAATCGAGAGCATCCTGGCGGGCTGTATCACCGCCTGGTACGGCAACTGCTCCGCCCACAACCGTAAGGCTCTCCAGAGGGTAGTGAGGTCTGCACAACGCATCACCGGGGGCAAACTACCTGCCCTCCAGGACACCTACACCTCCCGATGTTACAGGAAAAGATCATCAAGGACAACAACCACCCGAGCCACTGCCTGTTCACCCCGCTATCATCCAGAAGGCGAGGTCAGTACAGGTGCATCAAAGCTGGGACCGAGAGACTGAAAAACAGCTTCTATCTCAAGGCCATCAGACTGTTAAACAGCCACCACTAACATTGAGTGGCTGCTGCCAACATACTGACACTGACACTGACTCAACTCCAGCCACTTTAATAATGGGAATTGATGGGAAATGATGTAAAATATATCACTAGCCACTTTAAACAATGCTACCTAATATAATGTTACATACCCGACATTATTCATCTCATATGCATACGTATATACTGTACTCTATATCATCTACTGCATCCTTATGTAATACATGTATCACTAGCCACTTTAACTATGCAAACTTTGTTTACATACTCATCTCATATGTATATACTGTACTCGATACCATCTACTGTATCTTGCCTATGCTGCTCTGTACCATCACTCATTCATATATCTTTATGTACATATTCTTTATCCCCTTACACTGTGTATAAGACAGTAGTTTTGGAATTGTTAGTTAGATTACTTGTTGGTTATTACTGCATTGTCGGAACTAGAAGCACAAGCATTTCGCTACACTCGCATTAACATCTGCTAACCATGTTTTTTGTGACAAATAAAATTTGATTTGATTTGATTTGACAACATATACACATTTTCTCACACACACTACAGTGACACTCCCACAGAAAACCCACACACATTCACTACATACGCACACAACACACACACGCACTTCCACGTTGTCTCCGTGCTGTTTGTCACTACTACCTGCAAATCTTTTGGGCTTTTTACTCTTAATAACCATTAATAACCATTAATAACCATTAATAATAATCAAACTCTGTATTGAACAAGTTTATCAACGTCTTAGTTTTGTCACATTACTTTTTTAATTTATCATTTTCACTCCGGACGCTTTATCTGGACCTTCTCCGCAGGACCTTCTCGTAGGACCTTCTCCAGCCGAAAGAGCTAAGTAACATTATGCCTTCTCATTGCAGTTTCTGTTTACAGGAAAACTATCGCCTTATAGTGGGGATAGCAGAGTCGCAAACTCGACTACAGACACAATCGTTAGGCAAGGGCAATTGAAAAGTAGGAAAAATGATACAGCGTCTATGCCACCATTAAATCCAGGTAGGAGTGTTAATCCCCCTGCACAGTCCCGGCAGCCGGACAATTTTCTCATGGCTTCTGGGAAGAAACCCTATCGGCATGCTCAACAGGTGTCGCTCTATAGCCTATAGAAACTTTCAACCGGTTTTATGACAAATTGAAATTTGTTAAAAAACAAATGACTACATTTTTGTCTTTTGAGCTTCTAGTCATGAAATATATGCAATCTACTCAATCACTTTTTATAGCTACTGTTTACAGGCGTCCTGGGCCGTATACAGCGTTCCTTACGAAGTTTCCTGAATTCCTATCGGACCTCGTAGTCATGGTAGATAATATTCTATTTTTTGGTGACTTCAACATTCACATGGAGAAGTCCACAGACCCACTCTAAAAGGCTTTCGAGAGCCATCATCGACTCAGTGGGTTTTGTCCAACATGTCTCAGGATCTACGCATTGCCATAATCTTACCCTGGATCTAGTTTTGTCCCATGGAATAAATATTGTGGATGTAAATGTTTTTCCTCATAATCCTGGACTATCGTACCACAATTTTATTATGTTTTCATTCACAACAAATAATCTGCTCAGACCCCAACCAAGGATTATCAAAAGCTGCGCTATAAATTATCGGACAACCCAAAGATTCCTAGATGCCCTTCCAGACTCCCTCCACCTACCTAAGGATGTCAGAGTACAACAATCTGTTATCACCTCACATGAGGATCTAAACTTAACCTTGTGTAATACCCTAGACGCACCTCTGAAACCACAAAACATTTGTCAAAAGAAACTAGCTCCCTGGTATACAGAAAGTACCCGAGCTCTGAAGCAAGCTTCCAGAAAATTGGAATGGAAATGATACTCCACCAAATTGGAAGTCTTCTGACTAGCTTGGATAGACAGTACCGTGCAATATCGAAGAGCCCTCACTGCTGCTCGACCAGGCTACTTTTACAACCTGATTGAAGAGAAACGGAACAATCAAAAATGTATTTTGATACTGCCGCAAAGCTAACTAAAAAGTAGAATTCCCCAAGTGAGGATGGCCTTCACTTCAGCAGCGAAGAATTCATGAACCTCTTCGACAAAAAGATAATGATCATTAGAAAGCAAATTATGGATTCCTCTTCAAATATGCACATTTCTACAAAACTAATTTGTTCTGAGTCTGCAAAGAACTGCTAAGACCTAGGATAAATGGAGACAAGTTTTTTTTAACATGTATCTCGACACATTTACGAAAATGGCCTCTAAACCTGCCAACTGCCGACGGGACCCTATTCCAAATAAACTACTGAAAGAGCTACTTCCTGTGCTTGGCACTCCTATGTTAAACATAATAAACAGCTCCCTATCCTCCGATTGTGTAAAAATTTCACTAAAAGTTGCAATAAAACCTCTCCTGAAAAAGCCAAATGTTATCCCGGAAAATTATAAAACGAATTGGCCTGTATTGAATCTCCCATTCCTCTCAAAAAAAATGGAAAATGCTGTGCGCTGCAACTCACTGCTTTCTTGAAGACAAATAATGTATTCTAAATGCTCCAGTCTTGTTTTAGACCCCACCATAGTACTGAGACTGCACTTGTGAATGTGGTAAATTACCTCGTGTTCGTAGACTTTAGCATCACTTTTGACACCATAGATCAGCACATTCTTTGAAAAGTCAAATGAGAGCATACTCTGTTTCCGGTTTCTGTTTGATGACAACAGCCACACAAATACAACACCAGGTTGTTAGCCATTTCATTTTGCGATATCGAAAAATACATTATTGTTAGATAAACAAGGCTGTTCTCGACTGCTACAGTAATTTAAATTAAGGCTGTCGATGGCCGCTATAGGCTACAGTAATTTAAAGAAAGGCCGTCAATGGCCGCTATGGGTTCTATTAATGAATTTTGAAATGACAAAACATATCAGTAACATTCCACCCATGTTGCCATTAGAGGGCGCTTTGGTTATTTGACTGCAGGAAAGGGTACCAGAGAGTTGGTGCTAAATACCTTCTATGTTCTACAAGGTTAGCAACACTGAACTATGCATGAAAGCACCAGCTGATCCCAACGACTGTGTGATCACGCTCTCCATAGCTGATGTGAGTAAGGCCTTTAAACAGGTAAACATTCACAAGGCTGCAGGAGCCAGATCGATCACCAGGATGCGTACTCAGAGCATGCGCTGATCAGCTGGCAAGTGTCTTCACTGCATGTTCAACCTCTCCCTGACCCAGTCTGTAATACCTACATGTTTCAAGCAGACCACCATAGTCCCTGTGCCCAAGAACGCCAAGCTGTCTAAATAACTATTGCCCCGTAGCACTCACATCTGTAGCCATGAAATGCTTTAAAAGTCTGGTCATGACTCACATCAACACCATCATCCCAGACACCCTGGACCAACCCCACTTCGCATACCGCCCCAACATATCCACAGATGACACAATCGCTATTGCACTCCACACTGCCCTTTCCCACCTGAACAAAAGGAAAACCAACATGAAAATGCTGTTCATTGACTACAGCTCAGTGTTCAACACCATTGTGCCATCCAAGCTCATCACTAAGCTAAGTACTCTGGGATTGAACACTTCCCTCTGCATCTGGATCCTGGACTTCCTGACGGGCCGCCCCCCGGTGGTGAGGATAGGCAACAACAACTATGCCACGCTGATCCTCAACACGGGGGCCCTTCAGGGGTGCGCTCTTAGTCTCCTCCTGCACTGCCTGTTCACCCACGATGGCATGGCCACGCACAACTCCAACACCATCATTACATTTGCAGACGACACAATGGTAGTAGGCCTGAACACCGACGACATTGAGACCTGGCAGTATGGTGCCAGAACAACAACCTCTCCCTCAACGCCAGCAAGACCAAGGAGGGCCAAGCACACCCCCAGGAACAGGTTGAGAGCTTCGAGTTCCTTGGTGTCCACATCACTAAGGAACTATCATGGTCCACACGCATCAACACAGTCAAAAGAGGGCATGACAATACCTTTTCTCCCTCAGGAGGTTGAAAAGATTTGGCATGGGCCCTCAGATCCTCAAAAAGTTCTACAGCTTCTACAGCTGGTTCACTCCTTGGTATGACAACTGTTTGGCATACGACCGCAACGAGCTACAGAGGATAGTGCGTACAACCCAGTACATCACTGGGGCTGAGCTCCCTGCCATCCGGACCTCTATACCAGGCGGTGTCAGAGGAAGGCCCTAAAAATTGTCAAAGACTCCAGCCATCCAAGTCATAGACTGTTCTCTCTGCTACCGCATGGCAAGCGGTACCGATGCACCAAGTATGGAACCAACAGTATCCTGAACAGCTTCTACCCCTAAGCTATAAGGCTGTTAAATAGTTAGTTAAATAGTTAACCTAAAGCTACCCAGAAAGCTTCATTGTCCCTTTTTGCACTAACTCTTTTGACTCATCACATAAGCTGCTGTTACTGTTTATTACCTATCCAGTTGCCTAGTCACTTTATCCCTACCTATATGTACATATACGTATTTACTGAGTAAGTATCTACCTAAATTACCTCGCAACCCTGCACATCGACTCGGTACTGGTATCCTGTGTATATAGCCAAGTTATCATTACTTGTTGTGCATTTATTCCTCTTGTTATTATTTTTATATTTCTCTTGTTTCTCTCTGTATTGTTGGGAAGGGCCCGTAAGTTAGCATTTCACTCTTAGTCTACACCTGTTGTTTACAAAGCACGTGACAAATAAAATTGGATTTGATTCGATTCAAGAGCATTTCATATCGCTGAGAGAGGTAAACAGTCAGTCATCTGTGCACGGCTACCTGGCTCTCTGTGGACGGCTACCTGGTTTTCTGTGAATGGCTACCTGGCTCTCTGTGGACGGCTACCTGGTTTTCTGTGAATGGCTACCTGGCTCTCTGTGGACGGCTACCTGGTTTTCTGTGAATGGCTACCTGGCTCTCTGTGGACGGCTACCTGGTTTTCTGTGAACGGCTACCTGGCTCTCTGTGGACGGCTACCTGGTTTTCTGTGAACGGCTACCTGGCTCTCTGTGGACGGCTACCTGGTTTTCTGTGAACGGTTACCTGGTTCTCTGCGGATAGCTACCTGGAACTCTGGAGTCCATACACATTTCACCTATGACCTTTCAAATTGACATCATCTGAGCTCAGGCCACATGAACCTACTGTAATTTAATAGACATTCTTTATACTTTGGATGAGAAAGAGGCTTGTCAACCATTTAGTATGTCCATCCTACTAGTAGTTTACTGTTCATCCATCTATCTGTGACGTCTACGGTGTGAGTAGTAATTTCATCCAGTCTTACATGTTCCAGGTGACAGTCCCAGAGACTCTCTGCATTTCTCCCAGAGCTGCCAGCAACAGGGACGACTTCCCACAACCCACCTGACCCACGATCATAGTCAGCTGACCTGAGAGAGAGAGCGAGAGAGAAATTGGGTGGGAGAGAGAGAGTAGAGAGATGGGGGGATAGGAGGAGGGAGTAGTGATTCCTTTAATAGAGTATTGATGCCATGGAGTTTAACCTTCCTCCAGAAGCAGAGCCTTACCAAAGGGAACCTTGATGTTTACGTTAGACAGGGTGGGAGTCCCATCTGTCCAGGTGAAATATCCACTGGTTATCTGGAGAAAGAAACATTACACACATTGATCAAAGCAAATGTCAAAGACTGATTCCCACTGCTTTCACAAAAACATAATCTGACTGAGTAAGGAGTCAGCCAGGAGAGGGTCAGCAGTAAGCAGTCAGACAGGATATTGTCACTGGCAGCACACTGATGAGACTGAATGATAGTTTGAACTTCTATCTAGTTCTGCTACCTCTCACTCATCCTGAACCAGAGGTCTAGGTCCTCCTGGTCTACCTCTCACACACCCTGATCCAGAGCCCTAGGTCCTCCTGGTCTACCTCTCACTCACCCTGATCCAGAGGTCTAGGTCCTCCTGGTTTACCTCTCACTCATCCTGATCCAGAGGTCTAGGTCCTCCTGGTCTACCTCTCACTCACTCTGATGCAGAGGTCTAGGTCCTCCTGGTCTACCTCTCACTCACCCTGATCCAGAGGTCTAGGTCCTCCTGGTCTACCTCTCACTCACCCTGATCCAGAGGTCTAGGTCCTCCTGGTCTACCTCTCACTCACTCTGATGCAGAGGTCTAGGTCCTCCTGGTCTACCTCTCACTCTCCCTGATCCAGAGGTCTAGGTCCTCCTGATCTACCTCTCACTCACCCTGATCCAGAGGTCTAGGTCCTCCAGGTCTACCTCTCACTCACCCTGATGCAGAGGTCTAGGTCCTCCTGGTCTACCTCTCACTCACTCTGCTGCAGAGGTCTAGGTCCTCCTGGTCTACCTCTCACTCACTCTGATGCAGAGGTCTAGGTCCTCCTGGTCTACCTCTCACTCACTCTGCTGCAGAGGTCTAGGTCCTCCTGGTCTACCTCTCACTCACCCTGATCCAGAGGTCTAGGTCCTCCTGGTCTACCTCTCACTCACCCTGATCCAGAGGTCTAGGTCCTCCTGGTCTACCTCTCACTCACTCTGATGCAGAGGTCTAGGTCCTCCTGGTCTACCTCTCACTCACTCTGCTGCAGAGGTCTAGGTCCTCCTGGTCTACCTCTCACTCACCCTGATCCAGAGGTCTAGGTCCTCCTGATCTACCTCTCACTCACCCTGATCCAGAGGTCTAGGTCCTCCTGGTCTACCTCTCACTCACCCTGATCCAGAGGTCTAGGTCCTCCTGGTCTACCTCTCACTCACCCTGATCCAGAGGTCTAGGTCCTCCTGGTCTACCTCTCACTCACTCTGATGCAGAGGTCTAGGTCCTCCTGGTCTACCTCTCACTCACTCTGCTGCAGAGGTCTAGGTCCTCCTGGTCTCCTCTCACTCACTCTGATGCAGAGGTCTAGGTCCTCCTGGTCTACCTCTCACTCACTCTGCTGCAGAGGTCTAGGTCCTCCTGGTCTACCTCTCACTCACCCTGATCCAGAGGTCTAGGTCCTCCTGATCTACCTCTCACTCACCCTGATCCAGAGGTCTAGGTCCTCCTGGTCTACCTCTCACTCACCCTGATCCAGAGGTCTAGGTCCTCCTGATCTACCTCTCACTCACCCTGATCCAGAGGTCTAGGTCCTCCTGGTCTACCTCTCACTCACCCTGATCCAGAGGTCTAGGTCCTCCTGGTCTACCTCTCACTCACCCTGATCCAGAGGTCTAGGTCCTCCTGGTCTACCTCTCACTCACTCTGATGCAGAGGTCTAGGTCCTCCTGGTCTACCTCTCACTCACTCTGCTGCAGAGGTCTAGGTCCTCCTGGTCTACCTCTCACTCACTCTGATGCAGAGGTCTAGGTCCTCCTGGTCTACCTCTCACTCACCCTGATCCAGTGGTCCTTCTCCTGGTCTGCCTCCTACTCACCCTGATGCAGAGGTCTTGGTCTCCCTCCTGGGGGGGTGGGTTGCCTCCCTCATGGCTGTAGTTGTTCCAATCGTCCCTGGGATGTCTCTTCCTGTTCACCACCTTCAGAGGCTGGGAGAGGTGCAGGGAGGGGGCAGGGCATTGCTTAGGCTTTTTACAGGACCACTATGAAAACCACAGAGGTGATGGATGGTGGCGGAGGATTGTGGAGGAGGTGGTGAGTGTGTGTGTGTGCAAATGAGGTTGGGGTGGAGGTGGAAGGAGGACATTAACTACAACATTGATGTGCATTCTGCCTGTGAATGAGTGGTTGAGTGTTTAAGAGCTCTTTGTGGGAGCTCTGTGTGTGTGTGTGTTCATGTATGTGTGCATGCGTACGCTTGCGTGCATCTGTGTAAATGTTGATATTGATCGTGACTACAACACAAAACAAATGTGAACCGTATGTGAACCGATTACATCTTCAAACTAAGGGCAACTGTAGTATGGCATCCATGACAGGGAGACGGATGACATAATGCATGATGACGTATACAGGTAAGGTAGTCTAGCTAGCTACATTTTTAGATATTACAAGTTTCTAAGTGGTTTCAATTCAAGCTAAAGTGTACTGTTAGCTAGCTAGCTAACATTAGCTGGCTGGCTCCCTAACTAACAGTACGTTTATGATGTTATTTGTATCCTAGAACCGTTTGCTTTGCTAGTTAGATCCCAATGTTAGCTAGCTAACATTGAACCTGGCTGGTTAGCTTCCAGAATATTTATGCAGGGTAGTAATGACATGATTTGGTACTATGTTCATTGTTGTTTAACTAGCTAATGTTAGCTGGCTGGCTCGTTAGCTAACATTACGTGACGTGTGTGATCTTAAATGTTGTTTACCTAGCTAGGTTCATTGTTTACCTAGCTAGTTAGCGACATGTCTTTAACTAAAGTGTACTGTTAGCTGACTGGCTCCCTAGCTAACGTTATGTGTATGATGTTATTATTCTTATCCCAGAGCCGTTTGCTTTGCTACTTAGAGCCCAATGTTAGCTAACTAACATTGAACTTGGTTGGTTAGCTCCCATCAGATTCACGCAGGGTAGTAACCACATGATTTGGCACTATGTTCATTGTTGTTTAACTAGCTAACGTTAGCTGGCTAGCTCGTTAGCTAACGTTACTTGACGTGTGTGATCTTAGCTAGCGACATGTCTTAAGCTAATGTGTACAACACCCGTTGAATATGGCCGGTGTCAATAAATGTCTGCAAAAAAAGTATAATGAAATTGTTGGAGCAGAGCTGGTTAGACTGTTTTCATGTTATCCAGTGGTAAACAAATCATCGGCCAGAGCGTCAGGTGTGCGCTCTGAACGATCAGAGAGCCAAACGAGATGGGTGGGGCTAAAGCTTAAGAGGGTGTGAACAATGCTGAATGGGTGCAGACAAAGAAGAGGTCTTCACTAGATACCAAAACATTCAAAAACCATTTTCTCAAAAGTGAGTTTACAAGTTGATAAACATTCAAAGCAGAATTACTTTCCTATTGTTCCTCAAAAATGCAATGTATGATATACCATTTTGAAGATCTGAGTTTCTACTTTTATTCTAGATTTCAAATTTAGAATTTAGACCAAATCCAGGTGGTGAGTCCCATATTAAAACCGAAGCCATACGTTTCCTGACCGTTAAAACAAATGTTTTTTAAACGTTCTGAGACCAGAAGTGAACGTTTCGCCTGTTCTGGGAATGTTTATTTTCAGGTTGCAGGGATGTTCTGGGAACATTTGACTCTGGTTTCCTGGTGGCCTGGTTTCACAGGATGCATCTTTCCAACAACGTCCGAAGATGTCACATGCGTTTCCCAAAACACCACGCAGAGAGAATGGTCGCTAAGTGTGTTGTTGGCGCATGTGCTCTCCGATCCACTTACTCCATTCAAATCTTACCTTAACAATATATTTATTTCACAATACTGATAGCGGATCAGCTTCTAGAGAGATATTACGACCTACGGCTGCAAATGTTGAGGCGGCTTATTCTAATGCTTACCTAATAAAAATGCACTAAACCACTGATTTGGCACATCATTGCACATGTTAGGCTACACATTATGAAGTATATTGAGACCAATTACAGACAGAAGCAAAATAGAACTCATTTGATTGAACATGAAATGTATTTCAATACGTTTGAAATAGGCCTATTGCCTACTTTCTATATTTTTAATGCCGTCATCTCAACTTTCATATGAAGCATCTTTTTCTACGTCACTGGTTTGTATCAATTGCAAAGACAACTTTGTATTTTTTAGGCAACTTTGTTCTGAAGTTGTCGGTGGTAAAGGAGAGACGGATAAACCATGTGATTCTATGTTTAGCAGAGATCTTCTGTGTATAAAGAAATGCGAGAGGGCAAAAAAAGCATCTAACGACGCACTTAGCTGTTCTACAAGTGGTCTGAGACAGGCATTAGATTATGGCAGTTTTCAAGTGCAACGTTAATAACGATGGTTTTGGCAAACAGCTCAGAGATTTAACGCGCCCATTAATTGACAACACATGATCTTAATGATTGTTTGTTTCCTTTGAAATTGGGTCTGTTTGAATAGACTAAAATTAAATTCAATTAAATATGTGGAAAACATGGCATGCTAGCTCCATCCTGGTGGCGCAATTGACTAATTCCATGGATAGAGAACAGGTCCCAGTTTCCCAAAAGCATCTTAAGCCTAAGTTCATCGTAAGAACCTTTGTAAGAGCATCGTTAAATCTCTTTCCTGAGACTGTTAATGACAGTTTTTGCAAAAATGATTTGGTTGAGCAAACACACAGTTTGTTCAGCTATCTGGGTGGCTGGTCTCAGATGATCCCGCAGATGAAGAGGTCCTGGAAGGCTTGGTTACACATGGTCTGCGATTGAGGCCGGTTAGACGTACTGCCGAATTCTCTAAAACGACTTTGGAGAGCAGCTTATGGTATAGAAATTAACATTAAATTCTCTGGCAACAGCTCGGGTGAACATTCCTGCACTCTGCATGCCAATTGCACACTCCTTCAAAACTTGAGACATCTGTCATTGTAGAGTGGCCTTTTTTTTGTCCCCAGCACAAGGTGCACCTTTGTAATGATCATGTTAGTTAATCAGCTTCTTGATATGCCATACCTGCCAGGTGGATGGATTATCTTGGAAAAAGAGAAATGCTCACTAACAGGGATGAAAACAAATTTGTGCACAACATTTGAGAGTAATAAGATTTTTGTGCTTATGGAACATTTCTGGAATCTTTTATTTCAGGTCATGAAATATGGGAAGCTTTACATGTTGTGTTTATATTTTTTGTTCAGTATAAATGTAACCATGTTTCAACTTTTACAAAACATTCTGTTAAAGTTACTTAAATGTTCTGAGAATGTTCCAAAACCAAGCAACTATCCTGTACCATTCGCAGAAAGTTTTAGGACGTTTGTATGCTAAATCACCATAGGACAACTACGCTCTCAACAAGCTCTAAGAAACATAACGTTCTCAGAACATTATGTGATAGCTGGGTCCTCACCACTGCCTGGTACTTGTTGTTGTGGTTTCTGGGGCCGGAGGGAATGGTATTGTGGTTGCTAGGGCCCGTGGGCATGGTAGCATTTGGCTCCTGCTCATCTCCAATCTCATCACTACTGAAGAACTCACTCAGCTTCTGGGCACTATGAGGAAACAGGGGTTAAGGTTACATGGTTAGGGTTACAGGGGGACACGAACGACACATTTCATATTTCCACATTCTAGTATTAGCAGATGCTGTTCTCCAGAGTGAGTTACAATAAGGAAAAGTTAGTGTTTTGGAGATGGGATAGGAAACAACACAGCAAGAGGGTTTTCAAAGGAAAAGTGCCAGGAAAGTCTCATTGGACTGTACATCTGAGAGAAGAAAGCAAACATGACGGAGGAGTGAAAAGATGATTGGTTTAAGTCAACAGTTATAAAGTATTCTGTTTTTATATGTGCCTTTTCTGGGCCAAACTAGAATCAGCCATCTTATCACCATCATCTACCTGCTCCAACTTCAGGTCAAATGAAAGCATTAGAATCAGCCATCTTATCACCGTCCTCTACCTGCTCCAACTTCAGGTCAAATGAAAGCATTAGAATCAGCCATCTTATCACCGTCCTCTACCTGCTCCAACTTCAGGTCAAATGAAAGCATTAGAATCAGCCATCTTATCATTGTCATCTACCTGCTCCAACTTCAGGTCAAATGAAAGCATTAGAATCAGCCATCTTATCACCATCATCTACCTGCTCCAACTTCAGGTCAAATGAAAGCATTTAGAATCAGCCATCTTATCACCGTCATCTACCTGCTCCAACTTCAGGTCAAATGAAAGCATTAGAATCAGCCATCTTATCACCATCATCTACCTGCTCCAACTTCAGGTCAAATGAAAGCATTAGAATCAGCCATCTTATCACCGTCCTCTACCTGCTCCAACTTCAGGTCAAATGAAAGCATTAGAATCAGCCATCTTATCACCATCATCTACCTGCTCCAACTTCAGGTCAAATGAAAGCATTAGAATCAGCCATCTTATCACCATCATCTACCTGCTCCAACTTCAGGTCAAATGAAAGCATTAGAATCAGCCATCTTATCACCATCATCTACCTGCTCCAACTTCAGGTCAAATGAAAGCATTAGAATCAGCCATCTTATCACCGTCCTCTACCTGCTCCAACTTCAGGTCAAATGAAAGCATTAGAATCAGCCATCTTATCACCGTCCTCTACCTGCTCCAACTTCAGGTCAAATGAAAGCATTAGAATCAGCCATCTTATCACCGTCCTCTACCTGCTCCAACTTCAGGTCAAATGAAAGCATTAGAATCAGCCATCTTATCATTGTCATCTACCTGCTCCAACTTCAGGTCATCTTTTCTTGCTCAGGTCATCTTTTCTAGCTCTCTGTCCGATCAAATAAACAAAAAATATTTGAGAGGGAATAACAAGATGGGTGATTGCTTGTGTGTTTGACTGATGAGTGTCACGATCGCCTTCGTCGTGGAAATGACTGCACCAAGGTGCAGCATGGTGAGCGTACGTTTGTCTTTATTTTAAATGTCGCCAACAAAACAAGAAATAACAAAAACGAACGTGAAACCCTATCAGCAGGCCCAGGACTGGGGACCCTCGCCGCAGGCCCCGGACTGGGGACCATCGCCGCAGGCCCCGGACTGGGGACCATCGCCGCAGGCCCCGGACTGGGGACCGTCGCCGCAGGCCGCAGGCCCCGGACTGGGGACCGTCGCCGCAGGCCCCGGACTGGGGACCGTCGCTGCAGGCCAAAGACTGGGGACCCTCGCTGCAGGCCCCGGACTGGGGACCGTCGCTGCAGGCCAAAGACTGGGGACCCTCGCTGCAGGCTCCGGACTGGGGACCGTCGCTGCAGGCCAAAGACTGGGGACCCTCGCTGCAGGCTCCGGACAGTGGATCAACGCTACAGGCTTCGTGCCATGGATCATCACTGGAGGCTTCGTGCCATGGATCATCACTGGAGGTTCCGGGCCATGGATCATCACTGGAGGTTCCGGGCCATGGATCATCACTGGAGGTTCCGGGCCATGGATCATCACTGGAGGCTCCGGGCCATGGATCATCACTGGAGGCTCCGGGCCATGGATCATCACTGGAGGCTTCCTACGTGGAGCCAGAACAGGTCTCACCGGACTGAGGAGATGTACTGGAAGCCTGGTGCGTGGAGCTGCCACAGGGCTTACCAGGCTGGGGAGACATGCTTGGGTCCTGGTACGTGGAACCAGAACAGGTCTCACCGGACTGGGGAGATGCACTGGAAGCCTGGTGCGTGGAGCAGGCACCGGATACAATGGGCCGTGGAGGCGCACTGGAGGTCTCAAGCGTAGAGCCTGCACAACCCGTCCTGGCTGGATGGTTACTTTCGCCCGGCAAATGCGGGGAGCTGGCACAGGATGCACTGGGCTGTGCAGACGCACCGGAGACACAGTGCACAGAGTCGGCGCAGGATATCCTGGGCCGAAGAGACGCACTGGAGGCCAGGTGCGCTGAGCCGGCACCATCTGTCCTGGCTGGATGCCCACTCTAGCCCGTCCAATGCGGAGCGCACCGGGCTGTGCACGCGCTTTACCGCATAACACGGTGCCTGACCAGTACCACGCTCCCTACTGGGAGCTTGGGGAGTAAGTCTAAGTCTTAGACTAAGTCTTCCCGGTCTTCCTTGCCAGCCTTGACCCTATGTAACACTGGTCCCCTTGACTAGCTGCGTCCGCCATCCTCACTGCTTCCACGGCAGGCGATCCTTTCCAGCCAGGATCTCCTCCCACATCCAGGATCCCTTTCCTTCCAGAATGTCTTTCCATGTCCACTCTGTCTGCTCCTCCCGGCCACGCGCCTGGTCCGTTTGTGGTGGGTAGTTCTGTCACGATCGCCGTCGTCGTGGAAATGACCGGACCAAGGTGCAGCATGGTGAGCGTACATTTGTCTTTATTTTAAATGTCGCCAACAAAACAAGAAACAACAAAAACGAACGTGAAGCTTACTAGGGCTATACAGGCCACTAAACAAAGACAACTACCCACAAAATACAAAAGAAAAAAAGGCTGCCTAAGTATGATTCCTAATCAGAGACAATGATAGACAGCTGTCCCTGATTGAGAACCATACCCGGCCATAACATAGAAACACAGAACATAGAGTTTCCCACCCGAGTCACACCCTGACCAACCAAACATAGAGAATAAAAAGATCTCTACGGTCAGGGCATGACAACGATACAGTGATTGGTATGGCCAAACACGCCCACTCTTCCTATACTCAGTGCAGAGGGTAATGTAAGATGCTCCAAGCAGTCTTTAGAACTGTATGACAGGATGGCTAATGGTCTGTGAGGAAAAGAAACATGGTGAAGGGTAGCTCTATGACAAGACAACAAATTACAGCAGTTAAACTAATCACCAGTGTAGAAGTCAATGTTACTGAGGGAAACGGACTGGTGTTTTACTGACGACTGAGGCACTGTCGGAAAAAAAATCTAGATTGATTCACTCTGCCTTCAGTTTAGTTTCAACCCAGTTAAAAACATTATTCTGGTAGATTTGATGTAAATTCACCTTATCTCAACTTAATTGAACACCGCTACTCAGTTCAATTCATCTGTGTGTGTGTGTGTGTGTGTGTGTGTGTGTGTGTGTGTGTGTGTGTGTGTGTGTGTGTGTGTGTGTGTGTGTGTGTGTATGTGTGTGTGTGTGTGTGTGTCCTTATCAGGACCTCAATGTCCTGACAACAAGAAAAAATGTGAAAAGTCAGGACTTTTTTCATGTCCTGAATTTGCTAAAATGTGACTCGTTTCAGGACACTAGGCATATGTCGCGGGTCACTACTTTACAAGAGAGACATTTGAACGTAAACTTTTTTTTAAATCAAAATGCATTTTTTTCATTTGCCTTTAATAACAAACATGTATGCAATCTGTAAATATGAATACAATTATGAGCCTAGTTGGTTAAGCCACAGAAAAAGGCAGCAACCTTTCCGCTAGCCATGATTGGCTGAGATAATGAGTGGGCTGGACATGCCAAGAGATGAGTTCGGATAGGTCTGCCATATAGCACGCTTCTGTCTATTTTAGCTGGTTGGTATTTTTTAGGTAATCCTGTCTAACGCTGTAATGAGTGCACTGAGATTTGGGAAGCAAGTACAGGGAGTGAATATTTAAAAAAATAAATGGTGACAGGTGTGCGGGATAATCAGCAGCCTGATGACCTAGATGCCGGTGATAGTGGAGCTGCATAAGTGTTGCTCTCCACTTTCTGGAGGACAGAGTTTTGAAATCAGTGGAATTAGACTATGATAGCTAAGGAGATGGAGAAAACACCCGTCTCCGGATTAGATCTTCAAACTAAGGGCAAACATGGCATCTGTGACAGAGAGAAGCATCCATCCATTATGTATATGGGTAAGATAGTCTAGCTAGCTACATTTTCAGATATTACACGTTTCTTATTTTGACAAAGTTGTTTTCATTTAATTTCAAGTTGAAGTGTGCTGTTAGCTAGCTAGCTAATGTTAGCCAGCTGGCTAGCTAGCTAATGTTATGTGTATGATCTTATTATTTGTATCGCAGAGCCATTTGCATTGCTAGTTATTGCCTAATGTTAGCTAGCTAACATTGAACCTGGTTGGTTAGCTACCTGAAAATTCATGCACGGTAGTAACATCATGAGTTGGGATTATGGTTCATTGTTTAGCTAGCTAGCTAGCCTCATGTCTTAACAAAATACTCCACTATGCAAGTAACAATTTCAATAGAATGTTGACAACTGTTGATAGACATAGTTGACAAATTTTACGAACGCTCAATACCAGTTGAATATGGCCGGTGTCCGTAAACATTGGCCAAAAAAGCATAAATTGTTGCCAGCAGCACAGTTGCAGTCACCATCGCTCTGATAACATAAAAACAGCCTAACCAGCTCTGCTAAGGTGAGTAAAATTTCCAGTGAGCTGTTCTGTCATTTACATTTACATTTAAGTCATTTAGCAGACGCTCTTATCCAGAGCGACTTACAAATTGGTGCATTCACCTTATGACATCCAGTGGAGCAGCCACTTTACAATAGTGCATCTAAATCTTTTAAGGGGGGGGGGGTGAGAAGGATTACTTTATCCTATCCTAGTTATTCCTTAAAGAGGTGGGGTTTCAGGTGTCTCCGGAAGGTGGTGATTGACTCCGCTGTCCTGGCGTCGTGAGGGAGTTTGTTCCACCATTGGGGGGCCAGAGCAGAGAACAGTTTTGACTGGGCTGAGCGGGAACTGTACTTCCTCAGTGGTAGGGAGGTGAGCAGGCCAGAGGTGGATGAACGCAGTGCCCTTGTTTGGGTGTAGGGCCTGATCAGAGCCTGGAGGTACTGAGGTGCCGTTCCCCTCACAGCTCCGTAGGCAAGCACCATGGTCTTGTAGCGGATGCGAGCTTCAACTGGAAGCCAGTGGAGAGAGCGGAGGAGCGGGGTGACGTGAGAGAACTTGGGAAGGTTGAACACCAGACGGGCTGCGGCGTTCTGGATGAGTTGTAGGGGTTTAATGGCACAGGCAGGGAGCCCAGCCAACAGCGAGTTGCAGTAATCCAGACGGGAGATGACAAGTGCCTGGATTAGGACCTGCGCCGCTTCCTGTGTGAGGCAGGGTCGTACTCTGCGGATGTTGTAGAGCATGAACCTACAGGAACGGGCCACCGCCTTGATGTTAGTTGAGAACGACAGGGTGTTGTCCAGGATCACGCCAAGGTTCTTAGCGCTCTGGGAGGAGGACACAGTGGAGTTGTCAACCGTGATGGCGAGATCATGGAACGGGCAGTCCTTCCCCGGGAGGAAGAGCAGCTCCGTCTTGCCGAGGTTCAGCTTGAGGTGGTGATCCGTCATCCACACTGATATGTCTGCCAGACATGCAGAGATGCGATTCGCCACCTGGTCATCAGAAGGGGGAAAGGAGAAGATTAATTGTGTGTCGTCTGCATAGCAATGATAGGAGAGACCATGTGAGGTTATGACAGAGCCAAGTGACTTGGTGTATAGCGAGAATAGGAGAGGGCCTAGAACAGAGCCCTGGGGGACACCAGTGGTGAGAGCACGTGGTGAGGAGACGGATTCTCGCCACGCCACCTGGTAGGAGTGACCTGTCAGGTAGGACGCAATCCAAGCGTGGGCCGCGCCGGAGATGCCCAACTCGGAGAGGGTGGAGAGGAGGATCTGATGGTTCACAGTATCGAAGGCAGCCGATAGGTCTAGAAGGATGAGAGCAGAGGAGAGAGAGTTAGCTTTAGCAGTGCGGAGCGCCTCCGTGATACAGAGAAGAGCAGTCTCATTTGAATGACTAGTCTTGAAACCTGACTGATTTGGATCAAGAAGGTCATTCTGAGAGAGATAGCGGGAGAGCTGGCCAAGGACGGCACGTTCAAGGGTTTTGGAGAGAAACGAAAGAAGGGATACTGGTCTGTAGTTGTTGACATCGGAGGGATAGAGTGTAGGTTTTTCAGAAGGGGTGCAACTCTCGCTCTCTTGAAGACGGAAGGGACGTAGCCAGCGGTCAGGGATGAGTTGATGAGCGAGGTAAGGGAGAAGGTCTCCGGAAATGGTCTGGAGAAGAGAGGAGGGGATAGGGTCAAGCGGGCAGGTTGTTGGGCGGCCGGCCGTCACAAGACGCGAGATTTCATCTGGAGAGAGAGGGGAGAAAGGGGTCAGAGCACAGGGTAGGGCAGTGTGAGCAGAACCAGCGGTGTCGTTTGACTTAGCAAACGAGGATCGGATGTCGTCGACCTTCTTTTCAAAATGGTTGACGAAGTCATCTGCAGAGAGGGAGGAGGGGGGGGAGGGGGAGGGGCATTCAGGAGGGAGGAGAAGGTGGCAAAGAGCTTCCTAGGGTTAGAGGCAGATGCTTGGAATTTAGAGTGGTAGAAAGTGGCTTTAGCAGCAGCGACAGAAGAGGAAAATGTAGAGAGGAGGGAGTGAAAGGATGCCAGGTCCGCAGGGAGGCGAGTTTTCCTCCATTTCCGCTCGGCTGCCCGGAGCCCTGTTCTGTTCTTTTTGTGTCTGGAAGTAGCTAGCAAGCTAGCTAACATTAGCCAGGTTGCTTTGGTGCTTGACTGCTGCTGTTTGGACAACACTCGGATCAACCCTTAAAACCTCTCTGGGATAGGCGGGACCCTAGCGTCCCACCTGGCCAATAGCCAGGGAAAATGCAGAGCGCCAAATTCAAATAAAATACTATAAAAATCAAACTTTCATTAAATCACACATGTAAGATACCAAATTAAAGCTACACTCGTTGTGAATCCAGGCAACATGTCAGATTTCAAAAAGGCTTTTCGGCAAAAGCATAAGATGCTATTATCTGATGATAGCACAACAGTAAACAATGAGAGAGTAGCATATTTCAACTCTGCAGACGCGACACAAAACACAGAAATAAAATAATAATCATGCCTTACCTTTGACGAGCTTCTTTTGTTGGCACAACAATATGTCCCATAAACATCACAAATGGTCCTTTTGTTCGATTAATTCCGTCCATATATATCCAAAATGTTCATTTATTTGGCCCGTTTGATCCACAAAATATCTCGAAAGTTACCTGTAAACATTGCCAAAACATTTCAAACTACTTTTGTAATACAACTTTACGTATTTTTAAATGTAAATAATCGATCAAATTGAAGTAAGGGATGATCTGTGTTCAATACAGGAAGACAACAAACTCAATCATGCTTTCTGGTCTTGCGCAACTATCAAACAGTACACATGACGTGACACTTGTTCAAGATGGCCGTACTTCTTCATTGCACAAAGGAATAACCTCAACCATTTTCTAAAGACTGGTGACATCCAGTGGAAGCGGTAGGACCTGCAAACAAGTCGCTTAGAAATCTGGTTTCCCAATGAAAAATCAGTGAATAGACAGCAACCTCAAAAAATAAATCTGAATGGTTTGTCCTCTGGGTATTGGCTGCTACATAAGTTCTGTTATACTCACAGACATGATTCAAACAGTTTTAGAAACTTCAGAGTGTTTTCTATACAAATCTACTAATACTATGCATATCTTATATTCTGGGGATGAGTAGCAGGAAGTTGAATTTGGGCACGCTATTTATCCAAAAGTGAAAATGCTGCCCCCTATCCCGAAGAAGTTTTAAAGAGATGGGTGGGGCTAAAGCTTAAGAGGGTGTGAACAATGCTGAATGGGTATAGACAAAGTAAAGCTCTCCAGTAGGTACCAACACATTCAAAGGCCATTGTCTCAAAAGTGAGGTTACAAGTTGATCAACTTTCAAAGCAGAATTACTTTCTCATTGTTCCTCAAATAAAGTGTATGATGTACCATTTTGTAGCTCTGTGTCTCTGCTTTTATCCAATGTAAAAAATACCCATTTCAAATTTTGCTACATAAGACCGAATCAAGGCGGTCGGTCACAAATGCTATTTTAGGCTTAAGGGTTAGGTTTAAGGTTAGGGTTAGGGTTTGGGTTAAGGTTAGGGTTAGGGAAAATATTATTTTTAATGGGAATACATTTGTACACCCCAAAATGTTCTGAAAATTCACAAAAACAGAGCTGTGTGTGCATGTGTGCATGCGACTGTGTGTGTGTGTCCATCAGACCTGGGCAGAAAATGGTTGTATTTTGTAGTTTATTTGAAAATACCAGAGTTTAAACTACAAGGCAATTATTTTCTTTGATGTTCAAATACAGGTCTCAGAAAAATAATAATATTTGAAAGTATTAAATATGTGAGGGACATGGAATCACCTCAACATCAGAGAAGACTTTTGCAGCTTCAAAATGACAAAAATGTTCATCATGAGTGAGACAAAGTAATACAGTGACATCAAATTCTTATATATGTTTAGTAACTTTGTGATTATTATACAGCAACATTGTTGTAACATAAGGCCTTGGAAATGGCTTTATAATTGCTTAGTAAGGGAGTTATTACATAAGTGGAATAAGGAAGAGTCACTATTCCTCTTGTGTACTGTAGTTACAAAACCTCTCAGCTTATTGCTATGAAATTAAAATGCAATGTAACAACAGGCTCCAAATTATTATTATTTTTAATTATTTATTTATTTAACCTTAACCTTTATTTAATTACAGTTTTATTACACAGGAACAAGAACAGTTTAATATCAAGTGTTACTGAGAATTGCTAAAAGAAACAAAATATGTATTTGAATTGTCAAAGGGAAACTAAATATCACAAAACTGCCTTCTTGAATCAACTACAACCAATGTAGGTGGATCATAATGTTAGTTTGTATTCTGAGTAATCTATCCCTTTAAAGATAGTATAGTGTGTGTTTGAAACAATAACACTTCCCCTCAGATGAACAAAGAGGTTTGACGTTGCTTTTGCCAAGCATCCAACTTGCTGTTTGCAATGTTTGCAAATGGCTTTGAACTGTATTTTCACATATTATAAAATGAATTGCAGCTTTTAACCTTTTCAGTGGCATGTTGAGTCCTACAGTAGTTGAGGGTAACAACTTATTTAAACTTATCTCCACAAAATATCATTGGTTAATTGATTTGAGTTGATTATGTACACATGGGGCAATGGACATTCAGGAGAATGGACATTTACAAAATGTTCAGATAGAAATGTATTGTGTAGATCAAATATGGCTGTCAGATTGCTTGGAATACTATAGGGGATTGTGTGTTCTTTATTCATTCTATTTCTATCTGCAACATGCAGTTCCAGATACAGCCCTGCCATTAGTTGAAGGCAGCCAATCCAAAAGTAGTCACCTCCTGAGATCTATATTCAAATAGTTTTTAAAAAAGTAGTTGCTTTCTCAGATCTTTGGGATCTGTATTTAAATTGTTTTAAAAAGTCATTTTTGGGGATCTGCATTTAAATATTTTTTTTAAATTGTAATTTCTGGGGATCTGTATTTAAACAGTTTAAAAAAGTAGTCATTTTTGGGATCTGTATTTAAATATCTTTAAAAAGTAGTCATTTTCTGGGATCTGTATTTAAATTATTTTTATGTCAGTTGGCAAGGGTCTTTACTTCAATATTATTGTGTTTTTATGTATTTCTAATTTATTTTTTTATTTTTTTATTTCACCTTTATTTAACCAGGTAGGCTAGTTGAGAACAAGTTCTCATTTGCAACTGCGACCTGGCCAAGATAAAGCATAGCAGTGTGAACAGACAACACAGAGTTACACATTGAGTAAACAATTAACAATAACACAGTAGAAAAAAAATGGGCACTCTATATACAATGTGTGCAAAAGGCATGAGGAGGTAGGCGAATAATACAATTTTGCAGATTAACACTGGAGTGATAAATGATCAGATGGTCATGTACAGGTAGAGATATTGGTGTGCAAAAGAGCAGAAAAGTAAATAAATAAAAAAAACAGTATAAAAACAGTATGGGAATGAGGTAGGTGAAAATGGGTGGGCTATTTACCAATAGACTATGTACAGCTGCAGCGATCGGTTAGCTGCTCGGATAGCTGATGTTTGAAGTTGGTGAGGGAGATAAAAGTCTCCAACTTCAGCGATTTTTGCAGTTCGTTCCAGTCACAGGCAGCAGGCAGAGTATCTAGTAGGAGAGTATCACAGGCAGAGTACTGGAACGAAAGGCGGCCAAATGAGGTGTTGGCTTTAGGGATGATCAGTGAGATACACCTGCTGGAGCGCGTGCTACGGATGGGTGTTGCCATCGTGACCAGTGAACTGAGATAAGGCGGAGCTTTACCTAGCATGGACTTGTAGATGACCTGGAGCCAGTGGGTCTGGCGACGAATATGTAGCGAGGGCCAGCCGACTAGAGCATACAAGTCGCAGTGGTGGGTGGTATAAGGTGCTTTGGTGACAAAACGGATGGCACTGTGATAGACTGCATCCAGTTTGCTGAGTAGAGTGTTGGAAGCCATTTTGTAGATGACATCGCCGAAGTCGAGGATCGGTAGGATAGTCAGTTTTACTAGGGTGAGCTTGGCGGCGTGAGTGAAGGAGGCTTTGTTGCGGAATAGAAAGCCGACTCTTGATTTGATTTTCGATTGGAGATATTTGATGTGAGTCTGGAAGGAGAGTTTGCAGTCTAGCCAGACACCTAGGTACTTATAGATGTCCACATATTCAAGGTCGGAACCATCCAGGGTGGTGATGCTAGTCGGGCATGCGGGTGCAGGCAGCGATCGGTTGAAAAGCATGCATTTGGTTTTACTAGCGTTTAAGAGCAGTTGGAGGCCACGGAAGGAGTGCTGTATGGCATTGAAGCTCGTTTGGAGGTTAGATAGCACAGTGTCCAATGACGGGCCGAAAGTATATAGAATGGTGTCGTCTGCGTAGAGGTGGATCAGGGAATCGCCCGCAGCAAGAGCAACATCATTGATATATACAGAGAAAAGAGTCGGCCCGAGAATTGAACCCTGTGGCACCCCCATAGAGACTGCCAGAGGACCGGACAGCATGCCCTCCGATTTGACACACTGAACTCTGTCTGCAAAGTAATTGGTGAACCAGGCAAGGCAGTCATCCGAAAAACCGAGGCTATTGAGTCTGCCGATAAGAATATGGTGATTGACAGAGTCGAAAGCCTTGGCGAGGTCGATGAAGACGGCTGCACAGTACTGTCTTTTATCGATGGCGGTTATGATATCGTTTAGTACCTTGAGCGTGGCTGAGGTGCACCCGTGACCGGCTCGGAAACCAGATTGCACAGCGGAGAAGGTACGGTGGGATTCGAGATGGTCAGTGACCTGTTTGTTGACTTGGCTTTCGAAGACCTTAGATAGGCAGGGCAGGATGGATATAGGTCTATAGCAGTTTGGGTCCAGGGTGTCTCCCCTTTGAAGAGGGGGATGACTGCGGCAGCTTTCCAATCCTTGGGGATCTCAGACGATATGAAAGAGAGGTTGAACAGGCTGGTAATAGGGGTTGCGACAATGGCGGCAGATAGTTTCAGAAATAGAGGGTCCAGATTGTCAAGCCCAGCTGATTTGTACGGGTCTAGGTTTTGCAGCTCTTTCAGAACATCTGCTATCTGGATTTGGGTAAAGGAGAACCTGGAGAGGCTTGGGCGAGGAGCTGCGGGGGGGGCGGAGCTGTTGGCCGAGGTTGGAGTAGCCAGGCGGAAGGCATGGCCAGCCGTTGAGAAGTGCTTATTGAAGCTTTCGATAATCATGGATTTATCGGTGGAGACCGTGTTACCTAGCCTCAGTGCAGTGGGCAGCTGGGAGGAGGTGCTCTTGTTCTCCATGGACTTCACAGTGTCCCAGAACTTTTTGGAGTTGGAGCCTTAGCTTTCCTGACTGACTGCGTGTATTGGTTCCTGACTTCCCTGAACAGTTGCATATCACGGGGGCTATTCGATGCTATTGCAGTCCGCCACAGGATGTTTTTGTGCTGGTCGAGGGCAGTCAGGTCTGGAGTGAACCAAGGGCTGTATCTGTTCTTGGTTCTGCATTTTTTGAACGGAGCATGCTTATCTAAAATGGTGAGGAAGTTACTTTTAAAGAATGACCAGGCATCCTCAACGGACGGGATGAGGTCATTGTCCTTCCAGGATACCCGGGCCAGGTCGATTAGAAAGGCCTGCTCACAGAAGTGTTTTAGGGAGCGTTTGACAGTGATGAGGGGTGGTCGTTTGACTGCGGCTCCGTGGCGGATACAGGCAATGAGGCAGTGATCGCTGAGATCCTGGTTGAAGACAGCGGAGGTGTATTTGGAGGGCCAGTTGGTCAGGATGACGTCTATGAGGGTGCCCTTGTTTACAGAGTTAGGGTTGTACCTGGTGGGTTCCTTGATGATTTGAGTGAGATTGAGGGCATCTAGCTTACATTGTAGGACTGCCGGGGTGTTAAGCATATCCCAGTTTAGGTCACCTAACAGAACAAACTCTGAAGCTAGATGGGGGGCGATCAATTCACAAATGGTGTCCAGGGCACAGCTGGGAGCTGAGGGTGGTCGGTAGCAGGCGGCAACAGTGAGAGACTTATTTCTGGAGAGAGTAATTTTCAAAATTAGTAGTTCGAACTGTTTGGGTATGGACCTGGAAAGTATGACATTACTTTGCAGGCTATCTCTGCAGTAGACTGCAACTCCGCCCCCTTTGGCAGTTCTATCTTGACGGAAGATGTTATAGTTGGGTATGGAAATCTCTGAATTTTTGGTGGCCTTCCTGAGCCAGGATTCAGACACGGCAAGGACATCAGGGTTAGCAGAGTGTGCTAAAGCAGTGAGTAAAACAAACTTAGGGAGGAGGCTTCTGATGTTGACATGCATAAAACCAAGGCTTAATACCTTAAGACGTCTTCTGGAAGTTTACTGTAAAAAAGGAGTCATCTTTTGGAATCTGTATATCATATTTCCTTCACTAACTTTAAACATCAGCTATCTGAGCAGCTAACCGATCGCTGCAGCTGTACATAGTCCATCTGTAAATAGCCAACCCAATCTACCTACCTCATCCCCATATTGTTTTTATTTACTGTTCTGCTCTTTTGCACACCAGTATCTCTACTTGCACATCATCTGCTCATTTATCACTCCAGTGTTAATCTGCTAAATTGTAATTACTTCGCTACTATGGCCTATTTATTGCCTACCTCCTCACGCCATTTGCACACACTGTATATAGACATTCTTTTTTTCTATTGTGCTATTTATTGTACGCTTGTTTATTCCATGTGTAACTCTGTTGTTTGTGTCGCACTGCTTTGCTTTGCTTTATCTTGGCCAGGTCGCAGTTGTAAATGATAACTTGTTCTCAACTAGCCTACATGGTTAAATAAAGGTGAAATAAAAAATAAATTTTAAAAAGTAGTCATTTTTGGGATCTGTATTAAAATAGTTCTAGTCACCTCGAAAGTAACTATTTGTTCCCCTGGGAAAATAATTTCTTTAAACAAAGCATAGATAAAACTATAGTTACCCCACATCTGGTGTCCATGATACCCAGCTCACCTGACAAGGGCCTTGACCGTGGACCGTACCACACTGGAGAGCAGGAAGAGAGGAGTGACCAGGATGTGGAACAGGGACAAGGAGGCAAAGGCTACAGCAGGGGACAGGTCAGCCTCCTCAGAGATGTGCACATGGACCACAAACGTCTAGAGGGAGATGACGAGAGGAGAGAGAAAAAATATTCATAATCACTCCAATAACCAGCATATACAGTATATTGTGGGTGAGGTCTGAATCTGGAATCAAATTCAAGTTAGCAACACAAACCTTTACATAAACATGCATTGATGTCAATGGTAGATGTGTGCTGTGGTCGGAGCTGTGCTCGCATCTTACAGTACAGGATTTGGTCCTGAAATAATAAATATCCCTCAAAGCACTTAACTGATTTCTGCAAATGTTTTTACCGTTCATTTAGTTTGTGATTAACTTGAGAATTTTAGGGCTAAACAATGATAAGCAAATCGCTGTCTCCAAAACCCACATCGCTCATCCAGAAGGACATCAGTTTGTCCTCTATCTCTATTTCATTTGTGTTCCAAAGGGTGAGGGATAAACCAATCACTGTCTCTTTCCAAAATACATTTCACTCATTCAAGGACCTCTCCTTGTGTTCTCTATCCCTGTCTGTTTGCCTGCCTGCCTACCTGCCTGCCTATCTGTCTGCCATACTGGATTTGTCACCACACCAATAACTGCCTTAACGGCTCCAGCTACCATAAATATAACTGGGATTTACAGTGGCATGCCATGTCACAAACCTCTACGGTGTCCCTGGGAAATGTCACTGGCCATCCTTTATAGTGGCAACATGCCAGACTGATTGGATTATGAGTGATACCATTCTAGTCTGGTCTGATCTGTGCCCTTTACTGGGGAAAAGGGATTGCCCATCCACTGAGAAATATTTTTAGAGGGGGAATTGAGGTGAAAACATGCTGTTCTATGGTGAATAAAGTGAGGGAGGACAGATATTTGGGCTAGGCTGTAGAAAGTAGTATATTACAATGTGAGGGAGGACAGATATTTGGGCTAGGCTGTAGAAAGTAGTATATTACAATGTGAGGGAGGACAGATATTTGGGCTAGGCTGTAGAAAGTAGTATATTACAATGTGAGGGAGGACAGATATTTGGGCTAGGCTGTAGACAGTAGTATATTATAATGTGAGGGAGGACAGATATTTGGGCTAGGCTGTAGACAGTAGTATATTACAATGTGAGGGAGGACAGATATTTGGGCTAGGCTGTAGAAAGTAGTATATTATAATGTGAGGGAGGACAGATATTTGGGCTAGGCTGTAGACAGTAGTATATTACAATGTGAGGGAGGACAGATATTTGGGCTAGGCTGTAGACAGTAGTATATTATAATGTGAGGGAGGACAGATATTTGGGCTAGGCTGTAAACAGTATTATGAAGGGCATCTATGAGATATGAATAGGCATTTATGACTGGAATGAATACTCACGGTCAGGACAGCTGCGATAGGGATGGCTGCGTTCATGAATACTGAGAACGAGGAGACACATAGGCAACATTAGATACGTGACAGTATGGTTCAGATACTGTACATACAGTTTGTTCCAGTCATCCCTCTCACAGGCTCTCTCTCTCTACAGACAGTGTCTTTCTCCAGGATCTCAGTCTCTCTCTCTACAGACAGGATCCAGGATCTCAGTCTCTCTCTCTACAGACAGGATCTCAGCTCGTGTCTTCCTCGCTGTGTCTTTCTCCAGGATCTCAGCTCGTGTCTTCCTCGCTGTGTCTTTCTCCAGGATCTCAGCTCGTGTCTTCCTCGCTGTGTCTTTCTCCAGGATCTCATCTCGTGTCTTCCTCGCTGTGTCTTTCTCCAGGATCTCAGCTCGTGTCTTCCTCGCTGTGTCTTTCTCCGGGATCTCAGCTCGTGTCTTCCTCGCTGTGTCTTTCTCCGGGATCTCAGCTCGTGTCTTCCTCGCTGTGTCTTTCTCCAGGATCTCAGCTCGTGTCTTCCTCGCTGTGTCTTTCTCCAGGATCTCAGCTAGTGTCTTCCTCGCTGTGTCTTTCTCCAGGATCTCAGCTCGTGTCTTCCTCGCTGTGTCTTTCTCCAGGATCTCAGCTCGTCTTCCTCGCTGTGTCTTTCTCCAGGATCT
Source organism: Oncorhynchus nerka (assembly GCF_034236695.1). Taxonomy (NCBI): domain Eukaryota; kingdom Metazoa; phylum Chordata; class Actinopteri; order Salmoniformes; family Salmonidae; genus Oncorhynchus; species Oncorhynchus nerka. The sequence goes on along the minus strand of NC_088412.1, from coordinate 14,910,290 downwards.
CAGCTCGTGTCTTCCTCGCTGTGTCTTTCTCCAGGATCTCAGCTCGTGTCTTCCTCGCTGTGTCTTTCTCCAGGATCTCAGCTCGTGTCTTCCTCGCTGTGTCTTTCTCCAGGATCTCAGCTCGTGTCTTCCTCGCTGTGTTTTTCTCCAGGGACTCAGCTGTAAGCCATTCAGTGGCTAGGACTAAGCTAAGAGCATCAGCAATGGAAGAGGCACACACACATTGAACCATTTCATGCAGTAAAAGGGTGGAAGTTAAAGTTAAGTTAAGGTTAAAGTTGTGAGCCCTCCTTTTGTACTGCGGTGGTCAGACAGTGTAATGCATTAATATTGCTGTGATACGACTGTTTTATGTGGTGATTGGTTAACGTTGTGAGCCCTCCTTTTGTACTGCGGTGGTAAGACAGTGTAATGTAATTAATATTGCTGTGATACGACTGTTTTATGTGGTGATTGGTTAAATTTGCAAACCACTGGATAATAATTGGGGCAGCAGGTAGCCTAGAGGTTAGAGCGTTGGACTAGTAACTGAAAGGTTGCAAAATCGAATCCCTGAGCTGACAAGGTACAAATCTGTCGTTCTTCCCCTGAAAACCCTCTGTTTCTAGGCCGTCATTGAAAATAATAATTTGTTCTTAAAACTTGTTAAGGCTAGGCATAATACTGCCCCCTTTGGATGAATTGCATGCCCATAGTAAACTGAAAAAAAATCTGTCCAAAATTGCTAATATATGCATATAATAATTATTATTGGATAGAAAACACTCTAAAGCTTCTAAAACCGTAAGTATAGCGATCTCCCAAACTAGTTTTGGAATCCTGAAAGTTGGGGCAACTTTGACGTCATTGCCCCCACCCTTCCCAACCAGCTATGGATCTGGAGACACTTTCTATGTCTTCCCACTAGATGTCCTCATTCAGTAGAGCGTTTAATTGTGCAAATCCCGTGAGCTTTGACCCTTTGGGGGCAAAAGAGTGGGTGTCGCGAGAAAATACATGTGCGAATTGGACACAGACCTTCCTCTGTTCCAGCTTGCCTGAGAAGAAGTACGATTGTCCGGTTGAATTGAGAATTGTTTTGTACGTTTATAACATCCTAAAGCTTGATTCTGCACTTAGTTTGACCAGTTTAGTCGACATATAATATGTAATTTTGAAGTTTTGATGTGCAACTGTTCGGGACCAGAAGTCATTTTGGGTGCATTTCAGCTGAAAGTGGTAGCAGATGCTACTATAAGGACACACGAACTGAAATAAAACAATGTATTGGGTAAGTATGACTCCTTCCACTACATTCTGATCGAAGACCATCAAAGGTAAGGGAATATTTATGTTGTAATTTTGTATTTCTGTTGACTCCAACATAGCGGAGAAATATTGCTTACGTCTGAGCGCCGTCTCAGGTTATTGCATAGTCAACTAATTCTGTAACGTTAAAAACAAATGTGACACAGCGGTTGCATTAAGAACCAGTGTATCTTTCTAACTATATGTAAAATATGTATCTTTAGTCCAAGTTTATGATGAGTATTTCTGTTATCTGGCGTAGCTTTCCATAATTTCTCCGGACATTTTTGATAATTTTATGAACATGGCGTCAATGTAAACCGTGATTTATGGATATAAAATGCATATTATTGAACAAAACATAAATGTACTGTGACTGTCATCTGATGAAGATTTTCAAAAGGTTAGTCAATGATTTATTTTTTAATCCTGCTTTTATAATTTTATATTTTCTGGGACAAAATGGCTACCTCTTGTCTTTGTTTCAGTGGTGGTCTAATATAAATATGTGCTGTGTTTTCGCCGTAAAACATTTAAAAAATCTGACATGCTGGGTAGATGAACAAGGTGTTTATCTTTCATTTGAGGTATTGGACTTGTTAATGTGTGGAGGTTAAATATTTCTAAGAATATTTTTGCACGGGGGGGGGGGGGGGGGGGGGGGCGGACCCTGAGAGGGACGCCTCGCTTTAACTGGTTTTAACTGACTTGCCTCGTTAAATAAAGGTAAAATAAATAAAAAATACTGCAAAAACAAATCTGATTGCAGAATTGCAAAATCCTGGAGGAACCGACAAGATGACTTAGAAGGCTAAGAATTAAAGAGTTAATTACATGAAACTACTAGATATGGATGGTGTAGAGCTCTGTGTATTTGAGGTAAGGTAACCTACTAGATATGGATCTGTAGAGGTAGGTAAGGTAACCTACTAGATATGGATCTGTAGAGGTAGGTAACGTAACCTACTAGATATGGATCTGTAGAGGTAGGTAATTACATTTACATTTAAGTCATTTAGCAGACGCTCTTATCCAGAGCGACTTACAAATTGGTGCATTCACCTTATGACCTCCAGGTAATGTAACCTACTAGATATGGATGGTGTACAGCTCTGTGTATTTGAGGTAAGGTAACCTACTAGATATGGATGGTGTAGAGCTCTGTGTATTTGAGGTAAGGTAACCTACTAGATATGGACCTGTAGAGGTAGGTAACGTAACCTACTAGATATGGATGGTGTACAGCTCTGTGTATTTGAGGTAAGGTAACCTACTAGATATGGACGGTGTAGAGCTCTGTGTATTTGAGGTAAGGTAACCTACTAGATATGGATGGTGTAGAGCTCTGTGTATTTGAGGTAAGGTAACCTACTAGATATGGATCTGTAGAGGTAGGTAAGGTAACCTACTAGATATGGATCTGTAGAGGTAGGTAAGGTAACCTACTAGATATGGATCTGTAAAGGTAGGTAACGTAACCTACTAGATATGGATCTGTAGAGGTAGGTAATGTAACCTACTAGATATGGATGGTGTACAGCTCTGTGTATTTGTTGTAAGGTAACCTACTAGATATGGATGGTGTAGAGCTCTGTGTATTTGAGGTAAGGTAACCTACTAGATATGAACCTGTAGAGGTAGGTAACGTAACCTACTAGATATGGATGGTGTACAGCTCTGTGTATTTGAGGTAAGGTAACCTACTAGATATGGACGGTGTAGAGCTCTGTGTATTTGAGGTAAGGTAACCTACTAGATATGGATGGTGTAGAGCTCTGTGTATTTGAGGTAAGGTAACCTACTAGATATGGACGTATATAGGGCAAAGGTCTGCAGACTGGTGAGCTCCTTGCCCCTGGTCTCCTCCACACTGTGACAGAATATGTGTTCCCAGGCGTACAGCTTCAGCAGCTTGATTCCCCGCAGCAACTCATTGGTCTTCTTCAACCGCTCACTGGAGTACTCCTATAGGGTGATACACACACACATCTGAATGACTGGAGTTCTCCTATAGGGTGATACACACACACATCTGAATGACTGGAGTTCTCCTATAGGGTGATACACACACACATCTGAATGACTGGAGTTCTCCTATAGGGTGATACACACACACATCTGAATGACTGGAGTTCTCCTATAGGGTGATACACACGCACATCTGAATGACTGGAGTTCTCCTATAGGGTGATACACACACACATCTGAATGACTGGAGTTCTCCTATAGGGTGATACACACACACACATCTGAATGACTGGAGTTCTCCTATAGGGTGATACACACACACATCTGAATGACTGGAGTTCTCCTATAGGGTGATACACACACACATCTGAATGACTGGAGTTCTCCTATAGGGTGATACACACACACATCTGAATGACTGGAGTTCTCCTATAGGGTGATACACACACACACATCTGAATGACTGGGGTTCTCCTATAGGGTGATACACACACACATCTGAATGACTGAAGTTCTCCTATAGGGTGATACACACACACATCTGAATGACTGGAGTTCTCCTATAGGGTGATACACACACACATCTGAATGACTGGAGTTCTCCTATAGGGTGATACACACACACATCTGAATGACTGGAGTTCTCCTATAGGGTGATACACACACACATCTGAATGACTGGAGTTCTCCTATAGGGTGATACACACACACATCTGAATGACTGGAGTTCTCCTATAGGGTGATACACACACACATCTGAATGACTGGAGTTCTCCTATAGGGTGATACACACACATCTGAATGACTGGAGTTCTCCTATAGGGTGATACACACACACACATCTGAATGACTGGAGTTCTCCTATAGGGTGATACACACACATCTGAATGACTGGAGTTCTCCTATAGGGTGATACACACACACACATCTGAATGACTGGAGTTCTCCTATAGGGTGATACACACACACATCTGAATGACTGGAGTTCTCCTATAGGGTGATACACACACACATCTGAATGACTGGAGTTCTCCTATAGGGTGATACACACACACATCTGAATGACTGGAGTTCTCCTATAGGGTGATACACACACACATCTGAATGACTGGAGTTCTCCTATAGGGTGATACACACACACACATCTGAATGACTGGAGTTCTCCTATAGGGTGATACACACACACACATCTGAATGACTGGAGTTCTCCTATAGGGTGATACACACACATCTGAATGACTGGAGTACTCCTTCAAAAGAATACACACAAACATGAACTACTCCTATACCATAATATACTCCTGTAGGATAATACATACATGTAGTACTCCAGACTAATGGCGAAAGCAGTTCCGTCCTCTCAGGTTCCAGGACCTATCTATGGTTCTGAATGATTTGTAATTGAATGAGGATAACTTTTTGGTTCAGTTTTGTATTCATTTTTTCTGACATTTGAGGAAGATTCAGGTTTTTGTTTTTCCCTGTTCCTTTTTGGATGTCCACTCAGGGTTCAAGTTGGGGAGGATGACCACTCCAGGGTTCAAGTTGGGGAGCATGACCACTCAGGGTTCAAGTTGGGGAGCATGACCACTCAGGGTTACATTTGAGGAGGATGACCACTCAGGGTTACATTTGAGGAGGATGACCACTCAGGGTTACATTTGAGGAGGATGACCACTCAGGGTTACATTTGAGGAGCATGACCACTCAGGGTTCAAGTTGGGGAGCATGACCACTCAGGGTTCAAGTTGGGGAGCATGACCACTCAGGGTTCAAGTTGGGGAGGATGTCCACTCAGGGTTACATTTGAGGAGGATGACCACTCAGGGTTCAAGTTGGGGAGGATGACCACTCAGGGTTCAAGTTGGGGAGGATGACCACTCAGGGTTCAAGTTGGGGAGGATGTCCACTCAGGGTTACATTTGAGGAGGATGACCACTCAGGGTTCAAGTTGGGGAGCATGACCACTCAGGGTTCAAGTTGAGGAGGATGACCACTCAGGGTTCAAGTTGGGGAGGATGACCACTCAGGGTTCAAGTTGGGGAGGATGACCACTCAGGGTTCAAGTTGGGGAGGATGACCACTCAGGGTTCAAGTTGGGGAGGATGACCACTCAGGGTTCAAGTTGGGGAGGATGACCACTCAGGGTTCAAGTTGGGGAGGATGACCACTCAGGGTTCAAGTTGGGGAGGATGACCACTCAGGGTTACATTTGAGGAGGATGACCACTCAGGGTTCAAGTTGGGGAGGATGACCACTCAGGTTCAAGTTGAGGAGGATGACCACTCAGGGTTCAAGTTGGGGAGGATGACCACTCAGGGTTCAATTTGGGGAGGATGACCACTCAGGGTTCAAGTTGGGGAGGATGACCACTCAGGGTTCAAGTTGGGGAGGATGACCACTCAGGGTTCAAGTTGGGGAGGATGACCACTCAGGGTTCAAGTTGGGGAGGATGACCACTCAGGGTTCAAGTTGGGGAGGATGACCACTCAGGGTTCAAGTTGGGGAGGATGAATGCAGGAGCAGATTTCAGGAGAAGGATAAGACACCCTCTTTCTGACTGATGACTGATATAAGGGCATGTACGTGACAGGCCTATCTGGCTTATATGATTATGATGTCATAATGCTTCTTGACAGTGTCATAAAGTGTATTTTCTACAAGTTATTTATATGATGAAAGAAACATGACTGTAAAGAATTCATTACAACAACAACAACAAAGATTTAAGAAACAAACTTTCAAACACGTTTGAATAAATGTAGGTTTTGACACTCTTTTGTAGGTGTCATAACCAGCCATAAAATAACGCAATATATGCCACAACAGGTGTGAATATCTGGGTCATCATGACAGTATCAGGACCATATTATGACAAGTTATGTCTGCTGTTATTACATATTATGACATGGTTATGAACGTTTCATAACTTGTTACAACACAGAGAGTCAAGCAAAGTGTTACCATTTGACAGCATGGCATTATGGGAATGAGCAGTGGGACATTGGAGAGAGAAGCAAACAAAACTCAAAGACATATTTTGTGATGAATGATTATGGTTGAAAAATAATAATTGTTCATAACAATCGATTCAAAAAAATGATCAGTAGGAAACCGAAGGTTATCCATGAGTTTTAGCTGAAGATGTGTGTGTGCATGCGCGCATGCTGTCAAAGGATCACATAACATAATTCAGCGGTATGACATCTATTCTAATCTCTTCCACAAGGAAGATATGGAACAGTCTACACACAGGTTGTTAGATGGTTGGTGTCCTCTGAACAGTGCTATGTTACAGTCCACACAGAACGCTGTTTATCAAAAAGCTAATTGCTTAATGACGGGTGCTACTGTAGCACAGTTGGTAGTGCATGGTCCTTCCAATGCCAAGACAGTGGGTTTGATTCCTGGGACCACCTTTAAGTAATACGTATGCATGCCTAGCTATAAATCACAAAAAAAGTCTGCTAAATGGCATATTACTTACCAGAGTGCTCTTCTGTGCTTGGGACAGCTTGGTGGCCACAAAGTACTGGACAGGGGCCAGGACAGCGATGACTGTGGCCCCGATCAAGGCACTGATCCCCAGGAGGTAGTAGAGTAGAATCACCCCCACAATGATCTGGACAATACAATACACAAACTAGTTCCGGGTTTTTAAACCTTGGAAATATTGAGATCAGGGAAAATATTTGATTGTATGCCTGATTGAGAATGGAACATGTCTCACTCACTCACTCACTCACTCACTCACTCAATATGCAATTAACTAGAGAGTGGTAGGAGATGAGACTACTGTGTTGAATAATGACAGAGTGGTAGGAGATGAGACTACGGTGTTGAATAATGACAGAGCGGTAGGAGATGAGACTACAGTGTTGAATAATGACAGAGAGTGGTAGGAGATGAGATTACTAACTTCCACGATGAATACAAAGCCCTCCCCCGCCCTCCACGACTCCATTTTGCTCCTCCCTTCCTATAGGCAGAAACTCAAACAGGATGTAGCCGTGTTAAGAACTATTCAACGCTGGTCTGACCAATCGGAATCCACGCTTCAAGATTGTTTTGATCACGCGGACTGGGACATGTTCCTGGTTGCATCAGAGAATAATATAGACGTTTACACTGATTTGCTGAGTGAGTTTATAAGGAAGTGCATAGGAGATATTATGCCCACTGTGACTACTAAAACCTACCCTAACCATAAACCGTGGATAGACGGCAGCATTCGTGCAAAACTGAAAGCGCAAACCACCACATTTAACCATAGAAATGTGACTGGGATTATGGCCGAATACAAACAGTATAGTTATTCCCTCCGCAAGGCAATCAAACAAGCGAAATGTCAGTATAGAGACAAAGTGGAGCCGCAATTCAACGGCTCAGACACAAGACGTAGTAGCAGGGTCTACAGACAATCATGAACTACAAAAAGAAAACCAGCCACGTCACGGACACCGACGTCTTGCTTCCAGACAAACTAAACACTTTCTTTGCCCGCTTTGAGGATAATACAGTGCCACCGACGTGGCCCACTACCAAGGACTGTGGGCTCTCCTTCTCTGTGGCTGATGTGAGTAAGGCATTTAAACGTGTTAACCCTCGCAAGGCTGCCAGCCCAGTTGACATCCCTAGCCGCGTCCTTAAAGCATGTGCAGACCATCTGGCTGGAGTGTTTATGGACATATTCAATATCTCCCTATCACAGTCTGCTGTCCCCACCTGCTTTAAGATGGCCACCATTGTTCCTGTACCCAAGAAGGCAAAGGTAACGGAATTAAATGACCGTCGCCCTGTAGGAGATGAGATTAATGTGTTGAATAATAACAGAGACGTAGGAGATGTGAATGAATGAGGAAACTGGTATGGAATTATCTGGATGTGGATTTAAAGACAGAATTACAGTGCATTCGGAAAGTATTCAGACCTCTTGACTTTTTCCACATTTTGTTATGTTACAGCCTTTTTCTAAAATGGATTAAATAAATAAAAATCCTCATCAATCTACACACAATACCAATCTACACACAATACCAATCTACACACAATACCAATCTACACACAATACCAATCTACACACAATACCAATCTACACACAATACCAATCTACACACAATACCAATCTACACACAATACCAATCTACACACAAGGCACCTAAAAGACTCTCAGACCATGAAAAACAAGATTCTCTGGACTGATGAAATCAAGATTGAACTCTTTGCCCTGAATGACAAGCGTCACGTCTGGACAAGACCTGGCACCATCCCTATGGCACCATCCCTATGGTGTCACGTCTGCTACCGCTCTTCCTTCCTCTGGCTCTCGAGGGCGCCAGACTCCCCAACATTACGCACTCAAGCCAATTTCAGTACGCTTTTCCCCTGCTTTTCCCCGTCACGCGCATCAGCGCTCATTCGACTCACATTGACTCAATTTCTTGTGTAATTTCCTTCACTATATCTGTCTGTTTCCTAGCTCTGTTCCCTGCTTCGGGATTCTTTGTCATATGTCCTTATTTACCCGTGTGCTGACGCTGTTCCTGTCGTGTTATATGTCTGTTCCTGAGTAAAAGTTTGGGTGCGTACATTTAAGGCTGTAATGTAACAAATTGTGGAAAAAGTCAAGGGGTCTGAATACTTTCAGAATGCACTGTAATCACAAGACAGACCCTGCACATCCACACACACACTGTGTCCCTGCACAAACATTCAGGAGAGAGTGTGAGGTTTTTAAAACCAATGCTTCGTCCTTCACAAAAACATGGTGAATCATGAGACCTTTCCAGCCTGTATGCCTGTATTAATTGCATTCTTCACCACAGAAACTGCATTGAACATGATGGATTAGTCATGTTGAGTTCATTCACCTGGCCTTGGCTCCTGTCCTGTCTTGGCATCTGTATGGTAATGCTAATAAATTATGATTTAATTGTGATATAAGGATATCTTGATGGATGATTAATGTGTTGTGTTCCTCCACCTGGCCTTGGCTCCTGTCCTGTATGTCCTGGCATCCTCATGGTGACAGCTTGATACACACATCCCCAGGATTCACAGTGAGGGGGAGGGGTACAGCACTAAGTGATGGAGATGGATGTGACATTTCATACTAGTGTCATGATGTTGGCGTGGGGGATAGGTTTATGACAGTCATAAATTCCCCTTCCCCCTTTTTTTCCTCTCTCTAACCTACTGAGGTTACGTTTTTAAAAAAACTTGGTTAACATAGAGATTCTGGGAACATCAGTAGGTGGTGGGAAATTAACTATATTCTGGTAATCCGAACAATTGAACATATGCGGTGGTACTTAATGAATATGATGTCAGTTCGGTTGTCATCTGAGACATTCTCATCAATTATAAGATGACAAATTCTACAGTGGAAAGTCTACACATCAGAGTTATCGGATTCACATGGAATTGTTGTTCAATTTAAATGTTTGAAAATGAAATTATTTGTAATGGGATGAAATGTGATTTTAGCTTCTAAAATGTGAGATGTGGGTTTTCATAAGTTAGGGCTGCTCACTCAGTGGCCCACCTCTGTGAAGGGACATGGGCTATAAAACCTTTCAAACATGCCCTCTTCTCCCTTCCTATATGAAGCCTTGATGACAACAGAACTTCCTGTTCCGAAGATGTGGGGGCGACGGTCCTATGTCAGAATAGTTCAGATAATAACTACAGAACGAAGCCAACATCAGCGTGAGCTTTGGTTGCGAATGGTATGAACTTTGAACTCTTATTCACTACAGAAGTGATACCTCCTAGCCGTTGAGTTAGCAACAGCAGATGCAACGAGGGTTAGGAAGGAACAGACAGAGTATCCCGTCTATCAGGGCTCCGGGCAGCCGAGCGGAAATGGAGGAAAACTCGCCTCCCTGTGGACCTGGCATCCGTTCACTCCCTCCTCTCTACATTTTCCTCCTCTGTCTCTGCTGCTAAAGCCACTTTCTACCACTCTAAATTCCAAGCATCTGCCTCTAACCCTAGGAAGCTCTTTGCCACCTTCTCCTCCCTCTTGAATCCTCCTCCCCCTCCCCCCCCCTCCCTCCCTTACAATAGTGCATCTAAATCTTTTAAGGGGGGGGGGGTGAGAAGGATTACTTTATCCTATCCTAGGTATTCCTTAAAGAGGTGGGGTTTCAGGTGTCTCCGGAAGGTGGTGATTGACTCCGCTGTCCTGGCGTCGTGAGGGAGTTTGTTCCACCATTGGGGGGCCAGAGCAGCGAACAGTTTTGACTGGGCTGAGCGGGAACTGTACATCCTCAGTGGTAGGGAGGCGAGCAGGCCAGAGGTGGATGAACGCAGTGCCCTTGTTTGGGTGTAGGGCCTGATCAGAGCCTGGAGGTACTGAGGTGCCGTTCCCCTCACAGCTCCGTAGGCAAGCACCATGGTCTTGTAGCGGATGCGAGCTTCAACTGGAAGCCAGTGGAGAGAGCGGAGGAGCGGGGTGACGTGAGAGAACTTGGGAAGGTTGAACACCAGACGGGCTGCGGCGTTCTGGATGAATTGTAGGGGTTTAATGGCACAGGCAGGGAGCCCAGCCAACAGCGAGTTGCAGTAATCCAGACGGGAGATGACAATTGCCTGGATTAGGACCTGCGCCGCTTCCTGTGTGAGGCAGGGTCGTACTCTGCGGATGTTGTAGAGCATGAACCTACAGGAACGGGCCACCGCCTTGATGTTAGTTGAGAACGACAGGGTGTTGTCCAGGATCACGCCAAGGTTCTTAGCGCTCTGGGAGGAGGACACAGTGGAGTTGTCAACCGTGATGGCGAGATCATGGAACGGGCAGTCCTTCCCCGGGAGGAAGAGCAGCTCCGTCTTGCCGAGGTTCAGCTTGAGGTGGTGATCCGTCATCCACACTGATATGTCTGCCAGACATGCAGAGATGCGATTCGCCACCTGGTCATCAGAAGGGGGAAAGGAGAAGATTAATTGTGTGTCGTCTGCATAGCAATGATAGGAGAGACCATGTGAGGTTATGACAGAGCCAAGTGACTTGGTGTATAGCGAGAATAGGAGAGGGCCTAGAACAGAGCCCTGGGGGACACCAGTGGTGAGAGCACGTGGTGAGGAGACGGATTCTCGCCACGCCACCTGGTAGGAGCGACCTGTCAGGTAGGACGCAATCCAAGCGTGGGCCGCGCCGGAGATGCCCAACTCGGAGAGGGTGGAGAGGAGGATCTGATGGTTCACAGTATCGAAGGCAGCCGATAGGTCTAGAAGGATGAGAGCAGAGGAGAGAGAGTTAGCTTTAGCATTGCGGAGCGCCTCCGTGATACAGAGAAGAGCAGTCTCAGTTGAATGACTAGTCTTGAAACCTGACTGATTTGGATCAAGAAGGTCATTCTGAGAGAGATAGCGGGAGAGCTGGCCAAGGACGGCACGTTCAAGAGTTTTGGAGAGAAAAGAAAGAAGGGATACTGGTCTGTAGTTGTTGACATCGGAGGGATCGAGTGTAGGTTTTTTCAGAAGGGGTGCAACTCTCGCTCTCTTGAAGACGGAAGGGACGTAGCCAGCGGTCAGGGATGAGTTGATGAGCGAGGTGAGGTAAGGGAGAAGGTCTCCGGAAATGGTCTGGAGAAGAGAGGAGGGGATAGGGTCAAGCGGGCAGGTTGTTGGGCGGCCGGCCGTCACAAGACGCGAGATTTCATCTGGAGAGAGAGGGGAGAAAGAGGTCAGAGCACAGGGTAGGGCAGTGTGAGCAGAACCAGCGGTGTCGTTTGACTTAGCAAACGAGGATCGGATGTCGTCGACCTTCTTTTCAAAATGGTTGACGAAGTCATCTGCAGAGAGGGAGGAGGGGGGAGGGGGAGGAGGATTCAGGAGGGAGGAGAAGGTGGCAAAGAGCTTCCTAGGGTTAGAGGCAGATGCTTGGAATTTAGAGTGGTAGAAAGTGGCTTTAGCAGCAGCGACAGAAGAGGAAAATGTAGAGAGGAGGGAGTGAAAGGATGACAGGTCCGCAGGGAGGCGAGTTTTCCTCCATTTCCGCTCGGCTGCCCGGAGCCCTGTTCTGTGAGCTCGCAATGAGTCGTCGAGCCACGGAGCGGGAGGGGAGGACCGAGCCGGCCTGGAGGATAGGGGACATAGAGAGTCAAAGGATGCAGAAAGGGAGGAGAGGAGGGTTGAGGAGGCAGAATCAGGAGATAGGTTGGAGAAGGTTTGAGCAGAGGGAAGAGATGATAGGATGGAAGAGGAGAGAGTAGCGGGGGAGAGAGAGCGAAGGTTGGGACGGCGCGATACCATCCGAGTAGGGGCAGTGTGGGAAGTGTTGGATGAGAGCGAGAGGGAAAAGGATACAAGGTAGTGGTCGGAGACTTGGAGGGGAGTTGCAATGAGGTTAGTGGAAGAACAGCATCTAGTAAAGATGAGGTCGAGCGTATTGCCTGCCTTGTGAGTAGGGGGGGAAGGTGAGAGGGAGAGGTCAAAAGAGGAGAGGAGTGGAAAGAAGGAGGCAGAGAGGAATGAGTCAAAGGTAGACGTGGGGAGGTTAAAGTCGCCCAGAACTGTGAGAGGTGAGCCGTCCTCAGGAAAGGAGCTTATCAAGGCATCAAGCTCATTGATGAACTCTCCGAGGGAACCTGGAGGGCGATAAATGGTAAGGATGTTAAGCTTGAAAGGGCTGGTAACTGTGACAGCATGGAATTCAAAGGAGGCGATAGACAGATGGGTAAGAGATGAGGATCCCGGTGCCACCACCCCGCTGACCAGAAGCTCTCGGGGTGTGCGAGAACACATGGGCGGACGAAGAGAGAGCAGTAGGAGTAGCAGTGTTATCTGTGGTGATCCATGTTTCCGTCAGTGCCAAGAAGTCGAGGGACTGGAGGGAGGCATAGGCTGAGATGAACTCTGCCTTGTTGGCCGCAGATCGGCAGTTCCAGAGGCTACCGGAGACCTGGAACTCCACGTGGGTCGTGCGCGCTGGGACCACCAGATTAGGGTGGCCGCGGCCACGCGGTGTGGAGCGTTTGTATGGTCTGTGCAGAGAGGAGAGAACAGGGATAGACAGACACATAGTTGACAGGCTACAGAAGAGGCTACGCTAATGCAAAGGAGATTGGAATGACAAGTGGACTACACGTCTCGAATGTTCAGAAAGTTGAGCTTACGTAGCAAGAATCTTATTGACTAAAATTATTAAAAATGATACAGTACTGCTGAAGTAGGCTAGCTGGCAGTGGCTGCGTTGTTGACTTTGTAGGCTAGCTGGCAGTGGCTGCGTTGTTGATTTGGGGGCTAGCTGGCTAGCTAGCAGTGTTGATTACGTTACGTTGCGTTAAAAGAACGACAATAGCTGGCTAGGTAACCTAGAAAATCGCTCTAGACTACACAATTATCTTTGATACAGAGACGGCTATGTAGCTAGCTATGTAGCTAGCTACGATCAAACAAATCAAACCGTTGTACTGTAATGAAATGAAATGAAAATGTGATACTACCTGTGGAGCGAGGCGGAATGCGACCGGGTTGTTAAGTTCTATTCGTTGGCTAGCTGTTGGCTAGCTAGCAGTGTCTCCTACGTTAAGGACGACAAATAGCTGGCTAGCTAACCTCGGTAAATTAAGATAATCACTCTAAAACTACACACTCTAAACTACACAATTATCTTGGATACGAAGACAGCAAAGACAACTATGTAGCTAGCTAACACTACACTAATCAAGTCGTTCAGTTGAGGGTAATAGTTTCTACAGTGCTGCTATACGGTAGACGGTGGACGTTAGCTAGCTGGCTAGCTGCTGGGCAGATAGCAGTGTAGACTACGTTAGGACGACGAAATACGATAATTACGCAATTATCTATGATACAAACACGGCTATGTAGCTAGCTAAGAAGAAATTGCTAAGATTAGACAAATCAAACCGTTGTACTATAATGAAATGTAATGAAATGTAATGAAAAGTTATACCACCTGCAGACCGAAGTGCGACTGCTCTTGACACAACAGCTGCCAAACAAGATGCTACAAACAAAACAGAGTTAAATGGTTCCAGTCTGCCGTGAAGCGTTTATCTATGTATAAGAGTCTAGCTACATTTTCAGACATAAGTTTCTAATTTAGTCAGAAAGTCGTTTTTATTGCAACATTTTCTAGCTCTGAGTCTCTACTTTTATCCAATTTAAAAAAACACCACTTAAAATTGTACTACATCAGACCAAATCGAGGCAGTCGGTCACAAATAGGTCACCAGTAAAAGGTTTAAGACCTGCTACCACTCTGATCTGTTTCATATATACATACAACAAATTGTCAGGGAACTACTGCCACATATCACTTACATTGGTACACGACTCTCACTAATGGGTGAAACAAATATAGCCACTTACACGGCACGCCTTAAAATATGTTAATTAGTCAGCGATTCTTTCTCCTCCCACAATATTTCTCCACAATGCACCACATCCACAGTATGCTGCAGCAAATATATATATATATACACATCACTTTATTGTTCAATTGTTAAAAAATAAAATCATCAATTGCTAATAGTGAATATTTAACTGTATATTACACTATGTCAACTGATATTTGGTGTTTTCTATCACTTGCACTTTAAGCCTTAACAAAGGCTTTTAAACTGACAGTGACTACAGGGAAAAACAGATGAAAGGGATCTGGCTAGAATTAGAATGGATTGTAATGCTATGTTAGAAGACCAGAGCAGATTTAGGAAGTAGCCAGAGTGAGACTTAAACCTGCAGCCCTGTGTCTATGAGTCCAACACCTTCACACGTAGAGGTCTGAACCTCTTGACGGGGTCAGCCCTGTGTCTATGAGTCCAACACCTTCACACGTAGAGGTCTGAACCTCTTGACGGGGTCAGCCCTGTGTCTATGAGTCCAACACCTTCACACGTAGAGGTCTGAACCTCTTGACGGGGTCAGCCCTGTGTCTATGAGTCCAACACCTTCACACGTAGAGGTCTGAACCTCTTGACGGGGTCATTGGTATCCAGTATGGTTGTAAAACCTTAAATCTCATTATGTAACCCCGAAGAAGGCCCTGTGTGCTAAAATGTTGGTGATACCCAATAACTCATTGGGAGTGTGGGAGTGTGCAACATTCTTTATGTTTTCACAAGTTTACTTTTCTGTTATTTAGCACCTTTCTAACTATTTGTGTGTGTGTCAAATGTTTGCTTTTTATTAGATTGTCCACATTAAGAGAACCAATCTTGAAAATGGTATTGAACTCTTTGGAATAGGACTTGGGCACAAAAAATATGCTGGTTTCTTGAACAAGTGAATCAAATGAAAAAGGGAAATTAAATTATAGAGGACCAAAAATATAAATATGTGTCACCAAGGCTGCCTGGAACATTATATTGGAAAATGGACTCTCTTGACATCTGTTGAACTCCTTGGAATTGGCCTTATGCACAAAAAGAGGAGAGATTTATAGCGAAGGAGGATCAGAGGCGTAGTAATGCTGCTGAATAATTGTAGTTACAACTAACTACTCTATGCCTTTGAAATACGAGGCAAGAATCAACATATTGTCAACGCTGTAAGTCAGAGGGGTTGGTATGGAAACACACGTGCCTGAGCTGAGAAAACCATTCATGTAAAACACATCCAGTAGTAAATTGTTTTCTGACATGGATTCACCCGTTCATTCTCCCCTCGTTTGGACAGGAACAAATAGTTCAACTAAACTTCCTAAAGTATTGTAATGACCTGACTAGATCATAAATGAACAATTGTCCAGACAGAGGCTTGAGTTTGCGAATTGACGGTTTATTAAACCAACTTTACACAGGCTACTGTTTGGGCCGTAGCACACGCCAAATAGATGACAGATAACCCACAAGCCAATCGTGACCTTCTCTTGTGAAGCCCAGACGTAAGAGAGAGAGAACAAAGGCTGAACCTGGTCTTAACTTCCAATGCTCCACCCCCCTGCCCAACCCCCCTCCACGCCACTCCGCCAACCACCAGGATGCCCGGCATCAGAACATTCCAGGCATTCCCGTGATTGGCAGATAGCAGGTTGATTGACATGTCGGACCCCGCGAACACCGGGTACTGGTCAGTACAACACAACCACCTCCTAGCCTAACACATAACACACAGCTGTCTGTGCGGGTCGCTACACAGCCCCCCCACCACAAAGTCCCTCGTCCCCGAGGGAACAAACAAAGTCTCTGAAGCGACCCGGAGGTCTCCTTTGCCTGCGTGGCCGTGATGGTCGCAGAGTGCCCCTCTGGAAACCAGGGGATGAAGGCAGGGATATGGGGGACAAGGAAGCGGGAACGGGTAATACAGTCCGTGGCTCTGGGGAACCACGCGGTGACACAGGGGGGGAGACAGGGGGAGTGGGCTGTCTGGAGCCTTTTCTGCGGCACCTGAGGGTGGGTGCCTGGAGAATGTCATTGCCAGAGAGGGAATTGTGGGGGTTCCTGGGGTTTGGGGAGAAGAGGCCCCTCTGTATGGGGCTAACCTGTCCCGGTGCAGTGCCACCTTTCTCCCCTGGGAGGAAGCTGCACCCGGTACACCACCTCCCCTACCCTCTCCAGGACACTGCAGGGTCCCACCCAGTGACTGTCCAACTTGGGGCATCTGCCTTTTTTCCTTAGGGGCTGTAGACCCAGACCAGCTCCCCAGCCACAAAGTGCCTTCCCGGGTGTGCACGTCATAGTTCCTTTCTGCCTCACACCTGCATTCACCAGCTGCTCTCTGGCGAAGGTGTGGGCTGTCTCCAGGCGGTCCTGGAGTCTCCGGGCATACTCCGGCCCCGGAGGAACATGAGGGCTATCCAGGGGCCGACCAACGCCATCTCCGCAGGGGTGCGGATCTCTCCCCAGCATGAGGAGGGCAGGCGTGCAGGAGGTGGAGTCTTGGACGGCGGAGCGGCATGCCATGAGGACCATAGGCAGGTGCTTGTCCCAGTCACGCTGGTGTTTGGAAGAGACGATGGCCAGCTGCTGTCCAAGCGTTTTGTTGAAGCGCTCCACAAGGCCATCACTTTGAGGATGGAGAGGAGTAGTGCGGGTCTTGTGCATACCCAGCCTCTCACACATGGTGGCGAACACACGGGACTCAAAGTTTCTGCCTTGGTCGCTGTGGATGGACTCTGCAGCTCCAAACCTGCTGAACATCCCCGCTGTCAGGGCGTCGACGATGGTCTCTGCCTCCTGGTCAGGCAGGGCATAGGCCTCGGGCCATTTTGTGAAATAGTCCATGGCCGTGAGCACCCAGCGGTTTCCACTGTCTGTGGTGGGGAACGGCCCAACTACATCCACTCCCACCCTCTCCATGGGAGCCCCCACTGGGAACTGTTGGAGCTGAGCATGAGAGCGGCCTGGGGGGCCCTTTCTCGCTGTGCAGTTGTCACAGCGGTGACAAAAGTCCTCCACATCCCTCTTGTGCTGCCCCCAGTAGAAGCCCTGACGGAGACGGCGCAGTGTTTTTGTGACCCCAAAGTGTCCAGTCCCCACCCCCCCATGAGTACTCTGGAGCACAGCCTCCTGCAATGCTTTTGGGACCACCACCTGCCACCTCTCCTCTCCCGTAGCTGACTCCTTCCATGCCCGCTGTAGCACGCCATCAGCCAGCCGCAGTCTCTCAAACTTCGACCACAACCCTTTGGTCGCGAGTGAGAGCGCTGTCACCTCTTCCCATGGTGGCCTCACCTGCACCTCTACCCACTGTAGCACTGGCTGTAGGTCTGTGTCCCGTCCCTGCTGCTGCCGCCATTCAGCCACGTCGACAGTCTGCAGCTCACAGCAGACAGGCCCGCCGCCCGACACACTGTGGCACAGACACCCTCCTCTGCCCGCAGCTCTCTCTCCCGTCCCTCTCTCCGTTCACAGTGGCGGCAGCCGTCTGCAGTACAGGGCCGACGGGACATGGCGTCGGCGTTGGAGTGGCGTGCCCCTGCCCTGTGCACCACCGTGAAGTCATACGGCTGAAGCTCCTCCAACCAGCGTGCCACCTGCCCCTCTGGCTCTCTGAAAGACATGAGCCACTGGAGAGCAGAGTGGTCAGCCCTTACAGTAAAGGGCAGACCACCCAGGTAGTACTTGAAGTGTTTGACGGAAGCCACAACAGCCAAGAGCTCCCGCCGGGTGACACAGTAGCGGCGCTCATGTTTGTCAAATGTTTTGCTGAAGTACGCCACCACTCTCTCCCCTCTGGCCCCACCTGGGCCAGCACCCCACCCATGCCCACATTGCTCGCGTCTGTGTCCAGGATAAAGGGCAAGGTGAGGTCAGGGGGCGAGCACGGGGCCTCGATCAGTGCACGTTTGAGGGTGTTGAACGCCTCCTCACACTCCACTGTCCAAGTGAAAGCCTTGTCCTTCGGCAGCAGGCGGTTCAGTGGAGCAGCAACGCTTGAGAAGCCCCGTACAAACCTCCTGTAGTACGAGGCCAGGCCCAGGAAGCTCTTCAGCTGACGCTGGTCGGTGGGGGTGGGCCAGTCTCTGACAGCCCCTACCTTGTCCTCCATGGTGCTGATCCCCTCCTTCCCCATTCGGTGGCCCAAGAAGGACACCTCTCTCCTCATGAAGTGGCACTTCTCGGGGTGGAGCTTCAGACCTGCGGCAGCCACCCTCTCCAGCACACGCCGTAGCGCCCCCAGGGCTGACTGGAAGGAGCTGCCATGGGCCAGGATGTCATCGAGGTATACCAGACACTGCTGTCGGGGGATGCCATCCAGCACCCTGTCCATCAAACGCTCAAAAGTAGCTGGAGCGTTGCACAGGCCAAAGCACAGGACCTTGAACTGCCAGTGTCCTCTGTTAGTGGAGAACGCAGTTTTGGCTCTGGCCTCTGGGGAGAGGGGCACCTGCCAGTAGCCACTGCGGAGGTCTAGTGAGGAGAACCAGGAGGACCCCTAACCAGGTCCAGCGACTCATCGATACGTGGTATGGGGTATGAGTCCTTCCTAGTTACCTCATTCAGCCGCCTGTAGTCCGCACAGAACCTCAGCTTGCCCCCCTTCTTCGGAACCATGACGACTGGCGCCGCCCAGGGGCTGTCTGAGGGCTCAATGAAGTCTGCCCGCTGCATCTCCAACACAGCCTTGTCTGCCGCCTCCTGGCGTGCCAGCGGGATACGGCGGGGACGCATCTTGATGGGTCGAGCATCACCTGTGTCGATCTCATGCTGCACCAGATGAGTCTTACCCACCTCTTCCTCACTCAACGCAAAGCTGTCTCTGAATTCAAACAGCAACTGCCACAACCGTTCCTGCTGCTCGGGGTCAAGACCAACACAGTTCCTCCCCCATATCTCCCTCACTGCAGACAGTGTCCTCTCCTCTCCCATCTGGGGTAGCTGGGCTGGGGGTGCGGCCCGGCTCACAGAGGGCTGTGTCATGGAGGTAGCTGGGGGAATGTAACACACCGCCGTAGGTGACAGGGGGACTGGGGAAAAGTCACACACAGCTGTGGGGGAGGGGGCGCAGCCATGAGTCTCTGCTGCTTTAACTGTTGGAGTAAAGGGTTTGTTGGGTTGAGTGAATGTGACATTAGGGGGGGCCATGGTGACTTCCGTCCCTCCCTGGAAGCTCAGTGTGCCCCTATTTAGGTCTAACTGGCAGCCTGTGCTCCTAAGAAAGTCCAACCCCAGGATACACGGGTCCTGCACAGCCGCCACCCACACAGGATGACGCACAGTCCTGCCCCCTACTGTCAGAGTCATTATTCCCTTCCCTTTCATGGGTGCCAGCTCACCTGTGACTGTGCGGAGCTGCACAGTTGTAGGCTCACACTGAGTCCAACCTGGCACAATATCTGGCCTCACCAGGGTTACTGTGGACCCAGTGTCCACCAGGGCGGAGCAGGGCACCCCCTCCACAGTGACAGGGACATGACAAAAGTCCCCAACACAGGTCCGGCCCACCACAACAACAGGCTCCATCCGCTTGCCCTCGTCTGCTTCTGGGGGAAGTGGAGCCTTGCTTCCCGTCTGTGCCGGTGGGCTCCTCCTGAAGATGATGGTGGTTGGGATAGAAAGCCAGGGGTCCGCACTACCCGGTCTATGCGGACCCCGAGCCGTTTCCTGAGCTCTGGGGGACATGGGGCAATCTCGGCGCAGATGGCCTGGCTGGCCACAACCCCAGCAGACCCTGGGACCAGGGCGTGTGTTTCGTTCCGCCTGTAGCGACACAGCACGAATGAGTTTTGTCATTTCGGCCACCCAAGCAGGCTTTTCCGGCTCCGGGCTGCTCTGCCCCCAGCTCGCACAGAGGGTGTGTCTCCCTGCACCCCCACCAAAGCCCCAGCTGAAGCCCCAGCCCCCACCAGCTCCCTCTCCAAAGCCATCTCCAAGGCTGTCTGCAATGACTCAGGATGAGCCAGCTGGGTCTGTATGCGCAGCTCCGTAGGAGAGAGCGCCTGTATGAACTGGTCCCGTGCTAGCTCGCTCTGCACGGAGGGGGGCATGTGAGCATATGCCCGCCGAGAGAGGCAGTTCGGAGCGCAGTAGCCCGGGCTGTACACACTGTCCATAGCGCCTCCTCAGTGCTCCCACTAAAGCACCATAATCATGCCTGTCCTCGGGGCTAATCAATATCAAACAGGCCAGAGCTTCATCCGTGAGGCATAAAGCCAACTGCAGTGCCCTTTCTTCATCCGACCACCCCCTAAAATGAGCTAACAGTTCAAACTGAGCATGAAAAGCTTCCCAATCCGCCTTACCGGAATACTTCGGGGTCTTAACAGATACGGACGCAGCCGGGAATAGGGCGCCGCCATGTTTGTTTACATCCTGAGCCCCAGATTCCTCGTCACGCCGCGTCGACGTCGCCACTTCGGTCCGCCCACCAGAATACAGTCATCGAAGCGCGAAATACAGTCGTCGAAGCACTCATGCCCGGCGACAGTCGCTACAGTATTCTTAGTGTAGCCCAACATATTTCATTTAGCTTTTATCGTTTTCAATTTCATGCATTATGAACCCCCCCAGAAAGTCTTCTTCACTCCTCTACTTAATCCCTAAAACTAATCCGTGTGCCTATAGTGTCAGTCAGAACCACTGTTACACTGTTACTCTAAGCTTGTTTTCTACAGTGGTTTGGGCCTAGGATTTTTACTCTTGTTAAATGCACACAATGTCACATTGTGAAGAATACAAATGAAAGGTAACAAAATGGAATCTTACTCTACCAGGGAAAAGAGAGAGAGTGTGAGAGAGAGAGAGAGAGAGAGAGAAAGAAAGAAAATGTGAGTCGGGAGACACAGCGTTCTCCCTGGTAGAGAGAGATAAGGGACCTCTCAGCTTGAACTAACAAAGAAACTTCTCTTACCAGACTGACTGACTGACTGACTGACTGACCGACAGACAGACGAGTATATTGGGCAAACAACAAGACGCCCACGACAAAAGCAGGACAAGAAGACAAACTAAGGAAAAGTAAAACCATTTTAAAGGCCCCTGGGTCCCCCTGATCCATCAGGTGTTCTTCATAAGGGTTGTGTATCTGCACCACTGATAGTAGTTCCAGGCTGGGAGATAGAACTATACCAAAGCTGCCTGGAACAAGCCTGGAAGAATATATTGGAAGATTACATTTGTGAGAACTCCTCTTTTTATTTAATAGTCTGGGAACATCAAACCAGTAACTGATATACCTGTATTTCTAAATACGTTTATTTTTTATTTTTTTTACCCCCAACACCTTCCTTCCATTTCCATGTACGGATATAGAGATGGGATATTAGAGAGCCTCACTGCTTAACATTAACTTATACATGCTATGGGGCAGGGAGCATAAACGTATACATGCTATGGGGCAGGGAGCATAAACGTATTCATGCTATGGGGCAGGGAGCATAAACTTATACATGCTATGGGGCAGGGAGCATAAACTTATACATGCTATGGGGCAGGGAGCATAAACGTATACATGCTATGGGGCAGGGAGCATAAACGTATACATGCTATGGGGCAGGGAGCATAAACGTATACATGCTATGGGGCAGGGAGCATAAACGTATACATGCTATGGGGCAGGGAGCATAAACTTATACATGCTATGGGGCAGGGAGCATAAACTTATACATGTCATGGGGCAGGGAGCATAAACTTATACATGTCATGGGGCAGGGAGCATAAACTTATACATGTCATGGGGCAGGGAGCATAAACTTATACATGCCATGGGGTAGGGAGCATAAACTTATACATGGCATGGGGCAGGGAGCATAAACTTATACATGGCATGGGGCAGGGAGCATAAACTTATACATGCCATGGGGTAGGGAGCATAAACGTATACATGCCATGGGGTAGGGAGCATAAACTTGAAGGTCACAGTGTTCTGATGGAATATACAACATGCCATGAATCTACTTCAACTCCATGGGGGGCTTCTTCTCTGCCTGACGGGCTTCTTTCCTTTTTCTACCCTGGGTAGAAACATCCTGGCTTTACCTTTAATACAGTAGACTAGACTAGGACCAAACTGAATAGACCCGGATAGAATAGAATAAAACAAAACTGTACAGAACCTGCCCTAATCTAGTAGAGTAGTGTATTGTAGTGTTGAGTAAACTAGTGTAGAGTAAAGTAGGGTAGAAGAGAATAGTTCTCACCTGGACTGGCATGGCCCACAGGTTGGGACAGAGGAAGAAGAACCACATGAGCTGGTTGGTATCTATGGCCACCAGGTTACAAATCTGTCCTACGGTCAGTCCTCCCATGGACATGTTGGAGGTGCACAGCCGCATGATCTTATTGTAGATCTTAGTCTGGAAGGAGAACACAGCCAGACGCATCATAGGGAAACCAATCAATGAACCTGTGTTTTCATGGTTACCAGAGGACATAGCCTTAACTATAACTCACCTAAAATATGATGTCGCTTGGCAACATTCATTCTTAGTTCCCTCTGCTACACGTGTATAATACCCCCAACATAGAAAACCATGTGTGACCCTACCCTTTATGGGTTACACTTAGCTGCAATAGACAGGCACACTGCACAATATAGAGGTATTGACACTGCAGATGCTTTTCTAGCGCTGTTGCTAAGTAATAGAGAATAAGAATAAACGTAAGGGATCAATGTGTGATGTATGTGAAAGTCTACAGAGATCACACTGTAGAGATCCACATTTTTGCTATGTGGTCCCTACTGTATATCAGCCTACAGTACAGTACCTGTATAGCCCCTCGTAAATTGATGCCGGTCTCAATAGCCACATAATACGAGGCCTGGAGGAATGTTCTCTGCAGGATGAGGGCGAAGAACAGCAGCACGGCTAGCACGTAGGCATTCGCCAAGAACTCTTGAGAGGAGATAAAGTAGACCCCCAGCAGCTTTATCTGAAAGCACAGCGAGAGAAACCCAGTACGGCCAGTCAGTATCCTACTCACACAGACAGGGGGAAGATCTCAATTGCAGTGGTGGAAAGTAAAAAATATTTTAAAGTCCTACTTAAGTAGTTTAAGGGGGTATCTGTACTTTACTATTTATCTTTTTGACTACTTTAACTTCACTATGTTCGTAATGAAAATAATGTACTTTTTACTCCATACATTTTCCCTGACACCCAAAAGTACTCTTACATTACATTTTGAATGCTTGGCAGGACAGGAAAATCTCTTGCGCTTTAGACAATGATTTCACATGAGGCCTTATTCACATGATATGTCTAATACATCTAACCACTAGGTTAATAAATAATCACATTTAAAAAAAACAAGTTATGTTATTTCAAGTTATCCATTTGGAGCAAAACATCATGTTGTTAAAAAATGTCTAAATTAGGCATGCCTATAAGTGGAAGGCATCTAGGGTAAAAATTATAGACCTTTCAAACGTATGCAAGGTTGTATTCAACCTTGCATACATATGAGGACGGCTCATAATAATGCCTAGAATGGAGTCAACGGAATGGTATCAAACATGTGGTTGATACCAATCTATTGACTCCATTCCAGGCATTACTACGAGCCATCCTCCCCTCATACTGGTGTACATATAATGTCTTCTCACCGGGGGCTGTATGGTACGGTTGTCCTTGCTGATGTGATGGACGATGCCAGAGATACACAGGGGCCCAGCGAAGCCCAGAAGGTCAGCCAGGAAGCGGAAGGTGATGCTGATGATGAGGGGCCGTCCAAACGCCTGGCATAGGGCCCTCCAAATCCACTTAGGGCCCTGCGGCATAGAGCCCAGAGGCCTCTGCAAGAGGAAGGACATCATGGTTGTATCAGGAAAAACAGTGAAAAGTCAAATGTCCATGTACAGTCCTACCCAAGTTCCAATTATTCCCTGTGTTTTTTTTCCACAAGCAAAACAAGGCCATTCATCATTCATTCAGGAACATGAAAAGATAATTAGCTGGAACAAAAACCTGCATACCCAATGTGATCAGGAGCCAGTGAGAATCACACCTACAGAAAAGGAACCTCTGTGGAACCTGGAATTCAGTGTTTAATGGCATGCAGTGTTGAATGGAATTCAGTGTTGAATAGGATTCAGTGTTTAATAGGATTAAGTGTTTAATGGTATTCAGTGTTGAATGGAATTCACTGTTTAATATACAGTGAATTCCATATATATATTCAGTGTTTAATGGCATTCAGTGTTGAATGGAATTCAGTGTTGAATAGGATTCAGTGTTTAATAGGATTAAGTGTTTAATGGTATTCAGTGTTGAATGGAATTCAGTGTTGAATAGGATTCAGTGTTTAATAGGATTAAGTCTTTAATGGTATTCAGTGTTGAATGGAATTCACTGTTTAATATACAGTGAATTAGATATATATATTCAGTGTTTAATGGCATTAAGTGTTGAATGGAATTCAGTGTTGAATAGGATTCAGTGTTTAATAGGATTCAGTGTTTAATGGAATTCAGTGTTGAATGGAATTCAGTGTTTAATGGAATTCAGTGTTGAATAGGATTCAGTGTTTAATAGGATTAAGTGTTTAATGGTATTCAGTGTTTAAATGAGGGGAGAAAGAGAAGTGCGTAGTTCTCATGCTTTTTCAATCAGTGGTTCCTTAGTAATGATTTACCATCTCCTGACTTCAGTCTTAATGACTCAGGCTACTGTGACATCGGCATATCACACAATGGGACTTCACAGAAGAAGTTGGCTCAGATCTGACAATACACCAGCATTCAGGCATTCAGGTGTTTGTGTGCAGTCAAATAGTTTGTCCGATCTCAAAAGGTTGAAACCCTCCATGTACGCTGCAAGGACAAACATTTTGAATGTTGAAATATTGATTGTAGTCAACCCCTCTGACAATGCGTTGTGTGATGTTTACACACTTAGAGTTAGTTAGTAAGCCATCTTAAAGAAGCCTCTGTGTCTGTGTGTGTGTGATGTGTGTGTACTCCTAGTTTTTCCACTCCTCTCTAGGGGGTGATTGGCCTGGCTTGGAGCCACTCTCTGGTCAGGCTCTTTGATACAGAGAGCACAGGTGCAGACACATAAATACACCAAATTTTGTTCTTCTGCTTCTGTTAATTCACATTCACTTCCGAAACTTTCCAGTTTCATGGATACATACACATGTACATGTAGCCCATGGGGATGAGTGAAACTCACTCCTCAGCCTGAAGTGTCCCTACTTGCGCCAACGCATAGCTAGCTTTTCTCTTGGCGCCGACTGGTACGACGCGTCGGGTGGGGTGGCAAGCCAGAAGTCTTGGGTTCGAGCTTCATGAATTATTTGCTAAGCTAAGTTACATACACATCACGTACCAAGCCGTTACCAACACCTTGCGTTCAGGCTCATATAGGATGTCACTCTACACACTGGACCTCACCCAAATCCAAACATGGATTTAATATGTATCCATTTATATGGCTTTCTAGTTCCATGACAAAATACTCCACTGAAAATCATTCCGACTGCATAATGCTAGTGCTGCGGTGTAAAGACCCATGTGCTTGTTTTAACCCTGCACCTGTCTCAACCCACCCCATGCTCGGGTCACTACCCCAGGCCCAAGCCAGTCTCTGTGAATAGCCTGATAGATGCAGACAATGAGACGGTCAGAAGCTGCGAGACACAGTAGCACACAGCAGGGCACAAAGGTTAAATGTTTTTCTTCTGGCAGGAGAGAAGGATAAGGGAGATGGAAGGATGAAGCAGAGGGATGAAGGAGAGGAGAACAGGAATACTAAACTAAAAGGGGCAAAGGTCATTCTCATTCTACTGTGAACGATGGGACTCTCTGACCCCACGCAGGGTGAACGCACTCGACTTTTCATGGAAAACAAGTGGGAAGTGTGTGCGTGTGAGTGGGGATATGACAGTTCAGTGTTATAACAATAGAGAACAATGATTAACAGGAAGATCCATTGCTGCAATTAAACTGAGATGTCAAACCAGTACAGGCCATTGGAGAACAACTCAAATGAATGCTTTTTAATGAATTATTCCTATTCCCATTTTCACACAATCCAACTTGACAAGCTACAATGACACAAAGCAATGGAAACAGGATGTCATGCTTCAAGAGGAACATCCAAATCAACCCAAACATATTGTGCAATCTGCTCTTATATAGAGGCTTGATAGTGTATTTATTCGTCGTTGTGTGGAACATTCAAGCTGATCCTTATAAAGCTTCTCTCTCAAACAGCAAAACTCTGCAGATTAATCTCCTCTTATGTCATTTTAGGGACCTTATTCATACGGGACATTTGCATGATGTTATAAATCAACATTTACAATAATTGGTGTGGGTTCTCTCTCTCTCTCTCTCTCTCTCTCTCTCTCTCTCTCTCTCTCTCTCTCTCTCTCTCTCTCTCTCTCTCTCTCTCTCTCTCTCTCTCTCTCTCTCTCTCTCTCTTTCTCTCTGCTCTCTCTCTCTCTCTCTCTCTCTCTCTCTCTCTCTCTCTCTCTCTCTCTCTCTCTCTCTCTCTCTCTCTCTCTCTCTCTCTCTCTTTCTCTCTCTCTCTCTCTCTCTCTCTCTCTCAGCAGATTAATTTCCTCACAGCAAATTGGCCAGTGTTACCCCGTGTTGATTTATCAGTGGAACATTTCTAGTGTTGATTCAGGAGAAAAATGAACTCTCTAAGAGTGAAATTAACACTCAGTGGTGTAAAATAAGCCCAGTGTTGGTGTTAATAATCAGTGCTGAGTGTGAGAGTGTGATTGTGTCAGTTTTACTCTCTGGAGCGTTAAACGTTCCCATCAAAACCACGCCCATCATTATCAGATTTCCCAGCATGCTCTACTGCAGGTAGACATTTTAGGATTGCTTTTAATATCTGTGCATGTACATTGATTGATTGATTAATCTTATGCAACACACAGATATATAACATACATTTCACTAAACTAATTCAATCAGTTAGTTTGATTTATTGCACCTGTTAGTTTAAATGGTTTAGGTAGTCTCCTCGCTATGTTCCTAACCCAGGCAATCATTCTGAATGCAGGTTGCGGATGAATAAAATTCCAACTCTTGGATGTACTAACTCTGGATTGTGATAGGAATTACACATCACTAGTATAATATACCTTGCAGGCCTGATGTGGCCTGAAAATCAAGAGATTTATAACACCACTGTGTTAGGGTAAAACTTTGCCATCAAATTAAGGCTGTCTGATATATTTGAAGAATTGTTCTAGAGTTCAATTGTAACGATAAGATTCACCTCCAATAGGAACTAGCTGAAGACCACAGGACAGAACATGAATGAATTCGACAACGAGCTCTCTATCACTACCAAATACACTCATGGCTGGTAATGCTACAATTCACTGGACAATGCAATGCACTGGAAAACTATATTAGAGGTGTGGCTTTTTGGGGCATGGCTTTCAATTTGTTGTTTTTGGCCAGTTGTGAGTTGAAGGGTTGAACATGTGGTCTATGATTATGTTAGTCTCGCTCTCTTTCTTTCTCTCTCCATGTTTCTCTAGCTTTCTCTCCATCTCTTACCCTACCATCTCTCGCTCTATCTCTTACCCTACCTTCTCTCTCTATCTCTTACCCTACTATCTCTCTATCTCTTACCCTACCTCTCTCTCTCTCTCTCTCTCTCTCTCTCTCTCTCTCTCTCTCTCTATCTATCTCTTACCCTACTCTCTCTCTATCCCCCTCTCTCTATCTATCTCTTACCCTACCCTCTTCTCTATCTCTCCCTAGCTCTTACCCTACTCTCTCTCTATCTATCTCTTACCCTACCCTCTCCCTCTATCTCTTACCCTCTCTTTATCTCTAACCCTACCCTCTCACTATCTCTCTCTCTATCTCTTACCCTCTCTCTATCTCTAACCCTACTCTCTCACTATCTCTCTCTATCTCTTACCCTACCCTCTCACTATCTCTCTCTATCTCTTACCCTACCCTCTCACTATCTCTCTCTCTATCTCTTACCCTACCCTCTCACTACCTCTCTCTATCTCTAACCCTGCCCTCTCACTATCTCTCTCTATCTCTTACCCTCTCTTTATCTCTATCTCTAACCCTACCCTCTCTCTATCTCTATCTCTTACCCTACCCTCTCCCTATCTCTCTATCTCTGTGTCTTACCCTACCCTCTCCCTATCTCTCTATCTCTGTGTCTTACCCTCTCCCTATCTCTCTATCTCTGTGTCTTACCCTACCCTCTCTCTCTCTCTCTCTCTCTCTCTCTCTCTCGCTCTCTCTCTCTCACATGCTCAGTGTGAGAGAAGTAAAGTAGTATTACTACCTTTACCCTCTGGCTCTCGAAAGCCTTGCGAAGCTTCAGGTAGTTGGTGAGGGCTCGCATAGCGATAGGCAGCTTGCCGATGACCTTGAGGTCTATGGGGCGGCGGTGGGCTGCCGTGATGAATGTGTTCATCCACCAATAGGTGGCCTTGGACAGCAGGTTGACGAAGGGCTGCAGGAACCTCACCCCCAGGTCCTGCAGGTCCTCTGGAGGCTTCACCTCTGTAGCCTCAGTGAAACACAGGTAGCGCTATGTGAAGGGACATAGGGAGAGAAACAGAGGGAGAAAAATATTTTGCTCATACAAACGTGAACAATGCAATGAAGTACGCAACTATTCGCTAACATACATCCAGTTTCAGAAAAACTTACTTAATCCAAGTTTTGTTAATTATATTGTTGGCCTGTTCTCCACTGGATATCACAGATAGTGTCTGATCATTATGGGTGATGAAGAGTATTTGATCGTGAAGTTCGCTCTGTTGTGTAATAAATTATGAGTGTCCTGATAACGGGTTGGCAAAAGTATCAACACCTTGGCAAAGCCTCCCTGTATTAGACACTGAAATAATACCCCTGAATTGTGTTTACTTGAGCTTTTCAATTTTAGAGCTACAGTACCAGTCAAAAGTTTGAACACACCTAATCATTCAAGGGTTTTAATTTATTATTACTATTTTCTACATTGTAAAGAGAAATGACAGTCCATCATTACTTTAAGACATGAATGTCAGTCAATCCGGAAAGTTTCTTCAAGTGCAGTCACAAAAACCATCAAGCGCTATGATGAAACTGGCTCTCATGAGGACCGCCACAGGAAAGGAAGACAGAGTTACCTCTGCTGCAGAGGATAAATGAATTAGAGTTTACTGCACCTCAGATTGCAGCCCAAAGAAATGCTTCAAAGAGTTCAAGTAACAGACAAATCTCAACATCAACTCTTCAGAGGAGACTGCGTGAATCAAGCCTTCATGGTTGAATTGCTGCAAAGAAACCACTACTAAAGGACACCAATAAGAAGAAGACTTGCTTGGGCCAAGAAACACACACAATGGACATTAGACCGGTGGAAATCTGTCTTTTGGTCTGAAGAGTCCAAATTTGATTCCAACTGTCATGAGACGCAGAGTAGGTGAACGTATGGTCTCCTCATGTGTGGCTCCCACTGCGAAGCATGGAAGAGGAGGTGTGATGGTGTGGGGGTGCTTTGCTGGTGACACTGTCTGTGATTTTAGAATACCAAGGCACACTTAACCAGCATAGCTACCACAGTTTTCTGCAGTGATACGGCATCCCATCTGGTTTGCACTTAGTGGGATTATCACTGGCCTCGACAATCACCCGACCTTAACCCAATTGAGATGGTTTGGGATGAGTTGGACCGCAGAGTGAAGGAAAATCAGGCAACAACTGCTCAGCATATGTGTACATTCCTTCAAGACTGTTGGAAAAGCATTCCAGGTGAAGCTGGTTGAGAGAATGCCAATTGTGTGCAAAGCTGCCATCAAGGCAAAGGGTGGCTACTTTGAAGATTTTCAAATATAACATATATTTTGATTTGTTTCACACTTTTTTGGGCTACTAATTTACATGATTCCATGTGTGTTATTTCATAGTTTTGATGTGTTCACTATTATTCCGCAATGTAGAAAATAGTAAAAATAAAGAAAAACCCTTGAATGAGTAGGTGTGTCCAAACTTTTGATTGGTACTGTATGTTGAATAGAAGAGAAAATAAGACAAGAGAAGAAACGAGAAGAGAAAAGGATGAGAATAGATGAAAGGAGAGAGAAAGAAGTAAGTGCTGAAACAGGAGCATTGCCTAGTTTCTCATGCAGTGAATATTGCATTAGTGTTTTACTCTATGCAACACTTTTGTTCCTACGTAACACAGTCAGTTCAGCTCAGTTCAGCAGTGAGAGTCTCAGCTTGGGGGAAACTAGGTTACTGAAGAATTATGGTATAGACACATGACTTCCACACACACTGCTATTTAGAAACACAAACCGAGAATTGGCCCAGCAGGTAAAACCAAAAACGTACGATTTATTTTTAATTAATTGCTAACCTGCAACTCTTTTTGTACTCATTTGGTTGAAAAACTATAGATATATTTATATGCTATATGTATTTGAAATAAACTCAGCAAAAAAAGAAACATCCTCTCACTGTCAACTGCATTTATCTTCAGCAAACTTAACATGTGTAAATATTTGTATGAACATAACAAGATTCAACAACTGAGACAAACTGAACAAGTTCCACAGACATGTGACTAATAGAAATGGAAAAATGTGTCCCTGAACAAAGGGGGGGTTAATTCAAAAGTAACTGTCAGTATCTGGTGTGGCCACCAGCTGCATTAAGTACTGCAGTGCATCTCCTCCTCATGGACTCCACCAAATTTGCCAGTTCTTGCTGTGAGATGTTACCCCACTCTTCCACCAAGGCACCTGCAAGTTCCCGGACATTTCTGGGGGGAATGGCCCTAGCCCTCACCCTCCGATTCAACAGGTTCCAGGCATGCTCAATGGGATTGAGATCCGGGCTCTTCACTGGCCTTGGCAGAACACTGACATTCCTGTCTTGCAGGCAATCATGCACAGAACGAGCAGTATGGCTGGAGGCATTGTCATGCTGGAGGGTCATGTCAGGATGAGCCTGCAAGAAGGGTACCACATGATGGAGGATAATGTCTTCCCTGTAACACCTGCAATGACAACAAGCTCAGTCCGATGATGCTGTGACACACCGCCACAGACCATGACAGACCCTCCACCTCCAAATCGATCCCGTTCCAGAGTACAGCTCTCGGTGTAAAGCTCATTCTTCGACGATAAACGTGAATCTGGTGAGACACTGTCTGGTCCAGCGACAGTGGTTTTGTGCCCATAGGCAACGTTGTTGCCGGTGATGTCTGGTGAGGACCTGCCTTACAACAGGGCTACAATCCCTCAGTCCAGCCTCTCTCAGCCTATTGCGGACAGTATGAGCACTGATGGAGGGATTGTGCGTTCCTGGTGTAACTCAGGCAGTTGTTGTTGCCACTCTGTACCTGTCCGGCAGGTGTGATGTTCGGATGAACTGATCCCGTAGAGGTGTTGTTACACGTGGTCTGCTGCTGCGAGGACAACCAGCCGTCTGTCCTGTCTCCCTGTAGCGCTGTCTTAGTCGTCTCACAGTACAGACATTGCAATTTATTGCCCTGGCACATCTGCAGTCCCCATGCCTCCTTGCAGCATGCCTAAGGCATGTTCACGCAGGTGAGCAGGGACCCTTGGCATCTTTCTTTTGGTGTTTTTCAGAGCCAGTAGAAAGGCCTCTTTAGTGTCCTAAGTTTTCATAACTGTGACCTTAATTGCCTACCGTCTGTAAGCTGTTAGTTTCTTAACGACTGTTCCACAGATGCATGTTCATTCATTGTTTATGGTTCATTGAACAAGCATGGGAAACAGTGTTTAAACCCTTTACAATGAAGATCTGTAAAGTTATTTGGATTTTAACAAATTATCTTTGAAAGACAGGGTCCTATTAATTACTGCTGAGTATTTTCTCATTATTGTTACTCTGGGTTGAAGTACTGTACACTCCAATGTATTTTGTAAAAAGATACTTTCGAGAGCTGTAATGCAAAACACTTTTTAATTAAAAAAATGTATAGCAGTTCAATGTTCTGGCCACTTTTCACCCTGCATTGGTATCAGAAGTCAGATGCACTATGGTTTGATACGAGCCTCTGATAAATTAACTAAATATTAATGTAATGTAAAAATTTACAATTTGAAAAGCATGCTGAGTATTATTGTAATGAGCTCCTCCCCAAAACAAGTTTTTTTTTTTCGAGAAGGTATACATCTCTTCCAGACAGAACTACCATGGATTAAAATGATGCCTCATCCAGACATCCAGGCAAAAAAAGCTCATCAAGAACCTGTAGTAGAGGTAAGTGTTTGTCACAACAACCCAGCATATTCTGCCTGATCTATCAGCCTAATGAGCAGACCTGTAGGCAGCAATGCTGATCATCCAACGTGCAGGTTCATCCAAAATTCCACAGTAGATTGAAAGAAGGGAGAGCTAATTAAAGCACAGGAAAGAGATGGCCGCTAGTCACACTGAGTCAAATCAAAACACGCACGCACGCACTCTAGGGTGACACACAAAAAGGCACACATAAATGCATGGGCACACACACATACCATCCCCCTCCCACACACTGATGCTCACCCTGCCCAGTATGACATTGATCTCCACAGCCAGTAGCAGTCCGTAGAGCAGGGCCAGGAGTCCTGTGATGCAGTAGCGGAGTTGTCTCAGGCCAACGCTGTGCTCCGTGTACTTGGCGAACTTGATGGTTTTCATCAGAAAGGCCAAGACCCAGTAGAACAGTAGGGCTTTAGAGAAGATCAGAGAGGAACATTAGAACATGTCTGGAATCCAAAGGAAATCCCCACTCAGTCTGACCACGGCAGAGATTTCAAGTCAACTCCTGATAAATGTAAAGGGTTAGGAATGTCCTATTCATTTCTAACAGATGATGCAGATATCCAGGGTAAGTCAAAGGAAGTGTGTTTCTGGTGAACTGCACACTGCATCAGGAGTGGACTATCTTCTGTGAGGCACAGTGAGTGTGAAATGAATATCATGCATACATTTTATAATCCACGTTCCCTTTCTTTCCTCTGCTTTTGTAAGTTTAGTTCACATTTTGTGTCATAGCATTTGTGATGTTACAACTCAGTGCCAATAGGGAATATACTGCTGTAATAAATGGTCAGAATTACCGTGCCTACCTGTCGAAAGACAAATCACTCACATATGCTATCCATTTTAAATCCCCATGACACATCCTAGATTACCTGACAGATGTCATTTGTATATCTTCATATATTTTTGATGGGAGAGTAACCATGGTAACTGAGTCTCGTAGGAGAGTGTGCTGAGCATTCTGGTATTTGGTGTATTTGTCCCAAGCAACATGGAAGCAGCGTTGCAGTAAAGATCATCTCGAGCAAATTTGCTGAAACACAAAGCACCTCAAACAACATCCAATCCAAAGACAGAGCCAGACTGCCAGAAATGATTCATAAACCATGACTTTCAACAATGTCAAGAATTTGAATACATTTTCCATTTGGCATATCTCTTCATGACAACTGCGTCAGAGTTTTAAACAACCCTCCCCCCTTTCGTTCCATGCTGGCTGAAGACCAACTAGCCAGTAACTAGCTAATACCAGTCACAGATGAAAGGGGAAGCCTATAAATATCTTTGCCTTAGATCAGGGGTCTCCAACTTCTTCTAGCATGAGAGCTACTTAAAGAAAATGAAACATGTCGTGAGCTACTCATTTTTTTCTAGTTTTCAAATAGGCACATTCTTCTCTTCTCTTCTCCCCTCCCCTGCAACTCTTCCCCAGGTCCTTGGTGAACAAGAGAAAGTATTGCACTCTGTTTTCTGTCAATATGCCTGGTAAAATAATGGTTAATTAACAACTCTAAAGGGGCTCTATAAAATCTGTGATCCCCCCCCCCCCCACATGTTCTGTTTAATATTTTCCAAAATTATGGTTCTCTGTTCTATTTTTCCTGGTTTTAGATTTTTGTTTCGTTTTTCACTCTCAAAATTACAATTGTTCATAGCGAAACAACAATGGTCTGAGTCCATGTCAATGCTTAAATCACATTTGAATTTGTTTAGGTCTGGAAGAAAATGAACACGTTTGATATTTTTTGTATAATTCCCCTTTAATTGCGCATCCGGCCCTTTAATTGCGAATCAACCGAGTGAGGAATGTGCCATCTAATGTACTGGTCTAGGGACAGATCTGTACTGCTGCTGCTCATTTCATGAAATGTTTTGGTGAAAGTATTTCTGTCAACCCATAAGAGGGTTATCACATCAACTGGCTACACACTGAGTGATGGACAAATACACGCACCACACACAGACAGAGGCAATATAGCTAGAAATGAATTTGCAGTTCGTTTTGGCTTTTTAAGCCAATAGTGGCCAGGGGCGGGATAATGTCAAAGTTGCATTTATTAGATTTTAGATTTTATTATGACAGTTTTTCAGTTGAACACGTGAAAATTGCACGTACTTTCAGAATTGTTTCACGAGCTACTCATAGGTGGGCTGCAAGCTACTGCTAGTTTACAATAGACCTGTTGGAGACCCCTGCCTTAGATGAATAGGGGAAACATATAATTATATTTGTTGATACGCTGCAGTCAAATTTTGGCACCAGCTACCTAGCTAGAAATGTTACCCACGCCCTTCTGTGAACACGCCTTTTGTGACGTTGCTTACAAGGCGGTACTAAATTTGGTGTATTATTAAAATTAGAGGGGTTTTGTAATGTCACAAAATCCCTTATAATCCCGCCGTCTGATTCCAAGTTTTTGACACAGAGGAAGGGACAAGTACTTTTATGAGTTATTTTTCATACTTTGGCCAGCCTACTTTGATCTGGTTTCACTGAATATCATCAAATTTCATAAAAACATGATATTGACTGTGCAGGACCTTTAATATTCTCAACTGTCATTTGAATCACTACTTATTCAATACAAATGATTTACGAGGATAACTACAGTACACATTATTGGGGGAAAAAACGATCCCATTTCAACCTAATATTGGTTTGGAATATATACAAGTATACAGTCTTTACACATATCATATCTCTGACTCCTGCTCAGCGGACACACATAGAATATTCTACTACATTGTTTGTCTACTTCGAACTGCAGTATAATTAATAGCCATGTCCTGCTACCCAGCCGATAGAGATTAGGAAGACCTTGAGACGTACTCCCCGTTCTCTCCCAAATCTCTAGTCAGGTCGGCGCCGAATTGCGCCCAGACAGTCTGTCTTTAAAATACCATGGAGACATAAACATTAGCTATATTGTTTTACCATAATTCTGAGTAGAACTACACATTTATTGACTATAATTTTATGCATTCTAATCAATTCCATACAATTATATGGTTTCAGGGTGGAATATTCGAATCATTTAATTAACAGATAAATCCCATTAACACAATCTGACCTATAGATCGAAAGCCATCTCAACATAATGAACTGTTCATCTGGATTAACAGTTCATTTGTAATGCCTATGGTTTAGACCAAGGCTAAGAAACTTTGATGGGGGGCACAAAAAAATCTGAAAATCATGAGTGGTTTG
This sequence comes from Oncorhynchus nerka, assembly GCF_034236695.1. NCBI lineage: Eukaryota > Metazoa > Chordata > Actinopteri > Salmoniformes > Salmonidae > Oncorhynchus > Oncorhynchus nerka. The sequence goes on along the minus strand of NC_088412.1, from coordinate 14,874,214 downwards.
CAGGTCTGCGTGTCCATACCGACACATGCAGTCAGAGCCGTCCCTAGCCTTCAGGGGGCCCTAAGTGAAATGTTGTTGTGGGCGACCCCCCACAGTGCGGGAAAAATATTTTTGCGACTCCATCTTGACAGCGGAGAGAACAATTAGAAGTTTTAAAGCATGTTCGCTGCAAGTCTACTCATTTTGCCAATGTTTGCAGTTTTGAATATGATATCTGAGTGACAGTGAGTAACAAAATCAATGGAGGTCACGGTTGGTAATTTTACCATCATTACTACAAGTTTAGATAGCTGGCTAGACTAATTTACCAATTCATGTTTTTTCACTGACATGGGCTAACTGAGTGACTGTCATTGACAGACATATCAAGAAAAAAAACTGCTGATGCACAACCACATTTCAAAATTGCACCTGGTGTATTCTATGATTCTATTTCTCAACATTAAGATGTTCCCCCCACTGAGTTCCCCCCGCCAGATGCCCATCCCTGGTTTAGACCAAACCACTTATAGTAAGTACATCATTGAATTGCTCATTGATTGTGCTTAGAAGGCCTTTGGGGCCAGCAAGGCTACAGTGAGTCATACAAGGTTTATCCACCATTCAGTGAAGCAAGAGGTTGCTCTCGACCACACAGTAATTGGGCATCTCTTCTACAACCTGTGGCTTCTTTGCACTGCAGAGAGGCAGACCTCAGCAGTTGAAGATGGACGTTTTCATGTTAAGTCCTAAAGTGAGGTGAACTGTGCATTAAAGTGTGGTGACCATTCTGCCATAGTTTGCATGCACACATACTTTATGCACACACGCACACTTTATGCATAAACGCACCTACACACGCACACTTTATGCATAAACGCACCTACACACGCACACTTTATGCATACATGCACACACACGCTTTATGCACACACCCACACTGTATGCATACACAAACACTATCGAACATGTCATTTTTACAGTAAATTCCAGGCAACATACTTGCAAGTAGCCCGCTTAACTACAACATTTTCGTTAACAGTAAACATAATCATTTTATTTGCTATGACTGTGGCATATTCTTGTTTACCTTAGGTTAATACACTGTCTGTAAGTTGTTCTAGATAAGAGCGTGAGCTTTAAATGACCAAAATGTAAATGTAAAACTGAACACTTGCAAAGCAGTCTGCTGGGTATTATGCTAATGACCTCTGCCCCAGTGGTGCGTATTCATGGCTGTCAAGGAAGCCAGGCTTCCATAAAATTATACACAAAATAAAAAATAAAACAAAATACAAAATAATGTATCTTTCGTCGCTCTGTGTTTCAGAAATGTTCTTAAATTTGCAAGAGGCTGAATGTATCTCACTGGAGAAAGCATCCGAGCTAGAGCGAAAGAAAAAGCACCCCTCTGTCTGTGTAGTCCAACTATTTGATGCTGTCTGGTCAAAAAGAGTATGACATTGTTGCTGCTCATAGTATTGAATGCAAGGGAATCCAGCAAGCATTTGGCCTCCCTTGATAATTAAAAAATAATAATAATAACCAATCAGAGTTGAGCTAAATAATCTGAGCGAGCTCAGCTGTGAATGGTCTTAGCGCATTAAAAAAATAATGTCAATGGAAGACAGTTAGGATTTGGCTTCACACCAATCACATCACCAGAATCCAGACGTCATTGACAGAAAAAATGTAATTGCTGCATCTAGTTGTGTTCTCCGGTGACTAGCTAGCTAAAAATGGTCCCTTTCCTTAATTAGCCATGGATGGAGATAGGTATTTCGACTTGTGGTTTTACTTAATTCTCCATACTGGCCAATGATTATAATTGCAATTCTGATCCAACCATAAATGTATACATTGTGCCCCTGGCTTGGAGGATGAACATTCAACATGCAGCTAGATGTAGTAAGCCTGGCACATTGTTGCCCATGAAAGGAAGATAGGCTAGTGAGCAAGCATTTTAGCCAGGTAGCCTAGGACAACAAAAACTGAAAGCGTGTACTGTATAACAGATTCATTGACCGTCCAGGCAACATGAAAGAGGAGGACAGTAATTGCTGCCATGTCTCTACAAGTAGGGTGAGTTAACTTTTTTCTACTTGCAAGCATACACACACACACACACACACACACACACACACACACACACACACACACACACACACACACACACACACACACACACACACACACACACACACACACACGGATAGCAGTACCCTGGACAGCCACATCTTACGTTGATTGATTGGACTAAATCGTTTTGGTATCTTTTAGTTGTCGCTGTAGTAGAGTAAGCATAGGTGATTAGATGAAGTTGAAGTTAAAATGTTGTTGGAATAGTGGAGCCAACTCCTGTTATCTTTGCAACTTGTAGTAACTCTCCATGGTTCTAAATCCATAGTTGTTTAGTAATCCGAAAATGTTGAAAACATTAACTTTCTTGACCATGCTGTAGGTCATGTTTTGTGACTGATGTCTGGTGAAGTCCAATTTTGTGATGAAACAAAAGAGTGGCTGAATTTCTTCTGCTACTGTGTCTTCTCATTGTTTCAGCCTTAGGCCTATATACAGTTGAAGTTGGAAGTTTACATACACTTAGGTTGGAGTCATTAAAACTATAGCCACTTACAAGGCCTCAAAATATGTTAATTAGCCAGGTATTCTTTCGCCACCTACAACATTTTTCCACAATGAACCATAATTGACACTATGCTGCTGTAAATATACAGCAAAACAGGTAATACAGTTGTATAGCAGCATAGTGGAATGAAATTGAGCTCCCATAATGCATTGCTCTTTATAGTACCGTAGCTAACTGAAAGTTTTGCTGTAAATTTTCAGAAATTTGTTACAGTGCACTGAAAAGTGCTTCGAGAACCATTAAGGAGCCCTGCCCAGCAGTAGGTTAGGGTATGTGGACGGACCACTAGAGGGCAGGCTGGGCTCATGGATAGTTGCCCAACAGAGCCTGGGAGACAAGGTAACCAGAGTCAATTAAGCACAGCTGACGGTACTAATGAGATACTCTCCTTCCCCTATAAAAGAGAGAATGGAACCAGAAGAGAGAGGGGGAAACTATCTCTGGAAGATGGCCACCGAGAGAGAGAAGCTGTGCTGAAAGAACCACTAAGACGGTGACAAAACTGTGATTTATGTTTGTTGTAGTTTAAAGATTATCCTATTGTGTTCTTGTTTCATCTGGAGAAGAAGATGTGTGTTTTTCCTTGGAAGATTTTTCATTGATTATGTTTGAATGTTTTTGTTGACAAAATACTCTCAATAGAGAACCGTGTTCAATCAGAAAAAAACTTTTTCCTGACTCGTTTATTCCACCTTCCCGCTTTAGAGTGACGCCTAATTACTTGGTACGCTCACATTGGTGGAGTATGCGGGCATTAGGTGGACGAGTGACACAAGGATAAGTGAGTAAATCAAGATTCTTCCAGTAGACCCGGAGGAACCATTCAAGAACAATGGATAACGCCCTACTACAACAATTGATCACGGCACAGCGGACAACCATAGAACTCCTGCAACAACAGCTGAACCGACTAGAAGAACCTAGAGTTAAGCCAAGAGCGGCTGCTCACGCCATCTTACCTCGTCTCTCCAAGGAGGATGATATTGAGGCCTTCCTCATGACCTTCGAAAGGACGGCCACCTTGGAAGAGTGGCCGCCCACAGAATGGGCGAGCGCATTAGCCCCTCTTTTGACCGGGGTGGCTCAGGAAGCCTATTTTGACCTGGATTCCCACGAAGCTGCGGACTATGGGCGACTAAAACCGAGATCCTGTCCCGGTACCAGCTGACTGCCAGAGATAGGGCTGTAAAGTTCCATCAATGGACCTATACAGCTGATCAACCCGTCCGTGCCCAGATCTTCGCCTTAATACGACTGACGAAACAGTGGCTAGAACCTGGAAAGGGAGTAGGACATGTGATAGAGACTCTCGTAGTGGACAAGATATTGAGAGAATTACCCAGTGACTTAAAAAGGGTTGTGGGGCAAGCCAACCCGTTGTCAGCCGACGACATAGCCCAGGCGGTGGAAACATATCGGTCTACAGGGGAGTTGTTAAAAAGTGACTAGGAGGACATCTGGCACGAGACAAGACTATTGACAGAATCATGCAGAGATTCTATTGGCCCCGGGTCACCCGGGATGTGGCCAGGTATTGTAGGACGTGTGATCAATGTCAACGTACAGCCCCACGGCCACACCTACGTAACCCTTTGATTCCTCTCCCCATCATAGAGACTCCCTTTGAACGCATAGCTATGGACCTCGTAGGACCCCTCCCAAAATCCGCCAGAGGACACGAGTACATCCTAGTGGTTATAGATTACGCTACCAAGTTCCCGGAGGCCATACCCCTGCGTAACATGTCGTCAAAGGGAATTGCCAAGGAGTTATTCCTGATGTTCTCTCGTGTGGGCCTCCCAAGACTATCTTGACTGATCAAGGAACCCCGTTCATGTCCCGGTTGATGAAGGACTTGTGTCGGTTATATCAGGTTCAACAGATACGTACAAGCATATTCCACCCTCAAACAGACGGGTTGTGTGAACGCTTGAACAAAACGATAAAAAGCATGTTGAGAAGGGTGGTGTCCCGAGATGGGAAAAACTGGGACATGCTTCTCCCACACTTAATGTTTGCCCTGCGAGAAGTACCCCAGGCATCCACTGGATTCTCTCCGTTTGAATTGCTCTATGGCAGACCCTGTCGAGAATCCTCGACTTAGCCAAGGAGACCTGGGAGACCCAACCATGCCCCTTTCGATCCACAATAGAACACGTTACCCTGATGAGAGACCGCCTGTCAGCAGTGTGGCCCATAGTCAAGGAGCATATGGAGAAGGCCCAAAGGACCCAAGGCCGGGCCTATGATAAGTCTGCGACCCCCCGTGAGTTCACCGTGGGAGAGAAAGTGATGGTGCTTGTGCCCACGGCCGAACATCGCTTGCTGGCGCAGTGGAGGGGGCCCTACGAGGTAATGAAAAGGGTCTCACCGGTCAATTACCTCATCAAGCAACCTGACAGGAGGAAGAAGGTCCAAATCTATCACATAAACCTGCTGAAGACATACCATGGACAAGAGGAGGAGGTGGCTTTGATGGCCCTGGAGGGCAAAGAAAAAGAGGAGGCTCTACCACAGGTGCGCCGTGGCCAAACTCTCCTACCGGAGCAGTCAAGACAGCTAGACAAGCTGATTATGAACTTCGGTCGAATATTCTCTCCATTCCCAGGACAAACAGATGTCCTGTTCCACCATATCCACACTGAACCCGGCAAGAAGGTGCATATCCGCCCTTACAGGATTCCTGAGGCTCGCAGAGTCATCGCTAAGAAAGAGGTGAGGGAGATGTTGAGGATGGGCGTGATCGAGCCCTCGACGAGTGAGTGGTCCAGTCCCATAGTCCTGGTCCCCAAATCCGATGGTAGTATGAGACTCTGCAACGACTTTAGGGGCGTGAATGCCATCTCTACATTCGATGCGTATCCCATGCCCCGCGTGGATGAACTCTTGGAGCGCTTAGGAAAGGCCAAGTTCATCACTACCCTGGATTTGACGAAGGGATATTGGCAAGTGCCGGTGGCTCCGGAGGATCGCCCAAAGACTGCCTTCGCCACTCCAGAGGGCTTTTCCAGTATGTGAGGATGCCCTTCGGACTGCACGGTGCCGCTGCAACCTTCCAACGCCTCATGGATGCCATTCTACGGCCCCATCAAGAGTATGCAGCGGCGTACATAGACGATGTGGTCATCCACAGCGAGGACTGGGATAGTCACCTCCTGCGATTACGGGCGGTGCTCGTGAGTTTGGAAGCCACAGGGTTGACAGCCAATCCAAATAAATGCTGCCTGGGTTTGTCCGAGCGGAATACCTGGGGTACACCGTGGGGAATGGGAAAATACGCCCACAGGCAGAGAAGACCAGGGCAATTCGTGACTGGCCTCGACCCCGGACCAAGCGAGACGTTCGGGCCTTCTTAGGGATAACAGGATATTATCGCCGTTTTATCCCGGGATATGCAACCATTGCCAACCCCTCACAAACCTCATCAGGAAAAACCTGCCAAACCAGGTAGAGTGGAAAGACGAGACGGAAGAGGCCTTTCAATTGTTAAAAGATGGCCTGTGTTCTGATCCCGTTCTACAGGCTCCGGACTTCTCACAAGAGTTCATTGTGCAGGTCGACGCCTCGGATACAGGGCTCGGGGCCGTACTAGCTCAGGGTAAAGGTGAAGCAGAGAAGCCGATTCTCTTCATTAGTAGGAAACTCAGCGATCGGGAACAGAGGTATGCGACCGTAGAGAAAGAGGCCTTAGCCATCAAGTGGGCCCTCGATTATCTCCGGTACTACCTACTGGGTCGGAGGTTTGCATTAGTTACTGACCATGCGCCCCTCACGTGGATGGCTGGTAAGAGAAACAATAACAACAGAATAGCCAGATGGTTTTTGTCTTTACAACCATTCTCTTTCCATGTCATCCACAGGGCCGGATCGAGGAACGGGAATGCAGACACGCTGTCCCGACACGACCAAGACGGTGCGTCTGGCGCCCGACCCTCCGGTTCGGTCCTGGGGGGGAAGGTATGTGGACGGACCACTAGAGGGCAGGCTGGGCTCATGGATAGTTGCCCAACGGAGCCTGGGAGACAAGGTAACCAGAGTCAATTAAGCACAGCTGACGGTACTAATGAGATACTCTCCTTCCCCTATAAAAGAGAGAATGGAACCAGAAGAGAGGGGGGGGAAACTATCTCTGGAAGATGGCCACCGAGAGAGAGAAGCTGTGCTGAAAGAACCACTAAGACGGTGACAAAACCGTGATTTATGTTTGTTGTAGTTTAAAGATTATCCTATTGTGTTCTTGTTTCATCTGGAGAAGAAGATGTGTGTTTTTCCTTGGAAGATTTTTCATTGATTATGTTTGAATGTTTTTGTTGACAAAATACTCTCAATAGAGAACCGTGTTCAATCAGAAAAAAACTTTTTCCTGACTCGTTTATTCCACCTTCCCGCTTTAGAGTGACGCCTAATTACTTGGTACGCTCACAGGTAGTTGGAGGTAAGTTTTAAGGAGCCCTGCCCAGCAGTAGGTTAGGGTAGTTGGGGGTAAGTTTTAAGGAGCCCTGCCCAGCAGTAGGTTAGGGAAGTTGGGGGTAAGTTTTAAGGTGCCCTGCCCAGCAGTAGGTTAGGGAAGTTGGGGGTAAGTTTTAAGGAGCCCTGCCCAGCAGTAGGTTAGGGTAGTTGGGGGTAAGTTTTAAGGAGCCCTGCCCAGCAGTAGGTTAGGGTAGTTGGGGGTAAGTTTTAAGGAGCCCTGCCCAGCAGTAGGTTAGGGTAGTTGGGGGTAAGTTTTAAGGAGCCCTGCCCAGCAGTAGGTTAGGGTAGTTGGGGTAAGTTTTAAGGAGCCCTGCCCAGCAGTAGGGTAGGGTAGTTGGGGGGTAAGTTTTAAGGTGCCCTGCCCAGCAGTAGGTTAGGGTAGTTGGGGGTAAGTTTTAAGGTGCCCTGCCCAGCAGTAGGTTAGGGTAGTTGGGGGTAAGTTTTAAGGAGCCCTGCTCAGCAGTAGGTTAGGGTAGTTGGGGGTAAGTTTTAAGGAGCCCTGCCCAGCAGTAGGTTAGGGTAGTTGGGGGTAAGTTTTAAGGAGCCCTGCCCAGCAGTAGGTTAGGGTACTTGGGGGTAAGTTTTAAGAGCCCTGCTCAGCAGTAGGTTAGGGTAGTTGGGGGTAAGTTTTAAGGAGCCCTGCCCAGCAGTAGGTTAGGGTAGTTGGGGGTAAGTTTTAAGGTTCCCTGCCCAGCAGTAGGTTAGGGTAGTTGGGGGTAAGTTTTAAGGAGCCCTGCCCAGCAGTAGGGTAGGGTAGTTGGGGGTAAGTTTTAAGGAGCCCTGCCCAGCAGTAGGTTAGGGTAGTTGGGGGTAGGTTTTAAGGAGCCCTGCCCAGCAGTAGGTTAGGGTAGTTGGGGGTAAGTTTTAAGGAGCCCTGCCCAGCAGTAGGTTAGGGTAGTTGGGGGTAACTTTTAAGGAGCCCAGCCCAGCAGTAGGTTAGGGTAGTTGGGGGTAAGTTTTAAGGAGCCTTACCTAGCAGTAGCTTGGGGAAGTTGGAGGTCTCTATGTTGTGGTAGTAGATGATGGAGGTGATCCCAGCCATGAAGGCCAGGCCTGCAGGCATGTACAGGTGCAGGTGGAGGGACTGGGTGAACCTGGGAGAACACACACGTGCACACACACACACACACACACACACACACACATCGGTGTGTTTAAAATCATTCTATATACAACTTGATTGTAGCTTTAATATGTCATACAACAATGCCATATAATAGCTACAATCAGGCATTGTGTGATAGTGAATGGTATTTTGGAGTGAAAGACTGGAGAGCAGCAGGAGAGCTCTTACATTCAATTCAATTCCACAGACAATAATAATCCTGTGTAGTAGACTGTAGAGGACTGCACACACAAACAAATGCTGAGTTCAGGCTAGGGTCTATTTGTACGAATGTTAAAATAATGTATGAGTCTATAACACAATTGATATGGTAGGAGAAAGTCCCCCCAAAAAACAATCAGAATATTGTTTGTTTTGAGAGCCCATGCTCTTCCAATGGAACGTATGGGATCATATCCAAATCCAGCTCCCAGATTGCAATTCTTATAGCGTCCACTAGATTAAATAGAAATGTATTTTGATTTGTTTGACATTCTCTCAACCAGCTTCATGAGGAATGCTTTAACAACAGTCTTAAAGGAGTTCCCACTTACTCTGAGCAAATTTGGACTCATCAGACCAAAGGACAGATTTCCACCGGTCAAATATCTATTGCTCGTGTTTCTAGGACCAAGCAAGTCTCTTCTTCTTCTTATTGGTGTCCTTTAGTAGTGGTTTCTTTGCAGCAATTCGACCATGAAGGCCTGATTCACACAGTCTCCTCTGAACAGTTGTCTGTTACTTGTGATGCATTTATTTGGGCTGCAATCTGAGGTGCAGTTAAATTCATTTATTCTCTGCAGCAGAGGTAACTGTGGGACTTCCTTTCCTGTTCCGGTCCTCATGAGAGCCAGATTCATCATAGCGCTTGATGCTTTTCATGAGTGCACAAAGTTCTTGAAATTTTCCGCATTGACTGACCTTCATTTCTTAAAGTAATGATGGACTGTCGTTTCTCTTTTACTATATATATATATATATATATATATTTTTTTTATATATATATATTTTTATATATATATATATGGCCCCATAGTCGTTTTGTGTATATGTAGGTACACTCCAGACATTTTTCGGTACCCTTTCCTAGATCTGTGCCTCGAGACAATCCTGTCTCGGAGCTCTACAGACAATTCCTTTGACCTCATGAATTGTTTTTTGCGCTGCCATGCACTGTCAACTGTGGAACCTAACATAGACAGACAGGTGTGTGTCCAATCAATTGAATTTACCTCAAGTGGACTCCAATCGAGTTGTAGAAAAATCTCAAGGATGATCAATGGAAACAGGATGCACCAGAGCTACATTTCGAGTCTCATAGCAAAGGATCTGAATACTTCTGTAAATAAGATATTTATGTTTTTTTATAAATTAGCAAAATATTCTCAAAACCTTTTTTCGCTTTGTCTTTATGGAGTATTGTGTGTAGATTGATGAGGAAAATGTTTTATTTAATCCGTTTTAGAACAAGGCTGTAACATAACAAAATGTGGAAACGGGGAAGGGGTCTGAATACTTCCCGAATACACTGTATATTTGAGAAACAGACGCCTCACAAGTCATCAACTGGCAGCTTTAAACAGTTTGGAAAATTCCAGAAAATTGTGTCTTGGCTTAGAAGCTTCTGTTTGGCTAATTGACATCATTTGAGTCAATTGGAGGTGTACTTGTGAATGTATTTCAAGGCCTACCTTCAAACTCGGTGCCTCTTTGCTTGACATCATGGGAAAATCTAAAGAAATCAGCCAAGACCATAGAAAAAAAATTGTAGACCTCTACAAGTCTGGTTCATCCTTGGGAGCAATTTCCAAACGCCTGAAGGTCCCACGTTCATCTGTACAAACAATAGTATGCAGGTATAAACACCATGGGACCATGCAGCCGTCATACTGCTCAGAAAGGAGACTCGTTCTGTCTCTTAGAGATGAACGTACCTTGGTGCGAAATGTGCAAATCAATGCAAGAACCTTGTGAAGATGCTGGAGCAAACAGGTACAAAAGTATCTATATCCACAGTAAAACGAGTCCTATATCGACATAACCTGAAAGGCCGCTCAGCAAGGAAGAAGCCACTGCTCCAAAACCGCCATAAAAAAAGCCAGCCCTACTCAACAAATTTGATGCAGTCTATCACAGTGCCATCCTTTTTGTCACCAAGTCCCATATACTACCCACCATTGCGACCTGTACACTCTCGTTGGCTGGCCCTCGGTTCATACTCATTGCCAAACCCATTGGCTCCATGTCATCTACAAGACCCTGCTAGGTAAAGTCCCCCCTTATCTCAGCTCGCTGGTCACCATAGCATCACCCACCTGTAGCTCGCGCTCCAGCAGGTATATCTCTCTGGTCACCCCCAAAACCAATTCTTTCTTTGGCCGCCTCTCCTTCCAGTTCTCTGCTGCCAATGACTGGAACGAACTAAAAACATCTCTGAAACTGGAAACACTTATCTCCCTCACTAGCTTTAAGCACCAGCTGTCAGCTCACAGATTACTGCACCTGTATACAGCCCACCTATAATTTAGCCCAAACAACTACCTCTTTCCCTACTGTATTTATTTTATTTTATTTATTTATTTTTGCTCCTTTGCACCCCATTGTTTTTATTTCTACTTTGCACATTCTTCCACTGCAAATCTACCATTCCAGTGTTTTACTTGCTATATTGTATTTACTTTGCCACCATGGCCTTTTTTTTTGCCTTTACCTCCCTTATCTCACTTCATTTGCTCACACCGTATATAGACTTGTTTCTACTGTATTATTGACTGTATGTTTGTTTTACTCCATATGTAACTCTGTGTCGTTGTTTGTGTCGAACTGCTTTGCTTTATCTTGGCCAGGTCGCAATTGTAAATGAGAACAGGTTCTCAACTTGCCTACCTGGTTAAATAAAGGTGAAATAAAAATCAAATAAATAAATAAAGGGTTGAGAACCACTGCAGCAGTGGATTAGGGGGATATGGACTCACCCATCGGAAACAATTCCCTCAGCAATCTCACAGACCAGGACAAAGAGGAGGATGAAGGTGAGGAGCCAGCGCAGGTTGTGACCAGGGAAGTGCAGCCAGGTGCTGTGGTGGATGTGCACCTTGGAGCTCTGGCTGCCCCAGCCTTACAGCACACAGCAAACACAACAACAACACAGGAAACAGGAAGTTAACCTTAGAGAACAGTGTGATGTCTGTCTGATCTCAACAACAACAACACAGGAAACAGGAAGTTAACCTCAGAGAACAGTGTGACGCTTGTCTAACATAGCTTCACTCCCTTCTTTATCTGATCTGAGGACAGACAGCAGTGCTTAGTTTGAGCCGGATCTTGCCGGAACAGGGGAACACCTCAATTTTGGAATGCTTCGTTGCGAAACCCATTTGGCAAGTTTCAGTACCTCTCTTGGTATGAAAATGTATTTTTGTAAAAATTATAATAAAATCAGAGTTAATTCAAGTAATTCTCCTGCCCCCTAAAACATATCATGTGAAAACCTGCCCGATATTATAATAATTGATTCATGCTGGGCTGGTCCAGGTTTATGGTTTGCTCAAACCTGTAGCCTGTATAGACCAATGCGTGGCCATTGCTGTGTTGAGAGTGAAATGCGTGCCTGTATCTCTTACAGAACTCCCTTTCTATGATCCCTCTCCCTCTCTCTGCTCTGATAAACATGAGCCTGCAACTCTCATCTGTCCAGCATTGCACTTACATTCCAATCAAATGTCGTTTGTCACATGCACCGACTACAAGAGATGTAGACCTTAACGTGAAATGCTTACAACTATAACATCTTCCGTCAAGATAGAACTGCCAAAGGGGGAGGAGTTGCAGTCTTCTGCAGAGATAGCCTGCAAAGTAATGTCATTACTTTCCAGGTCCATACCCAAACAGTTCGAACTACTAATTTTGAAAATTACTCTCTCCAGAAATAAGTCTCTCACTGTTGCCGCCTGCTACCGACCCCCCTCAGCTCCCAGCTGTGCCATGGACACCATTTGTGAATTGATCGCCCCCCCATCTAGCTTCAGAGTTTGTTCTGTTAGGTGACCTAAACTGGGATATGCTTAACACCCCGGCAGTCCTACAATCTAAGCTAGATGCCCTCATCTCACACAAATCATCAAGGAACCCACCAGGTACAACCCTAACTCTGTAAACAAGGGCACCCTCATAGACGTCATCCTGACCAACTGGCCCTCCAAATACACCTCCGCTGTCTTCAACCAGGATCTCAGCGATCACTGCCTCATTGCCTGTATCCGCTACGGAGCCGCAGTCAAACGACCACCCCTCATCACTGTCAAACACTCCCTAAAACACTTCTGTGAGCAGGCCTTCCTAATCGACCTGGCCCGGGTATCCTGGAAGGACATTGACCTCATCCCGTCAGTTGAGGATGCCTGGTCATTCTTTAAAAGTAACTTCCTCTCCATTTTAGATAAGCATGCTCCGTTCAAAAAGTGCAGAACCAAGAACAGATACAGCCCTTGGTTCACTCCAGACCTGACTGCCCTCGACCAGCACGAAAACATCCTGTGGCGGACTGCAATAGCATCGAACAGTCCCCGTGATATGCAACTGTTCAGGGAAGTCAGGAACCAATACACGCAGTCAGTCAGGAAAGCTAAGGCCAGCTTCTTCAGGCAGAAGTTTGCATCCTGTAGCTCCAACTCCAAAAAGTTCTGGGACACTGTGAAGTCCATGGAGAACAAGAGCACCTCCTCCCAGCTGCCCACTGCACTGAGGCTAGGTAACACGGTCACCACCGATAAATCCATGATTATCGAAAACTTCAATAAGCATTTCTCAACGGCTGGCCATGCCTTCTGCCTGGCTACTCCAACCTCGGCCAACAGCTCCGTCCCCCCGCAGCTCCTCGCCCAAGCCTCTCCAGGTTCTCCTTTACCCAAATCCAGATAGCAGATGTTCTGAAAGAGCTCCAAAACCTGGACCCGTACAAATCAGCTGGGCTTGACAATCTGGACCCTCTATTTCTGAAACTATCCGCCGCCATTGTCGCAACCCCTATTACCAGCCTGTTCAACCTCTCTTTCATATCGTCCGAGATCCCCAAGGATTGGAAAGCTGCCGCAGTCATCCCCCTCTTCAAAGGGGGAGACACCCTGGACCCAAACTGTTACAGACCTATATCCATCCTGCCCTGCCTATCTAAGGTCTTCGAAAGCCAAGTCAACAAACAGGTCACTGACCATCTCGAATTCCACCGTACCTTCTCCGCTGTGCAATCTGGTTTCCGAGCCGGTCACGGGTGCACCTCAGCCACACTCAAGGTACTAAACGATATCATAACCGCCATCGATAAAAGACAGTACTGTGCAGCCGTCTTCATCGACCTTGCCAAGGCCTTCGACTCTGTCAATCACCATATTCTTATCGGCAGACTCAGTAGCCTCGGTTTTTCGGATGACTGCCTTGCCTGGTTCACCAATTACTTTGCAGACAGAGTTCAGTGTGTCAAATCGGAGGGCATGCTGTCTGGTCCTCTGGCAGTCTCTATGGGGGTGCCACAGGGTTAAATTCTCGGGCCGACTCTTTTCTCTGTATATATCAATGATGTTGCTCTTGCTGCGGGCGATTCCCTGATCCACCTCTACGCAGACGACACCATTCTATATACTTTCGGCCCGTCATTGGACACTGTGCTATCTAACCTCCAAACGAGCTTCAATGCCATACAACACTCCTTCCGTGGCCTCCAACTGCTCTTAAACGCTAGTAAAACCAAATGCATGCTTTTCAACCGATCGCTGCCTGCACCCGCATGCCCGACTAGCATCACCACCCTGGATGGTTCCGACCTTGAATATGTGGACATCTATAAGTACCTAGGTGTCTGGCTAGACTGCAAACTCTCCTTCCAGACTCATATCAAACATCTCCAATCGAAAATCAAATCAAGAGTCGGCTTTCTATTCCGCAACAAAGCCTCCTTCACTCACGCCGCCAAGCTTACCCTAGTAAAACTGACTATCCTACCGATCCTCGACTTCGGCGATGTCATCTACAAAATGGCTTCCAACACTCTACTCAGCAAACTGGATGCAGTCTATCACAGTGCCATCCGTTTTGTCACTAAAGCACCTTATACCACCCACCACTGCGACTTGTATGCTCTAGTCGGCTGGCCCTCGCTACATATTCGTCGCCAGACCCACTGGCTCCAGGTCATCTACAAGTCCATGCTAGGTAAAGCTCCGCCTTATCTCAGTTCACTGGTCACGATGGCAACACCCATCCGTAGCACGCGCTCCAGCAGGTGTATCTCACTGATCATCCCTAAAGCCAACACCTCATTCGGCCGCCTTTCGTTCCAGTACTCTGCTGCCTGTGACTGGAACGAATTGCAAAAATCGCTGAAGTTGGAGACTTTTATCTCCCTCACCAACTTCAAACATCAGCTATCTGAGCAGCTAACCGATCGCTGCAGCTGTACATAGTCTATTGGTAAATAGCCCACCCATTTTCACCTACCTCATCCCCATACTGTTTTTATTTATTTACTCTTCTGCTCTTTTGCACACCAATATCTCTACCTGTACATGACCATCTGATCATTTATCACTCCAGTGTTAATCTGCAAAATTGTAATTATTCGCCTACCTCATGCCTTTTGCACACATTGTATATAGACTCCCCCCCCTTTTTTTCTCTACTGTGTTATTGACTTGTTAATTGTTTACTCCATGTGTAACTCTGTGTTGTCTGTTCACACTGCTATGTTTTATCTTGGCCAGGTCGCAGTTGCAAATGAGAACTTGTTCTCAACTAGCCTACCTGGTTAAATAAAGGTGAAATAAATAAAAAAAATTAAAAACTTACAAGCCCTTAACCAACAATGCAGAAAATATTTACTAAATAAACTATAGTAAAAAATGTAATTAAAAGTAACACAATAAAATGACAATAACAAACAAGGGGGGTCAATGTAAATAGTCTGGCCATTTGATTTGTTGTTCAGCAGTCTTATGGCTAAAGCTGTAAAGGAGCCTTTTGGACCTAGACTTGGCGCTCTGGTACTGCTTGCCGTGCGGTAGCAGAGAGAACAGTCTATGACTTGGATGACTGGAGTCTTTGACAATTTTTCGGGCCCTAAAGCTTAAAGCTGTAGATTCAATTCTGCTAACTCCCAGTCCAACCTTGAAAAGCTTAACAATTAAGTTGTCCCTGTGAGTTATAGGAGTAGGACAAGATGAAAGGTCATAGGAGCAGGACAAGATAAAAGGTCATAGGAGTAGGACAAGATGAAAAATCGTAGGAGTAGGACAAGATAAAAGGTCTTAGGATCAGGGCAAGATGAAAGGTCATAGGAGCAGGACAAGATGAAAGGTCGTAGAAGTAGGACAAGATAAAAGGTCGTAGAAGTAGGACAAGAGTAAAGGTCATCCGAGGGGAGTCAGTGGCATCCGGCCAAGTCTGTGAAGGTCTTCACTGTGAGGTGGGTCACCAAGCTAATCTCCCCTTAACAGTAACCTTGTCTGTAGCCTCCGGTGCCTGCAGCTAGGCCTGTCTAGACAGAAAGAGAACAAACTACCTTGCCTGAGACTTCCTGTGAGCTCCTAAAAGCTATTATAAAGTAAACTCGCACACCTTATGTTCTGCTATATGCATATTTTTTTATCTTCAGTAAAGGGACAGTGTAGTCAAAAACGAGCAAACTTCTTGCTTGAGGAATTGCATTTTACTAAGAAGCTATTTTTGTTTCTTTTAGACCATTTATTTATTTAAAATAATCACAGTAATGCATTTAACTGTTACCCAGAAATCAGTTGATATTGAGATAAAAATGTCTGTAACGGCTGTCTTGGGTAGAAGAAGGAGAGGACCAAAGCACAGCGTGGTTAGGGTTCATCTTTTTAATAAACAACTGAACACTTCAAAAGTACAAAACAACAAAGTGACAACTGAAACAGTTCTGTCTGGTGCAGACACACAAAGACTGAAAATAACCACCCACAAAACACAAAGGAAAACAGGCTACCTAAATATGGTTCTCAATCAGGGACAACGATAGACAGTTGCCTCTGATTGAGAACCATATCAGGCCAAACACAGAAATATAAAATATAGAAAAACTAACATAGACTGCCCACCCCAACTCACGCCCTGACCATACTAAATAAAGACCAAACAAAGGAATAAAGGTCAGAACGTGACCATGGCTGCACATCAAGATGTTTCCGACATTTAATGGATCTTATTTACCAATGTTTCTGTCAAACTACCATTAACGTAGAAAGACTATAGAAACGTAGACGTAGAAAGACTATAGATCACCAGTGTGCTGGAATTTTCTTTTCATTACAGTCAGCTCCTAAACGCTAACATCTAGGATTTTAGCTCAATGGACTAATGTGGTCTTGAGCCAGGCAGTAGCAGCCAGTTAGACATGTGGGCAAAAACTGTTAGAACCAACATTGTTTACAGGTAATTTCAACCCCCCAAAATCTATGTGATGACCTTGAATCAACATGGAAAAATGAATTGGATTTGCAAAAAGTCATCAACGTAGGGGCATTTTGTCTTTTTTTCACCCAACTTTTAACCTAAATTCAATGACATGGTGAAATATTTTGCTGATTTCATGTTGAATTCACATTAGTTGACAAATCAAACAAATGTAAATCAGACTACACGTCTGTGCCCAGTGGGTTCATGCTTTTAATAAAGGACACGAATAGCTTATTTTGCTGTGCTTGTGGGTTATCAAAGACACGTGGTACTGACAAAATGCTCATTAAAATGAAATAATAATCAAAGTGTCATGGGTTTTATTATCAATGCATCCAACTGCTGCCTCAAACAACATCTCCCTGCCAATTACATTATGCTAATGCTGGCTGCCACTTTCCCAGTCAGGAGGGGAGTTAATCACTCACAGCAATGCTGGAACGCACACAAACACATAGACATACACGCGGATGCCCGCGCCCGCGCACGCCGCACGCACCCGTGCACGGGGCACTCACGCACAGATACACAGTGACACCTGCTCTGGTGAATATACTATAGTATATAATACTACAGTATTTACTATATAATTCTGTAGTAAAATGTAGTATACTATACTACACACTGTAGTATCCCTCGATCACGTGTAGTACCTATTATAGAATATTTTTGTATACTGTAGAATACTATAGTAAATACTACAGTATTATCCACAAAAAAACACTGTAGTAAATACTACAGACATTCTCCTGCAGGTTTTCTCAAGGAGAAAGTCCCCCACCTCTATCTCTGTCACGTTCTGACCTTTATTTCCTTTGTTTTTGTATTTATTTAGTATGGTCAGGGTGTGAGTTGGGGTGGGCAGTCTATGTTTGTTGGGGTGGGCAGTCTATGTTTGTTTTTCTATGATTTGGGGATTTGTATGTTTCAGCCTAGTATGGTTCTCGATCAGAGGCAGGTGTCATTAGTTGTCTCTGATTGAGAATCATACTTAGGTAGCCTGGGTTTCACTGTTTGTTTGTGGGTGATTGTCTATGTTAGTTGCTTGTGTCAGCACAGGTCTCATTTATAGCTTCACGGTCGTTTATTGTTTTTGTATAGTTTGCATTCAGTGTTCAGTGCTTTCTTTTATTAAATCTTCATCATGGACACATACCACGCCGCATTTTGGTCCTCCGATCCTTCTCGCCTCTCCTCTTCAGATGAAGAGGAGGACGACCGTGACAATCTCAAAGATAGAAAAACAACAAAACTTTAGTAAATACTACAGTCTGAGAAAACAGTAACTATTAAAGTATACCACAGTCCCCCAAAATACTATAGTATACCATACTACAGTCTGCAAAAATAGTACAATATACTACAGTCCACAAAAATACTACACTATACTACAGTCTGCAAAAACACTACAGTAATTAATATAGTACATACTACTTTTTCAATACTACAGTATACTGCAGTAAATACTACAGTATTCACAGTAGTGTTTTTGTGGACTTCAGTCCCTAAAAATAATACAGTGAATACTACAGTAAAGTCTGCAAAAACACTGCAGTGAATACTACAGTATTCCTCCCATAGTATACACTATGGTATTTTTTAATGTGAGTGTAACTGAATCACTGTGAACATTGGAGAGGGGGATAGGAGTCGGGAGTCTCTTAAAATCTTAAAACAATATTACATATATGTGCCACATTAACAGATAAATTAATTGAATGCTGGAGAAGGAAGGAGGAAACCGAGAGAGAGAGAGACCCAGCCAAATCATGAGAAAACAAAAAGACTTGACACATTGGAAAGAATTTACAAAACAAAAATTGCAAACTAGAATGCTATTTGGCCCTAAACAGAGAGTACACAGTGGCAGAATATCTGACCACTGTGACTGACCCAAAATGAAGGAAATCTTTGACTATGTACAGACTCAGCAAGCATAGCCTTGCTATTGACAAAGGGAGCCCAAGGCAAACCGGACTCTCAAGAGAAGACAAGCTATGTGCACAAATCCAATTTTGATAAGCTCCCATATCTATTGGGTGAAATACCACAGTGTGCAATCACAGCAGCAAGACTTGTGATCTGTTGCCACAAGAAAAGGGCAACCAGTGAAGAATAAACACCATTGTAAATACAACCCATATGTATGTTTATTTATTTTCCCTTTTGCTCTGTAACTATTTGCACATCATTACAACACTGTATATATAGATAATATGTCATTTGAAATGTCTTTATTATTTTTGAACTTTTGTGACTGTTTACTTTAAATGTTTTATTG
This sequence comes from Oncorhynchus nerka, assembly GCF_034236695.1. Lineage (NCBI taxonomy): Eukaryota > Metazoa > Chordata > Actinopteri > Salmoniformes > Salmonidae > Oncorhynchus > Oncorhynchus nerka. The sequence goes on along the minus strand of NC_088412.1, from coordinate 14,855,263 downwards.
TTCATTTCACTTGTGTTTATTATACATTTCACTTGCTTTGACAATGTAAACATATGTTCCCCATGTCAATAAAGCCCCTTAAACTGAATTGAACTGAGAGGGAGAGAAGGAGAGAGACAGAGAGCGAGTCAGAGAGAAACAGAGATCAGTTTGCTCCATAGCCGTTCACCTCCAAGGTGGTCCTTGTGAGTTTATGAGTTTAACCTATAACCATTAGCATCAGTTTACACAGTAGTTCTCTCTCCTTCTCTATTGCTGTCTTCCTGTGTTTTTTTGTCTCTCTCTTTTATCTCATCTACATTCTGAGCTAATTAGTTAATACCAGTCCTTGTTAGTTTCAGGGTAAATCTTGTATGGCATGCACATCTTTTTCCCAGAGCCCAGAGTGGTTCACTGTAAGGGAATAGGGTTCCTTTTCAGTTGTAATGGCCTCCCTCCAACAGTGTGACAGGGACATAGTGAACTGGTCAGTCACACGCCGATGACACATAGCCAGGCACATTAGTGTCCTTTTAACAGCTGTCACAGGGACAAAACACAGGTCACGCAATGGTAATGACACTGGAGGAATGCCTTAGCACATTGTAATAACTTTAACAACAGGGACAGGGGCACAGTGAACATGTCATACATTGATGACACGGAGGTGACCATCCGGTTACACAGTGATTATGACACCAGTGGAAAAGGGGGAGGGTAACCAGGCAAAAGAGGACGGGAGGCGATCAGGGATGTGTAACCAAACCCCGACAGTAGAAGAGGGTTCCTGCTGGTTGGGCTTGTTGCTTCCCACAAGGGACTTCACCGAGTGCCAGGTTTCCGTTACAATGTTAAGGGTTTTATCATAGGGGACACACAGTGTACTATGCATACTGTACAGTGGAATGTATATTCCTATGCTAAATGAATAAATGCATAGTTAAATGTAAAAAGTGAAACATACGGAAGAGGCTCAGTAATAATTGATGATCTTTTTAAGGAGTAAGGCTCAGTAATAATTTATTATCTTATGGAGTAAGGCTCAGTATTAATTTATTATCTTAGGGAGTAAGGCTCAGTAATAATTTATTATCTTAGCGAGTAAGGCTCAGTATTAATTGATGATCTTATTAATGAGTAAGGCTCAGTAATAATTTATTATCTTAGGGAGTAAGGCTCAGTAATAATTGATGATCTTAGGGAGTAAGGCTCAGTATTAATTGATGATCTTATTATGGAGTAAGGCTCAGTAATAATTGATGATCTTATTATGGAGTAAGGCTCAGTAATAATTTATTATCTTAGGGAGTAAGGCTCAGTAATAATTTATTATCTTAGGGAGTAAGGCTCAGTAATAATTGATGATCTTATTATGGAGTAAGGCTCAGTAATAATTGATGATCTTATTAATGAGTAAGGCTCAGTAATAATTTATTATCTTAGGGAGTAAGGCTCAGTAATAATTTATTATCTTAGGGAGTAAGGCTCAGTAATAATTTATTATCTTAGGGAGTAAGGCTCAGTAATAATTGATGATCTTATTATGGAGTAAGGCTCAGTAATAATTTATTATCTTAGGGAGTAAGGCTCAGTAATAATTGATGATCTTAGGGAGTAAGGCTCAGTAATAATTTATTATCTTAGGGAGTAAGGCTCAGTAATAATTTATTATCTTAGGGAGTAAGGCTCAGTAATAATTTATTATCTTAGGGAGTAAGGCTCAGTAATAATTTATTATCTTATGGAGTAAGGCTCAGTAATAATTGATGATCTTAGGGAGTAAGGCTCAGTAATAATTTATTATCTTAGGAGTAAGGCTCAGTAATAATTTATGATCTTATGGAGTAAGGCTCAGTAATAATTTATTATCTTATGGAGTAAGGCTCAGTAATAATTTATTATCTTAGGGAGTAAGGCTCAGTAATAATTTATTATCTTAGGGAGTAAGGCTCAGTAATAATTTATTATCTTAGGGAGTAAGGCTCAGTAATAATTTATTATCTTATGGAGTAAGGCTCAGTAATAATTGATGATCTTATTATGGAGTAAGGCTCAGTAATAATTGATGATCTTATTATGGAGTAAGGCTCAGTAATAATTTATTATCTTAGGGAGTAAGGCTCAGTAATAATTGATGATCTTATTATGGAGTAAGGCTCAGTAATAATTTATTATCTTAGGGAGTAAGGCTCAGTAATAATTTATTATCTTAGGGAGTAAGGCTCAGTAATAATTGATGATCTTAGGGAGTAAGGCTCAGTAATAATTTATTATCTTAGGGAGTAAGGCTCAGTAATAATTGATGATCTTAGGGAGTAAGGCTCAGTAATAATTTATTATCTTAGGGAGTAAGGCTCAGTAATAATTGATGATCTTAGGGAGTAAGGCTCAGTAATAATTGATGATCTTATTATGGAGTAAGGCTCAGTAATAATTGATGATCTTAGGGAGTAAGGCTCAGTAATAATTGATGATCTTATTATGGAGTAAGGCTCAGTAATAATTGATGATCTTATTATGGAGTAAGGCTCAGTAATAATTGATGATCTTATTATGGAGTAAGGCTCAGTAATAATTGATGATCTTAGGGAGTAAGGTTCAGTAATAATTGATGATCTTAGGGAGTAAGGTTCAGTAATAATTGATGATCTTAGGGAGTAAGGCTCAGTAATAATTGATGATCTTATTATGGAGTAAGGCTCAGTAATAATTGATGATCTTATTATGGAGTAAGGCTCAGTAATAATTGATGATCTTATTATGGAGTAAGGCTCAGTAATAATTGATGATCTTATTAATGATCTTAGGGAGTAAGGCTCAGTAATAATTGATGATCTTAGGGAGTAAGGCTCAGTAATAATTGATGATCTTAGGGAGTAAGGCTCAGTAATAATTGATGATCTTATTAATGAGTAAGGCTCAGTAATAATTGATGATCTTAGGGAGTAAGGCTCAGTAATAATTGATGATCTTAGGGAGTAAGGTTCAGTAATAATTGATGATCTTAGGGAGTAAGGCTCAGTAATAATTTATTATCTTAGGGAGTAAGGCTCGATAATATTTTCATCCTCCTGATCATCACCACCAGTGATTAAAGTACATTTTTTGCAACAAAAAAAACTGAAATATTACATTTACATAATTACTCAGTACTTTGTTGAAGCACCTTTGGCAAAGATTACAGCCTTGAGTCTTCTTGGCATTTGGGGAGTTTTTCCCATTCTTCTCTGCAGATCCTCTCAAGCTCTGTCAGGTTGGATGGGGAGACTCGCTGCACAGCTATTTTAAGGTCTCTCCAGAGATGTTCGATCGGGTTCAAGTCCGGGCTCTGGCTGGGCCACTCAAGAACATTCAGTGACTTGGCCCGAAGCCATTCCTGCGTTGTCATGTCTGGTTTTCTGAGGTCCTGAGCAGGTTTTCATCAAGTATCGCTCTGTACTTTGTTACATTAAACTTTTCCTCAATCCTGACTAGTCTTCCAGTCGCTGAAAAACATCCCCACAGAATGATGCTACCACCACCATGCTTCACCATGGTGATGGTGCCAGATTTCTTCCAGATGTGATGCTTGACATTCAGGCCAAAGAGTTAAATCTTGGTTTGATCCTTTAGGTGCCTTTTGGCAAACTCCAATCGGGCTGTCATGTGCCTTTTACTGAGGAGTGGCTCACGTCTGGCCACTCCTCAGCACTGGTGGAGAGCTGCAGAGATTGTTGTCCTTCTGGAAGTTTCTGCCATCTCCACAGAGGAACTCTGGAGCTTTTTCAGAGTGAGCATTGGGTTCTTGGTCACCTCCCTGACCAAGACCAGCTCTAGGAAGAGTCTTGGTGGTTCCAGACTTCTTCCATTTAAAAATGATGGTGGCCACTGTGTTCTTGGGGACATTCAATGCTGCATATATTTTTGGTAGCCTTCCCCAGGGTACCAGAATTGTGTCTCAGCTCTCTACAGACAATTCCTTCAATCTCATGGCTTGGTTTTTGCTTTGACATGCACTTTCAACTGTGGGAGCTTATATAGACAGGTGTGTGCCTTTCCCAATCATGTCCAATCAATTGAATTTACCACAGGTGGACTACAATCAAGTTGTAAAAACATCGGAAGGATGATCAATGGAAACCGGATGCACCTGAGCTCAATTTCGCAACCACATTGCACATTGCCCTAACCCCTAACCCATCTGGACAAGAGGAATACCTATGTGAGAATGCTGTTCATCGACTACAGCTCAGCATTTAACACCATAGTACCCTCCAAACTCGTCACCAAGCTCAAGACCCTGGGTCTCGACCCCGCCCTGTGCAACTGGGTACTGGACTTCCTGACGGGCCGCCCACAACATCTCCACCCCGCTGATCCTCAACACTGGGGCCCCACAAGGGTGCGTTCTGAGCCCTCTCCTGTACTCCCTGTTCACCCACGACTGCGTGGTCATGCACGCCTACAACTCAATCATCAAGTTTGCGGACGACACTACAGTGGTATGCTTGATTACCAACAACAATGAGACGGCCTACAGGGAGGAGGTGAGGGCCCTCGGAGTGTGGTGTCAGGAAAATAACCTCACACTCAACGTCAATAAAACAAAGGAGATGATTGTGGACTTCAGGAAACAGCAGAGGGAGCACCCCCCTATCCACATCGACGGGACAGTAGTGGAGAGGGTAGTAAGTTTTAAGTTCATCGGTGTACACATTACGGACAAACTGAATTGGTCCACCTACACAGACAGCGTCGTGAAGAAGGCGCAGCAGCGCCTCTTCAACCTCAGGAGGCTGAGGAAATTTGGCTTGTCACCAAAAGCACTCACAAACTTCGACAGATGCACAATCGAGAGCATCCTGTCGGGCTGTATCACCGCCTGGTACGGCAACTGCTCCGCCCACAACCGTAAGGCTTCTGTACCATCACTCATTCATATATCTTTATCTACATATTCTTTATCCCTTTACACTTGTGTGTATAAGGTAGTAGTTTTGGAATTGTTAGGTTAGATTACTCATTGGTTATTACTGCATTGTCGGAACTAGAAGCACAAGCATTTCGCTACACTCGCATTAACATCTGCTAACCATGTGTATGTGACAAATACATACTGAATAAAAATTCTAAAAACCTGTTTTCACTTTGTCGTTATGGGGTATTGTGTGTAGATTGATGAGGAAAACATTTGATTTAATCCATTTTAGAACAAGGCTGTAATGTCACAACATGTGGAAATAGGGAAGAAGTTTTAATACTTTCCAAACGTACTGTACATAATGTTTTTATCCACTACACCTAGACATTTGTATGTCTTTATGTCAGGATATTACAATATTATTCACAAGTCTCCATTACCACATGTTCTTACATAAGCATTTACAAAAAGCTCAGAACTGGCAGTGGCCAAACTCAAACTTTAAGTTACATAACCATGTAGCAGTTAAACTTGTACAATACTTCCAGTCTGAACAAAAATAACAAATAAAAAGCTTTACCACCCATGACTGTATTTGTTAGTGACCGAGAAATGGTTGTTGAATTTGTTCATTTTCAGTCCTTTGGACCAAGTGAGTTCTTATTGTAGGCTAATATTATCATTAATATGTAACTGTTTAAGACCATACATTACAAATATCATAAGGCCTTCCTTTGATGTCAATCAATGTACATGCAAAAACACAGATATTAAAAACAATACTAAAAAGTCTAGCTGCAGTAGAGCATGCTGGGAAATATGATAACGATGGACGTGGTTTTGATGGGAAAGTTTTACTTTCCACAGAGTAAAACTGACACAATCACACTCTTACACTGGTTATTAACACCAACACTTGGATTATTTTACACCAGTGAGTGTTATTTTAACACTTACAGAGTTCATTTAACACCTGAATCAACACTAGAAATGTTATACTGAAAAATCAACACTAGGTAATATTGGCCAATTTGCTGTGTGTGTGTCTATACTTTTACGGTCATGTGATTGTTGTGTGTGTGATGGGGCCGGGGGGCTCTCACCTTGTGCGGACACTCACCAATGAAGAGGATGGGGAAAGTGATGAAGAGCAAGAAGATGTGCGGCACCACGTTGAGCGCGTCCAGGAAGCAGCCGTTGTTGAGGATGCCGCGGTCCACGTTGTATGCCAGCGAATTGTTCTCGTTTCCACAGAACGCCAAGGACATGGTGGAACCGTGACTCTACGGAGGAACCCGACACAGGAACAGGAGGAGGAAGAAGGGGAGGAAGAGGAGGAGAAAAACGAGGAAAAATGAGAGAGAGAGAATCTCTCAGAGCATGTTGTTCCTTTTTAGATGTATTTCCAGCAGCAGGTCTTGAGGTTAGAAGGTTAGAATGTGACCTCCTCTCTTTGTTCCTCTCGTCGCTCACATCCTCACTCCCAGATCCAGCGGGCAAGGAGGGAGATAGAGAGACGGGGGAAGAAGAAAGGAGGGAGATAGAGAGAGGTGGGAGCAGACAAAGAGCAGTCACAGTCCAGTTAGAGGGAGACAGCATCCCCCTCTCCGATCCTCTCCGGGTGTCTAAGAAGCAGCTATGTCAGCAGAGAGCTTGCTGGTAATGAATTCCTACATTCTGGTCTCCAAAACACATCCTTTACACCAGCGTCTGCCCGCCGGCCGGCTTTGTCTGCACGCTCTCTTATGCAAAACGCTGCACAGCTCTTCTGGAACACATAACACAGACAAAAGGACACAAAACACACACACTCACACACACAGACTAGAGCGGAGCCCTTCCTCGATGCATCTGCTATTCCTGTAAATAAGATTTCAGAGTCGACCTTGCAAGATGATACATAAGGCTGAATGTGAGATGGTTCGTCCCTAAAGAGCAGACGGCCTGCTAGAGGTGGCAAGGAGAGAGGGAGGGAGGGAGGGAGGGAGGGAGGGAGGGAGGGAGGGAGGGAGGGAGGGAGGGTGAGAGAAATAGAAAGGGGTGAACAAGACAGAGTAAAGAGAGAGAGGGGGGAAATCAAAGAAGAGGACGGGTGAGCATGAATGAAAAGAGGAGAGAAAAACACACACAGAGAGAGAGAGTGAAAGCTAGACAGAAGCAGAAGTACCAATGCTGACATCACAGAGACGAGAGGGACGTGAGAAGAATGTCGAAACATGCTAAATCTAAATCCCAAACAGAATGGATTTTCTAGGAATCACATTCCTCCATGTATTCCTTACATTTCTACACATTCAGCACATTAAGCCCAGAGGGCCAGAAAGAACACAGTGGGGGCAGAATAACTAGGTTGCACATACACACTAAACCACATAACACAGTGACAGGAAAAAGGAAAGGCATCCTGAAATGTTAAGTATGTTATGCTGTTCTTTTTTTTGTTGAGGATTATACTCTCTCTAGATCCCAAAGACATTCAGGTTGCTCACGAAGTTCATCAGCCCGAGCTACAGAATGCACAGAGTAGATTAACTCATCTTTATATAATAGTTGATTAGATCATCTGTGCAGTGGCCAGCTGAGGTGTTTAAGTTCAGAGGCGACTCCTGATTCCAGCGGGAGAGGCAGGGAGGAAGGGGCACGGAGTGAAGATGCACAGCTGGACGTCTAGACACGATACCTGATCCCTGCCTCGACACCCGAGCCTGGGGGAATGCCAAATCTGTAACTCTGCCCCTTCACTTCCTGTCCCGCACCAAAATACCTCCCCAAGTGGGAAGGCGTGGGAAACATAGGAATAAGTTGACATGAGGGACATACCCAGTAGCTTTCACAGACACAGAAGTTTTAAATATCCACAACATGACCAAAAGTATGTGAACACCTGCTCGTCAAACATCTTATTCCAAAATCATGGGCGTTAATATGGAGTTGGCCCCCCCTTCCTTTGCTGCTATAACAGCCTCAACTCTTCTGGGAAGGCTTTCCACTAGATGTTGGAACATTGCTGCGGGGACTTGCTTCCATTCAGCCACAAGAGTATTAGTGAGGTCGGGCACTGATGTTGGGCGATTTGGCCTGGCTTGCAGTCAGCGATCCAATTCATCCCGAAGGTGTTCATTGGGGTTGAGGTCAGGGCTCTGTGCAGGCCAGTTGAGTTCTTCCACACCGATCTCGACAAACCCTTTCTGTATGGACATCGCTTTGTGAACGGGGGCATTGTCCTGCTGAAACAGGAAAAGACCTTCCCCAAACTGGTGCCACAAAATTGGAAGCACAGAATCGTTGAGAATGTCATTGTATGCTGTAGCATTAAGATTTCCATTCACTGGAACTAAGGGGCCCGAACCATGAAAAACCTCAGACCATTATTCCTCCTTCACAAAACTTTACAGTTGGCACTATGTATTTGGGCAGGTAGTGTTCTCCTGGCATCCACAAAACCCAGATTCGTCCGTAGGACTGCCCGATGGTGAAGCGTGATTCATCACACTAGAGAACGCGGTTCCACTGCTCCAGAGTCCAATGGCGGGAATGGTGATTTTAGGCTTGCTCGGCCATGGAAACCCATTTCATGAAGCTCCCAACAAACACTTCTTGTACTGACATTGCTTCTAGAGGCAGTTTGGAAATCGGTAGTGAGTGTGGCAACCAAGAACAGACAATTTTCAATCGCTACGCTCTTCAGCACTCCACGGTTCCGTTCTGTGAGCTTGTGTGGCCTACCACTTCGCGGCTGAGCCGTTGTTGCTCCTAGCCGTTTCCACAACACAATAACAGCACTTACAGTTGACCGGGGCAGCTCTAGCAGGGAAGAAATTTGACAAACTGACTTGTTGGAAAGGTGTCGTCCTATGACGGTGCCACGTTGAAAGTCACTGAGTGCTTCAGGAAGGCCATTCTATTGTCAATGTTTGTCTATGGAGATTGCATGGCTGTGTGCTCAATTTGATACACCTGTCAGCAACGGGTATGGCTGAAATAGCCAAATCCACTCATGTGTCCACATAATTTTGTATGTGTAGTGTATATCATTTTGATTGACATGTGTAACAGACCTGGGTTGAAATAATATTTGAAATCTTTCAAAATGTTCTGCATTTGCTTTAGCCTGCCTGGATTGTCAGGTCTGCAGGGTTTTGCACTTTTCAGACTTTTCTATTGGTTCCATTGCAATCAAGCACAGATAAAGTATTTTACATTATTTCAAATAGTATTTCAACCCAGGTCTGATGTACAACAACCAACAATTCCTAACCTAGTTGTTTTTTTTTTCTCCTCTGTATTCACATACAGCTTCAGCTGTCCCTGTGGCTGTGTTACGCGTAATGTTTTTGTGTCCTGAATTTGAGATTCAGCTAGCAGAATTAAAAGGGGAGGGGCAAAACATAACACCGGCTCAGAGGAATGCTTTAATGTTCTCATGTGGAACTATTCAGAATGGAATTCGAAAGCTCTTGGAACCTTCAGCAAACGTACAGAAAATCACTGACCAGTGGCCAAAGAGACCACTGACTGACTGACTGACTGACTGACTGACTGACTGACTTTCCAAACCTTTCAGCTGCCCCAATTGTGCACTGGTATGTCTTATTGGTTTCATGTTATGGGCAGCCTTTCAGGAACAGAACTTAACCATTACAATTAATGGCCATGTGGATAGATAGATAGATAGATAGATAGATAGATAGATAGATAGATAGATAGATAGAGAGATAGAGAGAGAGAGAGAGAGAGAGAGAGAGAGAGAGAGAGAGAGAACCCACACCAGTGCATATGTCAGTAGTGCTCCAAATGATGTTCTTTGTTGACTGAGGGTCAGGGGTGAATGCTGGTCATGCATCATTTAGTGACATAGAGAGGCAGCATTCTATCTCTCACACAAACACACACACACATTTTGCCAGTTGCCACGAGGAAAGAAATAACACATAACAACACACGTGATGCAGTGTCGGATTACCAAATGGGAACGCAGAGCATGTGCCCCAGGGCAACCCACATTTAGGGGGGGGTATAATAATGCTGTAACGTATCAAATAATGGAAAAAGTGAAGGGGTCTGAATACTTTCTGAATGCATATGACTCTATTGGAGCACATCCAAGGAATCCTTGTATAACCTATAACTGTGTCCCAGCTGCCAGTGATAGGCTATTGTACCACTTGGATGATATTATTTAGTTGCCAGTGATAGGCTATTGTACCACTTGGATGATATTATTTAGTTGCCAGTGATAGGCTATTGTACCACTTGGATGATATTATTTAGTTGCCAGTGATAGGCTATTGTACCACTTGGATGATATGATTTAGCTGCCAGTGATAGGCTATTGTACCACTTGGATGATATTATTTAGTTGCCAGTGATAGGCTATTGTACCACTTGGATGATATTATTTAGTTGCCAGTGATAGGCTATTGTACCACTTGGATGATATTATTTAGCTGCCAGTGATAGGCTATTATACCACTTGGATGATATGATTTAGCTATTTGCCAGTGATAGGCTATTGTACCACTTGGATGATATTATTTAGTTGCCAGTGATAGGCTATTGTACCACTTGGATGATATTATTTAGTTGCCAGTGATAGGCTATTGTACCACTTGGATGATATGATTTAGCTGCCAGTGATAGGCTATTGTACCACTTGGATGATATGATTTAGCTGCCAGTGATAGGCTATTGTACCACTTGGATGATATTATTTAGTTGCCAGTGATAGGCTATTGTACCACTTGGATGATATGATTTAGCTGCCAGTGATAGGCTATTGTACCACTTGGATGATATTATTTAGTTGCCAGTGATAGGCTATTGTACCACTTGGATGATATTATTTAGTTGCCAGTGATAGGCTATTGTACCACTTGGATGATATTATTTAGCTGCCAGTGATAGGCTATTGTACCACTTGGATGATATTATTTAGTTGCCAGTGATAGGCTATTGTACCACTTGGATGATATTATTTAGTTGCCAGTGATAGGCTATTGTACCACTTGGATGATATTATTTAGCTGCCAGTGATAGGCTATTGTACCACTTGGATGATATTATTTAGTTGCCAGTGATAGGCTATTGTACCACTTGGATGATATTATTTAGTTGCCAGTGATAGGCTATTGTACCACTTGGATGATATGATTTAGCTGCCAGTGATAGGCTATTGTACCACTTGGATGATATTATTTAGTTGCCAGTGATAGGCTATTGTACCACTTGGATGATATTATTTAGTTGCCAGTGATAGGCTATTGTACCACTTGGATGATATTATTTAGCTGCCAGTGATAGGCTATTATACCACTTGGATGATATGATTTAGTTGCCAGTGATAGGCTATTGTACCACTTGGATGATATGATTTAGCTGCCAGTGATAGGCTATTGTACCACTTGGATGATATTATTTAGTTGCCAGTGATAGGCTATTGTACCACTTGGATGATATTATTTAGCTGCCAGTGATAGGCTATTGTACCACTTGGATGATATTATTTAGCTGCCAGTGATAGGCTATTATACCACTTGGATGATATGATTTAGTTGCCAGTGATAGGCTATTATACCACTTGGATGATATGATTTAGCTGCCAGTGATAGGCTATTGTACCAGCGATAGGCTATTATACTTGGATGATATGGATGATATGATTTAGCTGCCAGTGATAGGCTATTATACCACTTGGATGATATGATTTAGCTGCCAGTGATAGGCTATTGTACCACTTGGATGATATGATTTAGCTGCCAGTGATAGGCTATTGTACCACTTGGATGATATTATTTAGCTGCCAGTGATAGGCTATTGTACCACTTGGATGATATTATTTAGCTGCCGTCAGAAGATTCCCAATTTATCAGTGATATGTGGAGTAGACCTTTGTTAAATGTACCACTTGGATTATAGATGTGTATGGACCAGGCACTGGTCTCTAAGGTCAACTTTTTTTAAATCCTGAAATTATCACTGTAAATTACTATATAATCAACAGTAGCAGACTGTATAACTGAATACTGTAGATTACCATGAATTACATTGCATTGTGGGAAGAAATTCAATGGTCGAGAAAAATGTAATGTATTTGGCAGATTACTGTAAAAAATGCAGTTCACTTAATGTATTTGTGAATGTTCCAAAGAGAATGCCACACTAAAAGCACACGGACAACAAAACCCAAACACATCCTCTGAAGCAAGAGAGAAAACGATTTGGCAATTTATTATTATAAATAAAATATTTAATTCTTAGTGAATTGGTACTTGTTTTGTTATTTTATATGCATGGCTTTGTTTGTGGCCATGTGGTTTAATATGAAATAAATAAATAATTGTTCATTGTGAAACGTAAACCAAGCTCACACAAAATAGGAAGCTACACGTAAGCACGCCCCTTGTGGAAATGAGACAAATTGCAACATCACTGAGCCTGAATTCAAACAACTCTTCCCTTCTCCTTCTCCAACCCCTTACAATATATTACAGTACCAGTAATGGTACTGTCAAACAGTTTTAATTACAGTAATTTACTGTCAGCCAGTTACAAGTAAGTACAACTTCTAAACAATGGTAAAAGAAGATCACAGTAAGAGTACTGTGTACCATAACAATACTATTATTATTGGTATAGACAAAGATAACTAAAACAACATGTAAACTAATCCAATCATTTAGACTTTTTGCACCCGCTACTGAAATGGTTGTTCCAGTTGAAATGGTTTAGGTAGTCTCCACAATGTCCCTAACCCTGATAGTTATTCTGAATGCAGGTTGTGGGTGAATGAAAATTCAAAGTGTTGCAAATTCTAACACTGGCTGGATTCCAATACACATCACTTTGCAAGCCAGGATAATGTGATTTGAAAGTAGGGTGAAAAATACTGATAACTTTACCAGGTTTCCCAGGGAAAATGACAGGAAAGTCACCTTATGCTGGCTTGCAAAGTGGCTCATACATCTGCACATTGTTGTGGTCTGACACTCCCTGTACAATATATAGTTCCATTCTTGTGTATTCTATTTATTCCTCTTGTATTGCCATTTCATTTTTAACTCTGCATTGTTGCAAAGGGCTTGCAAGAAATCATTTCACGGTGAATTCTACACCAGTTGTATTCGGCGCATGTGACATTTGTTTTTTGGTTTGAGGCCTGATGTGGCCTGTAAACCATGAGTTTCAGGCCACTGTATTAGGGTAAACCTAGGCCACAAAATAAGGCCTTATGACATATGTAATACATTGTCATAAAGTGTTTAATTTTAATCATAACATTCAACTAAGAACTCACTTAGTGAAGGCCACAGGACTGAAAATAAAGAAATCAACAACACTAACAAATACAGTCATGGTTGATAATGCTACAATTTACTCGAAAGGCACTCTGGGAAATAAGTAAATGAGGCTTTACAGTAAGACTATTTGTAACCGTAAAACAACTACAGTAGCATTATTGGTACTGTAAATATATTACAGTAAGCACATTGGTATACCATAAAATATTATACTGTAAAAATAGTAACAGTATACCGTAAAATATGGTACGGTAACATACTGTTCCTTTTTTTTTTACCATAACTTACAGGTAACTGGCTGCCAGTAAGTTACTGTAAAAACAAGAGGATATTTTTTTTTTTGTGTAACGTGATGTGGTGAGAAAGAAAGAGTAAGATGATGTTGTCAATGATCTAAGGTCAGTTATGGCATTTTATTTTGGGAGAGAAAGTTGCTCTGAAAATGACAAAGGGATACCAGGAGCATGAGTGCCTGGCTCGGGCTTAATTTACCTAATGATACATCAAAAGGTCTTGAGATGCTTTTAGCAAGATGGTCACATTTTCCCATCATTTTCTGACTAAAACAACAAGTAGTAAACAACTAAATGATGAGCTTCTTTGAGAGTGAAAACATTGCTGGTGAGTAGTTTTGGACAAATATAGAAACGCCTAGGTTTCTCATTGGAGTTTTTATTTCACTATAAAACAAATACGGTGCACAATACTTCTGAAAGTACTTTTTTCACCTTTTGTTGTGTTACATCCTACATTTCAAATGGATTAAATGTTCACTTATTGGGTCACTGGCCTACACACAATGCCCCATAGTCAAAATGGAATTATGTATATATATATATATTTTTTAAACAAATTAATTACAATTGAAGAGCTGAAATGTCTTAAGTCAATAATTATTCAACCCCTTTGTTATGACAAGACTAAATAAATTCAGGAGTACAAATTTGCTTAACAAGTCACATAAGTTGCATGGACTCACTGTGTGCAATAACATTGTTTAACAAGATTTTTTTTATGACTACCTCATCCCCGTACCCCACATATAGAATTATCTGTAAGGTCCCTTAGTCGAGCAGTGAATTTCAAACACAGATTCAACCACAAAGACCAGGGAGGTTTTCCAATGCCTGGTAAAGAAGGGCACCTATTGGTAGATGGGTAAAAAAGTTATGAATTACACTTTGGATGGTGTATCAATACACCCAGTCACTACAAAGATACAGGCAGCCTTCCTAACTTAGTTGCCGGAGGTAGGAAACCGCTCAGGGATTTCACCATGAGGCCAATGGTGACTTTAAAACAGTTACAGAGTTTAATGGCTGTGTTAGGTGATAACTGAGGATGGGTCAACAACATTGTAGTTACCCCACTCCTCTCTTCCCTCCCTGTCTATAATGTATATATCTACCCAATACCCTCTATACCCCCTCTGTAGGACCTTAGTGACCTATCCTCTCGTTCTCCTTTCATTCAGTTCATTCAGTCAGTCAGTAACCGATCCATCGAAATGGAGCTAAGCACAGGCAAAATCCGAGAGGAAAACCTGGTTCAGTCTGCTTTAAACCAGACACTGGGACATTACTTCACATTTCAGCACTACAATAACATAACAACACACAAGGCCAAATCTACTGGAGTTGCTAACTGTACCAAGAAGACAGTGAATGTTCCTGAGTGGCCGAGTTAGAATGTTGACTTAAATCTTCTTGAAAATCCATGGCAACACCAGAAAATGGTTGTCTGGCAATTATTAACAGCCAGATTGACAGAGCTTGAATAATTGTGCGAAGAATAGTGGGCAAATGTTGCACAATCCAGGTGTGGAAAGACCTATAATCTCCGTAAAACTGTAATCTCTGCCAAATGTGCTTCTACAAAGTTTTGACTCAGGGGTATGAAAATGGTTGTAAATAAGACATTTCTGCATTTAATTTTCAATAAATTTGCAAACATTTCTAAAAACATGTTTTCACTTTGTCATTGTATGGTATTGTGTGTAGATGGGTGAGAAAAAATTTATTTAATCCATTTTGAATTCAGGCTGTAACACAACCAAACGTGGAATATAAATCAAGGGGTATGAATACTTTCTGAATGCACTGTAACTGTTTCGACCAATTCATTCAACAGCTGAGCCTTCGCCCACAGATCCAAAACACCTGTCGGTTTGGGTCATGAGATCCTAACGTTCCAAGAGCAACTGGACTTGACTCCACTGTAATTTTCAACATGTCTTCAGTCTCAGAGCGCAACAAAAAGCCCCTCTAGACAGATGATTTTCATTCAAAAGTAGGCTACGGGAGTTATTTTACAAACGGACAAAAAAATTGCAGATGTTGTGCATCCTCTTACCTTCTCCTCTTGTCTTGAATGAGTTTCCAAAAAAGAACATTAACAAAAAACACTGAAAGAAACAAACAAGAAATCACATCTGCAGAGACCAGAGTTTTTCCCTATTTGTTTTTAAACGAAGCTAGAGTCCATCACGTCCTCAAACAAAAGACAATTGGTTAACTGTCAGAAATGATGGATGGATTCCGTGACCATCTGGGGTTCTGTTCCTTTACCAGGAGCTGGCCACGGTACTGAAACCGCTTACCGTGGAGGAGGGAATGAGAGACACAATTTCTAGGCCACCTTTGTCTTGAGCATGTGAGCCTTCGACTACTGTACACAAACCGGTCGATCCAATACATTCACACACAATGGTCTATAGACAGTCACGTATGCCACCACATTGTAAAATGAACTGAACTGCCTGAGCAGTGAGCTTTGCTATTACATCCTCGCCTAGTGTATTATAGCTCTAGGCATACACTCCTAATTGAACTACTTCATTTGTAGACACATGCAATTGATAAATGTACAACCGATTTTACACAGGCTACAATAATTAAGATGAATATTTTATGTGTTCCCGCAGTGTAAGTATGACATGACAAGTGGCCAAATGAATTACCAAACCATTAAGGGAGACCTTGCCAAGTACTGTAAAATCAGACCAGGACTGGATCACGACTGCCCCCTGTGGACGTTAATCATTTCACAGGAGTGCATAATGAGTGAGATTTAAGATATCCACTACAATATGTTAATGAATGCAATGAGAGAGAAATTAAACTAACTAATGCATTAGAATTCTAGCATTATAAACTGTCTGAATCGTCCAAGTCAAGAAAATCTCATCAGTCAAAGTCAACAAATACCTTTATTGATCCTGAGCGTTGATTTCAAAGGAGGGACATTGATTACATCACAGTGTGCCTGCCTACCTGCTGGGTCTCGGGGTCTGCTTCTGATTACCCATGGTAACGGAATGATAATATCAAACACCTTTAATTGGGGACTTGGGGGTGTTATTTCAACGAGAGCCAAGGGTTTGTTATGGCATACTAGAAGTTTTATAAAAATAAAATAACTGCATATATACACAGTATAAGCTTGAAGTCATTTACTGGGTAAACCACGGGCATCGTGATGCCGAAACGTTGGTGGTTAACACAATAAATGACTGGGTGCGTATATGTGTAGTGTGTGCCTCTGTATTTATTTTCTAGAAGCCTACAGTTCACTCACCATTAGTCTCTACTAACATGTTTGGGTGTTTGGCAGCTCATGCTTTGATCTATGGCATACTAGAAGCTCATTGAGATGCACTAAGCATTTAATTAGACTTTCAGCATTGCCAGCTCCACTTGGGAAAGAACAATACAGGCCTGTTGACACTCGGGCTCTTTGGAGGTTTTCACCACTGGATTGACTCAAAACTCAATAAGATACACTTCCTTTGCTGTGGTGTACTAATATGAGAAGAAGGGGGGTAACCAGGGCCATGTATTTAGAGAGTTGGGCCACATTTTATAATGTTGAAATAATGTTCTAATTGTAGACATTCAGTTACACAGCATCGTTTAAAATATTGCCCATATTTAACATGGCTGCCATAGAATTTTGTCGTGTCATGTAAATGCATAATAATGCAGTTACCTCAATGTCTCAACTCTCTACATATATGGCTCTGGGGATTATGTACCCCAGATTCATATTATTATATATATCAGAAGTATCAGAAGTATCTGTACTGGGATCTAAATTAAACTCAACAGAGGATGACGTTCATAGACAGTTTGTTTACAGGTAGCACATCACAGTGTGGTTCTGGTTGAACAGACTTGTTTTCAGTAATGATCAGCATTGCATTTGATACAGTTTGATGCAGGGATTTGATTGTGACGATAGAAGTATGTCAGAGATAATGAGACGGGTGGTTGGTGGATATGGCTTGTTTGGCAGGCTGGGTGATGCAGTGACTCAGAAGAACGTCCTACAGAAAGACAGAAACAGGTGAATTACTTGGATGTCATCCGTTGAGGAGCCGTAAAACATGTCTTTAGTCACAAGTAGGAGCAAGTTAGAAATAACACCACATGCAGATGTGTAGAGAAACCCTATAGGTCTGTGTTCTCCAAAATGAACTGATTGAATCCACTGGTGGATTCCATTGGATTCTATTTGAGCCATGAATTGTGACCAGAAAGATTTCTTTCAACTAGATAGTTCATAATTTGGTTGGTACATGGGAACATTCCAAAAAAGCATTTGGTGGGTCACAGCACCAGAACAGTTGGGACAGCCTGGGGACCACCACTATAGTGTCACGTTCTGACCTTTATTCCTTTTGTTTTGTCTTTATTTAGTATGGTCAGGGCGTGAGTTGGGGTGGGCAGTCTATGTTAGTTTTTCTATATTTTCTATTTCTGTGTTTGGCCTGATATGGTTCTCAATCAGAGGCAGCTGTCTATCGTTGTCCCTGATTGAGAACCATAGTTAGATAGCCTGTTTTCCTTTGTGTTTTGTGGGTGGTTATTTTCAGTCTTTGTGTGTCTGCACCAGATAGAACTGTTTCGGTTGTCACTTTGTTGTTTTGTATTTTTGAAGTGTTCAGTTTCTTATTAAAAAGACGAACACTAACCACGCTGTGCTTTGGTCCTCTCCTTCTTCCACCAACGACAACCCTTACAGAATCACCCACCAAGAAAGGACCAAGCAGCGTGGTAACAGGCAGCAGCAGCAGGAGAGGCAATGATACCTGGAGAGATGGACTTGGGAGGAGATTCTGGACGGCAAAGGACCCTGGACTCAGCCAGGGGAATATCGCCGTCCCAAAGCAGTGCTGGAGGCAGCGAAAGCAGAGAGGCGCCGGTATGAGGAGGCAGCACGCACGTAAGCGCGGCTGGAAGCCCGAGAGGCAGCCTCAAATATTTCTTGGAGGGGGGCACACGGGGAGTGTTAACGGGGAGTGTGGCGAAGCCAGGTAGGAGACCTGCGCCAACTTCCCGTGCTTACCGGAGAGCGAGAGGGACCGGGCAGGCACTGTGTTATGCGGTGGAGCGCACGGTGTCCCCGGTGCGTGTGCATAGCCCGGTGCGGTAGATTCCATCTCCTCATATCGGCCGGGCTAGAGTGGGCATCAAGCCAGGTGCCATGAAGCCGGCTCTATGAATCTCCCGTCTGTCCTGAGCCGCCAGAGTCTCCCGTCTGTCCTGAGCCGCCAGAGTCTCCCGTCTGTCCTGAGCCACCAGAGCCGTCAGCCAGCCAGGACCTGCCAGAGCCGTCAGCCAGCCAGGAGCGGCCAGAACCGACAGCCAGCCAGGAGCTGCCAGAACCGTCTCCTGTCCGGAGCTGCCAGAGCTGCTCCTCTGTCCAGTGGCGCTCTCTACGATGATCTTCAGTCCGGGGCCCGCTACGAGGGTCCCCGCTCCAGAGGTGCCACCTAAGTGGGCCAAGACTGAGGTAGAGCGGGGTCCACGTCCCGCACCGCCGCCGTGAAAAAGGCCCACCCAGACCCTCCCCTTTTGATTAGGTTTTTGCGTCCGGAGTCCGCACCTTTGTGGGGGGGGGGGTACTGTCACGCCCTAACCTGAGTATTCTTTGTTTTCTTTATATATTTTGGTTAGGTCAGGGTGTGACATGTGTGATGTATGTGTTTTTGTACTGTCTAGGGGTTTTGTCGGTTTATGGGGTTATTTACCATCTAGGTGTTTATGTATGTCTAGATTGGTTCTCAATTAGAGGCAGCTGTTTATCGTTGTCTCTGATTGGGAATTTAGGCAGCCATCTTCTTTGGGTATTTCGTGGGTTATTGTCTATGTAATGTTGCATGTTTGCACTCAGTATTTATAGCGGTCACGTTCGTTTTGATATTTTGTTTGTTTGTTTAGTGTACTTCGTGTTTGTTTTCATCTATCATTAAAAGGATGTATTCACATCACGCTGCGCTTTGGTCTCCTCACTACGACGATCGTGACACATAGATTGTACTATATGTTGAGTTGATGGAGAGATTATACTATATGTTGAGTTGATGGAGAGATTATACTATATGTTGAGTTGATGGAGAGATTATACTATATGTTGAGTTGATGGAGAGATTATACTATATGTTGAGTTGATGGAGAGATTATACTACATGTTGAGTTGATGGAGACGTTATACTATATGTTGAGTTGATGGAGAGATTATACAATATGTTGAGTTGATGGCAAATGTACTTACACCTCATCTTCGTATTCTTTTGGAGGTGACACTGCTATCACCAGCTCAAACCAATCCTAAAGACACACAGACATATAAAGAAATGAAAAATCACGTTTGGCTCATATAACATCTTCCTAAAACTGTGATGACATGTCTATCCCTCTTCCATACAGTATTTCTATGGTTACAACATTTCACAAAGGACCTTTTGATAAAATTGATTCCACCCCTCCTCTCTCTTCTCCACCCCACACCTCCCCTCTCCTCTCTTCACTATAAAACCAACTGGTCTGAGTGTGAACGTTTTGATTACGGCTGGCCTTTATAACCATATCAATAAAACTCATGTACAGCAACAAATGACCTTCAGTGATCAGGGTAGTACCAAACAATACAGCATCAATATGATACATGTCTGTTTATTGAGAATAGTCATGAGCGTAAGCTGCCTAACTCATCGATTAGGCTGTGAGAAATACCCAACAGTATTTCTGATCTTAGATATTGCTGTCAGAGTTGCTGTAAAAGAGACAGTAGTACCCCTCCACTGTTCCAGGCCAAGTCTAGAGAGTTCTCTCCTTCTGTCAGTGAGGAGTCAGTCAGGACCTTCCCATTCACAGCCATCACCTCATCTCCTGGTACTATCCCACCTGGGGAGACAGGCACACACACACACACACACACGCACACACAGGCACACACAGGCACACACAGGCACACACACACACACACACACACACACAGTCAGGACAATAAACTCATTCATTGCTGTCTGCATTTTTGTTTTACAAACCACAACCTTAGTGCTGCCTATGTAGATTGAATTTTTGCTTTGGAACCAGATCCAACTCAATAGCCTGGGATTAGTTTCTACTATGACGTCTCCAAGAGGATATGAAATTAGTCAGCCTGATGAATACCAGACTGAGAGATTGGGTATAATAAACCTTTTCTCATTGCTATTCTGAAATCATACACAAAACAACATTCCAACTTTATTGTTAACAACAGAGCGTAAGGAAAGAGATTCTTGTTTGTCAGGTTCTTTATAATGAAGCCAAAATCAATCAAGTGTTGAAACACAAAATAATTTGTCTATGTACACCAACAACAACAAAGAATAGCTAAAAATAGTATTGATGTGTTGCATTTCCAATAGAATGCTTTAACATATACA
This sequence comes from Oncorhynchus nerka, assembly GCF_034236695.1. Classification (NCBI taxonomy): domain Eukaryota; kingdom Metazoa; phylum Chordata; class Actinopteri; order Salmoniformes; family Salmonidae; genus Oncorhynchus; species Oncorhynchus nerka. Next base: position 14,834,373 of record NC_088412.1, on the reverse strand, counting down.
CATGGGGTTGCTTTCTTATGGACTTCGTTATGACATTTATGGACTCACCATGTTTGTCTACTGAGCTTCCATCATAAATGGCAGATACCACTAGCTTTCCCAGAGGGGAGTCTACACCCCCCTCCACAGCCAGATCAAGTGGTCCAACCTAAGGTAAGAGAGATCAAATCAAATCCAATTGTATTTGCCACATGCGCCGAATACAACAGACCTTAAAGTGAAATGCTTACTTAGAGGCCCTTAACAAACAATGCAGTTTTAAGAAGATAAAAAAGAGGGAAAAAAGTGTATTTACTATAATAAACGGGATAAAAAAATGTATCTATAAAATAAAACATAAGAAAAATATAAATAATTAAGGAGCAACAATAAAATAACAGTAGCGAGGCTATATACGGGGGGGTACCGTTACAGAGTCAATGTGCGGGGGAACCGGTTAGTCGAGGTAATATGTACATGTAGGTAGAGGTAAAGTGGCTATGCATGGATAATAAACAGAGAGAAGCAGCAGAGTAAAAATGGGGGGGGGGGGGGGGCAGTGCTGTTCAGGAGTCTTATGGTTTGGGGGTAGAAGCTGTTAAGAAGCCTTTCGGAGTTATATTTGGTGCTCCGCTACCGCTTGCTGTGCGGTAGTAGAGAGAACAGACTAGGGTGGCTGGAGTCTTTGACCATTTTGTGGACCTTCCTCTGCTCTTGATGGTGCAGCAGTAGAACTTTTTGATGATCCGAGGACCCATGCCAAATCTTTTCAGTCTCCTGTGGGGGAATAGGCGCTGTCGTGCCCTCTTCATGACTGTCTTGGTGTGTTTGGACCATGATAGTTTGTTGGTGATGTGGACACCAAGGAGCTCTCAAGCTCTCAACCTGCTCCACTACAGCCTCGTCAATGAGAATGGGGGCATGCTCGGTCCTCCTTTTCCTGTAGTCCAAAATGATCTCCTTTGTCTTGATCATGATGAGGGTGAGGTTGTTATCCTGGCACCACACGGCCAGGTCTCTGACCTCCTCCCTATAGGCTGTCTCATCGTTGTCGCTGATCAAGCCTACCACTGTTGTGTTGTTGGCAAACTTATTGATGGTGTTGGAGTCGTGCTTGGCCATGCAGTCATGGGTGAACAGGAAGTACAGGAGGGGACTGAGCACGCACCCCTGAGGGACACCCGTGTTGAGGATCAGCGTGGCAGATGTGTTGTTACCTACACTTACCACCTGGGGGCGGCCCGTCAGGAAGTTCAGGATCCAGTTGCAGAGGGAGGCGTTTAGTCCCAGGGTCCTTAGTTTAGTGATGAGCTTTGAGGGCACTATGGTGTTGAACGCTGAGCTGTAGTCAATGAATAGCATTCTCAAGTAGGTGTTCCTTTTGTCCAGGTGGGAAAGTGGATTGTGGAGTGCAATGGAGATTGCATCATCTGTGGATCTGTTGGGGTGGTATGCAAATTAGCTGATGCTCTCATGCATGCTTCAGTGTTGCTTGCCTCAAAGTGAGCATAGAAGTTATTTTGCTCGTCTGGTAGGCTCGTGTCACTGGGCAGCTCGCGGCTGTGCTTCCCTTTGTAGTCCGTAATAGTTTGCAAGCCCTGCCACACTCCACGACTGTCGGGGCCGGTGTAGTACGATTCAATCTTAGTCCTATATTGACTCTTTGCCTGTTTGATGGTTTGTCGGAGGGCATAGCGGGATTTCTTCTAAGTGTCCGGGTTAGTGTCCCGCTCCTTGAAAGCGGCCGCTCTACCCTTTAGCTCAGTGCGGATGCTGCCTGTAATCCATGGCTACTGGTTGGGGTATGTACGTACAGTCACTGTGGGGACGACGTCATCGATGTGCTTATTGATGAAGCCAGTAAGTGATGTGGTGTATTCCTCAATGCCATAGGAATAATCCCAGAACATATTCCAGTCTGTGCTAGCAAAACAGTCCTGTAGTTTAGCGTCTGCGTCATCTGACCACTTCCTTATTGAGCGAGTGACGGGTACTTCCTGCTTTAGGTTTTGCTTGTAAGCAGGAATCAGGAGGATGGAATTATTGTCAGATTTGCCAAATGGAGGGTGAAGGAGAGCTTTGTACGCATCTCTGTGTGTGGAGTAAAGGTGGTCTGGATTTTTTCCCTCTGGTTGCACATTTAACATGCTGGTAGACATTGGAATTACATGTAATCCATTAATTACATACAATTTAAAGATTTAGATGCATTGTCATCATCCTCTTGAACATCTGTATGAGGCAATAAAGGAATGGTTCTGCAGGACAAGATTAGCTGTATGTTCCCCGAAGTAAAATGTGTTTGGATCCTTCTTTCCTTCATGAAAAGCTTAGCAACCTGGGAAGTATAGTCATAACTGGACAGTTCATCCTGAGGCGGGTTCTGATTACCTTTTTGATTCTCAGCTGTCTCACGTCTCGTCCAGCTATCTGCTCCGAGGAGAACTGTTAACACAGCCAGAGAGCAGGGTGGTCACATCACAACACTGGATCACAGTGAATAGACATGTACACTCTTAGATAAAAAAGGGTTCCAAAAGGATTCTTCGGCAGTGCCCATAGAACCCTCCTTATTGAAAAAGTGATCCTATGGGGACAGCCAAAGAACCCTTTTAGTTTCTATATACTGTAGCACCTTTTTTTATAAGATTGTATAGATGGTACAATCTATACATTATATCTTCATGATATATGGCTTTAGATGTAGAAAACTGCTTCCCTGAGGTGCATTTACTTTTTCAAAGAAAGATGAGAACAAAAGAGATGTTCCACTGAGGTTTCCAGAAAGGCTATAACACAGACTGGCTGTAACAGTGACTCAATGAGGATCTATGGTTACCTAGAAGGCATGGCTCACATTGGATGGAGACTGACATTTGCACACAGCTTTATAGTCAAAGACATGTTTCACAGATCTTCAAAGGCACGTCTTCTGTTTGGTCTCTTGGTAACGATATTATTGGCATCCCACTGGGCACACGCTGGTTGAATCAATGTTGTTTCCAACAATGAAACGTTGAACCAACGTGGAATAGACGTTGAATTGACGTCTGTGCCCAGTGGGATATGAATGATCTACTTCTTCAAAGAGATGTATTTGCATGTGGTTGGTTCTACACCTGTATACATGGCATGATCCTATATGTCTAATAGTCTGGCAGATATATACAGGCTCAGCTCAGGCATACAGTACCATGGAGAGGGGATCAAAGTCTTCCACATATTTCTGAAAGACAAACAACATATGATTAGACCAGGGTTTCTTTCGGACCCAAAGTTGGCCCTGAGGATGTGAGAGGTGGGTCCCGAGTTATGAGTAAACATTGATAATCACACACTGTTTCTATTTATTTTGGGTTGTTCGAAGGACAGTACATTTTTCATTTGGGTCTCGAGCTGAAAAAGCTTAAGAGCCTCTGGATTAGATAGTTCACCGTGTCATTTCTGCATTGAGGTTTAGCACCACTAGGAAACATGGTTGAGCAATAGGCCTGCAATATAGCCTTATATCACCCTGGTCTCAGCTGATTTATTGCTCTAGTCCATACAAAGGATTTGGATAATTCTGATATTTTACACAATCTGTGATGTAAACTGAAAAGGCAATTATTTATTTTGTTAGTTTACAACATTGTAAAACTTCTTCATAGGTTCAACACAAACCAGATCAATGTAGCGTACCATTTATCATTATGTATCTAAATGACTTTTGCATGTAATCAGGCCCTAGCAGAGAATGAGTGTGCTGAGTGTTGAAGAGCTAGATTTCTTTTGACAACCACTTCTATGTCTTTAAATGTACTTTAAATAGATTAATTTAATAATATGAGAAAAACCAAGCTTGTGGATCCATTTTCCATATCTTTCCATCTCGAGCTTTGTAAAATAAAGGTCTATGCGACTGTAGCGATAAGAACGTCAGTATGAATATCAGCTAACTATATATTCAACTCTTTAAATAAAATTGTTGCTTCAAAAACCGATGTTTTAATGCTAAAACCAACACATTTCAGCGTTTCAATGCAATGGTTGTAACTACAGTGGCTTGCGAAAGTATTCACCCCCTTGGCATTTTTCCTATTTTGTTGCCTTACAACCTGGAATTAAAATGGATTTTGGGGGGGGTTGTATCATTGGATATACACAACTTGCCTAACACTTTGAAGATGCAAAATATTTTTTATTGTGAAACAAACAAGAAATAAGACACAAAAAAACATAAAACTTGTGAGTGCATAACTATTCACCCCCCCTAAAGTCAATACTTTGTAGAGCCACCTTTGGCAGCAATTACAGCTACAAGTCTCTTGGGGTATGTCTCTAAAAGCTTGGCACATCTAACCACTGGGATTGTTGCCCATTCTTCAAGGCAAAACTCCTACAACTCCTTCAAGTTGGATGGGTTCCGATGGTGTACAGCAATCTTTAAGTCATACCACAGATTCTCAATTGGATTGAGGTCTGGGCTTTGACTAGGTCATTCCAATACATTTAAATGTTTCTCCTTAAACCCCTCGAGTGTTGCTGCAGCAGTATGCTTACGGTCATTGTCCTGCTAGAAGGTGAACCTTCGTCCTTGTCTCAAATCTCTGGAAGACTGAAACAGGTTTCCCTCAAGCATTTCCCTGTATTTAGCGCCATTCCTTCAATTCTGACCAGTTTCCCAGTCCCTGCCAATGAAAAACATCCCCACAACATGATGCTGCCACCACCATGCTTCACTGCGGGGATGGTGTTCTCGGGGTGATGAAATATTTTGGGTTTGCGTCTGACGTAGCATTTTCCTTGATGGCCAAAAATCTCAATTTTAGTCTCATCTGACCAGAGTACCTTCTTTTGGGGAGGCTCCCACATGCCTTTTGGCGAACACCAAGTGTGTTTGTTATTTTTTTCTTTAATTAAGCAATGGCTTTTTTCTGGCCACTCTTCCTTAAAGCACAACTCTGTGGAGTGCACGGCTTAAAGTGGTCCTATGGACAGATACTCCAATCTCTGCTGTGGAGCTTTGCAGCTCCTTCAATGTTATCTTTGGTCTCCTTGTTGTATCTCTGATTAATGCACTCCTTGCCTGGTCTGTGAGTTTTGGTGGGCGGCCCTCTCTTGGCAGGTTTGTTGTGGTGTCATGTTCTTTCCTTTTTTAAATAATGGATTTAATGGTGCTCCGTGGGATGTTCAAAGTTTTGGAGCTTTTTTTATAACCCAACCTTGATCTGTACTTCTCCACAACTTTGTCCCTGACCTGCTTGGAGAGCTCCTTGGTCTTCATAGTGCCGCTTGCTTGGTGGTGCCCCTTGCTTAGTGGTGTTGCAGAACAGGTGTATATATATTGAGATCATGTGACACTTAGATTGCACACAGGTGGACTTTACTTAAGTAATTATGTGACTTCTGAAGGTAATTGGTTGCACCAGATTTTTTTTTTTTTAAACAAGTTATATTTTTCATTTCACTTCACCAGTTTGGACTATTTTGTGTATGTCCATTACATGAAATCCAAATAATAATCTATTTAATTACAGGTTGTAATGAAACAAAATAGGAAAAACGCCAAGGGGGTGAATGCTTTTGCAAGGTACTGTATAAAACATTGATTTTTGAAGCAAATTTCCATTGTTACTGAAAATCAGTTTTTCTGTTTCCTCCACTGTTCAATCACTGTTGTTTGAAAAAGTGAGATGGCGACTGCATTTCTAATTTTCACTTCAAAACATCTCAAAAGGAGTTGAAAATAAAAAACAAAACAGGGTTGTTCAATCTGCCTTTCACGTGTCTCTGCCTGCTAATATCACATTCACAGTGTGACATCTAAAGGCTCATCTTTCTCCTCTAGGACAGGCCTCATTGACACACACACACGCACATACACACACAAAAGCACACACACCGTCATCTGTGACCATCAAAATCTGAGGGCCACAGCTCCTCATTCATGGACAAAGGAGGAATAAAAAGCGTCTCTATAAAAGCTTGCTTTCTGAATGAACGTTGATTGAATCTGACTGAGTAAGATGACATTCTGAGTACAAGCCTATTCATTGCAATGACATTAATCATAACACAATAATAAATCAGTGGGTGCTTACATTTGTCCTATTTCACACATGTACAAGTGCGAATTGGTCAATCGTTTTCTTGCATATCCCACCACTCCTGAGAACCCTTAGAGAGCGGGGTCAGAGCCTGGGAACAGCCATTATTGACGGCGACCCTGGAACAATTAGAGTTAAGTTCCTTGCTCATGGACACATCAACAGATTTTTGAAAGCATCACAAGAACAAAAGGCCCTCTGAGGTATGAGGCTGCATCACGAATTGCCTATAGTGCACCACTTTCCACCAGATACAGTATAGTGCAGAATATAGGGTATAGCAGAGTACCAATTGAGATTTCCACAGAGTTTGTTATGACAGATCTGGAAGTGTTAGGGAATGAATTTAAGGAACAAGGACTGTAAAATCAAAGTTGGTTTTAACAATAATCATGATCTGTAAGGTTGTGTAAAAACATGGAGCTCTTTCTTTATAGAGCAGAGAGGTTTTTTGTGTTCCCAATCTCATTTTGTATCAAATACTAAAAAGGCCTTGACAGCAGGACATTGTACTGTCAGATAACATGAGATAAACCTGGACACTAAAAGAAGACGTACACCCACATAATGTACACCATTCAGCATCCACACCATCCGCATATCGACACAGAGACAAAAGAATGCCCAATACATGTGCACTCCACAGCCATTAGTTGAGTTATCGAATGTGCGACTACAAGGAACTAGTGCAGCAAACAAAGATGACAGATTGAGAACCAGAGAAGTAAAGGAGGCAGTCACTACACGCATCACTCCGGTGAAGAAAGAGGGATTGATTTAGTTAGGAAAGAGGAAGGGGAAACAGCCACTAAACTACTAATAACCACTCAGCAGAGCAGAGGAGAATCAAAGGAGAAGAGAGTCAGAGGGGAAGGTGGTGATGGGTATGGATTACTTGTCTCTTGTTGTTGGACCTAAAGGAGGTGTTGTACGTCACCATCCGTTTCAGCATCTCCGGCGGCTGTAGCACAGGAACCAGATGTCATTCAGAAGAGACACTAAGCTTCTTCTTTTTCTCTCTCCCTCTCTGCATCTTAGGGTTAAGTACTCGTTTACTGACAAGTTCTGTTGATAAACTGCAAAGACTATAATAGTCTCTGTGGATTCACCCTTGACAACATGGATAATATATGAAGACTCGATCCTCCCTTGGTTTTTCTGGATGGTGGTGACCAGTGGAAGCTGCTGAGGAGAGGACAGCTCATAGCAATGGCTGGAACAGAGTAAATGGAATCGCATCAATGGAAACCATGTGTTTGATGTTTTTGATATCATTACAGCCATTACCACGAGCCCGTCCTCCCCAATTAAGGTGCCATCAACCTCCTGTGGTGCTGACATATGGTAAATGACCAGCGGGAGCAGAATGCTATCTCCATAGTCATGCAATCAAACAGGGTGTCAGGAAGAGAGGAAGGGACATTAGCGTAGCCTCGCTATTATCTCCAAAACAGAAACCTTTCATGAATTGGAAAAAACAGCTATATTTTCCCATTAACGAACATACAATTATTTAACTTCGGAAGCTATTTCGAATACATTGTCTTTGTCCTATAGTCATACCACATTCAGGGGAGTTACAATCAAAAACATGATATTCCTGTGTTTTATATATATTTCCACACTGAGACTGGAATAATATTGTACAAGTGTGAAAATGATAGAAACGCGACCTCTTCAAACAGTATCTTAAATACGCTGTACACTAACCATCCTTGTCTTGTACAGCAGAGAAACCAGAAAAACATCTTGAACAAACAAGCACCCCGACTAGGGACAGTGACAACCAACTAGCACCCCGGCTAGGGACAGTGACAACCAACTAGCACCCCGGCTAGGGACTGTGACATCAAACTAGCACCCCGGCTAGGGACAGTGACAACCAACTAGCACCACGGCTAGGGACAGTGACAACCAACTAGCACCACGGCTAGGGACAGTGACAACCAACTAGCACCCCGGCTAGGGACAGTGACAACAAACAAGCACCCCGGCTAGGGACAGTGACAACCAACTAGCACCACGGCTAGGGACAGTGACAACCAACTAGCACCCCGGCTAGGGACAGTGACAACCAACTAGCACCCCGGCTAGGGACAGTGACAACCAACTAGCACCCCGGCTAGGGACAGTGACATCAAACTAGCACCCCGGCTAGGGACAGTGACAACCAACTAGCACCCCGGCTAGGGACAGTGACAACCAACTAGCACCCCGGCTAGGGACAGTGACAACCAACTAGCACCCCGGCTAGGGACAGTGACATCAAACTAGCACCCCGGATAGGGACAGTGACAACCAACTAGCTCTGGGGTAACATGACTGGTTTAGACATGGCAGAGGCCATCTGACACCTCTGGTTGGGCGGGCTAGGAGCTATTTGTTATTGGGAACATCCATTCAGCAGCAAATATGACAGCAAGCAATGGGGTTACAGTGGTCAACAGTGAGAAGCAGGATTCTACTGCTGAATCCCAGAACAAACAGCTCATGATGAAACCAGTGACATCAGAGCTTTAACCCTGTGATTTAACCCTATGTTTATCTATGTTTAACCCTGTAAGGTCAGCGCCCTGGGGATGTTCTAGAACTGTGAAGAAAGTTGTGTGGTTTCAATGTCAACAGATCTCCAGCTTGTCTCAACATTTGTTCACATCACACAAGTACCTGCTTCTAGGCAGGCGTAATGAACACTCTCAAACATCAGACTCACCAGGGGATTGCTTGAATTGGATACACCACTGACGTGGGAAGTGTTTCTCATCACCTGAACCAGGGAAAGAGTACTGTGTATTCATCCCCAAATTACTTTTGCAAAACACTATGGGAATATGAATGTTACACACACACACACACACACACACACACACACACACAGGGGTGTTTGAAGTAGAACACATCAAGACAGGAGATATTGTGCACTTCAAAAGGAGCTATTCAGTCTTGACTTACAGCCTCTTTCGCCTACATTGACAATATAATGTCTTCACACACAAACAACACCCACTACTTACTGCAAATCACACCACAACACGCCATGCGATTTCTACACCCACTACTTACTGCAAATCACACCACAACACGCCATGCGATTTCTACACCCACTACTTACTGCAAATCACACCACAACACGCCATGCGATTTCTACACCCACTACTTACTGCAAATCACACCACAACACGCCATGCGATTTCTACACCCACTACTTACTGTAAATCACACCACAACACGCCATGCGATTTCTACACCCACTACTTACTGCAAATCACACCACAACACGCCATGCGATTTCTACACCCACTACTTACTGCAAATCACACCACAACACGCCATGCGATTTCTACACCCACTGCTGTCAAATACTATAAAAACCTTACAAATCACACAGAGACTTGACAAACTGAATAAAAAACAGCATTTCATTTCAATGGATAGGAAAGAGATGTCTTCTTCACACCATTCAGTCATTGTGAATTGTTGTCTGCTCCCATCAACTCAGCTAAAAGGTTTCGGGGGAAGGCAAGGGCTAGGGGCTGTTTTCAGACCAGACCATAGACACCCTAGGGAGGCTACCTTAAAGTTCGAGGGGTAGGTCATTTCCCTGGCATTGGACGAATGGTAACCTCCCCTTGGCAGGTACCCACCCTGCTTCCATTCGCTCCATGTCTCGAGATGATTGGAGGGGTGATGGTGGTGGTACCATCCATGGGACCCTCCCCCCAGCCTCTCCTCCGGGTGCTGGGGGGTGGGGGAGGAGGAGGGGGAGGTTGAGGGGTGGGCCGGGGGAGGAGGGGAGCATGTAGGACTGTGAGGGAGGGGGTAGTGGGAGGAGGAGTAGGGAGGGTACGTGGAAGGAGGAGGAGGACCGAGCTGACTTCCTCTGGAGGCTGCTGTAGCAGCCGAGGGAGGAGGCTTGCGGATGGAGGGGGGCATTGGGGGATGGTTGTGGTGAGGGGGGAGTTGGGGATGGCGGTGTTGAGTCTGGGGGAAAGTGGAGGGAGAGGTAGGGCTGGTGGGGGCCAGTCTCTTCAGGGGCCCTTTCAGACTCTGGTCCACCTCATCCAAGTTGAAATCATCCAGGTCAGTGGTGGCCAGCTGGAGACCCCCGGTAGAAACGCCTCACCATGGGCCCAGAGGCAGGAGAGCAAGGAGGGGACACCTGAAGGACAAGCCCTGCCACTCAGACACTCACAACCACAGCGCTATCACTGTACTCCACACAGACAGTCTCAGAGTACTGTGACTGCACTACAATCATTGTCTTTGAATAACAAGATAAATGACTCACTGTATCCTACCACAAATCTATCAGTTACCAACGGAATGGAAAAAACATTAAATGATGAAGAGTTACTACAAATATAAAATATCATATGCGATAGTACCACAGGTGGTCCTCACTGATACACAGAGGAAAGGGGGTTCTAGGAGAGGTGGTTCTACATGGTGCTAGGAGAGGTGGTTCTACATAGTGCTAAGAGAGGTGGTTCTACATAGCTCTAGGAAAGGTGGTTCTACATAGTTCTAGGACAGGTGGTTCAACATGGTTATAGGAGAGGTAGTTCTACATAGCTCTAGGAGAGGTGGTTCTACATAGCTCTAGGAAGGGTGGTTCTACATAGTTCTAGGAGAGGTGGTTCCACATAGTTATAGGGAGGGTAGTTCTACATAGTTCTAGGAAAGGGGGTTCTAGGTGTACCTTTGGGGACTCATTCTCTACACAGGAAATGTGTTCCAGCTGTGTCTGACAGAGACGTTCCACCCAGTGCTGCACCTTCTCCGAGATCCTCCTGCTCAGTCTCTGACACCTGGGGCACGGCATAGCGCAACGCAAGGCAACGAAATACTCTAGATCGGGTCACTGGTCACTCATATAGAACAACATATAACTCAAGGCTGGGTTATGGCTCAGTCATAAAAACAACATATAACTCAAGGCTGGGTTATGGCTCAGTCATAAAAACAACATATAACTCAAGGCTGGGTTATGGCTCAGTCATAAAAACAACATATAACTCAAGGCTGGGATATGGCTCAGTCATAAAAACAACATATAACTCAAGGCTGGGATATGGCTCAGTCATAAAAACAACATATAACTCAAGGCTGGGATATGGCTCAGTCATAAAAACAACATATAACTCAAGGCTGGGATATGGCTCAGTCATAAAAACAACATATAACTCAAGGCTGGGATATGGCTCAGTCATAAAAACAACATATAACTCAAGGCTGGGTTATGGCTCAGTCATAAAAACAACATATAACTCAAGGCTGGGTTATGGCTAGGTCATACAGGTATAAATGAAAAAAGATTGCACATACTATTGGCGTGTGCTGACAAAACATCAACAGAAAATAAAGTGTTTGTGACTGTCATTAAATATTCTCACTTATATGGCATGGTGTTATATGGACATTACTTCTAACTCCTGCAAAGGTTTACTGATCAACACTCCTACACCAGTCAGATCATTACTCCTACCTCCTGCACCAGTCAGATCATTACTCCTACCTCCTGCACCAGTCAGATCATTACTCCTACCTCCTGCACCAGTCAGATCATTACTCCTACCTCCTACACCAGTCAGATCATTACTCCTACACCAGTCAGATCATTACTCCTACACCAGTCAGATCATTACTCCTACACCAGTCAGATCATTACTCCTACCTCCTACACCAGTCAGATCATTACTCCTACCTCCTCCACCAGTCTCAGACCTACACCAGTCAGATCATTATTACTCCTACACCAGTCAGATCATTATTACTCCTCCACCAGTCTCCTACACCAGTCAGATCATTACTCCTACCTCCTCCACCAGTCAGATCACTTACCTCCTACACCAGTCAGTCCACCAGTCAGATCATTACTCCTACCTCCACCAGTCAGATCATTACTCCTACACCAGTCCTCCTACCTCCTACACCAGTCAGATCATTACTCCTACCTCCTCCACCAGTCAGATCATTACTCCTACCTCCTGCACCAGTCAGATCATTACTCCTACCTCCTCCACCAGCCAGATCATTACTCCTACCTCCTCCACCAGTCAGATCATTACTCCTACCTCCTCCACCAGACAGATCATTACTCCTACCTCCTGCACCAGTCAGATCATTACTCCTACCTCCTCCACCAGCCAGATCATTACTCCTACCTCCTCCACCAGTCAGATCATTACTCCTACCTCCTCCACCAGCCAGATCATTACTCCTACCTCCTCCACCAGTCAGATCATTACTCCTACCTCCTCCACCAGTCAGATCATTAGTCCTACCTCCTCCACCAGTCAGATCATTAGTCCTACCTCCTGCACCAGTCAGATCATTACTCCTACCTCCTGCACCAGTCAGATCATTACTCCTACCTCCTGCACCAGTCAGATCATTACTCCTACCTCCTGCACCAGTCAGATCATTAGTCCTACCTCCTGCACCAGTCAGATCATTAGTCCTACCTCCTGCACCAGTCAGATCATTAGTCCTACCTCCTGCACCAGTCAGATCATTACTCCTACCTCCTGCACCAGTCAGATCATTACTCCTACCTCCTGCACCAGTCAGATCATTACTCCTACCTCCTCCACCAGTCAGATCATTACTCCTACCTCCTGCACCAGTCAGATCATTACTCCTACCTCCTGCACCAGTCAGATCATTACTCCTACCTCCTCCACCAGTCAGATCATTACTCCTACCTCCTGCACCAGTCTGATCATTAGTCCTACCTCTTGCACCAGTCTACTGATCTTCAGCTGTTTCTCTCGTTCATACATTTCCTCCTGCTCTGCAGCCAGATTCAGCTCAAACTCCATCTCTTTCTTGTTCTTCCTCTGTTCCTGCAAGGTGTCAATGTTGGACACCTTCTTCTTCTTCTCTACTTTCTGAGGCGCCAGTAAAGTTTAGAATTATAGAAAGCAGGGAGAAACCAGAACCGATGATTCCACGACAAACGACAAATTATGCAAAAAACGATACAGTACAAGAAGGTTTTCCAACTTCCAACAGAGACTGACGGCCATCACAATATAGGTTAATAACTACCACAGCATTGTGGTGACAGGACCAGTAAAGAAGTCAAGTTAACCTCAGTGCATTCAGAAAGTATTCAAACCCCTTGACTTTTTCCACATTTTGTTGTGTTAAAGCCTGAATTTAAAATTGATTTTGTGTCACTGGCCTACACACAATACTCTACAATGTCAAAGTGGAATTATGTTTTTAGACATTTTTTACAAATGTGACCCGATTCAGGAAACTAGGCGTAGGTCGCAAGTCACGACTTCACAGGAGAGCCGTTTGAGTGGCCAAGTTACAGTTTTGACTTAAATCGGCTTGAAAATCTATGGCAAGACTAATGTGCAAATATTGTACAATCCAGTTGTTAAAAGCTCTTCTTTTAATTTTTTTTATCCTTTATTTAAGTAGGCAAGTCAGTTAAGAACAAATTCTTATTTACAATGACGGCCAAACCCGGACAATGCTGGGCCAATTGTGTGCCGCCCTATGGGACTCCCAATCACACTCAGCTGTGATACAGCCTGGACTCGAACCAGGTACTATAGTGACGCCTCTTTCACTGAGATGCAGTGCCTTAGACTGCTGTGCCACTTGGGAGCCCAGAGTGACTTACCCAGAAAGACTCACAGCTGTAATCTCTGCCAAAGGTGCTTCTACAAAGTATTGACTCAGGGGAGTGAATACTTATTTATTTCGTTTCTAATAAATTTGCTAAAATTTCAACAAACTTTTTCCATTTGTCATTATGGGGTAGTGTGTGTAGATGGGTGAGAAAAACATAAATGTAATCCATTTTGAATTCAGGTCGTAACACACCTAAATGTGGAGTAAGTCAAGGAGTATGCATACTTTCTGAAGGCACTGCATATGTGTTAGCTTCGAGAGAACACACTCACAGCACACCAAACTGCGACCGTACAGAATACCTTGCGGAGTGTGCTTCCCTTCATAGTGATAAAACCATCCCAAAGCTACAGAGGAAAAACAACATCAACCAGAGTCACTCTGATACCCAGACAGACGCAAATCCTAGCAAGGCACATAATAACTTGAGCAAATCTAGAAAAAAACATCTACTATAGTTGGTCAACTGAATCCAATGCTCACAACAAAAAGAAAGAAAGAAAGAAAGAAAGAAAGCTCAAGGGGTTGTATTGAGAAATATAACACCCTCTTGGATTCTAGGCAGTTTAGGAAACACAAGACAAGCTAGCTAAAGCAGAAACAGCCTAGCATCCAGGCTAGCACTGTTAATGGACAGTATAGGAAAATGTCAATAGGTTTTGGTTGTCAAAGGAAATCGAGCATGTTGTCAGTGGTATTGAAACGTGTCTCTGACTCTGAGATGTGTCGGTATACTGTGAGACTCAGTCACTCACTTCTCTCCCTTCTTCTTCCTCCTCCTCCTCCTGTTCCTCCTCATCATTGTCGTCAGCCTGAAAAGAGCTGGCTCCATAGTCTGGAAGTGAAGGAAGTCAGAAAGCACGGCACACAGAGGAAGAAGACAGGAGACAGACAGCATGCAGAGAGGTTCAACACAACTGTAAGTCTAGGCCCTTACTGGTCCTGCTGCTCTACAGGTCCCTGTTGGAATCTATTCATTCATCTAAAGATGTACCGACTGTTCCCTTCTCCTTACCAGAGCTCTTGGACTCGGGGGGTGGGGTGTTGATTTTGTGCCGGGCAGGGGAGGGACTCTTGGTTTTGGTTTGTTCTCCAGGGGCCCAGTCCTCCTCCCACTCCCCGTTGTGCTTCCTCTCCGTAGCCTCGATCCTAAACACGCACACACACTTTTATTTTAACTAGATGGTCTGTGAAGTTTAGATGGATCCTGTGTTCCCTTTATGTCATTCTCCCAGTCCCTGACTGACCTGTCAGTCTGTTTATCCCAGTCCCTGACTGATCTGTCTGTTTCTCCCAGTCCCTGACTGATCTGTCTGTTTCTCCCAGTCCCTGACTGATCCATCTATCTATTCCAGTCCCTGACTGATCTGTCTGTTTCTCCCAGTCCCTGACTGATCTGTCTGTTTCTCCCAGTCCCTGACTGATCCATCTATCTATTTCAGACCCTGACTGATCTGTCTGTTTCTCCCAGTCCCTGAATGATCCATCTATCTATTCCAGTCCCTGACTGATCTGTCTGTTTCTCCCAGTCCCTGACTGATCCATCTATCTATTTCAGTCCCTGACTGATCTGTCTGTTTCTCCCAGTCCCTGAATGATCCATCTATCTATTTCAGTCCCTGACTGATCTGTCTGTTTCTCCCAGTCCCTGAATGATCCATCTATCTATTTCAGTCCCTGACAGATCTGTCTGTTTCTCCCAGTCCCTGACTGATCTGTCTGTTTCTCCCAGTCCCTGAATGATCCATCTATCTATTCCAGTCCCTGACTGACCTGTCAGTCTGTTTATCCCAGTCCCTGACTGATCTGTCTGTTTCTCCCAGTCCCTGACTGATCCATCTATCTATTTCAGACCCTGACTGATCTGTCTGTTTCTCCCAGTCCCTGAATGATCCATCTATCTATTCCAGTCCCTGACTGATCTGTCTGTTTCTCCCAGTCCCTGACTGATCCATCTATCTATTTCAGTCCCTGACTGATCTGTCTGTTTCTCCCAGTCCCTGAATGATCCATCTATCTATTTCAGTCCCTGACTGATCTGTCTGTTTCTCCCAGTCCCTGAATGATCCATCTATCTATTTCAGTCCCTGACAGATCTGTCTGTTTCTCCCAGTCCCTGACTGATCTGTCTGTTTCTCCC
Source organism: Oncorhynchus nerka (assembly GCF_034236695.1). Lineage (NCBI taxonomy): Eukaryota > Metazoa > Chordata > Actinopteri > Salmoniformes > Salmonidae > Oncorhynchus > Oncorhynchus nerka. The sequence goes on along the minus strand of NC_088412.1, from coordinate 14,818,515 downwards.
AGTCCCTGAATGATCCATCTATCTATTCCAGTCCCTGACTGACCTGTCAGTCTGTTTATCCCAGTCCCTGACTGATCTGTCTGTTTCTCCCAGTCCTTGACTGATCCATCTATCTATTCCAGTCTCTGACTGATCAGTCTGTTTCTCCCAGTCCCTGACTGATCTGTCTGTTTCTCCCAGTCCTTGACTGATCCATCTATCTATTCCAGTCCCTGACTGATCCGTCTGTTTCTCTATGAGTAGAATATGTTATTGTGCGTAACATTATTGTACAAAATACAATATATATATATATATTATAGAAACAACAATCAACATGCAAAGCAAGGTGAACTCACTTCTCCATTTCCTTCTGGTAGCGTTCCTCTTCCTCAGCATTCTTCTGAGAAATCTCAATATTTCTCCTATTCACAACACAAAGAAACACATGTTAACAACATAAACATGTATGGGCTATCTATCACACTGAGATATAAGTTCAGCCTATTCTTCTGGAGATAGTGCCAGTGCAACATTAATGCATTCACTATGAAAGTTATGTTGACAACAAGTCATTTTTGTATATATTGAATGCCAATCAGAAAAAAATGCTAAATCCTGTTTTGCTTGTCTTCTCTTGTGAGTCTGATTGCTTTTATTGCTAGTGGAAGGTCAGTCATTTTCTAGTGTACAGAGCCAAGAGATAAAGGCTGCTGTGCTCTACAGATTGTTTTCTGAACAGAAGCCTGGACCTAATTTGTCAAACTGAGCAAAGATTGTCTTCATCTTGTGGGTTGACAAGTTGAAATAAACATAAGTTTCAATCATCACCTACTGTCTACTCAGAGATTACATATGTGACTAGTTTCAGGAAACTAGGCATATGTCTCATGTCACGACTTCACAGGAGAGGCATTTGAGTGGCCAAGTTACAGTTTTGAAACATTATTTTTTTATCAAATTGCATTTTTTGACAGAAAGGCCTTCTGGAACATGTAAACTTTCATGTGCCTTAAAAACAAACTTGTGTTCCATCCGTAAATAAAAATACAATTGTTGCCTAGTTGGTTTAGCAAAAGAAAAAGTCAGGAACCTTTCCGCTAGCTAGCAGGGAGATGAGTTTGGATTGGTCTGCCATGTAGCATGCTTCTGTTTATAACGTGAGCTGTTCAGTATGTGTTGATCGTCCTTTCTACCGCGTTGTTTTGAAATACAGTGCATTCGGAAAGTATTTAGACCCCTTGACTTTTCCACATTTTGTTACGTTACAGCCTTATTCTAAAATGTATTAAATCATTCTCTCCCCTCATTAATCTACACACAATATCCCATAATGACAAAGAAAAAACTCAGTACTTTGTTGAAGCATCTTAGGCAGCGATTACAGCATAGAGTATTCTTGGGTATTACGCCACAAGTTTGGCACACCTGTATTTGGGGAGTTTCTCCCATTCTTCTCTGCAGATCCTCTCTGCAGATCCAATCAGAGACTTGTCCTAAAGCCACTCCTGTGTTGTCTTGAATGTGTGTTTATTTTAACATTTTTATACATTTGCAAACATTTCTAAAAACCTGTTTTCACTTTGTCATTATGGGGTATTGCGTGTAGATTGCTGAGGAGAATTTTTTTTAGTTTTTTTTTTAATAACGCTGTAACGTAACAAAATGTGGAAAAAGTCAAGGGGTCTGAATATTGTTTCCTCGTCAGTCTTCACACAATACCCCATAATGACAAAGCGAAAACAGGTTTTTAGAAATATTTGCAAATAAGTCTTCATACCCTTTGATATGACACTCGAACTTGAGCTCAGGTGCATCCTGTTTCAATTGATCATCCTTGAGATGTTTCTACAACTTGATTGGAATCCACCTGTGGTAAATTCAATTGATTGGAAATTATTTGGAAAGGCACACACCTGTCTGTATAAAGTTGACAGTGCATATCAGAGCAAAAACCAAGCCATGAGGTTGAAGGAATTGTCCGTAGAGCTCAGATACAGGATTGTGTCAAGGCACAGACACGAGGAAGGGTACCAAAAAATGTCTGCAGCATTAATTCTTAAGGACGTGGTACCGAGGTGGGAACCACAATCAGCGGAAATGTTAAAGAGCGCCACCTATAGAGGTTGATAAACCTCAAACTTTCATTAAAATTGACATACAATATACTGAATTAAAGCTACACTCGTTGTGAATCTATCCACCAAGTCAGATTTGTAAAATGCTTTTCGGCGAAAGCATGAGAAGCTATTATCTGATACCATGCACCCTCAAAATACTGCAACGTCACCTAACACGACAGATTTTGCGTTAGCCGGCGCAAACCAAAAACGCTGAAATAAAATATAAAACATTCATTACCTTTGACGAGCTTCTTTCTTGGCACTCCTAGATGTCCCATAAACATCATTTAGGGTCTTTTTTCGATTAAATCGGTCCATATATAGCCTAGATATCGATCTAAGAATACTGTGTGATAAACTGAAAAAAATAGCGTTTCATAACGTAACGTCATTTTTTTAAATTCAAAAAGTCGACGATAAACTTTCACAAAACACTTCGAAATACTTTTGTAATGCAACTTTAGGTATTAGTACACGTTAATAAGCGATAAAATTCATCAGGAGGCGATGTAAATTCTTTAGCTGTCCGTGTCGAAAACATGTCCGAAGAGAGTTCGACCAAAACATCCGGTCGGAGACCGGAGGGAATGAGTTCCCTTGATTCGGTTCGACCAAGAATCAAAGCTGAATCAAATGACAAGACTCTAGACATCGTGTGGAAGCTGTAGGCACTGTAACCTCGGCGCTATTTAATTCGGTTCACTTTGAACAATTCCTTGAAGTCGCGGAAGGATATATTTTTCCATTTTCAGTGATCAGATTTCCCTGCACTTTTCGATGAAACGCATGTTCTGTTATAGTCACAGCCGTGATTTAAACAGTTTTAGAAACGTCTGAGTGTTTTCTATCCACACATACTAATCATATGCATATACTATATTCCTGGCATGAATAGCAGGGCGCTGAAATGTTGCGCGATTTTTAACAAAAAGCTGCGAAAAGCTGCTTGAATTCTCAACTTCCTTAACAGGTTAAAGGTCTTCAAGAACACAGTGGCCTCCATCATTCTTAAATGGAAGAAGTGTGGAACCACCAACACTCTTCCTAGAGCTGACCGCCAAACTGAGAAATCAGGGGAGAAGGGCCTTGGTTACGGAGGTGAACAACAACCCGATGGTCACTGACAGAGTTCTATAGTTCCTCTGTGGAGATGGGAGAACCTTCCAGAAGGACAACCATCTATGCAGCACTCCACCTATCCGGCATTTATGGCCAGACGGAAGCCACTCTTCAGGAAAAGGCACATGACAGCCTGCTTGGAGTTTGCCAAAAGGCATCTAAAAGACTCTCAGACCATGAGAAACAAGATTCTCTGGTCTGATAAAACCAAGATTGAACTATTTGGCCTGAATGCCAAGCGTCATGTCTGGAGGAAACCTGGCACCATCCCTACAGTGAAGCATGGTGGTGGCAGCATCATGCTGTGGGGATGTTTTTCAGTGGCAGGGACTGGGAGACTAGTCAGGATCAAGGGAAAGATGAATAGAGCAAAGTACAGAGAGATCCTTGATGAAAACCTGCTCCAGAGCGCTCAGGACATCAGACTGGGGCTAAGGTTCACCTTCCAACAGGACAACAACCCTAAGTACACAGCCAATAAAACGCAGGAATGGCTTTGGGACAAGTCTTTGAGTGGCCCAGCCAGAGCCCAGACTTGAACCTGACCGAATGTCTCTGGAGAGACCTGAAAATAGCTGTGCAGTGATGCTCCCCATCCAACCTGACAGAGCTTGAGAGGATCTGCAGAGAAGATTTGGGGAGAAACTCCCCAAATACAGGGGTGCCAAGCTTGTAGCGTCATTCCCAAGAAGACTCGAGGCTGTAATCGCCGCCAAAGGTGCTTCAACAAAGTACTGAATAAAACATCTGAATACTTATGTAAATGTGATATTTCAGTTTTTTTATTTAAAAAAAAACATGCAAAAATGTTTTAAACTGTTTTTGCTTTGTCATTATGGGGTATGGTGTGTAGATTGATGAGAAAAAAAAACTATCTAATCAATTTTAGAATAAGGCTGTAATGTAACAAAAAGGCTGTAATGTAACTTTCCGAATGCACTGTATATAACGTTAGCCATCGGAGTGACTTGACACAACGCTGGCCAAACAAGACATAACTACAAACAAAACGTTAAACGAGTTAAATGGTTCCAGTCTGCCGTGAAGCGTGCATCCATGTATACGGGGAAGAGTCTAGTTACATTTTAAGACATTCTAAGTTTCTAATTTTGTCAGAAAGTCATTTTCATTGCAAGTTAAAGCGTACTGTTCGCTAGCAAACATTAGCTTGCTGGCTCGCTAGCTAATGTTACGTGTATGATCTGTGTAGTAATATTATTTGAATCAGAAATCCATTTGCATTCTTAGTTATACCCTAATGTTAGCTAACTAACATTGAACCTGGTTGGTTAGCTTTAGCTACCTGGAGATTCATACTACAGCAATGGCAATTTTTGCATTGCTTGGTAGTAGTTTGAGTTGGGATTATGCCTGTGCATTGTTTAGCTATCTAGCTAGCTACATGTCTAAACAAAAGACAAAAGACTACATATGTAAACAAAACACTTCTCCAGATGATTACATGACCCATCAATTTAGCCAGGTGTGTCTGCGGGTGATTACGGCCATCTATTGTATTTAACCTTTTATAACTAGGGGGCAGTATTTTAATTTTTGGATAAAAAACGTTCCCGTTTTAAACGGGATATTTTGTCACGACAAGATGCTCGACTATGCATATAATTGACTTTGGATAGAAAACACTCTGACGTTTCCAAAACTTCAAAGATATTGTCTGTGAGTGCAACAGAACTGATGTTACAGGCGAAACCCAGATAAAAATCCAATCAGGAAGTGCCGCCTCATGCCAATGAAACCGCCTCATGCCAATGACTCCTTATATGGCTGTGAATGAGCTACGAATGAGCTTACATTTTCTATGTATTCCCCAAGGTGTCTACAGCATTGTGACGTCTTTTTACGCATTTATGTTGAAGAATAGCCGTAAGGGACCACATTTAGCAAGTGGTCACATGATGGCTCCGGCAGAAAATCTTGCGTAAAGTACACAAGTAGCCATTTTTCCAATCGGTTCTTATTAGAAACCAATTGTCCCGACGGATATATTATCGAATATATATTTGAAAAACACCTTGAGGATTGATTCTAAACAACGTTTGCCATGTTTCTGTCGATATTATGGAGCTAATTTGGAAAAAAGTTTGGCGTTGTAGTGACTGCATTTTCCGGTCGATTTCTCAGCCAAACGTGAAGAACAAACGGAGCTATTTCGCCTACAAAAATAATATTTTTGGAAAAAAGGAACATTTGCTATCTAACTGGGAGTCTCCTGAGTGAAAACATCCGAAGTTCTTCAAAGGTAAATGATTTAATTTGATTGCTTTTCTTATTTTCGTGAAAATGTTGCCTGATGCTAGCAGAGCCTAGCCATAGCATTATGCCATGATAAACTTACACAAATGCTTGTCTAGCGTTGGCTGTAAAGCATATTTAAAAAATCTGAGATGACAGTGTGATTAACAAAAGGCTAAGCTGTGTCTCAATATATTTCATTTGTGATTTTCATGAATAAGAAAATTGTCTAGGAAGATTTATGTCCGCTGCGTTATGCTAATTAGTTTGAGGCTATGATTATGCTCCCGCATGCGGGATGGGTAGTATCAAGATTAATGAACATGTGTACATGTCCAGACAATAGTGACCCATCCACTTAGCTAGATGTGGCTGGGAGGTGGTTATAACATTTCCTTCACATGATCCATCAATTTAGACAAGTGCGTCAGGTAAGCGTCATCTAATAAATATAATATATTTATAAAATATTTGTATCTAGACACTTTCTGTTTTTGACATTGCTACTATGGAAGTAACCATTTCACTGTACTGTTTGCACCTTCTGTATCCTGTGCATGTGACAAATAAACATTTGATCTGATTTGATATGTGTGTTTCCCAGAGACGGTTATGTGAAGAACATGACCTGCACCAAAGTCAGATTAGGATATAGGCAAAGGACTCGATAAAGTGTACATTTACCTGGAGTTTTTCTTTATTGTAGGCTACTACTTTCACCACTTTTAGTCTTGAAATCTTTGGTTGTTTATTAAACTAATCACTCTGTTTATCAAGTGGCCTCTCATGTGAATCCTTAAAGAGATTGGTGGGGCCAAGGTTTAGAGGGTGTAACGATGCTGAATGGGTGTAAACAAAGAAGAGCTCTCCAGTAGATGTATCAAAACATTCAAGGGCCATTTTCTCAACGCAGAATTACTTTCCCATTGTTCTTCAACTGCAGTGTAAGATCTACAATTTCTAGCTCTGAGTCTCTATTTTTATTCAATGTAAAAAAAAACGTTTCAAATTTTGCTACATAAGACTGAATCGAGGCGGTCAGGCACCTATGTTTTCTCTCTCTGTGTGTGCATAAAGCATAAAGCATAAAGCATAAAGCATAAAGCATAAAGCATATGTACAGACAACAATAACTTTTGGCGAAAGGACATTGATCAGTTTACCACCAAATGGCAAAGCTTCAGCTCTCTGAATACACTAATCTATAATCATCAAGTGTTTTTTCTGAGTGTTTCTGTCCAATCTCCCCAACATTGTTTGGCATGAAAACGATTTGATAGAATATTTGGCTCTAAGAACCTTGATGATTTGGAATGCCCTATGTCCACTTGTGTGGTTCCATGGTGTTTTTGGTAAGGGATCATCCGCTGCTACCTCGTTATGAATTGAGGAGCAAACTGAAGTAGAGAGGAGATTCAGCAACTCTTGGGAGGACAATGGAATCAAACATTGTTAAAAGTAGAACCAAATATCCAATTTTAATCAACCAATCAATATCCACTCACTGCCTCTCCTTCTCCTGCTGCTCCTTAATGATCTTGTTGGTCTGTAGGGCAACCCTCTTCTGTTGCATCAGCTCTTGTCTGTCCACCTCCCTGCGAGCCTCCACCGCCAGACGCTCCTCGCCTGTCATAAACAACTCACTGCCCTGTGCGGGACAAACAAACAAACAAACAAACAGACAGACAGACAGACAGAGAGACAGACAGACAGACAGACAGACAGACAGACAGACAGCAGAAAGGGGGTGTAAGAGTGTTCCAATCACTGATCTGTGATGGACTGGAACGGAAGTGCCCTTCCACAAGGAAATAACAACACACGGATGGATGTAGTGAGAGCGGGAGATAAGAGAATAACAATCGCATAAAATAATCACATATACTATTTATTCTTTCAATTTACTCGCTGTCTAGAGGTGGAAATGAGAATTGATCATTATCAGGTCTTAAAGGGGAAATCTGCAATTGCTAAGTAAGTCATTAGGGGTATAGTAAGTCGTTATGGGTATAGTAAGTTGTTAGGGGTATAGTAAGTTGTTAGGGGTATAGTAAGTCGTTAGGGGTATAGTAAGTCGTTAGGTGTAGAGTAAGTTGTTACGGGTATAGTAAGTCATTATGGGTAAACTGTAGTAAGTTAATAGGGGTATAGCAAGTCGTTAGGGGTATAGTAAGTCATTATGTGTAAAGTAAGTCATTATGGGTATGCTGAAGTAAGTCATTAGGGGTATAGTAAGTCATTAGGGGTATAGCAACTCGTTAGGGGTATACTGTAGTAAGTTGTTAGGGGTATAGCAAGTCGTTAGGCGTATAGTAAGTCATTAGGGGTATAGTAGTGTAAGTCATTATGTGTAAATAATATACTTTACTACTTTACTTTATGTGTAAAGTAAGTCATTATGGGTATACTGAAGTAAGTTGTTAGGGGTATAGCAAGTCGTTAGGCGTATAGTAAGTCATTAGGGGTATAGTAGTGTAGTGTTAGCTAGCTACATAGCTAGCTACATAGTTGTCTTTGCTGTCTTCGTATCCAAGATAATTGTGTAGCTTAGAGTGTGGAGTCTTAGAGTGATAATTGCGTTATTATCGTATTTCGTCGCCCTCCTATCTGCCTAGCAGCTAGCCAGCTAGCATACGTTCACCGGCTACCGTAGCACTGTAGTAACTATCACACTCAACCGAACGACTTGATTAGTGTAGTATTAGATAGCTACATAGTTGTCTTTGCTGTCTTCGTATCCAAGATAATTGTGTAGTTTAGAGTGTGTAGTCTTAGAGTGATTATCTTAATTCACCGAGGTCAGCTAGCCAGCTATTTTGTCGTCCTTAACGTAGGAGACACTCCTAGCTAGCCAATAGCCAGCCAACGTCTACTGAATAGAACTTTCGCATTCGGTCGCATTCTGCGTCGCTCCACAGGTAGTATCACTTTTTCATTTCATTTCATTACAGTCCCAACGGTGTGATTTGTTTGATCGTAGCTAGCTACATAGCTAGCTACATAGCCGTCTTTGTTTCAAAGATAATTGTGTAGTCTAGAGCGATTTTCTAGGTTAGCTAGCCAGCTATTGTCGTTCTCCTAACGCAACGTAACGTAACCAACACTGCTAGCTAGCCACCTAGCTCCCGATAAGCAGCACTGTAGAAACTTCACACTCAACGGTACGACTTGATTAGGGTAGTGTCAACAACGCAGCTAGCCTACCCCAGCAGTACTCTATCATTTTAATCATTTTAGTCAATTAGATTCTTGCTACGTAAGCTTAACTTTCTGAACATTCGAGACGTGTAGTCCACTTGTCATTCCAATCTCCTCTGCATTAGCGTAGCCTCTTCTCTAGCCTGTCAACTATGTGTCTGTCTATCCCTGTTCTCTCCTCTCTGCACAGACCATACAAACGCTCCACACCGCATGGCCGCAGCCACCTAATCTGGTGGTCCCAGCGCGCACGACCCACGTGGAGTTCCAGGTCTCCGGTAGCCTCTGGAACTGCCGATCTGCGGCCAACAAGGCAGAGTTCATCTCAGCCTATGCCTCCCTCCAGTCCCTCGACTTCTTGGCTCTGACGGAAACATGGATCACCACAGACAACACCGCTACTCCTACTGCTCTCTCTTCGTCCGCCCACGTGCTCTCGCACACCCGAGAGCTTCTGGTCAGCGGGGTGGTGGCACCGGGATCCTCATCTCTCCCAAGTGGTCATTCTCTCTTTCTCCCCTTACCCATCTGTCTATCGCCTCCTTTGAATTCCATGCTGTCACAGTTACCAGCCCTTTCAAGCTTAACATCCTTATCATTTATCGCCCTCCAGGTTCCCTCGGAGAGTTCATCAATGAGCTTGATGCCTTGATAAGCTCCTTTCCTGAGGACGGCTCACCTCTCACAGTTCTGGGCGACTTTAACCTCCCCACGTCTACCTTTGACTCATTCCTCTCTGCCTCCTTCTTTCCACTCCTCTCCTCTTTTGACCTCACCCTCTCACCTCCCCCTACTCACAAGGCAGGCAATACGCTCGACCTCATCTTTACTAGATGCTGTTCCTCCACTAACCTCATTGCAACTCCCCTCCAAGTCTCCGACCACTACCTTGTATCCTTTTCCCTCTCGCTCTCATCCAACACTTCCCACACTGCCCCTACTCGGATGGTATCGCGCCGTCCCAACCTTCGCTCTCTCTCCCCGCTACTCTCTCCTCTTCCATCCTATCATCTCTTCCCTCTGCTCAAACCTTCTCCAACCTATCTCCTGATTCTGCCTCCTCAACCCTCCTCTCCTCCCTTTCTGCATCCTTTGACTCTCTATGTCCCCTATCCTCCAGGCCGGCTCGGTCCTCCCCTCCCGCTCCGTGGCTCGACGACTCATTGCGAGCTCACAGAACAGGGCTCCGGGCAGCCGAGCGGAAATGGAGGAAAACTCGCCTCCCTGCGGACCTGGCATCCTTTCACTCCCTCCTCTCTACATTTTCCTCCTCTGTCTCTGCTGCTAAAGCCACTTTCTACCACTCTAAATTCCAAGCATCTGCCTCTAACCCTAGGAAGCTCTTTGCCACCTTCTCCTCCCTCTTGAATCCTCCCCCCCCCCCCCCCCTCCTCCCTCTCTGCAGATGACTTCGTCAACCATTTTGAAAAGAAGGTCGACGACATCCGATCCTCGTTTGCTAAGTCAAACGACACCGCTGGTTCTGCTCACACTGCCCTACCCTGTGCTCTGACCTCTTTCTCCCCTCTCTCTCCAAATGACATCTCGCGTCTTGTGACGGCCGGCCGCCCAACAACCTGCCCGCTTGACCCTATCCCCTCCTCTCTTCTCCAGACCATCTCCGGTGACCTTCTCCCTTACCTCACCTCGCTCATCAACTCATCCCTGACCGCTGGCTACGTCCCTCCCGTCTTCAAGAGAGCGAGAGTTGCACCCCTTCTGAAAAAACCTACACTCGATCCCTCCGATGTCAACAACTACAGACCAGTATCCCTTCTTTCTTTTCTCTCCAAAACTCTTGAACGTGCCGTCCTTGGCCAGCTCTCCCGCTATCTCTCTCAGAATGACCTTCTTGATCCAAATCAGTCAGGTTTCAAGACTAGTCATTCAACTGAGACTGCTCTTCTCTGTATCACGGAGGCGCTCCGCACTGCTAAAGCTAACTCTCTCTCCTCTGCTCTCATCCTTCTAGACCTATCGGCTGCCTTCGATACTGTGAACCATCAGATCCTCCTCTCCACCCTCTCCGAGTTGGGCATCTCCGGCGCGACCCACGCTTGGATTGCGTCCTACCTGACAGGTCGCTCCTACCAGGTGGCGTGGCGAGAATCCGTCTCCTCACCACGTGCTCTCACCACTGGTGTCCCCCAGGGCTCTGTTCTAGGCCCTCTCCTATTCTCGCTATACACCAAGTCACTTGGCTCTGTCATAACCTCACATGGTCTCTCCTATCATTGCTATGCAGACGACACACAATTAATCTTCTCCTTTCCCCCTTCTGACGACCAGGTGGCGAATCGCATCTCTGCATGTCTGGCAGACATATCAGTGTGGATGACGGATCATCACCTCAAGCTGAACCTCGGCAAGACGGAGCTACTCTTCCTCCCGGGGAAGGACTGCCCGTTCCATGATCTCGCCATCACGGTTGACAACTCCATTGTGTCCTCGTCCCAGAGCGCTAAGAACCTTGGCGTGATCCTGGACAACACCCTGTCGTTCTCAAATAACATCAAGGCGGTGGCCCGTTCCTGTAGGTTCATGCTCTACAACATCCGCAGAGTACGACCCTGCCTCACACAGGAAGCGGCGCAGGTCCTAATCCAGGCACTTGTCATCTCCCGTCTGGATTACTGCAACTCGCTGTTGGCTGGGCTCCCTGCCTGTGCCATTAAACCCCTACAACTCATCCAGAACGCCGCAGCCCGTCTGGTGTTCAACCTTCCCAAGTTCTCTCACGTCACCCCGCTCCTCCGCTCTCTCCACTGGCTTCCAGTTGAAGCTCGCATCCGCTACAAGACCATGGTGCTTGCCTACGGAGCTGTGAGGGGAACGGCACCTCACTACCTCCAGGCTCTGATCAGGCCCTACACCCAAACAAGGGCACTGCGTTCATCCACCTCTGGCCTGCTCGCCTCCCTACCACTGAGGAAGTACAGTTCCCGCTCAGCCCAGTCAAAACTGTTCGCTGCTCTGGCCCCCCAATGGTGGAACAAACTCCCTCACGACGCCAGGACAGCGGAGTCAATCACCACCTTCCGGAGACACCTGAAACCCCACCTCTTTAAGGAATACCTAGGATAGGATAAAGTAATCCTTCTCCCCTCCCCCTTAAAAGACCTAGATGCACTATTGTAAAGTGGCTGTTCCACTGGATGTCATAAGGTGAAAGCACCAATTTGTAAGTCGCTCTGGATAAGAGCGTCTGCTAAATGACTTAAATGTAAATGTAAATGTAGTAAGCTGTTAGGGGTAAAGTAAGTCATTATGGGTATAGTAAATCGTTAGGGGTATAGTAAGTTGTTATGGGTATAGTAAGTTGTTATGGGTATAGTAAGTCATTATAGGTATACTGTAGTAAGTCGTTAGGGGTATAGTAAGTCGTTATGGGTATAGTAAGTCATTATGGGTATAGTAAGTTGTTATGGGTATAGTAAGTCATTATAGGTATACTGTAGTAAGTCGTTAGGGGTATAGCAAGTCGTTAGGGGTATAGCAAGTTGTAACGGGTATAGTCATTCATCATGGGTATACTGTAGTAAGTAATTAGGGGTATAGCAAGTCGTTAGGGGTATAGTTAATATTTATAGGTATACTGTAGTAAGTTATTAGGGGTATAGGAGGTTGTTAGGGGTATAGCAAGTCATTAGGGGTATAGCAAGTCGTTAGGGGTATAGTAAGTCGTTTGGGGTATAGTAAGTTGTTAGGGGTATAGTAAGTCATTATGGGTAAAGTAAGTCATTATGGGTATACTGTAGTAAGTTATTAGGGATATAGGAGGTTGTTAGGGGTATAGCAAGTCATTAGGGGTATAGCAAGTCATTATGGGTATAGTAAGTCGTTAAGGGTATAGTAAGTGGTTTGGGGTATAGTAAGTCGTTTGGGGTATAGTAAGTCGTTTGGGGTATAGTAAGTCATTATGGGTATAGTAAGTCGTTATGGGTATAGTAAGTCGTTAGGGGTATAGTAAGTCGTTTGGGGTATAGTAAGTTGTTAGGGGTATAGTAAGTCATTATGGGTAAAGTAAGTCATTATGGGTATACTGTAGTAAGTTATTAGGGATATAGGAGGTTGTTAGGGGTATAGCAAGTCATTAGGGGTATAGCAAGTCATTATGGGTATAGTAAGTCGTTAAGGGTATAGTAAGTCGTTTGGGGTATAGTAAGTCGTTTGGGGTATAGTAAGTCATTATGGGTATAGTAAGTCGTTATGGGTATAGTAAGTCGTTAGGGGTATAGTAAGTCATTAGGGGTATAGTAAGTCATTATGGGTAAAGTAAGTCATTATGGGTATACTGTAGTAAGTTATTAGGGGTATAGCAAGTTGTCAGGGGTATAGTAAGTCTTTATGGGTATAGTACGTCTTTATGGGTATAGTACGTCTTTATGGGTATACTGTAGTAAGTTATTAGGGGTATAGCAAGTTGTTAGGTATAGTAAGTTGTTTGGGGTATAGTAAGTCGTTTGGGGAATAATAAGTCATTATGGGTATAGTAAGTCATTATGGGTATAGTAAGTCATGTATGGGTATACTGTAGTAAGTTATTAGGGGTATAGTAAATCATTATGGGTATAGTAAGTAATTTATGGGTATACTGTAGTAAGTTATTAGGGGTATAGTATGTCGTTAGGGGTATAGTAAGTTGTCAGGGGTATAGTAAGTCCTTATGGGTATACCGTAGTAAATGATTAGGGGTTTAGCAAGTCGTTAGGGGTATAGTAAGTCATTAGGGGTATAGCAAGTCGTAATGGGTATAGTAAGTCATTATGGGTATACTGTAGTATGTTATTAGGGGTATAGCAAATTGTTATGGATATACTAAGTTATTAGGGGTCTAGCAAGTTGTTAGGGGTATGCTGCTGCAGATAAGTTGTGGAATTGCATCTTCATAATGATGTCGCATTCTGCACTTTGCTTCTTGAAAGTGCTATATATTGAAAACTGATGACATAAAAACATTTTTGGGACTGTATCGACAATGGACTAATTTAAAAAAATGAAAAAGATAGTTTTTGAGTGGACTATTCCTGTAAGGAAGCACTATTCGTAGCAGTTGACGGTGTACTTACAGCACCAGAAAGAACTGTGATGGTTAGACTCCTGCTGCTCTTCAGAACTCTGACAGCCTGCAGACACAATAGAGATTCAACTTTACTAAGCAATAAACACAAAATAAAGTTTATTATTTACCAAGCAAATGTATTATTTACCAAGCAAAACTGTATTCTGGATGTATCAAACCTTTGTTTGCATTTTGTGTCCTACCTCTTTGTGGTCCAGATTAGTGAATTCCACCCTGTTCACCTCGACGATCTGGTCACCAATCTACCAACACAAAACACATTACAACTCGCAATACCAACCATGCAGCAACACACACACATTTCAGCACTTTATTGTAATCCACATTGGGACATTGTAGCATACTAGGACCAAGCTCGATGGGATCTTCTCACATAAACACTCTGCGACATGGTTCGGAAAACAATTCCTAGCCAGTAAGATTTCTCATGGATCTTGACGAAACACTATGAGTTTATTATGCGCAGGTGATCATTGTGATGCATTTCTAGATGTTCATTTCATAGTGGTTCGCAGTACGCTAAACAGGGCCAAACTCTTACCTGTAGTCCTACTTCAGCAGCGAGGGAGCCAGGTTTGACGTTACTGACATAGATACCAGGCTGCTGTGTGGGGCCACTGGAGATGCTGATGCCCATGCCCTTGGTGCCCACCAAGCTCAGGAACACCTTCTTCTCCTTGATCTCCTTGCCTCCCATGGACGCCAGGCCTGCCACACTGTTTTTCGTCTTTTGAGAGAGAGAGAGAGATAGAGAGAGAGATAGAAAATGATGTGCTTGGTTGCATTACAGTATTTATTTGTAGGTCGCTCTGGATAAGAGTGTTTGTTAAATTACAAAAATGAGAATGAAGAAGGGCCAAAGGAATAAAGAATATGAGAGAATATTTCATCTAAAAGAATATGAATCTCATTCTCACCCCAGAATCAGACACAAACTGGTCCACAAACTGCCACTTCAAAACCTCCTCTGTGGAACTGGAGAAGAACAGAAATCTAATTCTATATTTATTTATCTATTTATTTAACCTTTATTTAACCAGGATGATACCTTGAGGTCGGTTGAAAACCTGTTTTGTGAGGGACACCTGACACAGGAAATACATAACACATGCTTCCTGGATGCCCCTTATCCAGAATATATCGTTGGTGTTTTATTAATCTCACACCTCATCTCGTCTTTGCTAAAAACAGAAAGTTGTCAAATACAATACCAACCAAGAGAGAAACAGCCCTACCTCTTCACTGGTATCATTCCAACCTCTGCACAGAGAAAAGAAGCAAAGAGACAGAAATTGAAAATGAAGTCTAATTACTTAGATGACATAAAGACAGGTACATTATTGGGATATGCCCTGAATGGGATGGGTGAACTTACGCCTGACTTTGAGCGACACGGTCTTCTTGGTCTTGATGAGGTTGATGACTTCCTCGTGGATACAGGAAGAAATGGAGTATCCATTGATGCGTACAATCTCATCTCCCATCTGGAGGTCACACAGGTCAGACGTTACGACGACCATCATGTTTTATGGGCTACATTTCTCTGAGTATTATGGCATTGTGTGTTTGCTTCTCTTCAGATGTCTGACAACAACCCCTCCACCCTCCATGCATATTTTCAAAGCCTTGTGCTCACTGGGTAAGGATGAGTCTCAGAATAGTTTTTTTCTCCAGGTGCCAGACAGGATGGCTGTGTCACCTCAGTAGTGGTGTGTCAATTTGTGTCACTGGTTACTGAGCTAATGGAAGTGTGGGACATCTGTCGTGCTGGCTGAGGGGAATAACTACAGTATTTTCTTTTATCTTTATTTAACTAAGCAAGTCAGTTAAGAACAAATTCTTATTTTCAATGACAGCCTAGGAACAGTGGGTTAACTGCCTGGTTCAGGGGCAGAACGACAGATTTTTACCTTGTCAGCTTGGGGATTCAATCTCGCAACCTTTCGGTTATTAGTTGATGGAATTTATATGTTTAAATTAATGATTAGAATATTCCACCCTGAAACCATATCATTGTACAAAATTGATTATAGTCAGTAAAATTATAATTAATGATGTGTGTAGTTTTAGTCAGAATTAGGGTAAAACAATATATCTGTACAATATATTATTTATAGTATCTTAAACACAGACTGTCTGAACAAAATTCGGTGCTGACCTGGCTGGGCTGGGAGATTTGGGAGAGGGCAGGGAGTGCTTCTCATTGTCTCCCTAATCTTGGGGGAGGACAGGGAGTGCTTCTCATTGTCTCCCTAATCTTGGGGGAGGACAGGGAGTGCTTCTCATTGTCTCCCTAATCTTGGGGGAGGACAGGGAGTGCTTCTCACAGTCTCCCTAATCTTGGGGGAGGACAGGGAGTGCTTCACACAGTCTCCCTAATCTTGGGGGAGGACAGGGAGTGCTTCTCACAGTCTCCCTAATCTTGAGGGAGGACAGGGAGTGCTTCTCACAGTCTCCCTAATCTTGGGGGAGGACAGGGAGTGCTTCTCATTGTCTCCCTAATCTTGGGGGAGGACAGGGAGTGCTTCTCACAGTCTCCCTAATCTTGGGGGAGGACAGGGAGTGCTTCTCATTGTCTCCCTAATCTTGGGGGAGGACAGGGAGTGCTTCTCATTGTCTCCCTAATCTTGGGGGAGGACAGGGAGTGCTTCTCACAGTCTCCCTAATCTTGGGGGAGGACAGGGAGTGCTTCTCACAGTCTCCCTAATTACATTTACATTTAAGTCATTTAACAGACGCTCTTATCCAGAGCGACTTACAAATTGGTGCTTTCACCTTATCTTGGGGGAGGACAGGGAGTGCTTCTCACAGTCTCCCTAATCTTGAGGGAGGACAGGGAGTGCTTCTCACAGTCTCCCTAATCTTGGGGGAGGACAGGGAGTGCTTCTCATTGTCTCCCTAATCTTGGGGGAGGACAGGGAGTGCTTCTCACAGTCTCCCTAATCTTGGGGGAGGACAGGGAGTGCCTCTCACAGTCTCCCTAATCTTGGGCGAGGACAGGGAGTGCTTCTCACAGTCTCCCTAATCTTGGGGGAGGACAGGGAGTGCTTCTCACAGTCTCCCTAATCTTGGGGGAGGACAGGGAGTGCTTCTCACAGTCTCCCTAATCTTGGGGGAGGACAGGGAGTGCTTCTCACGGTCTCCCTAATCTTGGGGGAGGACAGGGAGTGCTTCTCACGGTCTCCCTAATCTTGGGGGAGGACAGGGAGTACTTCTCATTGTCTCCCTAATCTTGTGGGAGGACAGGGAGTGCTTCTCATTGTCTCCCTAATCTTGAGGGAGGACAGGGAGTGCTTCTCATTGTCTCCCTAATCTTGAGGGAGGACAAGGAGTGCTTCTCACGGTCTCCCTAATCTTGGGGGAGGACAGGGAGTACTTCTCACAGTCTCCCTAATCTTGGGGGAGGACAGGGAGTGTTTCTCACAGTCTCCCTAATCTTGGGGGAGGACAGGGACTGCTTCTCATTGTCTCCCTAATCTTGGGGGAGGACAGGGAGTGCTTCTCACAGTCTCCCTAATCTTGGGGGAGGACAGGGAGTGCTTCTCATTGTCTCCCTAATCTTGGGGGAGGACAGGGAGTGCTTCACAGTCTCCCTAATCTTGGGGGAGGACAGGGAGTGCTTCTCATTGTCTCCCTAATCTTGGAGGAGGACAGGGAGTGCTTCTCATTGTCTCCCTAATCTTGGGGGAGGACAGGGAGTACTTCTCATTGTCTCCCTAATCTTGGGGGAGGACAGGGAGTACTTCTCATTGTCTCCCTAATCTTGGGGGAGGACAGGGAGTGCTTCTCATTGTCTCCCTAATCTTGGGGGAGGACAGGGAGTACTTCTCATTGTCTCCCTAATCTTGGGGGAGGACAGGGAGTACTTCTCATTATCTCCCTAATCTTGGGGGAGGACAGGGAGTGCTTCTCATTGTCTCCCTAATCTTGGGGGAGGACAGGGAGTACTTCTCATTGTCTCCCTAAATTTGGGGGGAGGACAGGGAGTGCTTCTCACGGTCTCCCTAATCTTGGGGGAGGACAGGGAATGCTTCTCATTGTCTCCCTAATCTTGGGGGAGGACAGGGAATGCTTCTCATTGTCTCCCTAATCTTGGGGGAGGACAGGGAGTGCTTCTCATTGTCTCCCTAATCTTGGGGGAGGACAGGGAGTACTTCTCATTATCTCCCTAATCTTGGGGGAGGACAGGGAGTGCTTCTCATTGTCTCCCTAATCTTGGGGGAGGACAGGGAGTACTTCTCATTATCTCCCTAATCTTGGGGGAGGACAGGGAGTGCTTCTCACGGTCTCCCTAATCTTGGGGGAGGACAGGGAATGCTTCTCATTGTCTCCCTAATCTTGGGGGAGGACAGGGAGTGCTTCTCATTGTCTCCCTAATCTTGGGGGAGGACAGGGAGTACTTCTCATTGTCTCCCTAATCTTGGGGGAGGACAGGGAGTACTTCTCATTGTCTCCCTAATCTTGGGGGAGGACAGGAGTGCTTCTCACGGTCTCCCTAATCTTAGTCGGCTGGGTAGTGAATAAACTGTACTAACCTCTTGCATAAGCTGAGTCTTTGACTAATTATTATTAAACCCATGGTCTTACAAACCTTGGGGATTGGTCAAAGCTATTGATTGATTGTTATTATCATTGGGATGGAAGATTTTCATGACATTAGTCCAACGATTTAACCACTAGGCTACCTGCCGCCCCAGACAGTACAGCAGGTTCAATTACTTCATGAAGGACAGGAAGGTACTTAAAGAATTCACTGATGTTTTTATCAAAGCAGTTTGTTCCTCTGATTGGTTGTATTTGATGCATGCATACTGTATGTGATATGTTTCTATCAGGATTAGGGTCAATTCCATTTCAACTCCATATAATTCAGGAACAACACTGAAACTCCAATTCCAACTTTCTTCAATGCTTTTTTCAATGAGGAAAATGTGGAACTGGAATTTGGTTTACTTTCTGAATTGACTGGAATTTCAAAGGAATTGACCCCAACCCTGATTACTATATGTAACACAGCAAGGAGAGATACCCATATGAACTGCATAATGATTAATACAAAGATGTTTGACATTTCTCAACAGAGTCAAGTGGTGCAGTCTATGAATCTGCTTCTGAAAGGGTAACTAATCAATGCTTCTTTACTCCACCTAGTGGAAATATTGACCATATCATAGGAAAAGACTGTCCCTTTCATGACCTCATGGAAACAGAAACACACACCTGCAGGCCACTGTTTCCAGCCTGTCCATCCTTGACGATCTGTGAGATGAAGAGTCCACAGCCGAACTCCAGGCCCCCTCTTACGCTCAGCCCCAGGCCCTCAGGATGAGTACGATCCAGACGCACCTCCCTTAGCTTACTGCGCCACCAGGTGGGGGAAGAGGAAGGAGGAGAAGAAAGACAGGGGGGAGAGGGAGAAGGAGAAGAAAGACAGGGGGGAGAGGGAGAAGGAGAAGAAAGACAGGGGGAGAGGGAGAAGGAGAAGAAAGACAGGGGGAGAGGGAGAAGGAGAAGAAAGACAGGGGGAGAGGGAGAAGGAGAAGAAAGACAGGGGGAGAGGGAGAAGGAGAAGAAAGACAGGGGGAGAGGGAGAAGGAGAAGAAAGACAGGGGGAGAGGGAGAAGGAGAAGAAAGACAGGGGAGAGGGAGAAGGAGAAGAAAGACAGGGGGAGAGGGAGAAGGAGAAGAAAGACAGGGGGAGAGGGAGAATGAGAAGAAAGACAGGGGAGAGGGAGAAGGAGAATAAAGACAGGGGGAGAGGGAGAAGGAGAAGAAAGACAGGGGGAGAGGGAGAAGGAGACTAAAGACAGGGGGAGAGGGAGAAGGAGAATAAAGACAGGGGAGAGGGAGAAGGAGAAGAAAGACAGGGGGAGAGGGAGAAGGAGAAGAAAGACAGGGGGAGAGGGAGAAGGAGAAGAAAGACAGGGGAGAGGGAGAAGGAGAAGAAAGACAGGGGAGAGGGAGAAGGAGAAGAAAGACAGGGGAGAGGGAGAAGGAGAATAAAGACAGGGGGAGAGGGAGAAGGAGATTAAAGACAGGGGAGAGGGAGAAGGAGAAGAAAGACAGGGGGAGAGGAGAAGAAAGACAGGGGGAGAGGGAGAAGGAGAAGAAAGACAGAGGGAGAAGGAGAAGAAAGACAGAGGGAGAAGGAGAAGGAGAAGAAAGACAGAGGGAGAAGGAGAAGAAAGACAGGGGAGAGGGAGAAGGAGAAGAAAGACAGGGGAGAGGGAGAAGGAGAATAAAGACAGGGGGAGAGGGAGAAGGAGAATAAAGACAGGGGGAGAGGGAGAAGGAGATTAAAGACAGGGGGAGAGGGAGAAGGAGAAGAAAGACAGGGGGAGAGGGAGAAGGAGAAGAAAGACAGGGGGGAGAGGGAGAAGGAGAAGAAAGACAGGGGGAGAGGGAGAAGGAGAAGAAAGACAGGGGGAGAGGGAGAAGGAGAAGAAAGACAGGGGGAGAGGAAGAAGGAGAAGAAAGACAGGGGGAGAGGGAGAAGGAGAAGAAAGACAGGGGAGAGGGAGAAGGAGAAGAAAGACAGGGGGAGAGGGAGAAGGAGAAGAAAGACAGGGGGGGGAGGGAGAAGGAGAAGAAAGACAGGGGGAGAGGGAGAAGGAGAAGAAAGACAGGGGGAGAGGGAGAAGGAGAATAAAGACAGGGGGAGAGGGAGAAGGAGAAGAAAGACAGGGGAGAGGGAGAAGGAGAATAAAGACAGGGGGAGAGGGAGAAGGAGAAGACAGACAGGGGGAGAGGGAGAAGGAGAAGAAAGACAGGAGGGAGGGAGAAGGAGAAGAAAGACAGGGGGAGAGGGAGAAGGAGAAGAAAGACAGGGGGAGAGGGAGAAGGAGAAGAAAGACAGGGGGAGAGGGAGAAGGAGAAGAAAGACAGGGGGAGAGGGAGAAGGAGAAGAAAGACAGGGGGGGAGAGGGAGAAGGAGAAGAAAGACAGGGGGAGAGGGAGAAGGAGAAGAAAGACAGGGGAGAGGGATAAGGGAGAAGAAAGACAGGGGAGAGGAAGAAGGAGAAGAAAGACAGGGGGAGAGGGAGAAGGAGAAGAAAGACAAGGGGGAGGGAGAAGGAGAAGAAAGACAGGGGGAGAGGGAGAAGGAGAAGAAAGACAGGGGGAGAGGGAGAAGGAGAAGAAAGACAGGGGGAGAGGGAGAAGGAGAAAAAGACAGGGGGAGAGGGAGAGAAGAAAGAGACAGGGGGAAGAGGGAGAAGGAGAAGAAAGACAGGGGGAGAGGGAGAAGGAGAAGAAAGACAGGGGGAGAGGGAGAAGGAGAAGAAAGACAGGGGGAGAGGGAGAAGGAGAATAAAGACAGGGGGGAGAGGGAGAAGGAGAATAAAGACAGGGGGAGAGGGAGAAGGAGAATAAAGACAGGGGGAGAGGGAGAAGGAGAATAAAGACAGGGGGAGAGGGAGAAGGAGAATAAAGACAGGGGGAGAGGGGGAGAAGGAGAAGAAAGACAGGGGAGAGGGAGAAGGAGAAGAAAGACAGGGGGAGAGGGAGAAGGAGAAGAAAGACAGGGGGGAGGGAGAAGGAGAAGAAAGACAGGGGGAGAGGGAGAAGGAGAAGAAAGACAGGGGGAGAGGGAGAAGGAGAGAAAGACAGGGGGAGAGGGAGAAGGAGAAGAAAGACAGGGGAGGGGGAGAGGGAGAAGGAGAAGAAAGACAGGGGGAGAGGAAGAAGGAGAAGAAAGACAGGGGAGAGGGAGAAGGAGAAGAAAGACAGGGGGAGATGGAGAAGGAGAAGAAAGACAGGGGGAGGGAGAAGGAGAAGAAAGACAGGGGGGGAGAGGGAGAAGGAGAAGAAAGACAGGGGGAGGGAGAAGGAGAATAAAGACAGGGGGAGAGGGAGAAGGAGAAGAAAGACAGGGGGAGAGGGAGAAGGAGAAGAAAGACAGGGGGAGAGGGAGAAGAAAGAAGGGGAAGAGGAGAAGGGGGAGAGGGAGAAGGAGAAGAAAGACAGAGGGGAGAGGGAGAAGGAGAAGAAAGACAGGAAGGAGAAGGAGAGGGAGAAGGAGAAGAAAGACAGGGGAGAGAGAAGGAGAAGAAAGACAGAAGAAAGAAAGACAGGGGGAGAGGGAGAAGGAGAAGAAAGACAGGGGGAGAGGGAGAAGGAGAAGAAAGACAGGGGGAGGGAGAAGGAGAAGAAAGACAGGGGGGGGAGGAGAAGGAGAAGGAAGGAGAAGAAAGACAGGGGGGGGGGGAGAAGGAGAAAAGACAGGGGGACAGGGGAGAGGGAGAAGGAGAAAAAGACAGGGGGAGAGGGAGAAGGAGAAGAAAGACAGGGGAGAGGGAGAAAGAGAAGAAAAACAGGGGAGAGGGAGAAGGAGAAGAAAGACAGGGGAGAGGGAGAAGGAGAAGAAAGACAGGGGGAGAGGGAGAAGGAGAAGAAAGACAGGGGAGAGGAAGAAGGAGAAGAAAGACAGGGGAGAGGAAGAAGGAGAAGAAAGACAGGGGGGAGAGGGAGAAGGAGAAGAAAGACAGGGGGAGAGGGAGAAGAGGGAGAGAGGAGAAGAAAGACAGGGGAGAGAGGAAAGACAGGAGAAGGAGAAGAAAGACAGGGGAGAGGGAGAAGGAGAAGAAAGACAGGGGAGAGGGAGAAGGAGAAGAAAGACAGGGGAGAGAAAGAAGGAGAAGAAAGACAGGGGAGAGGGAGAAGGAGAAGAAAGACAGGGGAGAGGGAGAAGGAGAAGAAAGACAGGGGAGGAGGGAGAAGGAGAAGAAAGACAGGGGGGGGGAGAGGGAGAAGGAGAAGAAAGACAGGGGAGAGGGAGAAGGAGAAGAAAGACAGGGGAGAAGGGAGAAGGAGAAGAAAGACAGAGGGAGAAGGAGAAGGAGAAGAAAGACAGGGGAGAGGGAGAAGGAGAAGAAAGACAGGGGGAGAGGGAGAAGGAGAAGAAAGACAGGGGGAGAGGGAGAAAGAAGAAAGACAGGGGGAGAGGAAGAAGGGGAAGAAAGACAGGGGAGAGGGGAGAAGGGGAAGAAAGACAGGGGGAGAGGGAGAAGGGGAAGAAAGACAGGGGGAGAGGGAGAAGGAGAAGAAAGAAAGGGGGAAAGGAAGAAGGGGAAGAAAGAAAGGGGAAAGGAAGAAGGGGAAGAAAGACAGGGGAGAGGGAGAAGGAGAAGAAAGACAGGGGGAGAGGGGAGAAGGAGAAGAAAGACAGAGGGGAGAAGGAGAAGGAGAAGAAAGACAGGGGGAGAGGAAGAAGGAGAAGGAGAAGAAAGACAGGGGGAGAAGAAGGGGAAGAAGGAGAAGGAGAAGAAAGACAGGGGAGAGGAAGAAGGGGAAGAAAGAGGGGGAAGGGAGAAGAAGAAAGACAGGGGGAGAGGGAGAAGGAGAAGAAAGACAGGGGAGAGGAAGAAGGGGAAGAAAGAGGAGAAGAAAGACAGGGGGAGAGGAGAAGGAGAAGGAGAAGAAAGACAGAGAGGAGAAGGAGAAGGAGAAGAAAGACAGAGGGAGAAGGAGAAGAAAGACAGGGGAGAGGGAGAAGGAGAAGAAAGACAGGGGGAGAGGAAGAAGGAGAAGAAAGACAGGGGGAGAGGAAGGAGGAGAAGAAAGACAGGGGGAGAGGAAGGAGGAGAAGAAAGACAGGGGGAGAGGAGGGGGAAGAAAGACAGGGGGAGAGGAAGAAGGAGAAGGAGAAGAAAGACAGGGGAGAGGAAGAAGGGGGAAGAAAGACAGGGGGAGAGGGAGAAGGAGAGAGAAGAAAGACAGGGGGAGAGGGAGAAGGAGAAGATAGACAGGGGGAGAAGAAGGGGAAGAAAGACAGGAGGGGAGAGGAAGAAGGGGAAGAAAGACAGAGGGAGAAGAAGAAGGAGAAGAAAGACAGGGGGAGAGGGAGAAGGAGAAGAAAGACAGGGGGAGAGGAAGAAGGAGAAGAAAGACAGGGGAGAGGAAGGAGGAGAAGAAAGACAGGGGGAGAGGAAGGAGGAGAAGAAAGACAGGGGGAGAGGAAGAAGGGAAGAAAGACAGGGGAGAGGGAGAAGGGGAAGAAAGACAGGGGGAGAGGGAGAAGGGGAAGAAAGACAGGGGGAGAGGGAGAAGGAGAAGAAAGACAGGGGAGAGGGAGAAGGAGAAGAAAGACAGGGGAAGAGGGAGAAGGAGAAGAAAGACAGGGGGAGAGGAAGAAGGGGAAGAAAGACAGAAGGGGAAAGACAGAGAGAGAAGAAAGACAGGGGGAGAGGGAGAAGGAGAAGAAAGACAGGGGGAGAGGAAGAAGGGGAAGAAAGACAGGGGAAGAGGAAGGAGGAGAAGAAAGACAGGGGGAGAGGGAGAAGGAGAAGAAAGACAGGGGAAGAGGAAGGGGGAGAAGAAAGACAGGGGGAGAGGGAGAAGGGGATAGAGGGAAGATGTCAGGAAGGGGTTATCAGTTCTGTGTATCAATGTAGTGTACATTGTCGTTATCTTGGAGTGACTAGAAAGTATAAGACAAATGCATCTCATTGAAAGTCTATGGACTGTTAAAGCTCCAGCCTGGTGGGTGGCAGCGACCCCTCCACTCACCGTGACCTCTTGGGGGTGTGCAGGTCGTACTCCACCTGGTGTTTGAGGGGAATGAGGGGCCGGATGGTATCAAACAGTGGCAGGCGGCTGGGCTCGTTGATGACCAGCTTCAGGTCCCCCACCAGCACTGACAACTCCATGGACCTGAGGGAGAGAGCAGAGGGTCAGAGGTCAGCTCAACACACAAACAAATGTTTGACACATGCATGCACGCACGCACACACACACACACACACAGTGTCAATGCACAATAATTTAAGAGAGAGCGAGAGGTTTTGAACGCCTTCATCATTCCTATTTCTGACTAGGAGGAAAAACTGCCTCAACGCTGGGTATAGAACAACTAGGACAGAACAGTTTGATAAACACCACACCCTTATCAAGTATATCAAGAATGTGCAATCAACCTACCAATGGGAACAAAAAGGCCTATGACTATTAATTATTAATGTTCACCATTTCACTCCTGACTCGTGTATGAAGGGGGAAATGGCTTTTGGAAATAGCTGGCCAGGCTTGGCGGAGCACAGTGGAAAACTGATCATACTGTAGGTCTAACCAATGGGGTCTCAGGGCTCTGGCTCCATACCCAGACCACATGGAAACCAGCTCCTCTAACTCCCCATTCAGTCCACATTAACATCACATTCCTGAACGAAACCCATCTCCCCAACATAAAAGACTTGTATACACACACACACACACACACACACACACACACACACACACACACACACACACACACACACACACACACACACACACACACACACACACACACACACACACACACACACAGGAGACTTAATCCCATATTATACATAAATGTGTGATTTGAGAGAAATCAAGAGATTTGCTTGGTTGAAATAGAAGTGACAGAAAAAAGATAATCTTGATGTATCTAGTACTGGCAGAGTACACCACCAACAAATACTACTACTAACTACTAACAATGAATGTATCTAGTACTGGCAGAGTACACTACTAACAATTACTACTAACAATGTATTTATCTAGTACTGGCAGAGTACACCACCAACAAATACTACTACTAACTACTAACAATGAATGTATCTAGTACTGGCAGAGTACACCACCAACAAATACTACTACTAACTACTAACAATTAATGTATCTAGTACTGGCAGAGTACACCACCAACAAATACTACTACTAACTACTAACAATTAATGTATCTAGTACTGGCAGAGTACACCACCAACAAATACTACTACTAACTACTAACAATGTATTCATCTAGTACAGGCAGAGTACACCACCAACAAATACTACTACTAACTACTAACAATTAATGTATCTAGTACTGGCAGAGTACACCACCAACAAATACTACTACTAACTACTAACAATGAATGTATCTAGTACTGGCAGAGTACACCACCAACAAATACTACTACTAACTACTAACAATGTATTCATCTAGTACAGGCAGAGTACACCACCAACAAATACTACTACTAACTACTAACAATGTATTCATCTAGTACAGGCAGAGTACACCACCAACAAATACTACTACTAACTACTAACAATGAATGTATCTAGTACTGGCAGAGTACACCACCAACAAATACTACTACTAACTACTAACAATGAATGTATCTAGTACTGGCAGAGTACACTACTAACAATTACTACTAACTACGAACAATTAATTTAATCTAATTAATCTAACAATACACTTCCTCAAATAAAGGATCAGCAAACTGAAATCAGTTAAGGGAAGAAAATTTAAAAACTGTGGCGATTGTTTGTCCTGAAACTAACAAGTCAATAATTTAACACTAAACTAATGTGAAAGCCAGACAGAGATGGTGGTACTCACTGGTGGTATATCCGCAGGACATCATACAGGTAGTCCTTTTCTGCCTCATTGTCAATGAGTAGCTCCACCTAGACAACAAAGACATCTTCATCATCGTCATCGTCTTTATCATAGACAAGATAGCAGCTGCCACAGTCGGGGAAAGCTGCAGACTCTTACTGACACATCCCTCTCAGCTGTGGTCTTTTGTGTGTGTGTGTGTGTGTGTGTGTGTGTGTGTGTGTGTGTGTGTGTGTGTGTGCGCGTGCGCGTGCGCGTGCGTGCGTGCGTGTGCGTGCGTGCGTGTGTGTGTGTGTGTGTGCGTGCGTGTGTGTGCATGTGTATATGTTTGCTGTGTTTGTGTGCCCATAAAAGCGTTCGCATCAATAGTATCTCTATTCTATTGTTGATGCTGGTGACAGAAGGCCAGGTAGCTTTCCCTGTTTGTAGATCCCTTCTCCTTGGAAGTGGCCGGCCCTCACTAGGACTCTGGGCTGGGAGCCACTCTCACTAGGACTCTGGGCTGGGAGCCACTCTCACTAGGACTCTGGGCTGGGAGCCACTCTCACTAGGACTCTGGGCTGGGAGCCACTCTCACTAGGACTCTGGGCTGGGAGCCACTCTCACTAGGACTCTGGGCTGGGAGCCACTCTCACTAGGACTCTGGGCTGGGAGCCACTCTCACTAGGACTCTGGGCTGGGAGCCACTCTCACTAGGACTCTGGGCTGGGAGCCACTCTCACTAGGACTCTGGGCTGGGAGCCACTCTCACTAGGACTCTGGGCTGGGAGCCACTCTCACTAGGACTCTGGGCTGGGAGCCACTCTCACTAGGACTCTGGGCTGGGAGCCACTCTCACTAGGACTCTGGGCTGGGAGCCACTCTTATGCCACTGGACTGGGGAGAGGGAGTGAGGGAGTGAGACGGAGGGGGAGGTTGGAGGGGGGTTTGGAATAGTGAGGTGAGCAGTATAACCTTACAGTACAACCCTGAGACAAAAAAAGTCTCACACACACACACAGTACAGATAACCTTGAGGGGACACAAAATTCAGTCCCATTCTAAATCTGATTTTCCCTAACCCCAACCTTAACCCTAAAACCTAACCTTAACACTAAACGTATACATAACCCTGGCTCCTAACCAAAAAACTAAAACACACTCTAGCTCCTAACCCTAATTCTAACCTAACCCTAAACACCCTAGAAATAGCATTTGACCTTGTGGGGGGGACTAACAAAATGTAAAATGTTTGTTTGTTTACTATTCTTGTGGGAACTTCTGGTCCCCACAAGCATAGTTAAACATGTCCACACACACACACACACACACACACACACACACACACACACACACACACACACACACACACACACACACACCTAGATACACATTACCGCACAAAAGCACAAATATGCAAAGGTTGCTGGGTGTATGCCGGTGTGTTTATAGTGTCATAAAGCTCTCTGACTCGACATTGAGAGACAGGGAAAGCAATGTGACTATGTGCAGACTTTGGCCCCATAAACTGATGAAGCCGATCATAAAGCACCACCCACAGACCACTGGGTAGTCTAGGAACATGGACCAACACACAGCTTATGTTATAACTGAAGTTCTCTTGTGATATTTAAACTCCCTTATTCTCAAACATCCAACAAAGCCCAGGGGTGAATACAACACACACTAATGTCAAATCAGCTATAATAGAGATGAAAGGGCCCACTTCAATCCAACATTAGCCTATATTCACCTCTAAAAGACAAATAAAAT
The DNA here is from genome assembly GCF_034236695.1 of Oncorhynchus nerka. Taxonomy (NCBI): domain Eukaryota; kingdom Metazoa; phylum Chordata; class Actinopteri; order Salmoniformes; family Salmonidae; genus Oncorhynchus; species Oncorhynchus nerka. Next base: position 14,790,656 of record NC_088412.1, on the reverse strand, counting down.
GAGTCGTTGTTGCTCATGCCTGCCTACCTGCCTGCTCTCTCGGTCTCTAAATGCTGCTGTAAATGGTTCCTTCCTTTCTGCATGCCTGGACATCCCTGACATTGTCTAAATGATCAAAAGGGGAGCGACCCAGTAACAACCTACAACATAGCTCGGGATCCACATTACAGAGGACTGAAAACACCTAAATGTATCAAGTTCCCTTTACACAGTTTCTCTTTGGACATTATTACCCTGATAATGTAACCTGCATTTGGGGAATGAACAATTGTATGCCTACAATTCATTTGTTTATATTTCTTTAACTACGCAAGTTAGTGAAGAAGAAATGTTTATTTACAATGACTGCCTACCCCCGGGCCAAACCCTAACCCCAACGACACTGCCCTATGGGACTCCCAATCACGGCCGATTGTGGTACAGCCCAGGATCGAACCAGGGTCTGTAGTGACGCCAGAAGAACTTTCTGCAATACACACAATGCACAATGACTAACCAATCAAGAACGCCATAAGTAATCATGAAATACTGTAGCCTAGCTTACCTGTACAGACTCTTCGGACAATCTAAATGTATGTTACTGTATAGCCCATACAGTGTTTAAAAGGAATATATGAAATTAAATATCCTTACATATGAGGGAGCAACGTTGTAATCATACAGAGAATGAAGTTGTTTAACACACAAACAGTCTAATTTCACAATTGTGAAATAAAGAATGAAACAATGCAATAAAAATCGAAGACAAAACATATGTTAGTCCTATACTAATTAGTTCTCAATACCTATCAAGACATATGAAATGTAAAGGCAGCTGTGTAAAAGCGTTACCCCAACAGGGTTCAGAGTACATCATACTGTGATAACAGCCAAAGAGAAATGAAACACCAATTGCTTTACATAACATAAATGGCTTTACTTACCACATTAGGCAAATATTTCATTAGTACATTATTACCTTGTGCCTAAATTCTCGAGCTACTTTTCGTTCCATTTTCAACAAAAAAAAAACGGTGCCACCAACCGGCGTTCAATCGTCCTGTGTGCGCTACCGAAAGTGGCGCTACCGATACTGAACGCTGGGTAGTAGATGAGTGACACCAAGGGCCCTATTTAAAGAATAGCACTGGGTAACAGTTGCTCGGGCGCAGGTCTAGGATCAGCGTACACTCCTCAAATCATAACCTCAATTGATAGGGTAACGAATACAAAACTGGCCTTACATCAGTGTCTAGTCGAGGCGCAAATAATTCATAGCCTTATTCCACTACCTCTAATACTACTGTACAGTTAGGTTATTGTAACACATGATAAAGTAGTACCTGCGGCAATTACGTTTTAGGCTTAATTGTCTATGACAAAGAAAAAACATATATCACTATTTCCTTATGTAAGATACCGTGAAACAGTGCAGAAGTTGGTGCAGAAGTCCAGACAGTCACACAGTGTTTCAATTCACTACATAAAACAGTAGGTGGCGGTAGAGCTTCGCTACTCGAATCACACTGCACTTTTTTTTCTGCGAAGAAAGACTTTGAAAACTTCCGGGATCTAAAGAGGCAGACAGTTTGAAGGTTCATGAAACAGTGAAAGGTAAAGGGAAAACGAATGTCAATATTTAATACAGATTTAGAATCATTGTTGAAATACTGCCATCGGATATGGCACTCAAACATTTTGTTCTGTTATCCATCTGTGTTAGCTGTCTTACGCAAGCAAATTTGATTGGCGAATGTTTTTGAGACTTGTTTGTGAAGTGAGTCCACCGTTGTTCTAGCTGGCAGCTCACTTTGATAGAACGAACTAGCAAACTATGATATTTCAAAATACAGTTAATAGACACAGATCGCCACCTAGCTAGCACAAGTGGAACCAGTCAGCTACGTTATCAGTTTCAAACTCCCCGCGTCTTTTGCCACACAGGCGCTTAGCAACGACGGGTAGGAGAGCGACCATGCACCTGATATTACTCAATTTGGGAATTACATTGTTTCGAGAGATCATGTGGGCAACTGAACACCCAGTATCATGGCACAAGTCACAACAACAGATAACTGCTATACTTTTTGAATTGAACCTTTATTTAACTAGGCAAGTAAGTTAAGAACAAATTCGTATTTACAATATCGGTCAAACCCGGACAACGCTCGGCCAATTGTACGCTGCCCTATGGGACTCCGTATCACGACGCAGCCTGGATTAGAACCAGAGACCGCAGTGACGCCTCGTAAAATGAAACGTAGTGCTTTAGACCGCTGCGCCACTCGGGATGCCCTATCTAAAAACCTCCCGGGCTTCTACGCATATCATAACAATAATCTAACTGTGTCTCAAATTGAACAATAAATGTGTTTCAGGTCAACATGATGGAGTCACCTCCAACAAAAGACAGGTAAGTAAAGGCTACCTATTGTGTTGTTTAATTGTTTCCTCTATCAGATTACGTAATTGTAGTGACCAAATCTATTGTGTCTAATGTCATTATTGAGTCTAATCTGCCTACGGCTCCTACTCTAATCTGACTCTAAGGAATTGTTCCTAGATTGGTTTTTATCTTTGTTAGCTTAGTGGGATAATGTCCTCCCTTCTGGGTTGTCTTCCCTTCCAGGCAGACAGACCACACCCCTGGGGTGGAGGACTCTCCCCTGCCCCCCATCACTGAGCGCCTGGCCTACCTGCGCCCCTCCAGAGAGCTGCTGGAGTTTTACAGGGGGAAGATCGCCCAGTTTGATGGAGAACACGATGACCTGATGCAGATGCTGGAGAAGTACAGAGGCACCACAGAGGACCAGGTGAACTGTGGGTGTGGGGAGTGCACGCATGCAGACAGCAACTGATGGGTGTGTGCTAATCTCCCTGTCTCTCCCTGCCCTCCCAGCACAAGCTGCAGTGGGAGGTGCGACAGCGCGAAGGGGAGATAGCTGAGCTGCAGAAGGCTTTGAGTGACATGCAGGTGTACCTCTTCCAGGAGAGGGAACAGGCGCTGCGTCTGTACGCAGAGAATGACAGACTCAAGATCAGGTGAGCCCTCATTTGATTCACAATTACACTTTACAATTGCTATTGACCTTTGGGGCGGCAGGGTAGCCTAGTGGTTAGAGCGTTGGACTAGTAACCGGAAGGTTGCAAGTTCAAACCCCCGAGCTGACAAGGTACGACTCTGTCGTTCTGCCCCTGAACAGGCAGTTAACCTTAAATAAAGGTCAAATAAATAAATAAATTACATGAAAAATACAGGTTTTCTATTGTCTTTGTGTTCAGAGAGCTGGAGGACAGGAAGAAAATCCAGCACCTGTTAGCCCTGGTGGGGCCAGACACTGGGGAGATCACCTACTTCCACCGTGACCCTCCACACAAGGTCAGGATTCACAGTTCCACTTCAGGAAACTTAATTCTGCTCCATTGTCTTATTTGACATTACATGACTTCAGAAAGGGATCGATATCTAGTTGTCAACTTACATGACTATTGCCTGTCTTTCTACTGTGCTGTAGGTTAGCATAGCCCAGAAGGAACTAGAGCCCAGAATTCTGGATCATCGGAAGATGGCAAAGTCAAGAACTGGATCTGCAAAAGGTTGAAGAAAATTCTCTGTTTTCGTGATTTGATAATTATATTTTAGGGGTATACATATTTAGATGTATCTGTTGGTTTGAGATATTGCAGGTTTACAAGTAAAATCATTCAAGATGGCATTTGATCAGGGCCGACCCCAGGCATAAGCGACATAGGCGACCATCGGGGTCTCAATTTACTGTTGAGAGTTGGAATAGTAGAATATACAAGGTGCAATTTCAAAATGTGGTGGTGCATCAGCAGCTTTTCTCTCATGTCAGTCACTGACAATCACTCAATAAGTTCATGTCAACTAAAATGTTTTAGATTGGTAAATTAGTCGAGCCAGCTATCTAAACTTATAGTAATCATGGTCGAATTACAGACCGGGCATCCAGGGCACGTGCTTAGGGGCCCTGACCTCCAGGGGGCCCCCATTTGATTTTGTTATTCACTGTCACTCAGATATAATATCAACATGGCACAATGTGTAGAATTGCAGGAAATTAGCTGTAAAACTGCACATTTTCTCTCTGACCAATGCAGAAACTAGTAGAATACCATAACATTTGTTATAAAATAGCAAAATCTTCTCTCAGTCCCATGGGAAAAATGTGTAAGGGGGCCTCCCAACAAAATGTTGCCTAAGGCCCCAAAAGGCCAGGACTGGCTCTGCATTTGATTTTTTTTTTTTTTAAATTTTTTATCTCATAACAATTTGCTCTACCTAAGAGTTGAAAGATCTTCCCTATGTAAGGTAAACCTAAGCCTAAGGGGGGGAGCTACTAAAATCAAATTTAGTAAGTAGGATTACAGTGTGCTCTGAGCACATCAGTTTAGGGAAATGTGGAATAATCTGTTTTGGGAGTGCAATATTCCCCTGACTGTGCCACTTCGCCTGGCTTCTGTCTGAGCAGAGGGAAGCCGGACATCCAGATCAGAAGGAGTGGTGAATGGAGGAAGCCCAGAGCAGTACAGAAGAGACAACCAGACCTTACTACTACAGGTAGTACGACACACACACACTCAAAAGCAACTCATTTAGCTCCTTGAAAACTATTGAACTGGTGTAATGTGCAGGTGGAGGCGCTGCAGGCTCAGATGGAGGAGCAGACTCGTTTGTCCAAAGAGCAGGTGGAGTCTCTGCTGGAGGACAGGAGGATCCACGTGGAGGAGGGACAGGTCCAGCACCAGAGAGACCAGGACCGCATCACCGTACTCACTGACAAGTATGCAAACTACCTACTATACTCTACTGCACTCTTCATATCACTACTACATTTCATATTCCTCCACCCCACATACTGTACCACCAAATGATATGTAGAGAGAGCTGTCTCAACCAGAGGCCAGGACTGCATCACTACTCTCACTGTCAGAGTGGGTTCACATCAGGGATGGACACGAGTACTCCAACTGACGTCAAAACTCTATCATCAACCAGAGATCCAATTAGGACTCGAAGACAACTTTCATTTGCTTTGATTTTAGTGTTCCATTTGTTCATGTGCATTTGCGGGGCACAAAAAAAAGAACCAAGCCAATTATCACATAGTTCTTCTCCCTAAACTCCCTTTCCCCACTGTGTCTCACTCACTCAATCAATTGTGTTCCGACCCATTCCTTTACATACACAAGCGCCCGTTAGGCGTACAGAAATACGGTGCGTTCCTAGCTCGACTTATTCCAATTTTTGTTGTTAAAGCCTGAATTCAAAATGGATTAAATACAGTTTCTCAACCATCTACACACAATACCCCATATTGACAGTGAAAATGTTTTTTTGAAATTTAAATGAGATCATTCTGTATTTTTAAAACATGTTTTTACTTTGTCATTATGGGTTATTTTTATTGTGTGTAGATGGGAGGAAAATGTATCTAATCCATTTTGAATTCAGGGTGTAACATAACAAAATGTGGAATAAGTCCAGGGATATAAATAGTTTCTGAAGGCACTGTAAATGCCTATACAAAAGTTTAATCACCAATAGAAAATGGACTGGTTGACTGACTGAAGGAGGGAAACGTGTTCCAACAACGAGCGCTGAAATCATTGCGTCCTGTCTTTTCTGCGTTGGCTACTTTCCGTAGTGCTACTGCCATTTAGAATTGGTTATCCCAGGCCACCATCCCCCTGAACATAGATGGTGAAACTAGAACAAGCGTATTTTCATCAGAATCATTAAGCTTAGGCCTACTCACCAAACGGATGTTGTGGCCTTAGGCCTACTCACCAAACGGATGTTGTGGCTGTAATTCATTCCCATGCAGTGTTCAATGTGGAATTGTTCATCCATTTGTACAATTCCAAAGAACAGGCAGATTAAACTAAATTGAATGTCTGTATATTGAAAATAAGACATGTTTTGGTTTATAACCCTGAACTTTGAACTCGCCAAATTGAGTCCCGTTTTAAATTGTTTTGACTGTTTCAATGATGTATATAAACCCTGGCGATGATGCTATGTATTGGCAACCATCTCTGCAGCACTCCACCAATAAGGCCTTTATTGTAGAGTAGCCAGATGGAAGCCACTCCTCAGTAAAAGGCACATGAAAGCCCACTTGGAGTTGCCCAAAAGGCACCTAAAGACTCTCAGACATTGAGAAACAAGATTCTCTGGTCATTTCTAAAAACCTGTTTTTGCTTTGTCATTATGGGTTATTATGTGTAGGTTGATGAAGGGGGAGGGGACTTTTTAATCAAATTTAGAATCAGGCTGTAACCTAACAAAATATAAATCAAATCAAATGTTATTTGTCACACATACACATGATTAGCAGATGTTAATGCGAGTGTAGCGAAATGCTTCTAGAAAAAGTCAAGGGGTCTGAGTACTTTCCAATGGCACTGTATTACATCGTTTTTTATTATGAAATAGTTGTCTTGACTGTGATAAGGGCTCAGGAAATTAGTGTCTTGTCTGCTTCAAGCAAGTGTCACTGCTGAGGTTACTGCCTTTTTGAAGTTTGTGTTCCATAATATAATGTAACTAGTTGATATTACAGTTTCAATAAATTAGTCTTAAATGGCACTTGTTTTTTTTATTGAATGAATATACACTGATTATACAAATAATTAAAAACACCTGCTCTGGGCCTCCCGAGAGGCGCAGCTGTCTAAGGCACTGCATCGCAGTGCTAGAGGCGTCACTACAGACCCGGGTTCGAGTTCGCAACCGGTTGTGATCGGGAGTCCCATAGGGTGGCGCACAATTGGCCCAGCGTTGTCCGGGTTAGGGGAGGGTTTGGTCGGGGGGCCTTTACTTGGCTCATCGTGCTCTAGCTACTCCTTGTAGCAGGCCAGGCACCTGCAGGCTGACTTCGGTCGTCAGGTGAACTGTGTTTCCTCCGACACATCGGTGCTGTTTGCTTCCGGATTAAGCAGGCGGGTGTTAAGAAGCACGGTTTGGCGGGTCATGTTTCGGGGACGCATGACTCAACCTTCACCTCCCGAGCCCGTTGGTGAGTTGCAGGGGTGAGACAAGATCGAAAAAGGGGGTCTTTCCATGACAGACCGATCAGGTGAAAGCTAGTATCCCTTATTGATGTCACTTGTTAAATCGACTTCAATCAGTGTAGATGAAAGGGAGGAGACTGGTTAGAGAAGGATTTTTAAATCTTGACAATTGAGACATGGATTGTGTTTGTGATATTGAGGGTGAATGGGCAAGACAAAAGATCTAAGTGCCTTTTGAACTGGGTATGGTAGTAGGTGCCAGGCACCTCACATTCAACAGTTTCCTGTGTGTATCAATAATGGTCCATCACTCAAAGGACATCCAGCCAACTTGACACAACTGTGGGAAGCATTGGAGTCAACATGGGCCAGCATCCCTGTGGAAGGCTTTTGACAGCTTGTAGAGTCCTGCCCCAAGAAATTCAGGCTGAAGAGGGGGTGCAACATAATATTAGGAATGTGTTATTTATGTTTGGCATACTCACTGTATATGGGGCAATTTGGATTTGTTATCCTGTAATGGTTATGTTAAATTAGGCGTTGGTGGGATATAGATAAATGCACATGTTTTTTTTCCCAATGCGGGCCTGAGTAAAAATCGTCGGAGTACTCCCAACAGTCAAAAAATGTCAAATGCCTATCCTAGTTCACATACCCCTATCCTGAATACATGTTCTCTCCCTTCCTCTCTGTTCCGCTCCTTGTCCCTCTCTACTCTTCCTCCCAGGCTGGACCGGACCCAGAACCTGCTGTACGAGAGCACCAGGGACTTCCTACAGCTGAAGTTTGAGACGCGGGCCCACGAGAAGGGCTGGATGGTGGAGAAGGACCGGCTGCTGCGGGAGCTGGACTCAACCCAGGACCGTCTGAGGAAAGCCAGTGATGGTCATGGGAGGGAGCAGCCGGGACCAGGATCCAGAGGACACGGCAGCAGCATGGCCCTGCTTCTAACCCAGCCCCAGCCTGACACACAGCACGTCCACAGGGAAGAGCTCAGGGTGGGTAGTGGTACACATGCTTCAGATCAGAGGTCTTACATTATTGGGATCATGTCCCATCCAACACCTCAAATAAAGGAGTCTCTTTTACGTTTTTTATTTTACATTAACAAGTGGTGTTAAAAGCGTTGTTGTGCCTAGGGCTGTTACGGTGACCATATTTCCGACATATTTATGACCGCAGTCAAATTCCACATGACCGTTGAGTCACGGTAACTAGGCTTCTCCAAAACGGTGCTCTGATGCCGCTGATGGTCGTTAGTAGCCTACCAAACTTGCTAATGGCCTGGTACTCAGGGCTCTATTGTCTCTCTAATCACTCTGAAATCAATGCAAATGCAGTCGAAAATCACTTCACGAGTTTGAGCGGAATAGGATCACCTGTTGCCCACCGAGAGCCAGCTCCTCGTAGCTGGTTGATACATGGAATGAAATAAGTGTTATTGTATGCCCATGTTGCACAACATTTCTATATGCTATGCAATTGCGTGAGAAAACCGTTTTAATGGCCTCTATTAAAAAGAGGAGGATCCCATTAGCTTTCTATAGGCTAGGCCTACTATATTTATTTCTCAACATTCCTAATATTAAGCACATTGCGTCGCTTTACAACCGGAGTACCCTACCTACCTGGCTGGCATGAAAATGAACCGTTCGAAAAGCTCCCTTCAATCGGATGACGATAATAGCCCATTCTATATCAAAACTAATGTCACACACATGATTTAGTATATGTAAAGACAACATTACATTTAGAATAGTCTGACGGGTGAGAATATTATCACTTGTTAATGATGCCCAATGTGTGCAGTCAAAGGCAAGAAACAGAGCATGCATTTTGACTTGTTCATATCATAGTCGCCTGCATCATGAAGCCTAGCCCATGGGCCTATATGTTTTGATAAGTTTTGTCTTAGCCTATAGGCCCAAGACTCCTGGAACAGGGTTGGAGAGTCCATAGCTTATAGAGCCTAGTGAAACAAGACCCCTGGAACAGGGTTGGAGAGCCCAGAGCCTAGTGTACCAAGACTCCTGGAACAGGGTTGGAGAGCCCATAGCCTACAGAGCCTCTGAGTGACCATCGAATTCTTGGTTACCTCCCTAACCAAGGTCCTTCTCCGATTTCTCAGTTTGGCCAGGCATCCAGAGCTAGGAAGAGTCTTGGTGGTTTCAAACTTCTTCCATTTAAGAATGATGGAGGCCAATGTGTTCTTGGGGACCTTCAATGCTGTAGCAATGTTTTGGTACCCTTCCCCAGATCTTTGCCTCAACACAATCCTGTCTCGGCGTTCTACGGACAATGCCTTCTACCTTATGGATTGGCGTTTGAACTGACATGCACTGTCAACTATGGGAACTTATATAGACAGGTGTGTGTTTTTCCAAATCATGTCCAATCAATTGAATTTACTACAGATGGACTCCAATCAAGTTGTAGAAACATCTCAAGGATGATCAATGGAAACAGGATGCAGCTGATCTCAATTTCGAGTCTCATAGCAAAGGGTCTGAATACTTATGTAAAGGTATTTGTTTTTTTATTTGTAATACATTTGCAAAAATGTATAACCTGTTTTCGCTTTGTTATTATGAGGTAGAGTGATAGATTTGATTTAATCCATTTTAGAATAAGGCTGTAACGTAACAAAATGTGGGAAAATGGAAGGGGTCTAGATACTTTTCGAATGCACTGTGTATATACAGTGCCTTTGGAAATTATTAAGACCTCTTGACTTTCCACATTTTGTTACGTTACAGCCTTATTCTAAAATGGATTTCCTGTGGTGTTGTTGTGTCCTGCTATTTCCTGTGGCCCCAGACAATGCAGGAAGAGCTGAAGCAGGCCCACCGCCTGGCTGAGATGTACAGGGAGCAGTGTGTTACCCTGGAGACAGACCTGGCTCAGATCAGAGAGGAGGGGGACATGGGCAGGGAGATTTTCAAGGTGTGTGGCCACAAATCCTTACATGATATGAATAATTCTGACTACACCATGTATATTTTGCTAAATTATTGTTTGTGTTATACATTGTGGCGTGTGCGTGTTTACTCCACTGTGTTTTGCTCACCTTTGTGTGTAGGATCGGTCAGACAAGATGGCGAAGCGTCTTCAGATGACGACCCAGCGGTACGAGGCCCTGGAGAAGAGGAGGGCCATGGAGGTGGAGGGCTTCAAGACCGACATCAAACACCTCCGACAGAAACTCAAAGATGTGGAGAAACAGCTTTTCAAGGTAAGTAGGAGGTGAATGTTGTGTACCGATGTGTGTTAGAAGCTAAGTAAACATACAACAGCTATGTGCAGGCTCATGTGTGGGTGTGGTACCTGTGTGTTTCAGGTCACCCTGAACGTGGGCCCGAATCAGGACCTGGCCATCCTACACGAAGTGCGTCAGACCAACGCTCGGACCAAGAAGGTCCAGGGGGAGCTGAAGACCCTGAAGGCCAAGATCTACGGCCTGGAGAACGACCTCCGATACAGCTGAGATTTTTTTAAAGCCCACTGGGGACCAGGGTACTGTTCAGTTGCCCACGCAACAGGAAATGTTTTGAAACTGAATAATTTTGCATTGTTGTTGGACAGTTTAACTTAGGACTCCCTACTCATCATGATCCTGTATTCCCCTTTTGACATGCTAAGTTAGAATTATTATTTTTTTGACACCTGATGATATGAGATGCAGCACATGTGCCTATCTAAAATGTCTCATGATTTAGAACTTTTTTTGTTTGTTTAGGTTTTAGGCCAAGGAGACCTGGGTGTGTATGACATTACATTTTCTATTACATTGATACAGTAATTAAATACAAACAGAACAAGATGAACAATGTGCACATAAAAGTTAATTTTCGACAAACTGGTTTTCTACTACTGATTTATCTATTGTGTGTTGCTATGAAAGACCGAGTGGGTGTTTCATTTTGATCAATAAAGATATTTTATGATTAATTGTAATAACTAGATTGACAATGCATGTTTACACGTCAAATGCACATGTAGGAGAACAAGATACATTAAACATGTTTGATGTTTCCTCTGAACAGAAACAGACCGCAATAAAAATCTCTAAATCGAAACTTTATTTGAGGAAAGAAAGTCCATTGGCTCAATTCGATGTAGACAACGTCACTTCCATAAAAATGAGATGTGCGCAAGCGCGGTATGGGTTGACACCGACGGAAAGCAAGCTTGCCAACGCGTGGCCATCTGTTATTCATATGGCAGCATGCTATCAAGTTTAGAGATGGCACACTTTTCACTTTCTATTGTCGTGTGTGATATAGCTAGCTATGTAGTTCCTATAGCTAGTTAGTGCTTGGTAGTGTAACGTTACTGCTGTTGTTTTTTGTCTGTAGTGATTGTTTTAGCTAACTTAAGCTTGTTAGCTAACGTTAGGGGAAATGGCAGAGTTACTGCAAAGATGTAACGTTTTGAAATTTGGTTGGCGACTCCTGAAGTCAAGTCACGCAGGAGCAGGCAAACGACTGTATATCTCATCACAGAGTTCCAGCAATGTAAGTCGAATGTTTCACTGTTGATTCTGGCTCGTTTATAGTTAGCTGGCTAACTAATTACCGTAATCAAAGTTTGATTCAAAGTGTGGTCACTTCACATTCCAGATAGCTAGCTACAAATCTCCGTTTCAAACGCAGTTTTCCAATCGGGTGACTTTGATAGTGGTTTATGGTGACTTTGATAGATTAGCTAGACAGTTTCCCCTGTGACACCTTTACATTTAGCTGTAGTTAATTAGCCATAGCCCCTGCCAAGCCTGTGTCCTAAAAATACCCCTCCCAACCGGCTGAAACTTGAAGAGCTGGTTGACAGAGACATAAAATAGTTCATGTAAACACACCACTAGGATGCAGTCTGTCTGTCTTTACCTGTCCTGTCCATAGCTTGGACAACCCTTCTACAGAAGGGGACTAGTTCAGGACATTGTTGAGTTGTTTAACTGTTTGGTTGGTCGCTGTGTCACTGCAGACTAATCCCACTACTAACCCACTTTAAAGGCCTACCATAAAGAAGATGAGGGTGGTCTGGTCCAGCATGTAGGCCAAAGGCCTATACACATACAAGGATGCAAGACCATTACCATAAACCATTGTCTCAAAGTCCACTGAAGAAAGGCTGCACGTCACACACCATTAATCTGTCTCCACAGGGCCACAACTTCTTCGGGCTTCTCTTCGACATCGATGGGGTGCTAGTGCGGGGCCGCACACCCATCCCTGCAGCCAAACAGATCTTTAGGAGCTTGGTGGACAGGAAGGGGAAGTACAAAGTGCCTGTGGTGTTTGTGACCAACGCAGGGAACTCTATGAGGCAGACCAAAGCTGAACAACTGTCGCACCTGCTGGAAGTGGAGGTGAGGGATGCGTCATATAGCACTAAACAATCCTGCACTAAAATCTGGGTCATACTGACATGTCTCACCTTCTGGAGGTGGAGGTCAGCGATGCGTTTTGGTCATATTGTAACAAACAATCCTGGACTAACATCTGGGTTATATTGTCATATTGCACCCAACAATGATCCACTAACATCTGGGTCATGTAGCACCCAACAATGATCCACTAACATCTGGATCACGTTGCACCCAGCAATCCTCCACTAACTTCTGGGTCATGTTGCACCCAACAATGATCCACTAACATCTGGATCACGTTGCACCCAGCAATCCTCCACTAACATCTGGGTCATGTTGCACCCAGCAATCCCCCACTAACATCTGGGTCATGTTGCACCCAGCAATCCCCCACTAACATCTGGGTCATGTTGGACCCAGCAATCCCCCACTAACATCTGGGTCATGTTGCACCCAGCAATCCTCTACTAACATCTGGGTCATGTTGCACCCAGCAATCCTCTACTAACATCTGGGTCATGTTGCACCCAGCAATCCTCCACTAACATCTGGGTCATGTTGCACCCAGCAATGATCCACTAACATCTGGGTCATATTGCACCCAACAATGATCCACTAACATCTGGATCACGTTGCACCCAGCAATCCTCCACTAACTTCTGGGTCATGTTGCACCCAACAATGATCCACTAACATCTGGATCACGTTGCACCCAGCAATCCCCCACTAACATCTGGGTCATGTTGCACCCAGCAATCCCCCACTAACATCTGGGTCATGTTGCAGCCAGCAATCCTCTACTAACATCTGGGTCATGTTGCACCCAGCAATCCTCCACTAACATCTGGGTCATGTTGCACCCAGCAATGATCCACTAACATCTGGGTCATATTGCACCCAACAATGATCCACTAACATCTGGATCACGTTGCACCCAGCAATCCTCCACTAACATCTGGGTCATATTGCACCCAACAATGATCCACTAACATCTGGGTCATGTAGCACCCAGCAATCCTCCACTAACATCTGGGTCATGTAGCACCCAACAATGATCCACTAACATCTGGGTCATGTAGCACCCAACAATGATCCACTAACATCTGGATCACGTTGCACCCAGCAATCCTCCACTAACATCTGGGTCATGTTGCACCCAGCAATCCTCCACTAACATCTGGGTCATGTAGCACCCAACAATGATCCACTAACATCTGGGTCATGTAGCACCCAACAATGATCCACTAACATCTGGATCACGTTGCACCCAGCAATCCTCCACTAACATCTGGGTCATGTTGCACCCAACAATGATCCACTAACATCTGGGTCATGTTGCACCCAGCAATCCTCCACTAACATCTGGGTCATGTAGCACCCAACAATGATCCACTAACATCTGGGTCATGTAGCACCCAACAATGATCCACTAACATCTGGATCACGTTGCACCCAGCAATCCTCCACTAACATCTGGGTCATGTTGCACCCAGCAATCCTCCACTAACATCTGGGTCATGTAGCACCCAACAATGATCCACTAACATCTGGGTCATGTAGCACCCAACAATGATCCACTAACATCTGGATCACGTTGCACCCAGCAATCCCCCACTAACATCTGGATCACGTTGCACCCAGCAATCCCCCACTAACATCTGGATCACGTTGCACCCAGCAATCCCCCACTAACATCTGGGTCATGTTGGACCCAGCAATCCCCCACTAACATCTGGGTCATGTTGGACCCAGCAATCCCCCACTAACATCTGGATCACGTTGCACCCAGCAATCCCCCACTAACATCTGGATCACGTTGCACCCAGCAATCCTCCACTAACAGCTGGATCACGTTGCACCCAGCAATCCCCCACTAACATCTGGGTCATGTTGGACCCAGCAATCCCCCACTAACATCTGGGTCATGTTGGACCCAGCAATCCCCCACTAACATCTGGGTCATGTTGCACCCAGCAATCCTCTACTAACATCTGGGTCATGTTGCATCCAGCAATCCTCTACTAACATCTGGGTCATGTTGCACCCAGCAATCCTCTACTAACATCTGGGTCATGTTGCACCCAGCAATCCTCCACTAACATCTGGGTCATGTTGCACCCAGCAATCCTCCACTAACATCTGGGTCATGTTGCACCCAGCAATCCTCCACTAACATCTGGGTCATGTTGCACCCAGCAATCCTCCACTAACATCTGGGTCATGTTGCACCCAGCAATCCCCCACTAACATCTGGGTCATGTTGCACCCAGCAATCCCCCACTAACATCTGGGTCATGTTGGACCCAGCAATCCCCCACTAACATCTGGGTCATGTTGCACCCAGCAATCCTCTACTAACATCTGGGTCATGTTGCACCCAGCAATCCTCTACTAACATCTGGGTCATGTTGCACCCAGCAATCCTCCACTAACATCTGGGTCATGTTGCACCCAGCAATCCTCCACTAACATCTGGGTCATATTGCACCCAACAATGATCCACTAACATCTGGATCACGTTGCACCCAGCAATCCTCCACTAACTTCTGGGTCATGTTGCACCCAACAATGATCCACTAACATCTGGATCACGTTGCACCCAGCAATCCTCCACTAACATCTGGGTCATGTTGCACCCAGCAATCCCCCACTAACATCTGGGTCATGTTGCACCCAGCAATCCCCCACTAACATCTGGGTCATGTTGCAGCCAGCAATCCTCTACTAACATCTGGGTCATGTTGCACCCAGCAATGATCCACTAACATCTGGGTCATGTTGCACCCAGCAATGATCCACTAACATCTGGGTCATATTGCACCCAACAATGATCCACTAACATCTGGGTCATGTAGCACCCAACAATGATCCACTAACATCTGGATCACGTTGCACCCAGCAATCCTCCACTAACATCTGGGTCATGTTGCACCCAGCAATCCTCCACTAACATCTGGGTCATGTAGCACCCAACAATGATCCACTAACACCCAACAATGATCCACTAACATCTGGCACCCAGTAACATCTGGGTCATGTTGCACCCAACAATGATCCACTAACATCTGGCAATCCTCCATAACACGTTAGCACCCAACAGCAATCCTCCACTAACATCTGGGTCATGTTGCACCCAGCAATCCTCCACTAACATCTGGGTCATGTAGCATCCTCCCAACAATGATCCACTAACATCTGGGTCATGTAGCACCCAACAATGATCCACTAACATCTGGATCACGTTGCACCCAGCAATCCCCCACTAACATCTGGATCACGTTGCACCCAGCAATCCCCCACTAACATCTGGATCACGTTGCACCCAGCAATCCCCACTAACATCTGGGTCATGTTGGACCCAGCAATCCCCCACTAACATCTGGGTCATGTTGGACCCAGCAATCCCCCACTAACATCTGGATCACGTTGCACCCAGCAATCCCCCACTAACATCTGGATCACGTTGCACCCAGCAATCCCCCACTAACATCTGGGTCATGTTGGACCCAGCAATCCCCCACTAACATCTGGGTCATGTTGGACCCAGCAATCCCCCACTAACATCTGGGTCATGTTGCACCCAGCAATCCTCTACTAACATCTGGGTCATGTTGCATCCAGCAATCCTCTACTAACATCTGGGTCATGTTGCACCCAGCAATCCTCTACTAACATCTGGGTCATGTTGCACCCAGCAATCCTCCACTAACATCTGGGTCATGTTGCACCCAGCAATCCTCCACTAACATCTGGGTCATGTTGCACCCAGCAATCGTCCACTAACATCTGGGTCATGTTGCACCCAGCAATCCTCCACTAACATCTGGGTCATGTTGCACCTAGCAATCCTCCACTAACATCTGGGTCATGTTGCACCCAGCAATCCTCCACTAACATCTGGGTCATGTTGCACCCAGCAATCCTCCACTAACATCTGGGTCATGTTGCACCCAGCAATCCTCCACTAACATCTGGGTCATGTTGCACCCAGCAATCCTCCACTGACTGGTTCTGTGCTTTACTGATTGTTTTGCTTGTGTTTTCCCCTGCAGGTGTCTCCAGACCAGGTGATGTTGTCCCATAGTCCTTTGCGTATGTTCAGTCAGTATCACAACATGTGTGTGCTGGTGTCAGGACAGGGCCCAGTGCTGGAGGTGGCTCACAAGTATCCTTACTAATCTCCAGGCAGAGCAGTGATCATGGGGGTGACTCTTTCCATGACATTTGAATAGAGGGACATTACCTATGTAACAGAGCAGCAGTGATAATTGGGATGACGACTTGGGAGATGTCTAGGGATATACACAACATTTCAGTAATATAAAAGGTGCTGACTAGCAGTATGTTTTATATAGATTAAGTGTCTCTTGTCCTCTAAAAGGATATCCTTTCACAGCCAACTATGTCAAATGTACACTGGGATCAAAACTGAACACATCTATTGAGCAAACTCAGCACACATTTGTTTTCCTCAGCCATTCAGTAACCCAAGAAATATGAGGTCTTTGTATACATTTGGGCTTAAACTGTTTGGTAAACAGTAGGACAGTTTAAAGGGGAAATCTGCAGTTTAAACAATTACAAAGCCCCCCCATTGTTGCAGTAAACAGCTGAGGGATGTAGTTGGAGAATTATAACCACTCTCAAATTCATAGACATAGTTTTTGATGCAAGGACGGACAATGATGATAAATTCTAGTTTAAGCCATGTTTTGAGGCTTTAGTGTTTGTTTACAATTGCAAAGTTTACAAACATTGGAGTAAAACAAGCCTCTATTTTGGGTTCTCATGGGGTAAGACTGTTGAAATAAGCTCATGAGGTATTTATAAGTAATATTCAATAATCAATGGGTATATCATTCATTTAAAAGTTGAATGATTTAAGTATAAAGTGCAGATTGTCCCTTAAACGGCAGGAATCCTTTTGAAATGATCGTTGTCGTGCTGCCTCTCCCTCTATGAATCTGTTGCATTGTCTTGCTCTGTTTAATGTTCTGTTATTTTCACTTTGACCTTCACCTATCCAACACCAGTCTGGGATTTCAGAATGTTGTGACCATAGACATGCTGAGGGATGCCTATCCGCTCCAGGACATGGTGGATCACAACAGAAGACCCAAAGACATGGTGAGGGTGTAGTTGGAGGAGATAGGGTGTGACTTGGGTTGTGTTCAGCAGGAACAAACTAATAATGGTATGAAAGAGGAGAATGGAGAGCTAAATTGGACATTTATGACCCATCAACTCTTGTGCATTTACCATTTGTATCTCCAGCATGTTTACAGTGTTGAATTATCTTACAGGTTCCACCAAGTAAAGATTTACCCCCGATAGAAGGTAATATATCCAAATAAAACACATTTTGAAACTTACAGAAGATTGATTTTTGACTGACTGTCTTTAACGATTTTTTTTTAGCCATCATTCTATTTGGTGAGCCAGTCAGATGGGAGACCAACCTCCAGCTAATAATGGACGTGCTCTTAACCAATGGGAAGCCTGGGAATGCCCTGACAACACTGCAGTACCCTCACATTCCAGTGTTGGCCTGTAACATGGACCTGATGTGGGTGGCTGAGGCCAAGAACCCCAGGTGGGAACACACGCACTTCCACTCAGAGCATATACCATCAAGGCAATTTAGGTCTTGTAGCCAAATTGTTATAAACAGAACATGTGTGTTGTAAATGTCCCTGTTTGCTAGGTTTGGTCACGGTATGTTTCTGGTGTGTCTGGAGAGTCTGTATAAGAAGGTGACTGGCTGTGAGCTGAAGTATGAAGCTCTGATTGGAAAGCCCAGTGTGGTGACCTATAACTATGCTGAGCTGCTCATCAGACAGCAGGCTGAGAGTCTGGGATGGACTGAACCTGTGGAGAGACTCTACGCCATTGGGTGAGACTGCCTGCCTGGGTTACATACTGTTTACACCATCGGGTGAGACTGCCTGCCCGCCCAGCATAGATACTGTTTTAATTTGTGTATTCCATCTTGACTAACTCAAGCCCCCTTAACTCTCTGCTGTCTCTCCCTCAGTGACAACCCCATGGCAGACATCTACGGTGCCAACCTCTATAACCGCTACCTACAGTCCTGCCACCGCACCCGAGCCCTGATGCAGCTCGGAGGGGGTGAGCCTCAGAGCCAACCCCTGGAGGACCCCCACGAAATGACCTGTGCTGAGATGGGAGGAGTTACAGGGGCATACGGGGGCGAGGAGCCCCTCCCTGTGGGGTGCAGCTCCATCCTGGTGTGTACAGGGGTGTACAGCCGGGACCAGCAGGAACTGCCCCCTGACCCCAGGCATTCTGTTACAGAGCATCGGATCTTCCACGGTCACAGGGACTTCCGCTTTGACCCCAACCTGACCCAGCCATCCTTCATGGTGCAGGATGTGAAGGAGGCTGTGGAGCTGGTGTTCCAGCAGGAGGGATGGCCTCTGGAGTAGGGGCCCGAGTCTCAATACTGCCCTGTCCCCTGGTCACAGCACTGCTCTGTCCCCTGGTCACAGCACTGCTTGCCAAGTCAATTAACAGCAGCTCAATGTCTGGGTCTCTGAGGCTTTGTTTACACAGGCAGCCCAATTCTGATTTATTTTCTTATCTTTTTCAGAGCTGATCCGATTGGTCAAAAGACAAATGAGTGTCAAGAAAATCTAAATTGTGCTGCCTGTGTAAACAGCCTCTCTTTGGTTAGGACAGGGTCTAATAGTTGACATAGACCCCTCTGTGACCAAGAAACCTCTAAACGTCCTCCTCAACCGCCTCACTCGGCCATGCTAGTACAGTCACTCATACAGCGAATTACATCACACGTCTAGAATGTCCGTGCACATTGACCATACTGTACTGCCATTGAGATTTCCCTAACTTTTACAATTCTGTTACGTGTCCTGTTCTACGGAGTGTAGAATGCTGACTATACCTGCCAAGTTCCGTGCACGAGCATTGCAAAATGAATGTATGCATGTTATTCAATAATTTCATCCAAACTGCACGCGGGTGTCTGCGTAGTCAGGTACTAAGAATAGAACTTTCAACTCACTGAATGTGA
This sequence comes from Oncorhynchus nerka, assembly GCF_034236695.1. NCBI lineage: Eukaryota > Metazoa > Chordata > Actinopteri > Salmoniformes > Salmonidae > Oncorhynchus > Oncorhynchus nerka. The sequence continues at coordinate 14,771,220 of NC_088412.1, read as the reverse complement.
GGTTAACTAGGTTTCCCCTTTTGTGTTTTAATTGTCGACTTTTGTATTTCAAATGTGTCAATTCTACCATGATCCACAAAAAAAAAATACCTCATTTATTTTTGCGTAAACTAACCCAATATTTATTTCCCAGAACAAATTGGCTAGCGAAATGTTTCATGTGTTTCGACCTGTCCCCAAATGAATATAATTGATTTTGGTATTTTAATCTGCGTGTCATGAACGCGTCTGGTGGGGAGAAACAAAATCAACATGTGCACGATGATGTAATGCTGTCTGTTGTGGCTATCATGACTGTTTTTGGCTTGATGAATAATATTCTTAGTGGACTGAATACATAAAATACACTGATAGGCCATTTTACTTTACTGTGATGGGTTAGCTTTTACAATATATTTGTCTGTCTGCCATGCTATCCAGACTTGTTACAGGAACAACTTCATGCAAGTGACCAGTTTTAAGTCCAGGAATGTTCTTTGATGCAAGGCTAGTTGTTCCATTTACCATGAACTAAACAGGTGCTACATATCTGGCTGTGTTCAAGTAAGGTTTGTAGCGTCTTTCAATAGCCATTAGCATGTGAAGGCAGGCCATTGTGGGGATGTAAAGCATTTTGTGGTATTTAAAAAATATATATTTTTATGTGATTGTTATGGAGTGTTTTATGCAGGGATGTCAACATTTTTAGCTATGTTCAATTGGTCAAAGGTTCTGAGGGAAAGATGTGATTGTGGAATTGTCATAAATGCAACACTGTATTTGACAAATTGAAGGACAATAAAGCTTTCACTGAAACCAGTCTCTCTTCCCCCCCGCGTCGTGGAAATTCAGTACTGAGAGAGACTTGGTAATTTCTTCAAACAATCATCTTTATTTAATATGGATTAATTATTGCAATAATGAGACTGTTAGGCTGAATCATACAGACAATGCAGTTCATATAGCTAATACCCAGAACGCTTGGTTCCACCCCTCCACTATATTTGGGGGGGGGGGACCATGAGCCACTTTGGGCTCATCCTGTCTTTATTTTCTGCTGGCGTTATCTTAACCCCCTGACCCTGGCCTAATTTCCCAGGCCAGGATGTTTAAGAACCATTGAGGCCTTTATTCTACTCCTAACAGTTACAACCTCCCCACATCCTGTCCCTGGAAGGCCAGCTGTAGGCTTTATCTCCGGGAAGCTAGAGTGGACACCATAACACTCAGCATAAGGTGAATACATAATTCCCCCCCATATACAATAAACCACAGGTGGCAAGGGATACTTAACATTAAATACTGGTAACAAGTGTTTGACTACTGGCAGCCATGTTTAAACTACTGGAAAACTCAGTGGCAGTGATAGTCGCCATTATCAGTAGAGTACTCATATCACATCCACACAATATAGTACACTCATCCCCTATCCCGAAGCACACTTCTTGACAGCACCTGTAAAAGTAAGCAGTCAAAAACGAGTGGGCTTTGTGGCTTTACATCTACAAGGGACTGTAGGCGATGTTGATTCCAAGTTATCAGCACCACAAACCCTCTCCCACGCTTCCTGTCAATTCTCTCAACAACATGACTCCCTGTTTGTAGGATCGGCGCCATGGATTGGATGGGAGTTTGGGAAGAAGTGTGGGGAGGCCTTTGAGTGTTGGTCTGTGAGCGCGAGGCCGTTCCTCACCATCAGCTCCCGGGCCATGAGCATGAAGGCTGCCTCCACATTCTGGGCCTCCTTCGCAGAGGTCTCCAGGGCGGCCAGCGCACCCCGCCCCTCAGCCAGGGTACAGGCATCCTCAAACAGCACCTGTCTCTCCGCCTGCCGGTCTGACTTGTTTCCTAGGAGAGAAGAGAAAAGGAAGTTACAGAAGGAAATTTGTCTTTCTATTTTAGTTTCTGTTGATGAACGTTTGGAAGAAAGTTGGTGTCAAGACATTTCTCTCACCCGTCAGAAGATAAGCACCACATCTGTTATGTCATTAACAACTTAAGTAGGCTTTTTAACAGAGTTTATATAAAACCATGTGTTTCCTGTGTCCCTCCCACCCACCAATGAGGATGAGCACAATGCTTGCAGCCCCGTCTTGTTCCACTTCCTGGATCCAGTGTGTCAAAGAGTCAAAGGTTGGCCGGCGTGTGATATCGTAGGCCACTATGGCGCCGTGGGCACTGCGGTAATAACTCTGGGTGATTGAGCGGAAACGTTCCTGTCCAGCTGTGTCCCACACCTGCAGCTGAGGAGACAAGACGACACACACTTCAGCCGGAGAAAACACACACACACTACACTAATTCCTTACACACACACACACACTCAGCTAAGGAACAAAGTGTCCGTTGAAAACCCACCCCTAGCACCTTCCCCAAGATCGGTGTAAGCATGGAGAACATTCCCCTAAGCACATTGGAAGGCCAGCTGGAGACGTCACCATATTGCTTACACCTATCCAGTCACTTCGGCAAACACTTAACAGGGAAGGGACTGTGGGTTGTTTATTTACTTCCATACATCACTGTGGAGGAGAAACTGGTACAGGGAGGTTTGTCACTAATTTATGGACAAGATGTTAAGGTCCAAAGTCATCTCCCTTCCCTTTTTCAAATACACAGAGAAACATGCACCTAGGAAAACACTTACACTGTTCATACACTCAATTGTAGTCATTTGGCGTACACCCAGAAAATACACAGCAGAAACAACATCACATATAACATGTTATTCTTCAATGTGCTGGAACTTTTTATTTACATTTACGATAGGTTGTAGTCATTTGGCGTACACCCAGAAAATACACAGCGGACGGTCAAATGTTAGTTAGGTCATCCCTGCTCTTTTGACTACGAATACAGCAGAGGCAGAAGGATTTGCACTGTGTAAAGACAGTTGCGCTAGCAAGGCCTATTGACCAAACTGAAATAATGACACAGCTAAGACATGTCCTGTACTTATTATTGATTATCCTAGAAAAATAGAGAATGTACACATGCACCTTACCTTGACATTCCTGCCATTGATGAGCATGGTTCTGACGGTGAAATCCACTCCGATAGTGTTCTGCTGTTTCTCCATGAAGACACCAGACTTAAATCTCTGGACCACACAGGTCTTCCCCACGTCTGAGTCTCCCACCAGGACAATCTTAAAAAGGAAGTCAAAGGAGTCGTCCTGCTCCGGCACAGAGGACTGCATGGTAAGGGATCACCACAGGGCCAGTCAGACACCACTAAACTAGGGCCAGGCTGACATGCCCTGCAGCAGTGACAGAACTGGTTCTCTACTCTGTATGTTGTTAGATGCATCAATAACAGTTGAAACTGTTGACAGAAATTGGTCACATCCTACTCAGAAACATGGGGAGAACTCTTCCTCAAGAGGAGCTTAAGAAGTACATGAATATTTCATACTTGGAACTGTGCCCTTTTTACTTATTCAGTCTTGGGGAACTGAATAAACAAAACAAAAAATGGTAGTTACACAGAAAATACGTTGCTGAAGAAGTATTGAAGATAAGGCTTCAGTAGTCTATATCCTCTACAAGTGTTCCCTACTCGGCACCTCTTCAGGTATTTCCTCAGGTTCAGAGTTCATTAGACACTAAATAAAATGTTGACCTCCAACAGATTCCGTCACAGTAGAAACAATATAACATATTGTTTCACAATATATCACATATAACATGTTATTCCTCAATGTGCTGGAACTTTTTATTTACATTTAGGATAGGTTGTATACATTCAAATCACTCACATTCTTTGTGCTCATTCATCCAACTGCTTCCCTGTGAAGTTAGTGTACTTATGCCTCTCCTACCATATCCCTCTCTCTACTCTGTTGTTCTCCCCACTCTCATTGGTTCACAGACTACTAAGGTACCCCCCTACCATTCCTGGCAGGTGCAAATTTCAGATGCCTGGCCACCTGCACCGCTGCATCATGGGAATTGTAGTTTTCTAGGCAAGGTCCAGGGTCTGTGAGGACAGGAAGGAGGGATTAGTCAGTGAGAAGTGTCTTGTTTATCAAGAAATCACATCTAAGACTTGTCTCTGGGTGCTTACAAGGCTCACTACTGTAGGTACACATCCTTCAGCAGAGGGAATCACTGTAGCTGCTCCTGGAGAAATGGAAACACAACTCTTTTGTCTCGACAGGTGTCATTTGGACCCCAGCTGCATATAACACACTGAGAAACACACACAGGAAGAAAGAGACACATGGGCTGCCCCTCTATCACTATTTGCCACCTCCTGACTACCGTCAACTAACACTTTCCAGTGCATTCAGAACCACATGACAAAGGCTAAATCTAGAGCAGGCAAAAACACAAGACAAACACAGGCATTTACCAGTAGATCAGATAGATTGTAACTTCCATCAAAGTAATTGTCTGCATCATTTCCAATACTGTATATATACATAAATATATATTTCCCTTAGTTATTTTCCCCAAAACCTACCACCCTCCCCTAATTGGAGTACACTAATGGACAACAACACTTAGGCTTCTACATCCAGCTTATACATTCTATATACATTTTACGGAAACAGTATATTTGACAAAAGTTATATTTTGTTTGTTTTTAATCCCATTCTTTAGCTACCCTCAACCCCTCCCATCTATATCTGACGAGCATCTAGTTTTGATTTCTATTTGCCATATATTTTTAACTGTGTTGTTTAACAAAAGTTCTGAACCCATTAACGTTAACGGGCCCAGTATATTTTACATTAGTTATCTTGTTGTTTTTAGACATCTTGTTAATGAGGGCTGATTTAATTTTCTCTGTATAATGAATCCATTTGACCTCAATCCATACAATGACCTCACAGGGAGATGTTAAGAGTTTACTGTTCTGGAAGTCAGAGACCCCCTCTTCTTCCTCTCTCTACCCACACACTGGTTCGTTGACATCTCAGCCCACAGAAGCACATGGCAAAGCTGGACACAGAACAATGCATGTGAGTGTGGAAGGCACTGTGCACCATGGCTGGCCACCAGTTTGTTCTTCTGTGTGTGTGTCACATGATGGTTCCACATTAAGCACTGTAGCCTGAGAAATGTTTATCTTTCACCATATCTCCTGTTATTGGCTACACACACACACATCCTACTATTGACTACATGCACACAAACACCCACCCAATGACACCGTATCTCCTGTTATTGGCTACACACACACACATCCTACTATTGACTACATGCACACAAACACCCACCCAATGACACCGTATCTCCTGTTATTGGCTACACACACACACATCCTACTATTGACTACATGCACACAAACACCCACCTAATGACACCATATCTCCTGTTGTTATTATTGACTACATGCACACAAACAATGACACCACATCCACACATCCTACTATTGACTACATGCACACAAACACCCACCTAATGACACCATATCTCCTGTTATTGGCTACACACACACACATCCTACTATTGACTACATGCACACAAACACCCACCCAATGACACCGTATCTCCTGTTATTGGCTACACACACACACATCCTACTATTGACTACATGCACACAAACACCCACCTAATGACACCGTATCTCCTGTTATTGGCTACACACACACACATCCTACTATTGACTACATGCACACAAACACCCACCCAATGACACCGTATCTCCTGTTATTGATTAATATTCTGTTAGCATTTTTTTAAGTTAAGCGAGCTTAAATGGAACTTCTTTCCCTTTTTAATGAATCTTTTTTTGTAAGGGTATTCTGACCTTGAATTTTATTATGGACAAAGCATGTGCCAGCCAGGTATTCGTTTGGGGTGGAGCTTGCAGACATTGAGGTGTGGCAGAGATGTGTCTACAGATACGCTGTATTCTGACCTTGACTTAATTCCCTCATAATTAGCATTCTCCACGAAGTGTATATGACACAATGACAACCATAAACAAGGTGAAGACCGTTATGTTACCTCGTGGGCAGCCGGGTGCCTTGGGACTGGGTCGACTCTTGTCCTGAGCACAAAGCCATTTCTTAAACTTCCCCTCTGCTCTCTGTCTGCGCTCCCTCTACTGGCTGCCTCCTACTGTTACAACACAAGCACTCCAACCTCAGTACTGGAACATCTCATACTAGTTTCCATGGAAACCAAAGTTATGTTGTCAGAAACATTCAAACCCTAGTTCAAATGAACATTTACAGGATTTGCCTTACGTTAATTCAGTTCCACGAGTTCATATCAACTTGTATTCAGAGTAACAAACTGCTGTTTGCTTCAATAACATGGTTTAGTTGTGTGTTGTTGCTGATTAGTTAGCATGAGGAGAGAGAAAATGGGAATATTTAGCAAATGGCTAGCATGTCGATCTCTTCTAACAACTGCAGGCTAATGTAGAGTGCAAAGCAACAAATCATTTCCAAGATTTTCATTAGTTTTCCTCTTTTTCCATTCTTACAGTTAACGGTTCTGAATAATTATGTGAATAATTCCACAAGGCTCCTGTTAAGGAACCTACATTCTCTGTATTTTCTCCAGGTTCTTCCTCTGTCACCACTCTCTGTACTTCTCCTCTGCTTTCTTTTCAATCTCCCTCTGCATCTCCTTCTGCTCCTTGCTCTCTTTCAGCTGTTTCTCCTGGAGATGGCAAACAACAACACAAAAATGACTCCCGCCTTTAGGTGCCCAGATACTGTACGCATTAGAAAGCACACAAACTGCACGGTTCCTCTCTTGGATTGTGTTAATAACTGGGTGAAGAAGGGGGCTCTTCATCTGCAGCCTCTCCTGAATCTCCTCCTCCACCACCTTCTTCAACTACTGCTCCCTCTCCTGTTCCTCATTCCTCTCCTTCAGTAGGCGCTCCATGTGGAGACATTTGCGACCCTAATTTACAGAACTGAAAATATCAATATTTATCAACAACTAAATGATCAAATTCTGACTCAAATGCAAACAGGAGTTGCCGAACCGAAGAAGAAACTAAAAAGATATGCCAGTACACCTCCTCTGCATTCTTTTTGCTCCTATTTGGCTTTGTTGACCAGCCACCTCTCTCATGCAGAGAGAGAGATGCCTCTGGATCCTCTGCCTCGGTCACTGCTGTCCTCTCTGGGGGCTTCTGTGGTGGATCATGTTTCCATGGCAAAAATCAAAACACGAAGCAGACAGACTCTTTGGTCCTGCTTGCTGTATGTAAAATATTGTGTGCTATAGCTTGGAAAATAAATACATTTAACTCTGGATGACAACATAATGCTTTTTGTTTCCAACATTAGGGTTGTTTTCCTAAAGAAGTTATATCCACTTCATGTATAGTTTCCTTGCCACGATACTAACGAGTATCGCGACACTGGTATCGTCCCGGCCCTAATGGATTGCTGTCATACGTTATCCATATACTGCTTACAGAGTAAGGAAACCAATGTCACATTTTGTAATTTGGGTGAACTATCCCCTTACTTGTTGATGAGGGGATCAACCCTAGCTAAACAGCAGGTGGTGCTAATGACAATTTAGCTCATATTCTGCTTAGACAAGTTGGGTAATACTGCTCTTGTACACCAACCATATCTAATGGGTGAGAGGGGTCTGGTGTTTTTACTCTGTGTGGCTGAGGTGTCTATCTGATGGGCGTGGTGAGCTGCAGACAGGTCCTCATCACTCTCATAGCTGTCGTGGTAGTAAATGGGGGAGAGCAGAGGGTAGGTGGCATCGCGTGTCGAGTCATAGTCCACACTTTTGGATCGGTGCAGTTCCCTGCCACTGTTCTGGTACATCTTCAGAGGAGTTCAGCTTACACTCTTGGAAGCGGAGGCAGGGAAGCTTGACATCTTCCCCCCTGTTATCATACAAACAAATGACTTGAGCTAAGAAAGAGCACAAGCCATTTTTTATTTTGTGGATCCTCTTGCTGATGTTTAAACAATTTGATAAAATATAGATGTCAGCAACAAAGCAAATCTATGCAAAGGGGATCCTAAAACTGAACAGCAACTCCTATGAACAGCCGTAATTAATGTTTGTCTAGCGACCATCATGTACATGGCTACTTGAATGTTTACATACCAGACAGCCAAATCAGAGCTTCAAAGACCCACCAGCTTGACCACACATTAGTAAAGTTATCCAAGCTATTTGCAGGGCTGAGCAGCCCTAGCAAGCCTAGCAGACTGTTGTTGAACATGTTTAGGATTAATTACTGTAAAAGGCTCAGACAGCTAATCCTCTGGCACTAGCTTCCCTTGGCTAGTTAGCTATCTAGCCAGTTAGCAAATGAGCTAGTTACTAAGCTAGTTAGCTAGCTATGCATGCAATTTTCTGCTTTGCTTTGTCTCAGCCTCCAGTATCTATGCTGCAATAGTCTATGTACCAGGGGGCTAGGGTCAGTCTGTCCAATCTGGTGTCCTGTGTGAATTTAAGTATACTCCCTCTAATTCTCTCAGGACCTGAGCCTAGGACCATGCCTTAAGACCACCTGGCCTGATGATTCCTGGCTATCCCCAGTCATGCTGCTGCTCCAGTTTCAACTGTTCTGCCTGCAGCTATGGAACATTGAACTGTTCACCGGACGTGCTACCTTGTCTGTTGCACCCTCTACAACAACTGTGATTATTATTTGACCCCGCTGGTCATCTGTTACAGATACAGGTATCCTGTAGGTGTTTTTTTCCCCGTTCTGCCCTAGTCACAGGTGGCAGTCATCAGTCGCCAATCAGTCATCAATCTAAAGACACACCTCCTCCTTTTCCCTTACCCAATCACATTCCCTTTCCCTTGGTTTAAAAACTCTCTCTCTCTTTCTCTTTGGATTGAGCTATTATCTCTTTTTGTTTTGGTGCCTACATCTCACTTTGTCTGTTAACTTGTGAGTATGTATGGTTGTGTTGAATGACTGTTTGTTGGTGGGAAAAGGGGATACCAAGACAAGTGGGCATACATTACCTGTAGGAAAACATTGTCTAAGAATCCTAGTTAGAACTGGGCGGACCACCCACTGTATTTTATTGGTTAGTTAGCTAGCGGTTATCGAAGCAAGTAAGACTAGCTTGTTTTTTTTGTTGATATTTATTATTTCTTTCCTTGGGTCCAGCTCAGCCCCTTTTTCCCACACCCCATTTACCGTGTGTTTAAAATAAACCCGACGTGTTTGACTGTAATTCAAAAATATTTTTTGAAATATGTAACTTTCACACATTAACAAGGCCAATACAGCAAATGAAAGAAACTTCTTGTTAGTCTACCCATCGTGTCCGATTTCAAAAATGCTTTACAGCGAAAGCACAACATATGATTATATTAGATCACCGCCAAGTCAAAAAAACACACCAGCCAAATATAAGTCACAAAAAGCAGAAATATAGATACAATTAATCACTAACCTTTGATGATCTTCATCAGATAACACTCATAGGACATCATGTTACACAATACATGTATGTTTTGTTCGATAATATGCATATTTATATCCAAAAATCTCAGTTTACATTGGCATATTAAGTGCAGTAATGTTTTGATTTCAAAACATCCGGTGATTTTGCAGAAATATTCATAATAAACATTGATAAAAGATACAAGTGTTATTCACAGAATTAAAGAGACTTCTCCTTAATGCAACCGCTGTCAGATTTCAACAACAAAAAATGACATAAAAAGCATAATCTGAGAACGGCGCTCAGAGCCCAATCCAGCCAGAGAAATATCTGCCATTTTGAAGTCAACAGAAGTTAGAAATAACACTATAAATATTCACTTACCTTTGATGATCTTCATCAGAAGGCACTCCCAGGAATCCCAGTTTGACAATAAATGACTGATTTGTTCCATAAAGTTCCATAAAGTCCATTTCTGTCCAAATGACTTGTTGTTAGCGTGTTCAGCCCAGTAATCCATCTTTATGAAGCGCGAGCACTTCGTCCAGACAAAAACTTGAAAAGTTCCATTACAGGTCGTAGAAACAAGTCAAACGATGTATGGAATCAATCTTTAGGATGTTTTTAACATGAAACATCCATAATGTTCCAACCGGAGAATTCCTATGTCTGAAGAAAAGCTATGTATCTAAAAATACACTGCTCAAAAAAATAAAGGGAACACTAAAATAACACATCCTAGATCTGAATGAATGAAATATTATTATTAAATACTTTTTTCTTTACATAGTTGAATGTGCTGACAACAAAATCACACAAAAATGATCAATGGATATCAAATGTATCAACCCATGGAGGTCTGGATTTGGAGTCACACTCAAAATTAAAGTGGAAAACCACACTACAGGCTGATCCAACTTTGATGTAATGTCCTTAAAACAAGTCAAAATGAGGCTCAGTAGTGTGTGTGGCCTCCACGTGCCTGTATGACCTCCCTACAACGCCTGGGCATGCTCCTGATGAGGTGGTGGATGGACTCCTGAGGGATCTCCTCCCAGACCTGGACTAAAGCATCCGCCAACTCCTGGACAGTCTGTGGTGCAACGTGGCGTTGGTGGATGGAGCTAGACATGATGTCCCAGATGTGCTCAATTGGATTCAGGTCTGGGGAACGGGCGGGCCAGTCCATAGCATCAATGCCTTCCTCTTGCAGGAACTGCTGACACACTCCAGCCACATGAGGTCTAGCATTGTCTTGCATTAGGAGAAACCCAGGGCCAACCGCACCAGCATATGGTCTCACAAGGGGTCTGAGGATCTCATCTCGGTACCTAATGGCAGTCAGGCTGCCTCTGGCGAGCACATGGAGGGCTGTGCGACCCCCCCAAAGAAATGCCAACCCACACCATGACTGACCCACAGCCAAACCGGTCATGCTGGAGGATGTTGCAGGCAGCAGAACGTTCTCCACGCCGTCTCCAGACTCTGTCACGTCTGTCACGTGCTCAGTGTGAACCTGCTTTCATCTGTGAAGAGCACAGGGCGCCAGTGGTGAATTTGCCAATCTTGGTGTTCTCTGGCAAATGCCAAATGTCCTGCACAGTGTTGGGCTGTAAGCACAACCCCCACCTGTGGACGTCGGGCCCTCATACCACCCTCATGGAGTCTGTTTCTGACCGTTTGAGCAGACAAATGCACAGTTGTGGCCTGCTGCAGGTCATTTTGCAGGGCTCTGGCAGTGCTCCTCCTGCTCCTCCTTGCACAAAGGTGGAGGTAGCGGTCCTGCTGCTGAGTTGTTGCCCTCCTACGGCCTCCTCCACGTCTCCTGATGTACTGGCCTGTCTCCTGGTAGCGCCTCCATGCTCTGGACACTACGCTGACAGACACGGCAAAACTTCTTGCCACAGCTCGCATTGATGTTCCATCCTGGATGAGCTGCACTACCTGAGCCACTTGTGTGGGTTGTAGACTCCGTCTCATGCTACCACTAGAGTGAAAGCACCGCCAGCATTCAAAAGTGACCAAAACATCAGCTAGGAAGCATAGGAACTGAGAAGTGGCCTGTGGTCACCACCTGCAGAAACACTCCTTTATTGGGGGTGTCTTGCTAATTGCCTATAATTTCCACCTGTTGTCTATTCCATTTGCACAACAGCATGTGAAATTTATTGTCAATCAGTGTTGCTTCCTAAGTGGACAGTTTGATTTCACAGAAGTGTGATTGACTTGGAGTTACATTGTGTTGTTTAAGTGTTCCCTTTATTTTTTGAGCAGTGTATATATATTTCGATGCATGCCAGCAAAGTCACTACACACACAACACTAAACAATACATGAATTGCACTATAACGGTGACAAACTGTGCCCACAAACTGTTAGGGCCTACATAAAGCTGTCCCAACACCTTACCACTGCTACACCTGCCTATCAGCGGAGCCTTGTCTGGCAGCGAATCAGTTCATTCAGCCTCATTTACTGCCTTTTAGAAAACATAGCTGATATGGCTGACTTGCTTAAACAAATGCGGTTTCTACTGACAATTGAGATGTACAAACTATGGCATAAGTGGACGATGAGCAGATATGAGGCAATCTGTAATTTCGATTAAGATATTCATAAGCGAGCTAGGACGGACATAGGCAATATAACTATTTGTTCAGCACTTTTTAAATGTACAGCGACAGAATTCAGAACATGGGCCGTTCTAACAATATTCTCCCTGTACAGAACTGTAGGATGAATAAAGGTGGCATATCAGCAGACAATTAAATCTCTTACAATATTCAATGATGACATTCCTCTAAAACAGGCAATAGGCTACATGTGCACCACCAAGTCAGAACATTAGGCTAAATTATGAGGGGAAAATATACCAAATTATAAGGGTGAGGCACATGTGCTACTAACAGCATACAATTAGTATTACTTTCTTAGCTACAGTAAACATATCTCCCTGGCATACTACATAATTTATGCTGCAGCAAATACATTTTTGGCCATCCTTCGTGGGCAAATTTTGTCATCAAAGTCTGTTACTCCCTGGATTTACGGTGCTTTCAAGACAATTTATTTTTGTTCACCTTTATTTAACTAGACAATGACTAACACCTGCCTCTGATTGAGAACCATATCAGGCCAAACATAGAAATAGACAAACTAGACACACAACATAGAATGCCCACTCAGACCACACCCTGACCAAACAAAACATAGAAACATACAAAGCAAACTGTGGTCAGGGTGTGACAGTACTGGCTGACGACTCTGGCAGATCCTGGCTGAATGGCGGCACTGGCGGCCCCTTGCAGACTGGCGGCTCCTTGCAGACTGGCGGCACTGGCGGCTCCTTGCAGACTGGCGGCTCAGGACAGACGGGAGACTCTGATGGCGCTGGGCAGACGGGTAGCTCAGGCGGCGCTGGGAAGACTGGAGACTCCGGCAACACTGGAGAGGAGGAAGGCTCCGGCAGCACTGGACAGGCGGGAGCACCTGTAGGGATGAGACGGAGAGACAGCCTGGTGCGGGGGGCTGCCACCGGAGGGCTGGTGCGTGGAGGTGGTACCGGATAGACCGGACCGTGCAGGCGCACTGGAGCTCTTGAGCACCGAGCCTGCCCAACCTTACCTGGTTGAATGCTCCCGGTCGCCCTGCCAGTGCGGCGAGGTGGAATAGCCCGCACTGTGCTGGCGAACCGGGGTCACCATGCGTAAGGCTGGTGCCATGTATGCCGGCCCAAGGAGACGCACTGGAGACCAGATGCGTAGAGCCGGCTTCATGGCACCTGGCTCGATGCCCACTCTAGCCCGGCCGATACGCGGAGCTGGTATGTACCGCACCGGGCTATGCACCCGCACTGGGGACACCATGCGCTCCACAGCATAATACGGTGCCTGCCCAGTCTCTCTCACCCTCCGGTAAGCACAGGAAGTTGGCACAGGTCTCCTACCTGGCTTCGACACACTTCCTGTGTGCCACCCCCCAAGAAATGTTTGGGGCTGACTCTCGGGCTTCCATCCACGCCATGCTGCCTCCTCATACCAGCGCCTCTCCGCTTTCGTCGCCTCCAGCTCTTCCTTGGGGCGGCGATAATCTCCTGGCTGTGCCCAGGGTCCTTTACCGTCCAAGTCCTCCCATGTCCATTCCTCTTTGCGCCGCTGTTGCTGTTGCCCGTTACCACGCCACTTGGTCCTGTTTTGGTGGGTGGTTCTGTAACGGGAGAGGCGGACCAAAATGCAGCGTGGTTGAAGTTCATGTTTTTTAATAAGAAAACTAAACATGAACATAATACAAAACAATAACCGTGGAAAACCCGAAACAGCCCTATCTGGTGCAACAAAGACAGGAAACAACCACCCACAAAACCCAACACAAAACAGGCTACCTAAATATGGTTCCCAATCAGAGACAATGACTAACACCTGCCTCTGATTGAGAACCATATCAGGCCAAACATAGAAATAGACAAACTAGACACACAACATAGAATGCCCACTCAGATCACACCCTGACCAAACAAAACATAGAAACATACAAAGCAAACTATGGTCAGGGTGTGACAATGACGGCCTACCCCGGCGACGCTGGATCAGTTGTGCGCCACCCTATGGGACTCTCAATCACAACCAGATGTGATACAGCCTGGATTTGAACTAGGGACTGTAGTAACACCTCTTGCACTGAGATGCAGTCCCTTAGACTGCTGCACCACTCGGGGACCAACAACTGGGAACTTAAAAAAAACAAAACAAGGTTGTATCATGATGTAAGTGATCTTCAGGTCAGAACTCTAGAAAGAGGCCTGAACTTGGAATTTGGAGTTGGATGACAGTTCAAAACTTATTTTCCCAGTCAGAGTTCCCAGTTGTCTTGAACACACTGAAGTCTGAGAGATTTCACAGTTCCCAGTTGTCTTGAACACACTGAAGTCTGAGAGATTTCACAGTTTCCAGTTGTTTTGAACACGGCAGAAATCATGTTGGATCGACAGCATGGCCAATGTTGAATGTTTATCCTTTTAAGCTTGGAAAAGAGACCCATAAACACAGATTTCGACCGCACACCCACCCAGTCTACTGAATAGCAGGCTAGTGATTGCTTTGCTTGCAGTTATTATTTAACTAGGCAAGTCAGTTAAGAACAAAGTCTTATTTACAATGATGGCCTAGGAACAGTGACCCCTTGTTCAGGGACAGAACGACAGATTCTTACCTTGTCAGCTTGGGGATTCGATCTAGCAACCTTTCACTTACTGGCACCACAATCTGCCATCCCGAATCGGTTAGCCACTGATTCCTTCCAAACCACTCACTGTTGAATTTCCAACTTGTTGTGTAATGTTTATGTCCAATGGTCAGTGAGCACTGATACGTTTTACCTATAATTTATCTTTATATGACAAGGATTGAAAAGGATTTGCCAGTAGATTGTCGACTTGATTCATGATGATGACTGCTAGCTTTTGTTAGCTAAGATTTTGAAAGTATGATGTTGACATAATGAGTCTAATCAAAGCTACGGTAGATATAGCGTGATTTGACATCATTATATCTGTGGCCAATGACCTTGGGTCTTCTTGGTTGGGCACTTCTAATGTAACTGTATGGCAGCACCCAATGGGCTTGACTTTTCGATTTGGCTGTGACAGAACACTAAGCCAATCATGGCTGCCCCACCACCACAGAAAGCACTGAGCTAGGCTGAAACACCTGTATTTTGGAGCAGGAAGGTGCCAAGATGGCGGCTTGAAAAGACGTTTTTTTACCGAGCTCCGTAACCAAACTTCAGAAAGATTGTGAAAAAAACAAGTTTACAGTCATTACTATTTTTATTTGTTCAAGATATAAGACCTTTCCTGTTACTGGAATAATAATTGGATAATTTATTTCGGCATGTCCATGCAAAGGAAAAAGTTGAAAAAAGTGTGGAAAAGGTGGAAAAGAATAACAATCTCTACCATAGACGTCTCACTGATCTGGAACAATACACAAGAAGATGGAACCTGAGACTACGGCTTGCCAGAGGTGGAGAATGAAGATGGAACCTGAGACTCTACGGCTTGCCAGAGGTGGAGAATGAAGATGGAACCTGAGACTCTCTTGCCAGAGGTGGAGAATGAAGATGGAACCTGAGATACGGCTTGCCAGAGGTGGAGAATGAAGATGGAACCTGAGACTCTACGGCTTGCCAGAGGTGGAGAATGAAGATGGAACCTGAGACTCTACGGCTTGCCAGAGGTGGAGAATGAAGATGGAACCTGAGACTCTACGGCTTGCCAGAGGTGGAGAATGAAGATGGAACCTGAGACTCTACGGCTTGCCAGAGGTGGAGAATGAAGATGGAACCTGAGACTCTACGGCTTGCCAGAGGTGGAGAATGAAGATGGAACCTGAGACTCTACGGCTTGCCAGAGGTGGAGAATGAAGATGGAACCTGAGACTCTACGGCTTGCCAGAGGTGGAGAATGAAGATGGAACCTGAGACTCTACGGCTTGCCAGAGGTGGAGAATGAAGATGGAACCTGAGACTCTACGGCTTGCCAGAGGTGGAGAATCAAGATGGAACCTGAGACTCTACGGCTTGCCAGAGGTGGAGAATGAAGATGGAACCTGAGACTCTACGGCTTGCCAGAGGTGGAGAATGAAGATGGAACCTGAGACTCTACGGCTTGCCAGAGGTGGAGAATGAAGATGGAACCTGAGACTATACGGCTTGCCAGAGGTGGAGAATGAAGATGGAACCTGAGACTCTACGGCTTGTCAGAGGTGGAGAATGAAGATGGAACCTGAGACTACGGCTTGCCAGAGGTGGAGAATGAAGATGGAACCTGAGACTCTACGGCTTGCCAGAGGTGGAGAATGAAGATGGAACCTGAGACTCTACGGCTTGCCAGAGGTGGAGAATGAAGATGGAACCTGAGACTCTACGGCTTGCCAGAGGTGGAGAATGAAGATGGAACCTGAGAACCAGAGGTGGAGAATCAAGATGGAACCTGAGACTCTACGGCTTGCCAGAGGTGGAGAATGAAGATGGAACCTGAGACTCTACGGCTTGCCAGAGGTGGAGAATGAAGATGGAACCTGAGACTCTACGGCTTGCCAGAGGTGGAGAATGAAGATGGAACCTGAGACTATACGGCTTGCCAGAGGTGGAGAATGAAGATGGAACCTGAGACGGCTTGTCAGAGGTGGAGAATGAAGATGGAACCTGAGACGGCTTGCCAGAGGTGGAGAATGAAGATGGAACCTGAGACTCTACGGCTTGCCAGAGGTGGAGAATGAAGATGGAACCTGAGACTCTACGGCTTGCCAGAGGTGGAGAATGAAGATGGAACCTGAGACTCTACGGCTTGCCAGAGGTGGAGAATGAAGATGGAACCTGAGACTCTACGGCTTGCCAGAGGTGGAGAATGAAGATGGAACCTGAGAGGTGAGACGGGAATGAAGATGGAACCTGAGACTGACGGCTTGCCAGAGGCGGAGAATGAAGATGGAACCTGAGACTACGGCTTGCCAGAGGTGGAGAATGAAGATGGAACCTGAGACTCTACGGCTTGCCAGAGGTGGAGAATGAAGATGGAACCTGAGAACGGCTTGCCAGAGGTGGAGAATGAAGATGGAACCTGAGACTCTACGGCTTGCCAGAGGTGGAGAATGAAGATGGAACCTGAGAACGGCTTGCCAGAGGTGGAGAATGAAGATGGAACCTGAGACTCTACGGCTTGCCAGAGGTGGAGAATGAAGATGGAACCTGAACCAGAGGTGGAGAATGAAGATGGAACCTGAGACTACGGCTTGCCAGAGGTGGAGAATGAAGATGGAACCTGAGACTCTACGGCTTGCCAGAGGTGGAGAATGAAGATGGAACCTGAGACTCTACGGCTTGCCAGAGGTGGAGAATGAAGATGGAACCTGAGACTCTACGGCTTGCCAGAGGTGGAGAATGAAGATGGAACCTGAGACGGCTTGCCAGAGGTGGAGAATGAAGATGGAACCTGAGACTCTACGGCTTGCCAGAGGTGGAGAATGAAGATGGAACCTGAGACTCTACGGCTTGCCAGAGGTGGAGAATGAAGATGGAACCTGAGACTCTACGGCTTGCCAGAGGTGGAGAATGAAGATGGAACCTGAGACTCTACGGCTTGTCAGAGGTGGAGAATGAAGATGGAACCTGAGACTCTACGGCTTGCCAGAGGTGGAGAATGAAGATGGAACCTGAGACTCTACGGCTTGCCAGAGGTGGAGAATGGAGATGGAACCTGAGACTACGGCTTGCCAGAGGTGGAGAATGAAGATGGAACCTGAGACTCTACGGCTTGCCAGAGGTGGAGAATGAAGATGTGCGAGGAGAGGCTAGCCCCATCTGCCAAGAAGTTATGCCTGCAGGGAAGAACAAAGTTGGTGATACCATCGACGTTGTGCATCGCCTCGGCAAGAAGCAACAGCAAAACGATTCAAGACCAAGGGGTATCATCATCCTCTTCACTGCCAGATTCTACAGGGATGCTGTCTGGAAAGCTGCTAGGAAGAACGCCTTCCTTCAGAGCCATGGTATGCGTTTCGCCGAGCATCTCAGCCCGGAGGACATAGAAAGAAGGAACAGGTTATGGCCAACGATCAAGATAGCACGAAATGAGGGAAAGGCTGCTTACTTCGTCAGAGGACGAGGCTTCATCAACGGTTCAGAAATCCGTATTCCTCCCTAAAATCTCACCAGAAGGAACAGGTTCATGGTTTCAGCCATGATATTCTCATTTTCCTTATGTTGTTTACCTAACAAGCATCAGGTGATTATTTTTCAGGAATACTCAGGTACTTCAATTTATTAGTTTGTTATTGTATGACCAGAAGACCTATTTGGTTTACAAACTTACGAAGAAGATTGAAAGTTGTATTTATTTTTTATGTATACAGTAACTAAGATACTGTTTTAAAGGGCATACAGGTCTGCTCTGACTTTACACGGTTATTGCTCTATTTAGTTATTAATACTCATTTCCAAAAAAGGTCTTAGGAACGTGTATATGTAAAACATTTTTTATTCATTTTTTTTTATGATCAGTTTTCATATGGACTTAAAATAGTATGTAACCTTTTATTTAAATTATTAATTTGTATTTTATTTTTCAGAATAGTTCCTGATTACACTAAGGAGGGTTTTTTAGTCTCTCTTACTACAAGAACCCTTGGTTTGTTCTAGAACATAATTTTCAGTTGAGTTGAATTTCAAAGCCGGATAACATCTAGCTCAAAGTTTATGGAATAAGCTATTTTCACTTTAAATGGACTTAAATGGTGCAGATCTCGGTTCCTTATCGTTTACGTTCACTGCTCCTACGTCTTTGACTCATCCTACTACAGTTTATACTTTTATATCATCTTTGTTGTTTGTCTTTGTCTATAGTTTCTCTTAATGCTAGGGGGTTACGAAACAATGTGAATCGCAAGGCCTTATTTTTATTTGCTAAAACATTTCGAACAGATTTTTGCTTTTTTCAAGAGTCTCACATAATTTCGGCTGATGCCAACTTCTGGAGGTCACAGTGGGGCAACAATATTTGGCTCTCCCATGGATCAAAACGCTCCGCTGGTGTCACTACAATGAAAAATACCTTTGGTGGTAATATTCTACACTCGGAATGTGACCCCTTTGGTCACTTTATTTGTCTTGTGATTAGTTACAATGACATTACGCTCATTACTGTAAACTTCTACGGGTACAACACCAAGCATGATAATGATGAGTTACTTGAATCTATAGAGAAACATATACTTCATTGGTTATCTAAATTTCCCAATTCGTTATTATTGATAGGAGGGGACTTTAACATTACTATAGATAATTCAACTGATAGATGGCCCCCAGGTAGGCCAACCAATCAGAATTTGGGTTTAATACTTTTTATGGAAAAGTTTGATCTTACTGATAAATGGAGAGAGAGGTTTCCGGCCGACAGATCATTCACTTGGAGTAACAAAACAGGTTCAAGAATAGATTTTTGGCTTATATCCAAATGTATTGATAGTGAGTGTGTTACTACAAATATTTGTACTACTCTCCTCACAGACCATAGGGCCATTTACATTGATATCAAAATATTTACCCCTGATACAAACCGTGGTAGAGCATCCTACTGGAAGCTAAATAGCTCATTATTAAATAATGATATAGTTACATTTGAGGTTAAAGATCTGCTCTCACACTTTTGGGAAAGGGCTTGTGAAGAAAAGTCTTATTGCAAGAACTGGGAGCTCTTTAAATTTGAGGTGTTAAGACCAGAAGAGCTGAGGAGGAAAAGGTGATTATTAAGATAACTTCCCTTTCTCAGAGGTCCCCAGCCGACCTCTCGGGGGAGGAAAAGATGGAACTAATTGAGTTACAAAATAAACTGGATAATATATATAGATTAAAAGCAGAAGGCGCCTTTATTAGATCTAGGAAAAAATGGATTGAGCAGGGAGAACAGAATTTATCCTATTTCTTTAGACATGAGAAATTTCACTCTAAAAATAACACTATCCATAAGTTAAACATTGATGGTGTTATTACAAAAGTGAATTGCTAAATACTGTAGCAATTGTTACAGAAAATTGTACAGCTCTACGTACTGTCAGGAATCCACAGATATGTTTTTTAACTCACTGTATAATGTTCACTCTATCAGTGATATAGAATCTAAACAGTGTGATGAACCCATCAAAGTTGAAGAGATGATAGAGTCTATCAAACATCTAAAGAACAACAATCACCAGGTGTTGATGGAATTACATCAGAATTTTACAAATGATTTTTTGAACAAGTAGCTCCCTTCCTATTTGAAGTCTTTTTTATAGAGTATTAAAAACAATGTTCTCCCTCCTACAATGAGTCAGGGCTTAATAACACTGATACCTAAAGCCTCAAAAAGAAGTGCTGCTCATCGATAACTGGCGTCCAATTTGTCTTCTTAATAATGACTATAAGATATTAGCCTTACTACTTGCAAAAATAATTAAAGAAGTTCTGGATGCAATCATTGATGAAACACAGTCTGGCTTCATGAGGAACAGACATATTTCTAACAATGTCAGACTAGTATTAGACATACTTGACTACTCAGACCTAATAACTGAGGATAGCTTCGTATTATTTTTAGATTTTTATAAAGCATTTGACACAGTAGAGCATCAGTTTCTCTTCCACTCCCTTGAGAGACTTGGCTTTGGGGATTTTTTCTGTAAGGCTATTAAGACTCTCTATGCAAATGGTAACAGCTCTATCAAATTGAAATATGGCACCTCACCTAGATTTGAGTTAAATTGAGGAAATAGGCAAGATTGTCCTATCTCTCCGTACCTGTTTTTATTAATCACCCAACTTCTTTAAATTCTTTAAATAATAGTCCTGTACAAGGTATTTCCATAGCTGGTAAAGAAATTATTATAAGCCACCTGGGTGATGACACTACACTTTTTCTGGAAGACGATAACCAAATTCCCATATCGATCAATGTGATTACAATCCTTTTCCAAAGCGTCTGGTCTATATCTTAACATTAATAAATGTGAACTCATAGCTGTCAAAGATTGTGTGACACCTTCATATTATGGAATTCCAGTAAAAGAAGAACTTACATATTTAGGCATAACCATTACAAAGGATCAGAAGTCTAGAGGCTTACTAAATTTTAACCCTCTTATTAAAAATACCCAGAGAAACTAAATCAATGGCTACAGAGGGACTTATCTTTAAAAGGTAGAGTCCTAATAACCAAGGCTGAAGGTATCTCTAGATTAACATATGGTGCTCTATCTTTATATCTTGACAGTAAAATAAGCAAGGAGATAGACCAGATGCTTTTCAACTTTATTTGGAGAAACCGTACCCATTACATTAGGAAAACTGTTGTAATGAACACTTACGAGAATGGTGGACTGAATTTTCTCGACTTTACTACTTTAAATAATACTTTTAAGATCAATTGGATAAAACAATTCCTAAGAATACCCACTTCTATCTGGAATTTTATTCTTCATCATGTCTTCTCTACTTTTGGTGGCCTTAACTTCATGTTGTTTTGCATTTATAATATTGACAAAATTCCAGTGAAACTTTCTGCTTTTCATCGGCAGGTTTTATTGTCATGGTCCTTAATTTATAAACACAATTTTTCTCCACACAGATATTATATATGGAATAATCGGGATATATTGTATAAAAATACTTCTTTGTTTTTAGAATATTGGTTCCGAAATAATATCCTATTGGTGAGCCAACTGGTAAATGCAGAGGGTCTTTTACTCAGTTATAAGGAATTCTTATCACTATACAAGGTCCCTGTAAAGATTTTGTAATTGTTTTAGATGCCATTCCCTCAGGTGTTGCTCTGTTATTCAGGAACATGTCAAGACCTGACCCTCCAGAGCCTACCTTCTATTGACCATGTTGACTCATCAGTAGGAAAGATTTGTTTCTCCTTTGGTCCATTCAACAACAGAGCGATATGAACCTTGTTTCAGCAGGATGTTGTATCTATACCTTATGTCATGCCTTATTGGAATGGATTTATTGATAATATATGTTGGAAAAAAGTTTGGATGTTGCCACACACATACCTACTTGTTAACAAAATTAAGGATGTTTCCTTTAATATTATTCATAAATATTACCCTGCCAACCACTATATGAAGAAGTTTAAGGAAAACATCAACTCAAATGGCTCCTTTTGTAATGACCACCCAGAAACAGTGTTGCATCTTTTTTTGGCATTGTATTCATGTAAGAAAACTGTGGCAAGACATCAGTAGGTTTATAATTGAACACATTTATGAAGATTTTACACTATTATGGAGAGATGTACTGCTTGGATTCTTTACATACGATAGAAATAAGCTGAAACATTTTTATGTAATTAATTTCATTATTCCTTTGGCCAAATTTCATATACACAAATGTACATTTACAAACAAAAAAAACACATTTTCTTACCCTACAAAAAGAAATTGAACTGTATTTTGAGACAGTTAAATACTCTACTAACAAAAAAGCTGTTAAAATTGTAAGTGTATTCAATGTCCCTTAAGGTCCTTGTGTAATTGTGATGTGATATTGTACCCCCTAGCTCGATTGTCCATTGAATATAATCTAAATATACTTGTGTTCCCTCATGTACTTTCTGTATTGATTTGTTGCTAATAAACATTTAAAAAATACATTTTAAACTGTATTTTGGAGCTTCCTTACAAGAGACCATTGTTAGCGAAATGATATGAGACATGTATTAATGCCTAAATAACATGCAAAACATGCAATAGGGCTCAAAACAGGTGGGGCTCTCACCTGCCCTGAATGATGAGTCGCCTCTGCTTTTATAATCTCCACCAGGCATAGCCAGAAGAGGACTGGCCACCCCTCTATTTCCACTCTAGTTTACCTTTCTAGAAATCCTAGCCACTGTTGTTCAACATCTGCATTGCTTGCTGTTTGGGGTTTTAGGCTGGATTTCTGTAAAAACACTTTGTGACATCTGCTGGTGTAAAAAAGGCTTTATAAATACATTTGATTTAATCTGAAATGAAATCGAGGACTATCTAAGAAACATTTGGATGTTTCTCTTTCCTTCTGATTACTTGGTTGTGATTACAAACATTTTTTTCCCCATGATACGCCACGCAATGTCTAGCCAATCACCAACGCGGAACGCGACACTCCGTGTAGACGCTGTGCGGTAACCACAGCGACAATATGAAGCAAGGGTTGTTACCACAACCACAAAGTTAAAATTGGCTATAGTAAAAATGTGCTTTTCGATCTTAATTTAAGGTTAGAGCATATGGTTAGCAGTGTGGTTAAAGTTAGAGTTAAGGCTAGGTGTCAAAGCATATGTTAAGAAGATAAATTGTAGATATAGGCGGGGTTTAGTCATAATTCTCACTTTGTGGCTGTGGTAACTAGTGACGACCATTAGAAAATTGATTGACATGGAAATAGACTGTTTTATTTCCTTAAAAAGGGGTAACTTTAAATATTGGAAAATGTACAATGCGGTTATTTTTCTATGGGCCCGGCAAACCATTAGGGAGATCCTATATTAAGTTATAAGGTAATTATATGGGTTTGTTCATGTGGTGTTCCTATGATGATGGTGTCAGCAGGCAGCCTACATGAATGCAGCATAATTCCAGGATGACTAGATTATATCAGAGCCAGCCTTGCTTGACAGAGGAGAGATGCAAACAGTTTGGAGACCTGCTGACTCTTCAAGGTCTCACACTTCACACAAGCTGTCTAATTGTGGCAGCACCTCTTCAGGGTGAACCTAAATTAACTTTCACTTTGGAAGACTGCTCTAGCAGTTGAGTGTAACATAATTTAGGTGTCGGTAATGGTGTTGGCCTCTATTTCAATTGTCTGTAATTTGATTTGATATAAGCATGTAACATTTTTGGGGGTAATCTTTTTGGGTGGAGATGAGGGCACAGACAAAGAACTCAGTTGTCCAAAGGGTTTGATAACAAAACACAGCACCCAGAATTATAGTCTTTGCTATTTTAGAAAATAATTTAGGGCTTTTTTAAAAATCAATATAGAAAAATATGATTCATTAACTATCAATTATTTATAACTACATTATTTTTTATCAATATACTATAAACATTACAGAAACCATCGAAGCCCATGATCCCTTTATCATTACTTCTGTCTAGTAACAGAGGAGCCCTCAAAACAACAATATTAGTATACCCTCAGAATACCCTGAAGCTCATTTAGAAAATATGTCAGGGACACTTCCTAAATATCTCCTATCACTCACACCTGCGTATGGGTCACAGGGAACATATGGCACAGCATAATCAGCAGACACATCTGAGCCACAACAGAATCAATTACAGAGCACCCAGTGCAGACACTTTGATCACTGACACCCCCATTCCGGTTCCAGACCCACTCACAGAAAGGTGTATAATTCCAGCCCTGGATTCTACAGTAACTCCTCTTCTGAGAAGGAAGGCGCTCCGTCCCAGTGTTCTCTCTCTGTTGTTATATTCTCTAGACACATTCAGCCAGCCAGGCAGCCAGATAACCAGGCAGGCAGTATGGTGGCAGTGGACCTCCAAGGGCTGCCTGAAGAGGGGCGGAACTACCATCAGTTGCGTCGGCCCTCCATGGAAGGGGGGCACCACCAGCCGTGTCGGCCCTCCATGACCCCGTGCCCGAGCAGGGGGCTGCCCCAGAACCGTCCCCAGCAGACACGCAAAAAGCTCCAAGTCATCATCTTCATCCTGCTGGTGGAGCTGTTTGAGAGGTTCACCTTCTTTGGGATTGTGTGTAACATGATCCTGTTCTGTACGGTGAAGCTGGGCTATGATCACTACCAGGCTGCTACCGTTAACCTGTGCTTTGTGGGGGCCAGTACACTCACTCCTGTGATGGTGGGATGGTTTGCTGATACCTGCCTTGGGAGAACCAAGGTGCTCTACTTGTGTACTCTGCTCCATCTCTTTGGTAAGGTGCTCCTGTTTGTTTTCAAGGGGAGGGGGATGAGTGGAACATTGATGTTGAACACTCATCCTTGTATATTGGTATAGGGAGTACTTATTGTTCAAACCGATTTAATTAATGGAACATCATTTTCACTGCTTTATTTTCTCAATGCCTAATCCTTATCTATCTCTTAATGCGGAATGATCTCTATGGATTATAGTCTCTTAGAGAAACTACACGGTGGAGGGAGAGAGATTAACGTTCTGAGTTTACATGACATTTGCATTGAAGGAGAGGATGTGTGGACTGCACTGCATTATATTGCACTGCAAAACTCTGCGGTCTAGGGCACTGCATTGTGACTGGGAGACCCATGAGGCGGTGCACAATTTGTCCGGGTTCGGCTGAGATTTCCTTGTCCCGTTGGCACTCTAGTGACTCCTGTGGTGGGCCGGGTGCATGCACGCTGATGCAGCTGGCTTCAGGGTTAAGCGGGCATTGTGTCAAGAAGCAGTGCGGCTTGGCTGGGTCGTGTTTCGACCTTCGCCTCTCCCGAGTCCGTACGGGAGTTGAAGTGATGGGACATCACTGTAACTACCAATTGGATACCATGAAATTGGGGAGAAAAAAGGGCAAAACATTTTTATAAAGTAAAAAGGTCCTCGCAGGCCGGATTGAAGTGCCCGATGGGCCGGTAACGGTCTGCGGGCCGTAATTTACCCCCCTTTGTCTAGAGACATAGATACATGGACACGTTTTTCAACCACCCCTCAAATTTCTTGTTAACAAACTATAGTTTAAGTCAGTTAGGACATCTACTTTGTGCATGACACAAGTAATTTTTACAGCAATTTTTTACAGACAGATTATTTCACTTATAATTCACTGTATCGCAATTCCAGTGGGTCAGAAATTTAAATACACTAAGTTGACTGCGCCTTTAAACAGCTTGGAAAATGCCAGAAAAGGATGTCATGGCTTTACAAGCTTCTGATAGGCTAATTTACATCATTTGAGTCAATTGGAGGTGTACCTGTGGATGTATTTCAAGGCCTACCTTCAAACTCAGTGCCTCTTTGCTTGACATCATGGGAAAATCAAAAGAAATTAGCCAAGACCTCAGAACACAAATTGTGGACCTCCACAAGTCTGGCTCATCATTGGTAGCAATTTCCAAATGCCTGAACGTACCACGTTCATCTGTACAAACAATAGTACGCAAGTATAAACACCATGGGATCACGTAGCCATCATACCGCTCAGGAAGGAGACACGTTCTGTCTCCTAGAGATGAATGTACTTTGGTGCGAGAAGTGCAAATCAATATATCCACAGTAAAACAAGTCCTACATCAACGTAACCTGAAAGGCCTCTTAGCATGGAAGAAGCCACTGCTCCAAAACCGCCATAAAAAAGTCAGACTACGGTGTGCAACTGCACATGTCGACAAAGAGTGTACCTTTTGGAGAAATGTCCTCTGGTCTGATGAAACAAAAATAGAACTGTTTGTCCATAATGACCATCTTTATGTTTCGAGGAAAAAGGGGGAGGCTTGTAAGCCGAAGAACACCATCCCAACCGTGAAACACTGGGATGGCATCATGAGGTAGGAAAATTATGTGGCTCTATTGAAGCAACATCTCAAGACATCAGTCAGGAAGTTAAAGCTTGGTCGTAAATGGGTCTTCCAAATGGACAATGAGGCCAAACATACTTCCAAAGTTGTGGCAAAATGGCTTAAAGACAACAAAGTCAAGGTATTGGAGTGGCCATCACAAAGCCCTGACTTCAATCCTATAGAATATTTGTGGGCAGAACTGAAAAAGCGTGTGCGAGCAAGAAGCCCTACAAACCTGACTCAGTTACACCAGCTCTGTCAGGAGGAATGGGCCAAATTTCACCCAACTTTTTGTGGGAGGCTTGTGGAAGGCTACCCAAAACATTTGACCCAAGTTCAACAATTTAAAGGCAATGGTACCAAATACTAATTGAGTGTATGTAAACTTCTGACCCACTGGGAATGTGATGAAAAAAATGAAAACTGAAATAAATCATTCTCTCTACTATTATTCTGACATTTCACATTCTTAAAATAAAGTGGTGATCCTAACTGACCTAAGACAGGGAATTTTTACTAGGATAAAATGTCCGGAATTGTGAAAAACTGAGTTTAAATGTATTTGGCTAAGGTGTATGTGAACTTCTGACTTCAACTGTAGATGTACATGGGTCTGAGTGCTGTGGGTGACAAATGCATCAGAGGATTGCATGTGCTCAATGCTAGCAGTTGGACCCTGGATTTGAGCTCAAACCAACCCCATTACTTATGATGACTCATTATTTGAATTTTCTGTCTCACCTCAGAGTAGCAGCCCGACACACAGTAATAGTATGGGGCAAAGTAGGGATCTGAGAAGTAGAGCGCTCAGAGGTAATTCAGCCCTAATGTGTCAATTATTTAGAAGGGAAGATCTATCAATCAAATGTATTTTATAAAGCCCTTTTTCCAACAGCAGTTGTCAGAGTTAGACAACTGAAAATTATAAGGATCTGAGGAAATAAGTTCTGGAATATTAGAGATAGTGGTGTAACTACAGTTGAGCCCCAGTGCAGGCCTATGCCAACTGACCATGGGAGTCCACCCTCTCTAGCTACATCTCTAAGGACCATGCCTGCTTGTAAAAAGGACTGTTTATTATACCACAACACCTAATGGGTGATCTCTGTGTCCTGGATTACCCCCATACAGCCTATCTAACTAGCCTCAGTCTACCTGACTAGCATCTCAATAACGTTAGATCCAATGAGACTTAACACATAACATAAGGGAATTATGAATGCCGCCAAGTAGACAAAATCATCTAGCTCGCTATGTATTGAGGTCTTGAAAGCTAACATGCCACTTACAATGGCACATTGATTGCAGTACATTAATTATGAGTACATGTAGTAGCCTTTTGTTTGTCATAGATTTGTGGTTCAGATCAACTAGCCTAGCTCAACTAGTTAGTTAGCAATTATCTACCTTGATTTAGCAAGTTTGGATTTTCCGACAGTTTGAAATTTTAACTAAATTTGTCCAGATGGCAAAGTACTTCATCATCCTGGAATATAACTGATTATGTTATTCTTAAACTGACTGATCTGAGTCTGACGGGTCGTATCGAGATATTTGAAAATCATGGAGCTAGCATCTTAGTACAAAAAATGTGCATCTTAGATGATGCAAAAAACGTAGACTTTTCTTTATCTTATACTCTAACTTCCTTTTGTTTCCGTGTTTACCAACTCTGTCATGTTATACATGGCTGAACTTCCAAATGTGTACCCACTTCTACCACCATTTGTCTTACTCTGTGACAACTTCGTTTGGGAAAAGGGCTTTATAAAATACAATTAATTTATGGATCATCCCTTCTAAATAATTGACACATTAGGACTGAATTACCTCTGAGCTCTCTACTTCTCAGATCCCTTCTCTGCCCCATACTATTGACATTTTCCCAATCCAAATAAAATCCCTCTAATGAAATTCTGATTCCACTCCCCCGTCCCCCCTCAGGCACAGCCATGCTCCCAGTGGTGGCGTTCCCGTTCGAGGACTTCTACATCGACACGCACAACATGATTCACCAGATGGAGCACCGGGAGCAGCACATCCTGTTCTACACTGGCCTGCTTGCAGCTGCCCTGGGCATCGGGGGCATCCGTGCCATCCTCTGTCCCATGGGGCCATACAAACTACAGGGCTACGACCAGCACCAGCTACTCTCCTTCTTCAACTGGTGGGTTGTTGTATTATAGAGGGGTGTGTATGTGCTCAACAGTGTAGAGATGATGCCTTGAAACAGTAACTAAACGGTGCTATACACATTTAACCTGTTGTATTGGACAAAAAAAGTCATCAAAAACGGAGTCAAGGTCATACCATTCTTACTTTAATTGGATTAATCTGACATTAATCAAAAACACATATGAAGCCATGAGTGCATGACCATCTACTAATATAGACAAGCTGAAATTGATTGGTCAATATCTGGAATCAAAAATCTAAATAAAAAATACAATTGTATTTGTCACATGCGCCATGAAATGCTTTTACAAGCCCTTAACCAAAATATTGGCACTCCTTTTTAAACAGTGCAATGCTTTTTACAAAAGGATCTGGCACAGCATATTTAACCCCAAAAAAGTGAGTAAAACGCCAGTAGAGCAAGCCTAGGGTTAGTGTACCAGGACCATAACATGTTAGGAGGGGTTTGAGTGTTGTTAGAGCATTGTTATACTGGCAGGTGGCATATCTTTAGAGATGATCCTAAATCAACTCCAAACCCAGGATAGAGGGGCTCAGTGAATATAGTCTGGACTCTGTGGAGGAGGACCATTGTGTTAGAGATGCTGTAGAAGGACAGAGTACCTGCCTTGTGTTCCAGGTACACTCCTACTCTGGAGGCGCGGGGGACAGGAATGTTGGTTTTGTTGTTATTATTGTGCCAGAATGAACAACTGGAGGGAGAGCAGACCAAACTCCAGGACTGATCATTGTGTCCAAAACAACAGTCATTGCCCCAACCCTTCCTGCTGATCCCTCTGTATGAGACTGCCACATCAACGATGCCCCCGCTCCACTCTACCTCCCAGTAGCAGGTTTCAGACAGACCCACTTTGCACAGAGCCTGGTGATAGTAAGTAAACCTGTCTAGATGGTCTGAATAGGCCTGGGCCTTGTCACTCCATGCTATCTCCTTGTTTCTGTTCGACAGAGAGAGAGTTGCACATGCGGTGTTGGGATCCACTTCTATGGTACGATAGTCTGCAAAAGAGGTTGTAAAACATACTAGGTCAGTGCTGTGTGTGTGTGTGTGTGTGTGTGTGTGTGTGTGTGTGTGTGTGAGTGAGATGGGAGGAGGCAAAGAGAGTGCGAAAGAGAGAGAGAGAAAGGGGAAGGTTGAGAGAGCGAGGCGGTAGTGAAAAAAGACTGGGTGCGTAGCAATATTGTGGGCATCGAGAAACAAGGCGGTGATTGGAGATTAAGAAGAACAGAGGCTACAGAGAGAGAGGTTGAGATGGAGGAAGCAGAAGTGTTTGAAGATGTGTGGACAATAGTGAAGTCGAAGAATGGAACAAAAAGGGGCAAAAATGGATTCTGATGAATCGTTGCTTGTTGGAGTATGTTTTTTGGATAAGGATGTTTATTTGGGAAACCCTTTAGAAGTCACAAGGATGGTGAAGAAGGCACGGGGAAAAGTGGATGCTGTCAAAGTAACCAGGAGTGGTATGGTGTTGATATCATGTCTAATCTCCGCCAACTAGGTGAAAAGTCTACATACAGTGTGTGCAAAAGGCATGAGGAGGTATGCAATAAATAGGCCATAGGAGCGAATAATTACAATTTAGCAGATTAACACTGGAGTGATAAATGAGCAGATGATGATGTGCAAGTAGAGATACTGGTGTGCAAAAGAGCAGAAAAGTAAATAAAAACAGAATGGGGATGAGGTAGGTGGATTGGGTGGGCTATTTACAGATGGACTATGTACAGCTGCAGCGATCGGTTAGCTGCTCAGATAGTTGATGTTTAAAGTTGGTGAGGGAAATAAAAGTCTTCAACTTCAGCGATTTTTGCAATTCGTTCCAGTCACTGGCAGCAGAGAAATGGAAGGAAAGGCGGCCAAATGAGGTGTCGGCTTTGGGGATGATCAGTGAGATATACCTGCTGGAACGTGTGCTACGGGTGGGTGTTGTTATCGTGACCAGTGAACTGAGATAAGGCGGAGCTTTACCTAGCATAGACTTATAGATGACCTGGAGCCAGTGGGTCTGGCGACGAATATGTAGCGAGAGCCAGCCGACTAGAGCATACAGGTCGCAGTGGTGGGTGGTATATGGGGCTTTGGGAACAAAACGGATGGCACTGTGATATACTGCATCCAGTTTGCTGAGTAGAGTATTGGAAGCTATTTTGTAGAGGACATCGCCGAAGTCGAGGATCGGTAGGATAATCAGTTTTACTAGGGTAAGTTTGGCGGCTTGAATGAAGGAGGCTTTGTTGAGAAATAGGAAGCCTATGATTTTGGATTGGAGATGTTTAATTTGAGTCTGGAAGGAGAGTTTACAGTCTAACCAGACACCTAGGTATTTATAGTTGTCCACATATTCTAGGTCGGAAACCGACTCATCAGACAAAAGAACAGATTTCCACCGGTCTAATGTCCATTGCTCGTGTTTCTTGGCCCAAACAAGTCTCTTCTTACTGGTGTCCTTTAGTTGTAGTTTCTTTGCTGCAATGAACTGCACTGAGATCTTGTAGAGAGGACTGTATCAGCCTAACAAACCCCTTTTGATTCCGACCATGAAGGACTGATTCACACAGTCTCCCCTGAACAGTTGATGTTGAGAAGTGTCTGTTACTTGAACTCTGTGAAGCATTTATTTGGGCTACAATTTCTGAGGCTGGTAATTCTAATGAACTTATCCTCTGCATCAGAGGTAACTCTGGGTCTTCCTTTCCTGAGGCGGTCCTCACGATAGCCAGTTTCATCATAGCGTTTGTTATTTTGTTGACTGCACTTGATTGACTGACCTTCATGTCTTAAGGTAATGATGGACTGTCGTTTCTCTTTGCTTATTT
Source organism: Oncorhynchus nerka (assembly GCF_034236695.1). Lineage (NCBI taxonomy): Eukaryota > Metazoa > Chordata > Actinopteri > Salmoniformes > Salmonidae > Oncorhynchus > Oncorhynchus nerka. The sequence goes on along the minus strand of NC_088412.1, from coordinate 14,739,796 downwards.
GAGCTGTTCTTGCCATATTGTGCACTTGGTATTTTATCAAATAGGGCTATCTTCTGTATACCACCCCTACATTGTCACAACACAAGTGATTGGCTCAAACGCATTAATACATTCCACAAATGAACATTTAACAAGGCACACGTGTTAAATGAAATGCATAGCAGGTGACTACCTCATGAAGCTGGTTGAGAGAATGCCAAGAGTGTGCAAGAAAATTGTAAAATTAAAGAAAAACCCTTGAATGAGTCCCTCAATATTTCATTTTTGGGAGGTTTATTATCCAGCCGCACAGTAGGTGGTGGAATGCACATGTAATTGTTGTGGAACACCATTTTACCAAAGAAGAAGAAGAGCGCCAGAGGCAAAAATAATTAATACTCACCTTTCAGAAATCCACTTCTCGTACTGTACTCTTGCACAGGTGGTGAAGATGTTTTTGTCACTGTGAAGACAGGTAGAGTTAGAGTCATTCACAAAACTTTTACCTGAGAAATAAACTCTTATTACTTTAACCAGAAACGTACCAAGAGAAAGTTCAACCATTATGTATTACTTCTCACTGCAATTCAACCACCTTAATAATGATTTTATGATTTTTCAATTGACATGCTATATGTATAAATTATACTGAACTAAAATATAAATACATTGAAATAAATTCATTAGGCCCTATTCTATGTATTTCACATGACTGGGAATTACAGATATAATGCATATGTTGTTCACAGACACGGTATTTCTGTGCATTCAAATTGCCATCGATAAAATGCAATTGTGTTCATTGTCCGTAGCTTATGCCTGCCCATACTATAACACCACCGCCACCATGGGGCACTCTGTTCACAACGTTGACATCAGAAAACCGCCTGGCCACACAATGCCATACATGTGGTCTGAGGTTGTGGGGCTGGTTGGATGTACTGCCAAATTCTCTAAAACGCTGTTGGAGGTAGCTTATGGTTGAGAAATTAACATTCAATTCTCTGGCAACAGTTCTGGTGGACATTCCTGCAGTCAGTATGCCAATTACACACTCCCTCCAAACTTGAGACATCTGTGGCATTGTGTTGTGACAAAACTGCACATTTTAGAGTGGCCTCTTATTGTCCCCCAGCACAAGGTGCACCTGTGTAATGATCATGCTGTTTAATCAGCTTCTTGATATGCCACACCTGTCAGTTGGATGGATTATCTTGGAAAATGAGAAATGCTCACTGACAGGGATGTAAATAAAGTTTTGCACAACATTTGAGATAAATACTCTATTTTTGAATATGGAACGTTTCTGGGATCTTATATTTTAGCTCGTGAAACATGGGATCAACACATATTGCGCTTATATTTTGGTTCAGTGTAGATAAGATTCTATTAGCCATACACATATTTTTTTCGAGACAATTCAACATCTTGTCGGTTTCCTCCTTGCATGTATTTTTCATTCTCTCTTTCTGTTCAGAGACAAATTTCTTCACTGCTTCCAAACTGCTAGGAAATGCCTTTGGTCCAGGAGGGCCACAGAGAGAATCGATACTCTGAAAATAAATTCAGAATGAATTGAGTCAAAGACTTCTGGAGCTCAAACACAATTCACTGACAACATTGTCTAAGACAGAGAGTAAGGTCACCTGGAGGAAATGGATGTGATCCTCTGTGTGTGAGAGCTGCTCCAGCTCAGAATCTCTCCTCTTGAACTCAGCAACCTCCTGCTCCAGTTGCTCCAGGAGTCCTTCAGCCTGACTCACTCCAGCCTTCTCCTGGGCTCTGATCTGCTCCTTCACCTCAGAACGCCTTCTCTCAATGGAGCGGATATATGAAAGGATGTGCATGGAACACATTCTCTCAAAGTCATCCACGGCTACCCATGAAGACTCCTGTTAGGACCGAAAAACAGCTCTCACAAGGACTGTGAACCCCCTGTTCGTCTTGGCTCCCCAAACCCAGAGCCCCAGCACCATTGACACCCACATCATTTGAACCTTGATTTAAACTCACCTTAATGGCATCTACAGCCTGTCTCAGCTCCTGCACCTCCTTCTCTTTCCTCTGGGCTCTCTGCTTCCCTTCCTTCTGTGTTTCTCCCAACTGTTGCTGCTCAAAAACACATCACATTACATACTTTACTAGTAGAAACTCTTCCATACCAAACATCACATAACATATTTTACTAATAGAAACTCTGCCATACCAAAAGGAAATCTCTTTGAGAGTTCAGCATACTTATCTAAATTGCCTACATGTTGGGGTGGTTTCCCAGACACGGATCAAGCCTCAACCTGGACTGAACAGCATGTTGGGCTGGTTTCCCAGACACAGATCAAGCCTCAACCTGGACTGAACAGCATGTTGGGGTGGTTTCCCAGACACAGATCAAGCCTCAACCTGGACTGAACAGCATGTTGGGGTGGTTTCCCAGACACAGATCAAGCCTCAACCTGGACTGAACAGCATGTTGGGGTGGTTTCCCAGACACGGATCAAGCCTAATCCCAGACTGAACAGCATGTTGGGGTGGTTTCCCAGACACAGATCAAGCCTAATCCCAGACTGAACAGCATGTTGGGGTGGTTTCCCAGACACAGATCAAGCCTCAACCTGGACTGAACAGCATGTTGGGTTGGTTTCCCAGACACAGATCAAGCCTGAACCTGGACTGAACAGCATGTTGGGGTGGTTGTCCAGACACAGATCAAGCCTAATCCCAGACTGAACAGCATGTTGGGGTGGTTTCCCAGACACAGATCAAGCCTCAACCTGGACTGAACAGCATGTTGGGCTGGTTTCCCAGACACAGATTGAGCCTCAACCTGGACTGAACAGCATGTTGGGGTGGTTTCCCAGACACAGATCAAGCCTAATCCCAGACTGAACAGCATGTTGGGGTGGTTTCCCAGACATGGATCAAGCCTCAACCTGGACTGAACAGCATGTTGGGGTGGTTGCCCAGACACAGATCAAGCCTCAACCTGGACTGAACAACATGTTGGGGTGGTTGCCCAGACACAGATCAAGCCTCAACCTGGACTGAACAGCATGTTGGGGTGGTTTCCCAGACACGGATCAAGCCTGAACCTGGACAGCATTTTAAATTGAGATTCTCTATTAAAGTTGCACTGTGGAGAAATCGCTCAGCCTTTTCCTGGTTGCTAAAACTCTAAAAGTTTGCCTAATTTCAGTTTATGTGACAGAGTGTAGAGAGTGTAGTAGAGTGTAGAGTGTAAGTAGAGTGTAGAGAGTCATTGTACCTAAATCGCTGGAAATATATTTTCCATAACCAAAAATATTGTTGTTTCAGCTGTTTGAAGCTGGTGAACAAAAATGAAAGTAAAATAATTTAAGAATGGGAAGCATAGAAATAGCGCATATAGAACATATATACGGCTTCTTAGACTTGCTTTCAAGTAGAATGACATATCTATAACTCACATTTCTATGTTAATTTGATCAGGTTGCGCAAAAATTTACATATTGCCACTTAATGCTTGTCTTTAGTCCAGGACTAGGTTTAATTGGTGTCTGGGAAACCCACCCTTTATGTTTTAGTGAGAGATGAACCTGCCTGGGTTATGTTGCACTTGTTACTCTATAATGGTGGATATTACATTGAATGCATACTAATAGAGTCTAGTTTTTGGCCTGGGTTATGTTGCACTTGCTACTCTATAATGGCGGATATTACATTGAAGGTATGCTAATATATTCTAGTTTTTGGCCTGGGTTATGTTGCACTTGCTACTCTATAATGGTGGATATTACATTGAAGGCATGCTAATAGATTCTAGTTTTTGGCCTGGGTTATGTTGCACTTGCTACTCTATATTGGTGGATATTACATTGAAGGTATGCTAATATATTCTAGTTTTTGGCCTGGGTTATGTTGCACTTGCTACTCTATAATGGTGGATATTACATTGAAGGCATGCTAATAGATTCTAGTTTTTGGCCTGGGTTATGTTGCACTTGCTACTCTATAATGGTGGATATTACATTGAAGGCATGCTAATAGATTCTAGTTTTTGGCCTGGGTTATGTTGCACTTGCTACTCTATAATGGTGGATATTACATTGAAGGCATGCTAATATATTCTAGTTTTTGGCCTGGGTTATGTTGCACTTGCTATTCTATAATGGCGGATTTTACATTGAAGGCATGCTAATAGATTCTAGTTTTTGGCCTGGGTTATGTTGCACTTGCTACTCTATAATGGCGGATATTACATTGAAGGCATGCTAATAGATTCTAGTTTTTGGCCTGGGTTATGTTGCACTTGCTACTCTATAATGGTGGATATTACATTGAAGGCATGCTAATAGATTACATTTTTTTTTGGATCGGTTGACATTAATGTCATGTGGTTTGATCCGTCCAATAATGATGCAATTCTTTATGTAAACAAGTATACTGCATATAATGGGAGAGTAATATTCAGCATTTTACCTGTTTCTCAGTCCTCTCTGCTGCAGCTGACACTGTATCATGGCCTTTATGTTCATCCATCAAACACAGCAGACAGATACACTGCTGATCGGTACGACAGTAAACCTCCAGCAGTTTGTCATGGTTTGGGCAAATCTTCTCCTGTAGATCTGTCACTGCATTGACAAGCTTATGCTTCTTTAGTGGGGACACATAGTAGTGAGGCTGGAGATGAGTCTCACAGTAAGAGGCCAGACACACCAGACAGGACTTGACAGCTTTGAGTTTTTTCCTAGTGCAGACATCACACTCCACATCTTCAGGTTCAGCATAAAAGTGTGCAGGAGTGGTACCTTGGAAATCTGCCATTTTCAAATTCTCCAACACTTCAGCCAGCACGGTGTTTCTCTTCAGAGTAGGCCTTGGAGTGAAGGTCTGTCTGCACTGGGGACATCTGTAGACACCTTTCAGATCATCCTGATCCCAGCTTTCTTTAATACAGCCCATACAGTAACTGTGTCCACAGGCAGTAGTCACCGGATCCTTCAGTAGATCCAGACAGACGGAGCAACAGAACAGTTCCTGATTGTCAGCCATTTTAGTGCTTTCACCCGAAAGATGAGCAACAGCTTGTCAAAGATTATTTTCTGTTTCATTGAGGGAGTGGCTTCCAACTGGGCTGTGAAACTCTGTGTCTACAGGGATGTGGTTTGGATGGAAGTCAAACTAAGAAGATGACGTTGCATACAGCTGTGTCTGAAGGGAAAAGTCACCGGATCCTTCAGTAGATCCAGACAGATGGAGCACCATAACAGTTCTAGATGTTCAGCCATTTTGGTGCTCTCTCCTGTAGGTTAAGCAATGGCAGTGTCAAATATTACTTTCTGTTTCATTGAGCTCTACACCAGAGGAGAGGGAGTGGCTTCCTACTTGACTGTGTACTCTGTCTCTACAGGGGGTGTGGTTTCTTTGATAAGGAAATGTAACAGTGTTGGGTAATAGGCAGATATTTATGCCAGTGTTTATGTTACATATTTGAAATACGTTTTTTAATTACTTAGGTCATTTGAATTATGCTGGGCTGAACTACACTGCTGTAATTTGTATTTTCAAAATTCGAAATACTTTTCTATGCTATCTTTTTTATCATGGTTCACATCTTGTGAACCCATTCACCCTGCAATGGTATCAGACGTCTGGTAGAACTATGGTGTGATAAGAGTGTCTGCTAAATTAACTAAATGTAAATGTATATGCCATTTTTTTATAAATACTTTGTTGAGGGAAAATATACTTGATATGATTGGGATATGTTGCTGTCTCACACGGCTATCTTAAGGTGATATACTAATGCACCAATTGAAAGTTGCTCTGGCTTTGCCAAGTCGATTTTGCTGCACATGCAGGGTGACTAGAATATTCTGTTTGTTCCCCTGTGCCCAGATAATGACAGTGCTTGTTTCCACCTGATTTTCTAAAACCCATTTCAGGGAAAGCCATCCCCTGCAATGGTTTCTTACCACGGAATGAATTGCTGGACCGGCTTGACAATACATAAAAAATGTAAAAAATCCTGAGTTGGTGTTTCAACCCAATGGAAACCTTTCTTATCACAGACTGAATTGCTTGGTCCAATATAACGCTGAGGACTGGGTCTGGGGAAATGTAACTGCTCTCAAATTCACAAATGGAATACAAAGACGTCTCTATAATATTGCACGAGTAATTCAACCCTGCTAGAGTCTCAGCAGAGAAATGAATGAAAATATGAAAACATAAGGTCAATCAATTAGTTGCAAATATACAATATTACCTAATGCACCCTAGAGCCATTCAACAATTCAGCTATTCAATAATCAAACACAGAAGCCCTAGCACACTTGATGGATTTGACTGGTGAGGAGGTAGGTGTGTTAGCAGACATGGTCACACACACACACACACACACACACACACACACACACACACACACACACACACACACACACACACACACACACACACACACACACACACACACACACACACACACACACACACACGCACACGGGCAGTATTTCTGTTACATGTATTTGAAATATGTATATTGTAATTTTAATAACACTGAACTACACTCCCATGTAATTTGTATTTTCAAGCTCGAAAATGTAAGCCCCTTGGGTGCTGCCATAGAGTTGCATTAGAAGTGCCCATCCAAGAAGGCTTCAAATCTTAGCTAGCAGGCTATCAGTCATCATCATGAATCAAGTCGACAAACTACTGGCAAATCCTTTTTAATCTTTGTCATACGAAGAGAAATAATGTAGAGAAAAACGTATCTGTGCTCACCGACCATTGGACATAAACATTACACATCAAGTTGAAATCGCAAATTCAACAGTGAGTGGTTTGGAAGGAGTCAGTGGCTAACTGCAAGCATTGCAAAGCAATCACTAGCCTGTTATTCAGTGGAGTGGGTGTGTGGTCCAAATCTTGGTTTAAGGGTCTCTTTTCCAAGCTTAAAAGGATAAACATTCAATATCGTCCATGGTGTCAATCCAGGATGACTTCTGCAGCACTCAAAACAACCTGAAACTCAGAACTGAGAAATCTGATTTCAGTAAGTTCAAGACAACTGGTAACTCTGAAAAAAAACGCCGACATGAAGATCACTGACGTCATCATGATTCAAACTTGTTTTTTTTCAGAGTTCCCAGTTGTCTTGAAAGCACCATAAATCCAGAGAATGCTGGACTTTGATGACAAAGTTTGATGACAATATTTGCCCACAAAGGACCACAACCTGTTCAAGTGAGCCCAACACCACAAGGTGAGTCCAAAAATGTATTGTATGCTGCTGCATAAATGATGTAATATGCCAGGGAGATATGCATACTGTAGCTAATAAAGTAATACTAAGTGTATGTTGTGTAGTAAGCTGTTAGTAGCCCATGTGCCTCACCCTAATAATTTGGTCCCGTTTGCCCTCCTAATTCTGCCTACTGTTCTGACTTGGTGGTGCACATGTAGCCTATAACCTGTTTTAGAGAAATGTAACATTAATCATTGAATATCGTAAGAGCTTTCATTGTCTGCTTATATGCCCCCTTTATCTATCCTACGGTTCTCACTTGGTGTACAAAGAGAATACTATAAGAATGACCAATGTTCTGAATTCTGTCGCAGTACATTTCAAAAGTGCTGAACAAATAGTTATAATGACTACGTCTGTCCTAGCTTGCTCATTAATGTCTTTATCTAAATTACGGATTGCCTCTTATCCACTCGTCGTCCCCTTATGCCATACTTTGTACATCTCAATTGTCAGTTAAACCACATTTGTTTAAGCAAGTCAGTCATACCAGCTATGTTTTTTAAAAGGAATTAACTGGTTCGCTGCCAGACAAGGCTTCACTGATAGCCAGGTGTAGCAGTGGTAAGGTGTAGGGACTGCTGTTGGGACTCTGCTGTTGGGACAGCTTTAATTGTGTGGGCACTATTCCCCGTTATAGTGTATATGGTTAATGTGTTGTTTAGTGTTGTGTTGTGGGTTTGCTGGCATGCATCAAAACATTTGGGGGGAGGTTGTTTGCCCAACCAAGATTTACATGCTAAAATTACTACTGGATAGGGGTATGGTTTTAAGTTTGTTGGTGGCTGACTCTCCCAAGATACCAGTGCAGATATAAATCAGCAGGGAGTATGAGATCTTCTCTGCTGGTGTGGGCTTTTTTGCACTTAGCAATGTGCTGGGCCGCAAGGTATGATGCGCAAAGTGCCTTTCTTGTACCGTGTGTGTTGAGAAATCTGTAATTTCTTTGCATCAGTGTGTGTGGGGGGCAGAACGTAGCTAGCCATTTCACCACTGCGGACACGCTGCATGTGTAAAGTCAGCAACAATAAGCGGTGCACCGTTTGCCTTTCAACATAATGTTTTATTTTAAAAACATGTATGTATATATATTCCTGTGCAAGTCCCGCGACCCCCAGTTGAGAATCACTGTGCTAAATGTAAAAAATGTCAAAGTAAAAAAGAACAGTTGAAAAGCATAATGGGTATTAAAATAATGACCTCCGCACCCATAAGAAGGCCAATAATAATACCCAGTGTGCTTTGCGATTGTTAATTTTTTTAATTGAAATGTTAATGTTTGTCGTTTAGCAGACACTCATAACCAGAACAATTTACAAGGCATTCAACTAAGGTACAGTAGATAAACAACCACATATTACAGTCAAAGCAAGTAAAAAAAATAAAAAATGTTAGCATTACTGAGAATGTTGTAGTGAAGGTGTGTACTTGCAAATGTATTTACCTGTACAGTGGGGCAAAAAAATATTTAGTCAGCCACCAATTGTGCAAGTTCTCCCAGTTAAAAAGATGAGAGAGGCCTTTCATTTTCATCATAGGTACACTTCAACTATGACAGACAAAATGAGAAAAAAAATCCAGAAAATCACATTGTAGGACTTTTTAATGAATTTATTTGCAAATTATGGTGGAAAATAAGTACGTCCTGGTCCCTTTGCAGAAAAACAGCCCCAAAGCATGATGTTTCCACCCCCATGCTTCACAGTAGGTATGGTGTTCTTTGGATGCAACTCAGCATTCTTTGTCCTCCAAACACGACGAGTTGAGTTTTTACCAAAAAGTTATATTTTGGTTTCATCTGACCATATGACATTCTCCCAATCTTCTTCTGGATCATCCAAATGCTCTCTAGCAAACTTCAGACGAGCCTGGACATGTACTGGCTTAAGCAGGGGGACACGTCTATCACTGCAGGTTTTGAGTCCCTGGTGGTGTAGTGTGTTACTGATGGTAGGCTTTGTTACTTTGGTCCCAGCTCTGGCAGGTCATTCACTAGGTCCCTCCGTGTGTTTCTGGGATTTTTGCTCACCGTTCTTGTGATCATTTTGACCCCACGGGGTGAGATCTTGCGTGGAGCCCCAGATCGAGGGAGATTATCAGTGGTATGTCTTCCATTTCCTAATTTCTCCCACAGTTGATTTCTTCAAACCAAGCTGCTTACCTATTGCAGATGCAGTCTTCCCAGCCTGGTGCAGGTCTACAATTTTGTTTCTGATGTCCTTTGACAGCTCTTTGGTCTTGGCCATAGTGGAGTTTGGAGTGTGACTGTTTGAGGTTGTGGACAGGTGTCTTTTATACTGATAACAAGTTCAAACAGGTGCCATTAATACAGGTAACGAGTGGAGGACAGAGGAGCCTCTTAAAGAAGAAGTTACAGGTCTGTGAGAGCCAGAAATCTTGCTTGTTTGTAGGTGACCAAATACTTATTTTCCACCATAATTTGCAAATAAATTCATTAAAAATCCTACAATGTGATTTTCTGGATTTTTTTTCTTCTCATTTTGTCTGTCATAGTGGAAGTGTACCTATGATGAAAATTACAGGCCTCTCTCATCTTTTTAAGTGGGAGAACTTGCACAGTTGGTGGCTGACTAAATACTTTTTTGCCCCACTGTATGTATTTGTAGTTTATCTAACTACAACTACAAAAGTATTTTGTATTTTTGTTTGATATATTGTTCTTTAGAGTATATTGTATTTTTGTTTGATATATTGTTCTTTAGAGTATATTGTATTTTTGTTTGATATATTGTTCTTTAGAGTATTTTGTATTTTTGTTTGATATATTGTTCTTTAGAGTATATTGTATTTTTGTTTGATATATTGTTCTTTAGAGTATATTGTATTTTTGTTTGATATATTGTTCTTTGGAGTATTTTGTATTTTTGTTTGATATATTGTTCTTTAGAGTATATTGTATTTTTGTTTGATATATTGTTCTTTAGAGTATATTGTATTTTTGTTTGATATATTGTTCTTTAGAGTATATTGTATTTTTGTTTATTTTTTTTTGATATATATTGTTCTTTAGAGTATATTGTATTTTTGTTTGATATATTGTTCTTTAGAGTATATTGTATTTTTGTTTGATATATTGTTCTTTAGAGTATATTGTATTTTTGTTTGATATATTGTTCTTTAGAGTATATTGTATTTTTGTTTGATATATTGTTCTTTAGAGTATATTGTATTTTTGTTTGATATATTGTTCTTTTTATTGTATTTTTGTTTGATATATTGTATTGTTTTTGTTTGATATATTGTTCTTTAGAGTATATTGTATTTTTGTTTGATATATTGTTCTTTAGAGTATATTGTATTTTTGTTTGATATATTGTTCTTTAGAGTATATTGTATTTTTGTTTGATATATTGTTCTTTAGAGTATATTGTATTTGTAACTAGATCAATTTTGATGTATCTTTTGCCATCTCTGTGATGATATATAGTTTCTCAGTGACTAGCTGATTTGGTTAAGGGTACCAAGATTAATGTGGAGATCACAGGGCCTGCATTTCATTCCAAAAAGTTTCCCCTCAAGCCTAGTTGTAATGTTGTCCTCTCAGGTTCTACTGGCTGGTGAACCTGAACTCGACGGTAGTGTTTTTGGGTATCGCCTACATCCAGCAGTCAGTGGCCAACAACCTGGGCTTCCTCATCCCCTTCATGTCTGTGCTGCTGATGCTCATCGCCATACACATGGTCCGCAACAACCTTATCTTCAGGCCCAAGAAAGGTAACACAACCTTAACCTCACCTTCAGGCCCAAGAAAGGTTAACACAACCTCAGACAGTCTCACCTTTGTGTTACAGTGTATGTGTATACAGTTGGGCAAGCCACCAATACTTATTTTCCACCATCATTTGCAAATAAATTCATTAAAAATCCTACAATGTGATTTTCTGGATTTTTTTTCTCATTTTGTCTGTCATAGTTGAAGTGTAACTATGATGAAAATTACAGGCCTCTCTCATCTTTTTAAGTGGGAGAACTTGCACAATTGGTGGCTGACTAAATACTTTTTTGCCCCACTGTACCTATGTTTATGTGGTCTATTCTAGTGTTGATGTGGTTGTTGTGGTCTATTATAGTATTGATGGGGTTGTTGTGGTCTATTCTAGTATTGATGTGGTTGTTGTGGTCTATTCTAGTTATTGATGTGGTTGTTGTGGTCTATTCTATTATTGATGTTGTTGTTGTGGTCTATTCTAGTATTGATGTGGTTGTTGTGGTCTATTCTAGTATTGATGTGGTTGTTGTGGTCTATTCTAGTATAGATGTGGTTGTTGTGGTCTATTCTAGTATTGATGTGGTTGTTGTGGTCTATTCTAGTATAGATGTGGTTGTTGTGGTCTAATATACAACGGGTGGGTCTTATCCTGAATGCTGATTGGTTAAAACCGCTTTCCAGCCAGTGTCTATTCCATAAGTTACCACTGGCTAAATCTATTATGTTAAAATGCCTATTTTCTGTGTTCCATCTGACTGCTCAATCCACTTTCTCATCAGCCCAGCCAGGCAATTTATAAACTTGATCTCCACTATTAAATGCATCTAGACATTATCTCACATTTATTTTAGACTAACATTTCGTTTTCAACAACGGGGTTTTGTATAAACCTTGCTGTCCGTCTCTGCGACATTTGCAACTTTGTTTCAATATTCAAATTCAATCTCCAGCTGTCCCATAGTAATGAACATGTCGGGAGTTGGAACAAGACAGACAGGCAGGCAGGCAGAGTTTCTCAGCCAGTCGAAATCATGAATCAGCTAGCAAAATGTTTATGTATATACAGAATACAAAGAAATGTCAATTGAAAAAAAGCTAAAACGAAACAAAGTGCAGCTGGTTTACAGTCTTTATAGCTTCAGTTTGAAGTGATTGTGCTAGCTGTGTTGTTGGCTAGCTCCTCTGAACAACAGTGTCCTGACGAGAGAGCACATTCTCTATGTCAGGCGAAAAAAGTGCCTCATTAGCTCATTGTTATTGTTATGGATATCCAAATAAATGTCACTAGAATACAGCTTGAACAAATGCAGCTACTTTGTTGTTATTCTGGCTGCACTGTTTGACGTGACACTAAGTTAGCATTAGTTGGCTAGCAAGCAAGCAAGGGAAAAGAACGTTGCTAGCCAGTATGGCAATGGAGCATTTAGAAGGAACGACTGGGTCGCGTCCATAGATACAGAACAAAAAGACTGAACAACTGGGTCGTATCCAATCTGAAGTGACCGCACCATATACATTCCTCCTACACATAACCATTCATTTCTGGTGTAGCAAGTATTTCAAATTACAACCCAACGACTGAAACCAGACATGATTGCCGTCACTGATAAGGGTGGATAGCTGTGGATTAATAGGGCTCCAGGTCAGGTCATAATAAGGGAGAAGGAACAGTTTAAACCCACATCACTTAACTTCCTGCCTAAAGTGGACTATATATACTTTTTAAATTTTTTAATTTTACCCCTTTTTCTCCCCAATTTCGTGGTATCCAATTGTTAGTAACTACTATCTTGTCTCATCGCTACAACTCCCGTACGGGCTCAGGAGAGACGAAGGTTGAAAGTCATGCGCCCTCCGATACACAACCCAACCAAGCCGCACTGCTTCTTAACACAGCGCGCATCCAACCCGGAAGCCAGCCGCACCAATGTGTCGGAGGAAACACTGTGCACCTGGCAACCTTGGTTAGCATGTACTGCGCCCGGCCCGCCACAGGAGTCGCTGGTGCGCGATGAGACAAGGATATACCAACCGGCCAAACCCTCCCTAACCCGGACGATGCTAGGCCAATTGTGCGTCGCCCCACGGACCTCCCGGTCGCGACAGAGCCTAGGCGCGAACCCAGAGTCTCTGGTGGCACAACTGGCGCTGCAGTACAGCACCCTTAACCACTGCGCCACCCGGGAGGCCCGACTATATATACTTGTGCTGGTGGGAACATGTTTTTGTCTGTTCAGTTGTCTGACCCATTGGGTGAAAAAACTTGGTTTGAGCTTTCCCTAGTTGTCAGTTAGTTTTTACTCTGTTTATTTAGAACCTTACATTTTGGTTGTTGTGCAGGCAGTTCCCTGCTGACCACTCTGGGGGTGTTCCTGAACTCTCTGAAGATGTGCTGCCTGCACTACCGCCACCTGAGTGGAGACGTAGCCAGCTGGCTGGACCGCGCCAAGGAGAACAACGGGGGGTGCTACAGTGAGACACACGTGGAGAACGTCAAGGTCCTGGCAAGGCTCTTCCCCCTGTACGGCTTGCAGATACTGTACCGCGCCTGCATCACTCAGGCAGGTCAATGTAATGGAGAACATCAGGCCTCTTCACTGACATGCTTCACAGGAGATTTTTACAACATTTTCAGGTCCTTGTTTAATTTCAGTGGAAAGTGCAAATACATTATTTTTCAGATATTCGGGGTAAAAAAGGCAAATCTATAATGCTTATTTATGATCAAAAAAGATGCCATAGAATCTGTTATTAGCCTGACCTCTTCCACAGATTCCATCAGGTTACTACATTCAGACCATGAACTCTAACCTGCACCTGAATGGCTTCCTCCTGCCCATCGGTGCCATGAACCTCATCAGCATCCTACCTCTGCTGCTGCTAGCCCCTCTCATGGAGTGTGTCACCTCCTGCTACCTGTCCATGGAGAAAACACCCTTCTCCCCCGCCAGAGTCATCAGTAGGCATGCACACATGGCGTACACACACGGCACACACACAGATACACACGGCACACAAGCATGCACACACATGCACAAATACCACCCTCATCAGTGACTCAGTCAATGTTAATGTCTCTCTCTCCATATCTCTCCCTCTCCCCTCCTCCTCTCTCAGCACTGGGTCATGCCTGTGCAGCTCTGTCTGTCCTGGTAGCTGGCCTGTTTGAGGTCCACAGGAAGGGCTATCCTCTGACGGAGCAGGCCCTGTCAGGGAAGGTGCTGCAGGTGTCCTCCATGGCCTGCATCCAGCTGGCTCCCCAGTACATCCTACTGGGTCTGGCTGAGGCCCTTGTCACCCCCTCCTGTGAGTGACGGAGAGCCAGCATGTATTTCTGACACACCTATTGCTGCTACACTGTTCGTACACAGAGACAAACTGGGTGTAACATTTAGAATGTCAATGGACAGCATACAGTTGAAGTCGGATGTTTACATACACCTTAGCCAAATACATTTAAACTCAGTTTTTCACACAATTCCTGACTTTAAATCCAAGTAAAAATTCCCTGTCTTAGGTCAGTTAGGATCACCACTTTATTTTAAGAATGTGAAATGCCACAAGCTTCCCACAATAAGTTGGGTGAATTTTGGCCCATTCCTCCTGGCAGAGCAGGTGTAACTAAGTCGGGTTTGTAGGCCTCCTTGCTCGCACACGCTTTTTCAGTTCTGCCCACACATTTTCTATAGGACTGAGGTCAGGGCTTTGTGATTTCCACTCCAATACCTTGACTTTGTTGTCCTTAAGCCATTTTGCCACAACTTTGGAAATATGCTTGGCATCATTGTCTTTTTGGAAGACCCATTTGCGACCAAGCTTTAACTTCCTGAATGATGTCTTGAGATGTTGCTTCAATATATCCACGTAATTTCCCTCCCTCATGATGCCACCTATTTTGTGAAGTGCACCAGTCCCTCCTGCAGCAAAGCACCCCCACAACATGATACTGCCACCACCGTGCTTCACTGTTGGGATGGTGTACTTCAGCTTGCAAGCTTCCCCCTTTTTCCTCCAAACATAATGATGGTCATTATGGCCAAACAGTTCTATTTCTGTTTCATCAGACCATAGGGCATTTCTCCAAAAAGTACGATCTTTGTCCCCATGTGCAGTTACAAACCGTAGTCTGGCTTTTTTATGGCGGTTTTGGAGCAGTGGCTTCTTCCTTGCTAAGCGGCCTTTCAGGTTATGTCGATATAGGACTCGTTTTACTGTGGATATAGATACTTTTGTACCAGGCTCCTCCAACATCTTCATAAGGCCCTTTGCTGTTGTTCTGGGATTGATTTGCACTTCTCGCACCAAAGTACGTTCATCTCTAGGAGACAAAACGCATTGACTTCCTGAGTAGTATGACGGCTGTGTTGTCCAATGATGTTTATACTTGCGTACTATTGTTTGTACAGATGAACGTGGTACCTTCAGGCATTTGGAAATTGCTCCCAATGATGAACTAGACTTGTGGAGGTCTACAATTTTTTCCTGAGGTCTTGACTGATTTCTTTTGATTTTCCCATGATGTCAAGCAAAGAGGCACTGAGTTTGAAGGTATGCCTTGAAATACATCCTCAGGTACACCTCCAATTGATTAAAATGATGTCAATTAGCCTATCAGAAGCTTCTGAAGCCATGACATAATTTTCTGGAATTTTCCAAGCTGTTTAAATGCACAGTCAACTTAGTGTATGTAAACGTCTGACCCACTGGAATTGTGATACAGTGAATTATAAGTGAAATAATTGTCTGTAAACAATTGTTGGAAAAATTACTTGTGTCATGCACAAAGTAGATGTCCTAACCGATTTGCCAAAACTATGGTTTGTTAACAAGAAATTTGTTGAGTGGTTGAAAAATGAGTTTTAATGACTCCAACCTAAGTGTATGTAATATTTTGACTTCAACTGTATGTCATTGGGATGAAGTTAGAATCTGGAGAGTCAGGAACCAACTGCCAACATGGAGGATAGTATTGTGAACTCTGGAAGCTAGGGTTAGGATGACCCCTACTGGTGTATTACAGACCGACAAGGGACGTTTGAACCGAATGAAGGCGTATTCCTCTTCCCAGCCTTCCTCTCTTCTCTGTTCCAGGCTCTGTGATCTCCTTCCACCTGACACCCAGTCATATCAGAGGCATCTCCCTGCACTTCCTCACCCTGTCCTACGGAGGGGGCTGTTTCCTGGGAGCCCTCATCATCCAGCTGGTCTACCTACTCTCTGGAGGTAAACGCTTCACTAACAGATACATTATCGTAACCATAGAAACTGAAGAGGAACATACATTCATGTTGGAATGGTTGATGGGGGTCTGTCTGCATTCTGGTGGTTTAGTCCTATGGCCACTGATAGTACTGTTCTCCTGTCCAACTACAGGTAACTGGTACCCAAACACCCTGCATGAAGGGAATCTGGAGCATTTTTTCTTCTTCTTAGCCATGTTGATGACCATAAACACTCTGGTGTTCTGGTGGATATCTTACAGGTGCAGTATGAGATTCTCTCATCTATAAATATAAATATAGTCATTGCAGATGAGTCAAAGGAGATGAGGAAGCCATTTTAGTTCTTTAAATCTTGTGTTCAAGATTTTCAGTGATACAAATTTGAGAATTTCCTTGACACCTTGAGGTGACCTGAGCAAAGTATCAATATAGTCTGTGCAGATGAGACAGGTGACAGTATTGAGACAGGTGACAGTATTGAGACAAGTGACAGTATTGAGACAAGTGACAGTATTGAGACAAGTGACTGTATTGAGACTGGTGACTGTATTGAGACTGGTGACTGTATTGAGACTGGTGATAGTATTGAAAAAGGTGACAGCATTGAGACAGGTGACAGTATTGAGACAGGTGACAGTATTGAGAGATGACAGCATTGAGACAGGTGACCGTATTTAGACAGGTGACAGTATTGAGACAGGTGACAGTATTTAGAGGTGACAATATTGAGAGTATTGAGACAGGTGACAGTATTTAGAGGTGACAATATTGAGAGATGACAGTATTAAGACAGGTGATAGTATTGAGAGGTGACCGTATTTAGACAGGTGACAGTATTGAGAGGTGACCGTATTTAGACAGGTGACAGTATTGAGGCAGGTGACAGTATTGAGGCAGGTGACAGTATTTAGACAGGTGACAGTATTGAGGCAGGTGACAGTGTTGAGACACTTGACTGTGTTGAGACAGGTGACCGTGTTGAGACAGGTGACCGTGTTGAGACAGGGACGGTTTTGAGACAGGGGACGGTGTTGAGACAGGGGACGGTTTTGAGACAGGGGACGGTGTTGAGACAAGTGACGGTGTTGAGACAAGTGACGGTGTTGAGACAGGTGACGGTGTTGAGACAGGTGACGGTGTTGAGACAGGTGACAGTATTTAGAGGTGACAATATTGAGAGATGACAGTATTGAGGCAGGTGACAGTATTGAGACAGATGACCGTATTGAGACACTTGACCATGTTGAGACAGGTGACCGTGTTGAGACACTTGACCGTGTTGAGACAGGTGACCGTGTTGAGACAGGTGACGGTGTTGAGACAGGTGACCGGTGTTGAGACAGGTGACCGTGTTGAGACAGGTGACCGTGTTGAGACAGGTGACCGTGTTGAGACAGGTGACCGTGTTGAGACAGGTGACCGTGTTGAGACAGGTGACCGTGTTGAGACAGGTGACCGTGTTGAGACAGGTGACCGTGTTGAGACAGGTGACCGTGTTGAGACAGGTGACCGTGTTGAGACAGGTGACCGTGTTGAGACAGGTGACCGTGTTGAGACAGATGACCGTATTGAGACACTTGACCGTGTTGAGACAGGTGACCGTGTTGAGACAGGTGACCGTGTTGAGACACTTGACCGTGTTGAGACAGGTGACCGTGTTGAGACAGGTGACCGTGTTGAGACAGGTGACCGTGTTGAGACAGGTGACCGTGTTGAGACAGGTGACCGTGTTGAGACAGGTGACCGTGTTGAGACAGGTGACCGTATTGAGACAGGTGACCGTGTTGAGACAGGTGACCGTGTTGAGACAGGTGACCGTGTTGAGACAGGTGACCGTGTTGAGACAGGTGACCGTGTTGAGACAGGTGACCGTGTTGAGACAGGTGACCGTGTTGAGACAGGTGACCGTGTTGAGACAGGTGACCGTGTTGAGACAGGTGACCGTGTTGAGACAGGTGACCGTGTTGAGACAGGTGACCGTGTTGAGACAAGTGAGAGTGTTGAGACAGGTGACACGTGTTTAGACAGGTGACCGTGTTAAGACAGGTGACAGTATTGAGACAGGTGACAGTGTTAAGACAGGTGACAGTATTGAGACAGGTGACAGTATTGAGACAGGTGACAGTATTGAGACAGGTGACAGTATTAAGACAGGTGACAGTATTGAGACAGGTGACAGTATTGAGACAGGTGACAGTATTAAGACAGGTGACAGTATTAAGAAGGTGACAGTATTAAGACAGGTGACAGTATTGAGACAGGTGACAGTATTAAGACAGGTGACAGTATTGAGACTGGTGACTGTATTGAGACAGGTGACAGTATTGAGACAGGTGACTGTATTGAGACAGGTGACTGTATTGAGACAGGTGATAGTATTAAGAAAGGTGACAGCATTGAGACAGGTGACAGTATTGAGACAGGTGACAGTATTAAGACAGATGACAGCATTAAGACAGGTGACAGTATTGAGACAGGTGACAGTATTGAGACAGGTGACAGTATTTAGAGGTGACAATATTGAGAGTATTGAGACAGGTGACTGTATTTAGACTGGTGACAATATTGAGAGATGACTGTATTAAGACTGGTGACTGTATTGAGACTGGTGACTGTATTTAGACAGGTGACAGCATTGAGAGGTGACAGTATTGAGACAGGTGACAGTATTGAGCAGGTGACAGTATTGAGACAGGTGACAGTATTTAGACAGGTGACAGTATTGAGACAGGTGACAGTATTTAGACAGGTGACAGTATTGAGACAGGTGACAGTATTTAGAGGTGACAATATTGTTGAGACATGACAGTATTAAGACAGGTGATAGTATTGAGAGGTGACGTATTTAGACAGGTGACAGTATTGAGAGGTGGACGTGTTTAGACAGGTGACAGTATTGAGACAAGTGACAGTGTTGAGACAGGTGACAGTATTGAGACAGGTGACAGTATTGAGACAGGTGACAGTATTTAGACAGGTGACAGTATTGAGACAGATGACAGTGTTGAGACAGGTGACTGTGTTGAGACAGATGACCGTGTTGAGACACTTGACCGTGTTGAGACAGGTGACCGTTTTGAGACACTTGACCGTGTTGAGACAGGTGACCGTTTTGAGACAGGTGACGGTGTTGAGACAGGTGACCGTGTTGAGACAAGTGACCGTGTTGAGACAGGTGACCGTGTTGAGACAGGTGACCGTGTTGAGACAGGTGACAGTATTTAGAGGTGACAATATTGAGAGATGACAGTATTGAGACAGGTGACAGTATTGAGACAGATGACCGTATTGAGACACTTGACCATGTTGAGACAGGTGACCGTGTTGAGACAGGTGACCGTGTTGAGACAGGTGACCGTGTTGAGACAGGTGACCGTGTTGAGACAGGTGACCGTGTTGAGACAGGTGACCGTGTTGAGACAGGTGACCGTGTTGAGACAGGTGACCGTGTTGAGACAGGTGACCGTGTTGAGACAGGTGACCGTGTTGAGACAGGTGACCGTGTTGAGACAGGTGACCGTGTTGAGACAGGTGACCGTGTTGAGACAGGTGACCGTGTTGAGACAGGTGACCGTGTTGAGACAGGTGACCGTGTTGAGACAGGTGACCGTGTTGAGACAGGTGACCGTGTTGAGACAGGTGACCGTGTTGAGACAGGTGACCATGTTGAGACAGGTGACCGTGTTGAGACACTTGACCGTGTTGAGACAGGTGACCGTGTTGAGACACTTGACCGTGTTGAGACAGGTGACCGTGTTGAGACACTTGACCGTGTTGAGACAGGTGACCGTGTTGAGACACTTGACCGTGTTGAGACAAGTGAGAGTGTAGAGGCAGGTGACACTATTTAGAAATGACAGTATTAAGACAGGTGACAGTATTGAGACAGGTGACAGTATTAAGACAGGTGACAGTATTGAGACAGGTGACAGTATTGAGACAGGTGACAGTATTGAGACAGGTGACAGTATTAAGACAGGTGACAGTATTAAGACAGGTGACAGTATTAAGACAGGTGACAGTATTGAGACAGGTGACAGTATTAAGACAGGTGACAGTATTGAGACAGGTGACAGTATTAAGACAGGTGACAACATTGAGACAGGTGACAGCATTGAGACAGGTGACAGTATTGAGAGTATTGAGACAGGTGACAGTATTTAGAGGTGACAATATTGAGAGATGACAGTATTGAGGCAGGTGATAGTATTGAGAGGTGACCGTGTTGAGACAGGTGACCGTGTTGAGACAGATGACCGTATTGAGACACTTGACCGTGTTGAGACAGGTGACAGTATTGAGACACTTGACCGTGTTGAGACAGGTGACGGTTTTGAGACAGGTGACCGTGTTGAGACAGGTGACCGTGTTGAGACAGGTGACCGTGTTGAGACACTTGACCGTGTTGAGACAGGTGACGGTTTTGAGACAGGTGACCGTGCTGAGACAGGTGACCGTGCTGAGACAGGTGACCGTGTTGAGACAGGTGACCGTGTTGAGACACTTGACCGTGTTGAGACAGGTGACCGTGTTGAGACAGGTGACCGTATTGAGACAGGTGACCGTGTTGAGACAGGTGACCGTGTTGAGACAGGTGACCGTGTTGAGACACTTGACCGTGTTGAGACACTTGACCGTGTTGAGACACTTGACCGTGTTGAGACAGGTGACAGCATTAAGACAGGTGACAGTATTAAGACAGGTGACAGTATTAAGACAGGTGACAACATTGAGACAGGTGACAGCATTGAGACAGGTGACAGTATTGAGAGTATTGAGACAGGTGACAGTATTTAGAGGTGACAATATTGAGAGATGACAGTATTGAGGCAGGTGATAGTATTGAGAGGTGACCGTGTTGAGACAGGTGACCGTGTTGAGACAGATGACCGTATTGAGACACTTGACCGTGTTGAGACAGGTGACAGTATTGAGACACTTGACCGTGTTGAGACAGGTGACGGTTTTGAGACAGGTGACCGTGTTGAGACAGGTGACCGTGTTGAGACAGGTGACCGTGTTGAGACACTTGACCGTGTTGAGACAGGTGACGGTTTTGAGACAGGTGACCGTGTTGAGACAGGTGACCGTGTTGAGACACTTGACCGTGTTGAGACAGGTGACCGTGTTGAGACAGGTGACCGTGTTGAGACAGGTGACCGTGTTGAGACAGGTGACCGTGTTGAGACACTTGACCGTGTTGAGACAGGTGACCGTGTTGAGACAGGTGACCGTGTTGAGACACTTGACCGTGTTGAGACAGGTGACCGTGTTGAGACACTTGACCGTGTTGAGACAGGTGACGGTTTTGAGACAGGTGACGGTTTTGAGACAGGTGACCGTGTTGAGACAGGTGACCGTGTTGAGACAGGTGACCGTGTTGAGACAGGTGACGGTTTTGAGACAGGGGACGGTTTTGAGACAGGGGACGGTGTTGAGACAGGTGACGGTGTTGAGACAGGTGACCGTGTTGAGACAGGTGATGGTGTTGAGACAGGTGACCGTGTTGAGACAGGTGACCGTGTTGAGACAGGTGACGGTTTTGAGACAGGGGACGGTTTTGAGACAGGGGACGGTGTTGAGACAGGTGACGGTGTTGAGACAGGTGACCGTGTTGAGACAGGTGATGGTGTTGAGACAGGTGACCGTGTTGAGACAGGTGACAGTATTGAGACAAGTGAGAGTGCAGGTGACACTATTTAGAAATGACAGTGTTGAGAAAGATGACAGCATTGAGACAGGTGACAGTATTAAGACAGGTGACAGTATTAAGACAGGTGACAGTATTAAGACAGGTGACAGCATTGAGACAGGTGACAGCATTGAGACAGGTGACCGTATTGAGACAGGTGACCGTATTGAGACAGGTGACAATATTGAGACAGGTGACAGTATTGAGACAGGTGACAATATTGTAACAGGTGACAGTATTAAGAGTATTGAGACAGGTGACAGTATTAAGAGCAGTCTTTCCTTCCCTGTGTCCCAGGTACCTAGACCTGAGTGTGATGCAGAGTAGAGGAGTAGGAAGCAGCCTCCTGGCAGAGAAGCTACTGCAGTACAAGACCTGCCTGCGATTCTACGACACCATGGAACGCCCCTCCACAACAGCCTCCATAGAAACATTGTGACCTCTACACTACCTTCATCCCCTGTAGAGCTGGAGTTCCACTTGGTTTATTTATGTATACTACATGACCAAAAGTATGTGGACCCCTGCTTGTCAAACATCTCCCAACATCATGGGCATTAATATGGAGTTGGACCCCCCTTTGCTGCTATAACAGCCTCCACTCTTCTGGGAAGGCTTTCCACTAGATGTTGGAACATTGCTGCGGGGACTTGCTTCCATTCAGCCACAAGAGCATTTGTGAGGTCCGGCACTGATGTTTGGCAATTAGGCCTTACCCAAAAAGCACAGAATCGTCTAGAATGTCATTGTATGCTGTAGCGTTAAGATGTCCCTTTACTGGAACTAAGAGGTCTAGCCCTAACAGTGAAAAACAATACTTGGCACTATGCGTTGGGGCAGGTAACGTTCTCCTGGCATCTGCCAAACCCAGATTCATCCGTTGGACTACCAAATGATGAAGCTTGATTCATCATTCCAGAGTACGCATATCCACTACTCCAGAGACCAATGGTGGCAAGTTTTACACTACTCCAGCCGACGCTTGGCATTGCACACGTGATCTTAGTCTTGTGTGTGGCTACTAGGCCATGGAAACCCATTTCATGAGGCTCCTGATGAACAGTTATTGTGCTGACGTTGCTTCTAGAGGCAGTTTGGAACTCGATACTGAGTGTTGCAACCCGAGGACAGACGATTCCTACGCGTTACGTGCTTCAGGACTTGGCAGTCCCGTTCTGTGAGCTTGTGTGGCCTACTACTTCGAGGCTGACCCGTTGTTGTTCCTAGACGTTTCCACAATAACAGCACTTACAGTTGACCAGAGCAGCTCTAGCATGGCAAAAATTTGAACTGACTTGTTGGAAAGGTGGCATCCTATGACGGTGCCACGTTGAAACTCAATGAGCTATTCAGTAAGGTCATTCTTCTGCCAATGTTTATCTATGGAGATTGCATGGCTGTGTGCTCAATGTTATACACCTGTCAGCAACGGGTGTGGCTGAAGTAGCAAAATCCAATAATTTGAAGGGGTGTCCACATACTTTTATATATATATTGTATGTACAGTACTGTGTATTCATTTAATTGATGGTCAGTTTAGATCAGTGGTATTCAACAGTCAGTTTTAGACAGTCAGTTTAGATCAGGGGTATTCAACAGGCAGTTTAATACCCTCAGTTTAGATTTGTGGTATTCAACAGTCAGTTTTAGACAGTCAGTTTAGATCAGGGGTATTCAACAGGCAGTTTTAGACAGTCAGTTTAGATCAGGGGTATTCAACAGTCAGTTTAGATCAGTAGTTTTCAATTGTCCGTTTTAGACAATCAGTTTAGATCAGTGGTATTCAACAGTCAGTTTAAATGGTATTAAAACTTTTTCATTAGGGACCCCATTTTTTCCACAATAAGACTTTGATTACCACTTGTTTAAATGGTCATAGCGCGTCGGACTAGTAACTGAAAGGTTGCAAGTTCGAATCCACGAGCTGACAATGTACAAATCTGTCATTCTGCTCTTGAACAAGGCAGTTAACCCACTGTTCCTAGGCTGTCATTGAAAATAAGAATTTGTTCTTAACTGACTTGCCTAGTTAAATAAAGGTAAGATAAATCAAATATTTGTCTCCATGGATATGATGTGGGAGTGTATTATGTACTGTTTATTAGTCTACATGGACATGATGTGGGAGTGTATTATGTACTGTCTATTAGTCTACATGTATATGATGTGGGAGTGTATTATGTACTGTCTATTAGTCTACATGGATATGATGTGGGAGTGTATTATGTACTGTCTATTAGTCTACATGGATATGATGTGGGAGTGTATTATGTACTGTCTATTAGTCTACATGGATATGATGTGGGAGTGTATTATGTACTGTCTATTAGTCTACATGGATATGATGTGGGAGTGTATTATGTACTGTCTATTAGTCTACACGGATATGATGTGGGAGTGTATTATACTGTCTATTAGTCTACATGTATATGATGTGGGAGTGTATTATGTACTGTCTATTAGTCTACATGGATATGATGTGGGAGTGTATTATGTACTGTCTATTAGTCTACATGGATATGATGTGGGAGTGTATTATGTACTGTCTATTAGTCTACACGGATATGATGTGGGAGTGTATTATGTACTGTCTATTAGTCTACATGTATATGATGTGGGAGTGTATTATGTACTGTCTATTAGTCTACATGGATATGATATGGGAGTATGTTATGTGTCTATTAGTCTACATGGATATAATGTGGGAGTGTATTATGTACTGTCTATTAGTCTACATGGATATGATATGGGAGTATGTTATGTGTCTATTAGTCTACATGGATATGATGTGGGAGTGACTTCGGAAGAAGTGGCCCCACAAACCGCGGACCCAGCTTCCATCAGGGCAGGCGGAGGGCCAGGTTTCGGATCGAGAGGCAGACCCGGTCCCCCGGTGCGAACACCAGGGTCTCACTGCGGTGACAGTCTGCGCCCACTTTCTGGCGCAGCAGGGCGCACTGAAGGTGGACATGGGCGGCGTCTCATGTTTCCTCCGCACGCCGGAACCGCAGGAGCCTCGGTAGGGACTCTGATGCCAAGGAGCCGGCTGATACCCCAATACACACTGGAAGGGAGTGAGGTTAGTGGAGGAGTAGCGGAGCGGGTTCTGGGCCATCTCTGCCCAGGGCACAAACGCTGCACACTCCCCCGGCCCGTCCTGGAAATAGGACCTCAGAAACCTACCCACATCCTGGTTTACTCTCTCCACCTGCCCGTTACTCTCGGGTGAAAACCTTAGGTAAGGCTGACGAGACCCCCAGACGTTCCATGAACACCATCCAGACTCTTGAAGTGAACTGGGGACCTCGATCAGACACTATCCTCAGGCACCCCATAGTGCTGGAAGACCTGCGTAAACAAGGCCTCCGCAGTCTGTAGGGCCGTAGGAGACCGAGCAGAGGGAGGAGACGGCTGGACTTAGAGAAACGATCCAGGATTGTTTCCCTGTGATGGGGGAAGATCGGTCAGGAAATCGATCGACAGGTGTGACCATGGCCGCTGTGGAACAGGTAAGTTACCTCTGGGTAGGTGCCTAGGACCATTACACTGGGCGCACACCGAGCAGGAGGAAACATAAACCCTCAGCTCCCACACTACCAGCACCACCAGGCAGGAGGCCGGGAGTATGGGAGTGGGATCCATGGGCCGCTCCTCTGTGTCATACAGCCGGGACAGTGCGTCTGTCACAGGGGCGTAGCTTTGGTGGCGTACCCGAGCGCTGAGAGAGCACAGCTCCTATCCCAGCCTTGGACACGTCCACCTCCACTATGAACGCCAAAGAGGGATCCGGATCAGCCAGCATGGGACCCGAGGTAAACAGAGCACTCAGGCGACTAAAAGCCCTGTCCGCCTCAGCTGTCCACTGCAAGCGCACCGGGCCCCCCTTCAGCAGTGAGGTAATGGGAGCTGCGACCTGACCAAAACCTCGGATAAGCCTCGGGTAGTAGTTGGCAAACCCTAAGAACCGCTGCACCTCCTTTACCGTAGTGGGAGTCGGCCAATCCATAGGAAGGAGACGGACTGTTGAAAGAACAGTCATTTCTCAGCCTTGGCGTACAGGTCATGCTCCAACAGTTGACCAAGCACCTTGCGCACCAGGGACACATGCTCGGCGCGTGTAGCAGAGTAAATCAGAATGTCATCAATATTCACCACTAGACCCTGCCCACCACTACACCCTGCAAAATCCCTGAAAATCTCATCTACTAATGATTGGAAGACTGATGGAGCATTCATCAACCCGTACGGCATGACAAGGTACTCATAGTGCCCAGAATTTTATGAATAAATGACTAAACAATATCCCCATTATAAATAGAACTGTAACTAAGTAAACTTATACTCTGTTTTATTATATCTGATTAACAATATGAATTCATAAGTGAGGGATTGTGGAGCCTGAAACAGGGGGTAATTAAATAAAATAAATACCATTCCAGCCAGGTTGGAGAAGATTGGAAGTGTTTTTTTTTTAAGTAAGCAGAAAGGGTAGTTAACCTATGGTTGAACCGACGCAACTTAGCTCATGCTTCAAGAGGGCCACCATTGTCCCTGTTCCCAAGAAAGCTAAGGTAACTGAGCTAAACGACTACCGCCCCGTAGCACTCACTTCCGTCATCATGAAGTGCTTTGAGAGACTAGTCAAGGACCATATCACCTCCACCCTACCTGACACCCTAGACCCACTCCAATTTGCTTACCGCCCAAATAGGTCCACAGACGATGCAATCTCAACTACACTGCACACTGCCCTAACCCATCTGGACAAGAGGAATACCTATGTGAGAATGCTGTTCATCGACTACAGCTCTGCATAACACCATAGTACCCTCCAAACTCGTCATCAAGCTCGAGACCCTGGGTCTCAACCCCGCCCTGTGCAACTGGGTACTGGACTTCCTGACAGGCCTCCCACAGGTGGTAAGGGTAGGTAACAACATCTCCACCCCGCTGATCCTCAACACTGGGGCCCCACAAGGGTGCGTTCTGAGCCCTCTCCTGTACTCCCTGTTCACCCATGACTGTGTGGCCATGTATGCCTCCAACTCAATCATCAAGTTTGCGGACGACACTACAGTGGTAGGCTTGATTACCAACAACGACGAGACGGCCTACAGGGAGGAGGTGAGGGCCCTCGGAGTGTGGTGTCAGGAAAATAACCTCACACTCAACGTCAACAAAATTAAGGAGATGATTGTGGACTTCGGGAAACAGCAGAGGGAGCACCTCCCTATCCACATCGATGGGACAGTAGTGGAGAGGGTAGTAAGTTTTAAGTTCCTCGGCGTACACATCACAGACAAATTAAATTGGTCCACCTACACAGACAGCGTTGTGAAGAAGGCGCAGCAGCGCCTCTTCAACCTCAGGAGGCTGAAGAAATTTGGCTTGTCACCAAAAGCACTCACAAACTTCTACAGATGCACAATCGAGAGCATCCTGTCGGGCTGTATCACCGCCTGGTACGGCAACTGCTCCGCCCACAACCGTAAGGCTCTCCAGAGGGTAGTGAGGTCTGCACAACGCATCACCGGGGGCAAACTACCTGCCCTCCAGGACACCTACACCACCCGATGTCACAGGAAGGCCATAAAGATCATCAAGGACAACAACCACCCGAGCCACTGCCTGTTCACCCCGCTATCATCCAGAAGGCGAGGTCAGTACAGGTGCATCAAAGCAGGGACCAAGAGACTGAAAAACAGCTTCTATCTCAAGGCCATCAGACTGTTAAACAGCCACCACTAACATTGAGTGGCTGCTGCCAACATACTGACTCAACTCCAGCCACTTTAATAATGGGAATTGATGGAAATTGATGTAAAATATATCACTAGCCACTTTAAACAATGCTACTTAATATAATGTTTACATACCCTACATTACTCATCTCATATGTATATACTGTACTCTATATCATCTACTGCATCTTTATATAATACATGTATCACTAGCCACTTTAAACTATGCCACTTTGTTTACATACCCTACATTACTCATCTCATATGTATATACGGTACTCGATACCATCTACTGCATCTTGCCTATACCGTTGTGTACCATCACTCATTCGTATTCCAAGATGGCATAGCCATCACTCATTATATATATTTCTTTTTCACATACATTTTATTTTTATTTTCCATCAACTCATCTTCAATACACTCTCCTGCAACCTGCCTCACCAATTGATATGTTTTGGAATTTTCAAATCTGCAATCAAATCTGCAATTGTCAG
The DNA here is from genome assembly GCF_034236695.1 of Oncorhynchus nerka. Lineage (NCBI taxonomy): Eukaryota > Metazoa > Chordata > Actinopteri > Salmoniformes > Salmonidae > Oncorhynchus > Oncorhynchus nerka. Next base: position 14,711,650 of record NC_088412.1, on the reverse strand, counting down.
GAACTAGAAGCTAAAGCTTTAGCTTCTTTACACTCGTTCGTATTCAGCTAACCACGGTTTGTGGTCATTAGCTATCCTTTAACGAAAATCTATCGCCAGTTTTGTGGCGGAAATAACATTTTTTTCCATTTGGATGTTTAGATACAGCAGCTGGTGCTATCCCAGGTCTATCTTTTCCATTAACTGGAACTGTGAGCTCAACCACTCCTGGTGATGGATAATGGTGAGAGGTCAACTGGACTTAATTCAGTTATGGCTCCTGTCGCGACGTTACCTGAATGCCCATCTGCGGCCTGCTAACCGTTAGCTGTCTTACCGGATAGGTCAGAATAGACAATCGGACAATTTATTTATTTTTATTATTAACATGTTTCTTCTTGGGCCTCTATAACTATATCTATTGTTTTTATTTTTTTGTTGTTGTGGATTTCTAATTCTACAACACGGAACACTAAATGACGTCATATTTGGCTAACAACAGACCTCCATCCTATGCTAGCTGGTTACATGTCCTGGCTAGCTGTCTAAATCGCCGTGAAAAAATACTCCCTGGACCCTTTTGTATCTAAGGATTTTTAATGTCAAGATGTCTTGTCCATTGCTGTTCTGGTTATTTTATGCTTATTTCAAAGCCTCTATGCTCAATCTTATCCAAATTAGTTATAAAATGCAATGACTGGTTTCAATGATGTTTTAGAGACAATATTCTCTCTTCATACTCATTAATAGTTTACCTCCACTGTAAATCCTACCATACCTTTGTCTGTACATTATACCTTGATGCTATTTTTCGCCCCCAGAAACCTCCTTTTACTCTCTGTTCCAGACGTTCTAGACGACCAATTCTTATTGCTTTTGGCGTACCCTTATTCTTCTCCTCCTATGTTCCTCTGGCGATGTAGAGGTGAATCCAGGCCCTGCAGTGCCTAGTCCTATTCCCCAGGCGCTCTCTTTTGATGACTTCTGTAAGTAATGCCTTGGTTTCATGCATGTTAACATTAGAAGCCTCCTCCCTAAGTTTGTTCTTTTCACTGCTGACTCTGCCAACCCGGATGTTCTAGCTGTGTCTGAATCCTGGCTTAGGAAGACCACCAAAAATTCAGAAATTTTAATTCCAAACTACAACATTTTCAGACAAGATAGAACTGCTAAGGGGGCGGTGTTGCAATCTACTGCAAAGATAGCCTGCAGAGTTCTGTCCCTATCCAGGTCTGTACCCAAACAATTTGAACTTCTACTTTTTCCACCTCTCTAAAAACAAGTCTCTCACCGTTCCGCCTGCTATAGACCACCCTCTGCTCCCAGCTGTGCTCTGGACACCATATGTGAACTGATTGGAGCTCGTGCTGCTAGGCGACCTAAACTGGTGCTTAACACCCCAGCCATCCTACAATCTAAACTTGATGCCCTCAATCTCACACAAATTATCAATGAACCTACCAGGTACCCCCAAAGCCTTAAACACGGGCACCCTCATAGATATTTAACCAACTTCCCTCTAAATACACCTCTGCTGTCTTCAACCAAGATCTGGATCACTGCCTCATTGCCTGCATCCGTAATGGGTCAGCGGTTTACAGACCTCCACTCATCACTGTAAAACGCTCCCTGAAACACTTCAGCGGCAGGCCTTTCTAATCGACCTCGGGGTGTCCTGGAAGGAATGATCTCATCCCGTCAGTGGAGGATGCCTGGATATTTTTAAAAATGCCTTCCTAACAATGTTAAATAAACATGCCCCATTCAAGAAAATTAGAACCAGGAACAGATATAGCCCTTGGTTCTCCCCAGACCTGACTGCCCTTAACCAACACAAAAACATCCTGTGGTTCCAAGAAACAGTGGGGTCCAGGAAGCTAGAAAGTTATACACAGGCAGTTAGGCCAAGGCTGGCTTTTTCAAGGGAAATGCAGGACTAACTCAAAAAGTTCTGGGAAGAGGCTAATTCTCTCCAGCTGACCCCACTGAAGATAGGAAACACTGTCACCATGATAAATCCCCAAAGGAATTTCAATAAGCATTTTTCACTAATCTTTCCACCTGGCAACCCTACCCCGGTCAACAGCACTGCACCCCCAACGCAACGCCCAAGCCTTCCCCATTTCTCCTTCTCCCAAATCCATTCAGCTGAAGTTCTGAAAGAGCTGAAAAATCTGGACCCCTACAAATCCGGGCTAGACAATCTGGACCCTTTCTTTCTAAAATTATCTGCAAATTGTCAATAAATTCCCATTACTAGCCTGTTCAACCTCTCTTTCGTGTCATCTGAGATTCCCGCTTTATGCTGGGAATCCCCCTCTTGGGGGACACTCTTGACCCAAACTGCTACAGAAAATCTATCCTACCATGCCTTTCTAAAAGTCAACAAACACGACCATTTGAATCTCAGAGGGCTCTGCTATGCAATCTGGTTTCAGAATGTGCACCTCAGCGCTCGATAACCGCCATCGATAAGAAACATTAACCAATTGATCTGGCCAAGGCTTTCGACTCTGTCAACCACCACATCCTTATCGGCAGACTCACAGTGGTTTCTCAAATGATTGCCTCGCCTGGTTCACCAACTACTTCTCTGATAGAGTTCAGTGTGTCAAATCGGAGGGTCTGCTGTCCGGACCTCTGGCAGTCTCTATGGGGGTGCCACAGGGTTCAATTCTTGGACCGACTCTCTTCTCTGTATACATCCGGTCGCTCTTGCTGCTGGTGAGTCTCTGATCCACCTCCCAGACAACACCATTCTGTATACTTCCGGCCCTTCTTTGGACACTGTGTTAACAACCCTCCAGGCAAGCTTCAATCTACAACTCTCCTTCCGTGGCCTCAATTGCTCTTAAATACAAGTAAAACAGCAGGGCATCCATCGCTACCTGAATGGACATGTCCACATCCTAGCTGGCTCTGAAGGTAAGAGTGGTACAAATACTTAGGTGTCTGGCAGGTAAACTCCAGACCCATATCAGACATCCTCCAAAGTTAAATCAGGCCCTATTTGCAACAAAGCATCCTTCACTCATGCTGCCAAACATACCCTTGTAAAATTGACCATCCTACCAATCCTCGACTTTGGCGATGTCATTTACAAAATAGCCTCCAATACCCTACTCAACAAATTGGATGCAGTCTATCACAGTGCTATCCGTTTTGTCACCAAAGCCCCATATACTACCCACCATTGGGCGCTCTCGTTGGCTGGCCCTGCCTCAGGTGGCCAAACCCACTGGCTCCATGTCATCTACAAGACCCTGCTAGGTAAAGTCCCCCGGAAGGTCAAAGCATCTCCCACCTGAAAGCGGCGCTCCAGCAGGTATACCTCTAGTCACCCCCAAAACCAATTCTTTCTTTGGCCTCCTTCCAGTTCTCTGCTGCCAATGACTGGAACGAACTACAAAAATCTCTTAAAGGGAAACACTTATCTCCCTCCTTTAAGCACCAACTGTCAGGCAGCTGGATTACTGCACCTGGTAGCCCACCTATAATTTAGCCCAAACAACTACCTCTTCAACTGTATTTAATTTATTTATTTATTTTGCTCCTTTGCACCCCATTATTTTTATTTCTACCATTCATTGCAATACTACCCAGTGGAATTTACTTTGCCACCATGGCCTTTTTGCCTTTACCTCCCTTCCACTAATTTGAACCGGACTTGTTTTTTTTTTTTTTTTTTTTTTTTACTGTAGGATTGACTGTATGTTTGTTTTACTCCATGTGTAACTCCGTTGTATGTGTCGAACTGCTTTGGGAGGTCGCAATTGTAAATGAGAACTTGTTCTCCCTGTTAAATAAAGGTGAAATAAAAAAATAAAAAAATCCATTGTCTGTACATATTCGGTCCTTTGGCTTGTGTGTATAAGGTAGTGGTGAGGTTAGATTACTGCATTGTGAACTAGAATGGAAGCATTTCGCTACCTCGCATTAACATCTGCTAACCATGTGTACCTGGCAAATAACATTTGATTTGATTTGGATGTTTAGATAAGGTATTCTGTCCAAGGTTTCCATTAACTGGACTGCTAAGTGGTGATGGATAATGGTGAGAGGTCAAGGAGAGCAGATTGTGTGTCATGTGTGTGCTAGTAGGCAACACGATTAAACCTGCTTTGTCTTGGTCGAGAGGAGGAGATTCATTCTAGAACCAATGACGTCATATTTTGTATATCAACTGTTGTTCATGGTTACATGGCAGCGCGCTCCGAGAATAAATAATTGTGTCTATTTTATGCAAATATGAATCTTACAAATTCTTATAAAATAGACTGAGTGATTTAATTAATGTATAATTAATAGTAACTATGAAATTCCAATGACAAAACAGTCTTCCACTCATCTCCCTCCCGGATACGCACCAGGTTATAAGCGCTCCTGGGATCTAGTTTGGTGAAGAAACGCGACCCGTGCATTGACTCTGTCGCTGAGGCTATGAGTGGTAGCGGGTAACTATACCTCACCGTGATCTGATTCAGACCACGATAGTCAATACACGGGAGCAGACCCCCTCCTTCTTCTTCACAAAGAGGCGGGTGAAGTGGAGGAGATGTACCCCAGCAGGGTTAAATAGCCACGTCTCCGCCAGGGGATACATAACTCCTGGGAATGCAGCGAACCAGGTGTGTGAAATCCCCCGTCGATGGGGAGACTTTTTAAAACAAATGGAAAATCGGCATAAAATGGATGGAGACCTGGTCTGGACTTTCCACCGAAGCACCAACGGAAACTCCTAAACACCTACCTGAGCACCCCGAACCAATGAGAGCCCTCTGTGGCCAAGAAACAGTGGGGTTATGACAACTAACCAGGGTAGGCCCAAACAAATTTATTTAAGGAAAAATCCCAGATTTAGTCATTTTAAATATGACTATTTTATACATACAAATGATTCTATGGGCAAATGATCCACAAAAATATGAATTTTATGCTGGGAAGGAAACTCAGGAAAAGTGACAAACAAAAACACGTGTGTAACAGAGGGCTCTGGGTGAGAATGGTGCCTCGAACCCTAGAGGAACCAACACGGCACAGACCAGCAGTGTGACCTCTGCGGCCACAGATGGTACACTTGAAAGCCTCTCCTCCGGTCTCCCTGTGCGCAGCACCTCCCAGCTCCATAGGCACCGGAGCGGTGGTGCTGGGAACGGGAATCAACAGAGCCCTCTCTGGACGTCCGCGGGTGACCAGCAGGGCATCCAACCGAATGGACATGTCCACCAGCTGGTCGAAGGTAAGAGTGGTATACCTGCAGGCCAACTCCCGACAGACATCCTCGCGCAGGCTGCAACGGTAGTGGTCGATGAGGGCCCTGTCACTCCATCCCGCTCTGGCGGCCAAGGTCCGAAATTCCAGTGAGAACTCCTGGGCGCTCCTCGTTCCCTTTGGAACATTCTTTCAGGATTAATCTATCCTCGGGCGGAAGGTCAAAACTGCCCAGGCGGCGTGTGAACCCTTCTACGTTACTATCTGTTCCAGGGCGGCCACCCTCTCCCTTCCCGAGGGAGCTGGATAAACGGTGCCCAGGTAGAGGTCCAGCTGTAGTAGGAAGCACTGGCACCGTGCCGCCGTCACCATCATACTCCCCGGGAAGGGCGAGACGCATCCCACTGGAACCGGGTACAGGAGGGACGGGTAGTGAGGACCCCTTTTGTACTGGGGGAGGTACTAGGACCTCCCTGTCTCTCCCAGCGATCCATTGTCTGGACGATGCGGTCCATGGCGGTGCCGAGATGGTGAATCAACGCCTTGTGCTCATGGACGCGCTCCTCGACTCCGCTACCATAGGTACCTGCTCCTGCTGACTCCGTAGGTGGTGTGGTATTCTGTCAAGGTATGCATTAAGGACTGTAGGAAAGTCAGGCGCAGGAGAGCAGATAGTTGGTAGCAACACGGAGCCTTTTATTTTGGCGAACCGAAAGCACACGGCACAAACGATCATGAAATACAAAATATGGGTTGAACATAACCCAGCGCAAACCAGCCTAACGTGCGCATACATGAACACAGAATAAACAATACCACACAAAGACATGGGGGGGAAAACAGAGGGTTAAATACACAACACATAATGAGGGAAATGAGAACCAGGTGTGTGAAAACGAGACAAAACAAATGGAAAATGAAAAATGGATCGGCGATGGCTAGAAGACCGGCGAAGTCGCCTGCCGAACACCGCCCGAACAATGAGAGGCATTGACTTCGGATGAAGTCGTGACAAATTTAAACAAATTTATTTTAAAAAATCCCAGATTTAGTCATTTTAAATATGACTATTTTATACATACAAATGATTTCCATCCACAAAAAAATATAACAGAGCAGAATGGATCAGTGCATGCTCATAGCCCGCCACAGGAGTTGCTACCGATGGGACCCACCAAACCCTCCCCATGACCCTCCCCTAACTCCAACTCTTGATGTGTCCAGCCTGTCTACAGAAATAGGCAACATTTGAACATTCTTTTTAGGATTAATCTGTGTCCGGAAAACCAGGCAATATAGTTTAGTTACTATCTGTTCCAAGCCACCGAGGAAAACTACATAGAGATTGCCGACCGAGTGGCGCAGCGGTCAAAGGCGTCACTACAGACCCAGGTTCGATCCCGAGATGTATCACAACCAGCCGTGATCGGGAGTCCCATAGGGCGGTGCACAATTGGCCCAGCGTCGTCTGAGTTAGGGGAGGGGTTGATCGGGGTAGGGGAGGACCCTACTACAGTTTAACTGACTTAGTTAATAAGAACAAATTAGTTAAAAAATATACAATAAAATTCAAGATTTAAACATTGTATTTTAATGCATGAAATCTCTGAAGATCAAATCAGTCAAAAATGTATATGTTGTAAAGAAAAACAGAGCAGAATGGATCATCACATCTGGGGACCATCACCACCAGCATGACTAGTACCTATGTGGACCCTACTACAGTTTAACCAGCTCAGCTATAGACTACACCAGCACGACTAGTATCTATGTGGACCCTACTACAGTTTAACCAGCTCAGCTATAGACTACACCAGCACGACTAGTATCTATGTGGACCCTACTACAGTTTAACCAGCTCAGCTATAGACTACACCAGCATGACTAGTATCTATGTGGACCCTACTACAGTTTAACCAGCTCAGCTATAGACTACACCAGCATGACTAGTATCTATGTGGACCCTACTACAGTTTAACCAGCTCAGCTATAGACTACACCAGCATGACTAGTATCTATGTGGACCCTACTACAGTTTAACCAGCTCAGCTATAGAATACACCAGCATGACTAGTATCTATGTGGACCCTACTACAGTTTAACCAGCTCAGCCATAGACTACACCAGCATGACTAGTATCTATGTGGACCCTACTACAGTTTAACCAGCTCAGCTATAGACTACACCAGCATGACTAGTATCTATGTGGACCCTACTACAGTTTAACCAGCTCAGCTATAGATTACACCAGCATGACTAGTATCTATGTGGACCCTACTACAGTTTAACCAGCTCAGCTATAGACTATACCAGCATGACTAGTATCTATGTGGACCCTACTACAGTTTAACCAGCTCAGCTATAGATTACACCAGCATGACTAGTATCTATGTGGACCCTACTACAGTTTAACCAGCTCAGCTATAGACTATACCAGCATGACTAGTATCTATGTGGACCCTACTACAGTTTAACCAGCTCAGAAGTACCATAGAGACAAAACACAGGACAGAATTTTGATGTACAAGATGAAAACTTTGCATTTGAATAATTTTAATTAATTTAGTAAATGGGCCCTTACTACAGTTTAACCAGCTCAGCAGTACCAGAGAAAATACAATCGATAGAAAACCCAGGATAGAGGAGTTGAGTGAATGTGGTCTGGACTCTGTGGAGGAGGGTCATTGTGTCAGAGACACTGTAGAAGGACAGAGTACCTGCCTTGTGATCCAGGTACACTCCTACTCTGGAGGACTGAACGCCTGGTACTTTCGTCCTAACACTATTGTGTCTGAACCAATAACCATCACTGTAGTAGTGTAAACTCCAGGACTTGTCATTGAGTCCAAATGTATTACTTCTCCTTGTTCTGCTGATGTCTTTATATGAGACTGCTGTAATAACACACAGCCCACTCCACTCCACCTCCCAGTAACAGCGTCCAGACAGACCCTCTCCACACAGCACCATCAAGTCATTTGTGAATCTGTCTGGATGATCAGGATATGGTTGGACTTGGCCTGTATAGGTCACCTTTCTGTTCCCTTTAGACAGAGAGAGGCGTGTGTGTGCTGTGTTTGGGTCCAGTGTGAGCTGACAGGAATCTGGGAGAAGAGCAGAGCAGAGACCAAAGAGGGGAGTTAGAACAATAATTTTAGTCAGATACTGTATCTACCCTGTCTTTGATTAGAGCACAGCAGAGATCAATATGAGGAGTCAGATAGATACCCAGTCTTTGATTAGATCTACTATTGCTATACATTTCCACAGGGATTGTTAGGAGTGTCAGTAAAAAGAGACTGTGAGTTACTTCAGAATAAAAAGACTCACATTGTAAGAACTGCTCTCTGGTCTTGGGCTCTGGAGGCAGTACAACATCCACTATATTCACTACAGACACACAAACACATTGACAGAGAGAAGGAATGTTATCATCATACCATATTCAAGGCTCCTTAACAGCTTCTACCCCCAAGCCACAAGACTGCTGACCAATTAACCAAATAGCCACCCGGCCATTGTATAAATGATCTTGACTAACCTGACACATCGACTCGGTCCCGGTACCCCCTGTATATAGCCTCGGTATTGTTATTTTATTGTGTTACTTTTTATTTTAGTTATTTATTTATTTAATTTAGTAAATGTTTTCTTAACCCCAGATTTCTTCAACTGCGTTGTTGGTTAAGGGTTGTAGTAAGTAAGCATTTCACACTAAGGTCTACACCTGTTGTATTCATCGCATGTGAGAAATACAATTTGATTTGATATTCCACATGTCTAAGGTGATGGCTGTAGGACCTTTTATTGCACTACAGTTTGGATTTACAGGACTTAGTATTGTAGTAGAATTTCAACACACCTGTAGTGGAGATCTTGGTCCATTCTCCTTTAAGGAAGTCTTCTACTTTCTCTCTCAGTTCAGACACAGTCTTACTCACATCTCTAAAGTACTGAAGAGGACGGACAACGATGCTGGGTAAGTCTGAAGATACACTGATGCTGGAGAGAGACTGATAACTCTGGAGAGAGAGAGAGAGAGAGAGAGAGAGAGAGAGAGAAAAATGAGACAGAACAGAAAGACAGACAAAAAATAATGATGTATCACATGTATCAAGGCAGTTTAGTTACCTGGAGGAAATGGATGTGATCCTCTGTGTGTGAGAGCTGCTCCAGCTCAGTGCTTCTCTTCCTCAGGTCAGCTATCTCCTGCTTCAGTTGCTCCAGGAGTCCTTCAGCTTGACTCACCTGAGCCTTCTCTTGGGCTCTGATCAGCTCCTTCACCTCAGAGCTCCTTCTCTCAATGGAGCGGATCAGCTCAGTAAAGATCTGATCACTGTCCTCCACTGCTGCTTGTGCAGAGCGCTGTTGAGAGAGAGAGAGAGCGCTGTTGAGAGAGAGAGAGAGAGAGAGAGAGAGAGACAGAACTGCCTTGTCTTACTTTAATGAGCCATCTCATTACACTAACCCCTCCTAAAAGCACATTGTGTGCCACCACAGCCACACACATTCACATTATACAGAACCCAATGTCACAGTACAATACACCATCCAGCACCACGTTCCAGCCGTACATCCAACCCCTCCTCTCCAGCCATACAGACAGCCCCCCTGAGCACCCATACCTCCTGAAACATCTCCACACTGTTGATCATTTTGTAAAACTCAATCTCAACACTAAGGCATCAACAGTAATGGCATTACCCTGGCAACACAGAAAAAAAGATAAACAGTCTGCCATTGCAGAAAATGGACACCCCTCCCAAACACCCAGGTCAATACAAGCCAACCAGCTATTTGTGTCCAGGGCTCCATGTCATAGCCTCCACTGGAAGACCCCTGACCTTTCCAGCACTGGGAACTTACAGACCTTCCACCTATACCCTGCCATGCTCTCATCCCCACAAACCCCTGCCACTGATGCCCCTTCACTCCTGCTAGGCTCCTGATGTGTCTAACCTTGACACTGAGGGTGTACAGCACCTTACCCAGCACCTCCTCAAACTCCCCCAGGCTCTACTGTCACTTGCAGTTGTGAAAATGTTTGTGGCCCCTCCTCAGGCTGCTCCAGACCCCTCCTCACTGTTTCCCGCCTGATGTACAAACCTGTTCCTGCACGACCGAGAGCACGCCTTTCTTGTTTTCCTTTTATATTGACAAAGCTATTGTCCTGTTGAAATATTATTGATTATTATGACTAAAAACAACCTGAGGATTGATTATAAACATCGTTTGACACGTTTCTACGAACTTTACTGATACTTTTCAGATTTTGCGTCTGTCTGTTGTGACTGCCTTTGAGCCTGTGGGATTACTGAACAAAACGAGCGAACAAAATTAGGTTTTTGGATATAGACAGGGACTTTATCGAACAAAACAAACATTTATTGAGTAAATGGGAGCCTTGTGAGTGCAACCATAGGAAGATCATCAAAAGTGAGTGATTCATTGTATCACTATTTCTGACTTGTGTAACTCCTCTACTTGGCTGGTAACTGTTTGTAATGATTTGTCTGCTGGGTGCTGTTCAGGTCCTGCTCATCCCTAACAGACGTCATCAACATATGCTGACACTGCCATGACTGTCCCCAAACCTATGCCTGGCTCCCACACTCCCTGTAGCCTCCAGCTTAGCAGGCCCAGAAAGGCCACAACATTAAAATCAGGCCACAAAATTCTCCCCACAACCAAAACAACACAGTGAACAGATATTCATGGTCCACCCTATCAAAGGCTTTCTCCTGACTATGAACAGATTGCCTGTTATTGAGCGTCCTGGTACATGGTACGTTTGGTCCTTGTGTACAATAGAGTCCAGGTGGGACTTGAGTCTGTGTGATGGACATTTGAATGTTTGTGCTCTCATAACACATTTCTGTGTTCTATTCATGTGCTGTTCTAAAAACAAATTTCTGTGTTCATGCAAGTGGCTGAGTGAACGAATCCTCACTATCAGGAGCTGCAATTTGGCACTACGCCCAGACCTTGTTTTAAGAACGAAAGATATCTCAGTTTCAAGGTCTCAGCTTAGAGAGAGTGAGGTATTGGTCTTTCACATGTTATGAACCAGTGTTGGTCGGTCACATGAATGAAACAAAACGGTAATGATTAATTAATTATGCTAAATCATGCAAATATAACTAATCTGTGGTGCATTGAGTTGGTTGGAACCTCTCCAGGATGCTGAAAAATAAAGGATGTTTAATTTAAGATTGACTTTGAGTGTCCCTGTGTAAGAATTTCCACAACATCTGTTAGCGAGGACCTTGCCGAAGACCTTATAGTCCACACAGAGCAATGCCACAGGCCTCCAGTTGTTTAAGTCGCTCAAATCCCCTTTTTTTGGACAGGAGAGTCAAAGCCGCCTGTTTACAGCTTAGCAGCAGTTCACCCACCCCAACGAACTCATGCAACGGGGTGGTCGGGCTTGTCTGTGAAAGGCCATGGAAATGTCCATTTGATTTTTCTGCGACAGGCTCCCTCATCTCCCCCACAACAGAAGTTGCATGCCCATCAGATAAATGTAAACAATGGATTTTTTGGTTTGTTTCGCCACTGTTTTCCAACCCAAAATAGCTGAGAGCGTCCATCTCTCTCAACATAGAAAATCTAGCTCCTACAAGTGCTCCTTTTGCTTTAATCTGAAAATAAATCCCTTAGGTCCCTACGTAGTTCAGATAGATAATTTTCCTGCCCCACCCTACCCTGCCCCACCAGCTCAGCCTCCACCTCACTTATGAACCGCTCAAGCTCCCCCAGTACTCTCCTGGCTTCTGAAGAGGACAAATCTGTATACTGCTGACAGAAAACCAAAATCTGGGATTTCCCTACGTCCTACAACTGACCAAGAGACTCAAACGCCCCCTTCTGCTGTCCCCACCTATCGCAAAAGCCTTGGAATCTTGAGAAAAAGTGGTATCTTGTAAGAGCATTACATGTAATTTCCGATAGGACACCTGCCTGGGCCCTGGTGAAACAGAGAACTGAGCCCTGTACTAGGTACATACACATTTATGAAAGCAAAGACAAGTTAATTGATTTTGACTCTAACCACTAACAACCTACCCTTACACACCTATTTTGCTACACCTGCACTAAGATTTGTGCCATGGCTCAGAACCTTTTTTTGAAACTAGGCAGGTCAATAGGCAATAAGAACAAATTCTTATTTTCAAGGACAGCCTAGGAACAGTGGGTTAACTGCCTTGTTCAGGGGCAGAATGACAGACTTTTACCTTGTCAGCTCAGTCTTGCAACCTTTCAGTTACTAGTCCAACGCTCTAACCACTAGGCTACCTGCCACTCCAGAACCTGCGCCCCTTCCACCAGACACCCCAATACACTTCATTAATCACATCACTGTGTCTTTTGCAAAAAAATCACATTTACATTCCCCCAGGCTCTGCCGTTGTTCATGTTATGGAAGTCTAACCTTGAAATCTCCATAAGAGGTGGGAGGGAAAACACCACAATCAGAAACCAGTAGAGAAGCCCATAAAGCCACCATGCCAGAAATAAATGAATACATTTAAGCTGATTCTTAACTTGTTATTTATGGGGGCAGTATTGAGTAGCTTGGATGAATAAGGTACCCAGAGTAAACTAATATATGCATATTATTAGTATATTTGGATAGAAAACACTCTGAAGTTTCTAAAACTGTTTGAATGATGTCTGTGAGTATAACAGAATTCATATGGCAGACAAAAACCTGAGAAAGAATCCAACCAGGAAGTGGGACATTTTTCAACTCATTCCCTATTGAATGCAGTGTCTATGGGGTCGAATTGCACTTCCTACGGCTTCCACTAGATGTCGACAGTCTTTAGAACCTTGTTTGATGCGTCTACTGTGAAGTGGGGGCGAAAGAGAGGGTAATGAGTCAGAGATCTGCCAGAGAGCCACGAGCTGGCCACACGCGTTCACGTGAGAGTTAGCTTGAGTTCCATTGCATTTCTGAAGACATAGGAATTCTCCGGTTGGAACATTATTGACGATTTATGTTAAAAACATCCTAAAGATTGATTCTATACATCGTTTGACATGTTTCTACGGACTGTAACAGAGATTTTTGACTTTTCGTCTGCACCTAGTGATCGCGCGTCATGAATTTGGATACTGGGCTAAACGCGCGGGAAAAAAGGAGGTATTTGGACATAAATGCTGGACATTATCGAACAAAACAAACATTTATTGTGGAACTGGGATTCCTGGGAGTGCATTCTGATGAAGATCATCAAAGGTAAGTGAATATTTATAATGCTATTTCTGACTTCTGTTGACAACACAACATGGCGGAGATCTGTTTGGGTTGTTTTGGTCTCTGAGCGCTGTACTCACATTATTGCATGGTGTGCTTTTTTGGTAAAGCTTTTTTGAAATCTGACAAAGCAGTTGCATTAAGGAGAGGTGTATCCATAATTCCGTGCATAATAGTTGTATCTTCCATCAATGTTTATGATGATTATTTCTGTAAATTGATGTGGCTCTCTGCAAAATCACTGGATGTTTTGGAACTGCTGAACGTAACACGTCAATGTACACTGAGATTTTGTTTATATAAATATGAACTTTATCGAACAAAACATACATGTATTGTGTAACATGAAGTCCTATGAGTGTCATCTGATGAAGATCATCAAAGGTTAATGATTCATTTATCTCTATTTCTGCTTTTTGTGACTCCTCTCTTTGGCTGGAAAAATGGCTGTGTTTTTCTGTGACTTGGCTCTGACCTAACATAATCGTTTGGTTTGCTTTCGTCGTAAAGCCTTTTTGATATCGGACACTGTGGTGGGATTAACAAGAAGTGTATATTTAAAATGGTGTAAAATACTTGTATGCTTGAGGAATTTTAATTATGGGATTTCTGTTGTTTTCAATTTGGCGCCCTGCACTTTCACTGGCTGTTGTCATATCGATCCCGTTAGCGGGATCTCAGCCCAGAGGTTTTAAGCACCCATGACCCATTTTCTTAGCCTATACAACATCCTGAGTGAGAGGACACTAAACCCCACATCCTTCATCGCGAGTTGTACTGACCTTAAAAACCTTCCAGGATCAATAAAATAAGACTTTAGTCTCCATCAGGAACCTTTTAAGTTATCTCACCATATATACTGGGCCCTTCTGGCTGTCAGCTCTGGATCCAATGAGCCACCTGAAAACGAGGCCTCCTCCTCCTCCACTCCCGCCTACTCACCACACCTCTTCCTCCTCCTCCATTGGCACAAAACCTTCCTCCTCCTCCCCTGTCTGCCTCCCTGATTAGTGCCTCCTCCCCAATGGCAGGCAATACATATTTCCTGGGATGAGCCCACCGGAGTCTCCATTACTACAGCAACCTGCCTCTGCCCCTGTTGCCCATGTTACCCATGTTGCCCATGTTGCCCAGCTGCAACCCGCCTCACCTCCACCATCCCACTAGCTCCCGCCCCACCATTTCTCTCCGCTGCCTGCGAACTACCACTTGGCCCTGCTCTACTCTCTTCCCCCTGGTACTTCCTCCAGTAGACTGTCCCATAGCAATTGTTAAGAAACCAATACTTGCTTACGAAAGGAGACAACATGTTTAAGGAATTATGCTTGGCACCCAGCCGAGAGCACACGAAAACCACTTTCAAATTTCCCAAAACTAAGCAACTCCTTAAGGATCTGTTTGTCCATAATAAACACTATTCTCCTGAACGCAAGTGAAGCCACTACGAACGACAGCGTTTCTTCCCCACTCGGCTGACGACATCGTGGCCATCACGCCGCCCAACCTCAAACAAACTACCCCTACTCCCCCCTCAACTCAAAATGATAAACAGTGGAAACCAATAAACAAACGCTCCACCAAGAATTATTTTTTTTTTTTAATCTAAGAAAGAACACAACAACCAAAAGAAAAAAGAATAGCAGCCCTCCTCACGACCCTCACACAACCAACTGCCGCGAGAGAGATAGAATGAGAGAGAGAGACATGCACCATGTCAACGCCCTGGGAGGACGGGACACCACCACTCAACACAGCCTGTAACTCAGGGTCGTATGCCCAAATACTTCTCTGCAGCTGCCACCGCAACATCTATTTTCTGTGATTTACGTTCCATATCTGCAGTACAGTTGATAACCATTGCTATGAACTCTAAGAAGCCAACCTTACTGAAGCATATATCACTCGTTGGCCTATCCCTCTGTGCTGGCACAGATCTACTACACACAGGGATCCTCTCAGGATCCCTCACCCTTGACCCATCCTCCTCTACTTTCTTCACTGCCTCAGCATACGACACCTTCTGCACTACTCTGACTCTAGCCACCTAAACCTGCCTCTCTCTCACTGGACACTTCCGACCCCCAACAACAGGGCACCCCTACACACAACTTTATCCACCGAAACAACACCATTTTCTATCCCACGCCCTCCTGCACACTTCCCCCATCTTGGAATCTCCCTCCAACAAACTGCTGCAACATGACCGTCAACGTTGCACCTGAAAAAGTGCAGCAGATTTGTCACAAAACCTATAACAGGATAACTGATGTATCCTGACATGACTTTGTTGGGTAAACACTCAAAAGGACTGACAGTGACTCCTCTGTTTCACCACGATCACCACCGGGTCTGCTTCGCACCAAACCGCGGGCATCACAAACACCAGGAATCCTCAACTTCAATTGCTCCACACTTAACACTACCCTAGAAATCACTCCTTTCAATGGTGCCCTGTTCCTGAGATCAAAGCAAGAAACAGATCTTGACCCAAGTTGCGACACGGAGCGCCCACTCCCTCTGGTCAAATGAAACACAAACAAATATCAGAATTCCACTACAGGTTACCTTCACTGATTCAACTGCACCCAACTCCTTTCCCACCCACCCTAAAACCACAAATGGATCTGCCAAAAGGTATGGATCCACTTCCTCCAACAATGTAACTCCTACTGCACCAGATTCTTCTTTATCATGTCCATTGATGTCAGGCTCTGGTTCTGAGGTCTTCACCACACCTTCTACCTCACTTAACTCTCCCTCATTCCTTTCCATTTCACCTCCAGAACTCATTCTGGCACACAGCTCACTCTGTTTGCACTTGAATTATAAGATTAGAAATGTCTCTATACCTTTGAAACTAACTAACTTTGCAGTTAAACGAGTGTAATGTTTACTGTTAATTTCTGATAGTTTATTTCACTTTTGTTTATTATCTATTTCACTTGATTTGGCAATGCAAACCTATGTTTCCCATGCCAATAAAACCCTTTGAATTGAGAAAAATTGTGAGAGAGAGAGGGCTCCATGTTCATATATAGGGGACATGAGTCGGTCATGGTTACTCATGGTTATGTGATGAGATAGCCCCGCCTGCAACTTCAAATTCGGTGTTGGCCCACAGCCCAATAGGGAATGTCCTCTTGGTGTAATGTTCAAGATATTGCATTCTCCTGCAGTAAACCCGGGTTCATAAGCAGTCTGTTCTCTGAAAGGGGTCAAGACATCCTGTTCCCAACAGTGGGGTAAGTGGGATTGGAGATGGGCCCTTCTCTCTCCCTCTCTCTTTGACTGGAGGAGAGAAGTGAAATGGTATGTCTCCTCTGGTCAACAACACTCACCTTGAGAGACTCCACAGCCTGTCTGAGCTCCTTCAGCTCCTTCTCTCTCTCCTGGAATCTCTGCTGGACCTTCTGCTGACTCATCTCCAGCTGCCTCTGTGGAGAATCACATCCTTCAGTGAGCTAACAAACTGTATTAGTCCAGTAGATCAATAGTATAGTAATGTGACATAGGGCCCATAGAGAGGAAGGTCTAAAATATTGATGGTCCCTTTGCAGTGTGATTTTATTATGTTTCTATGTGAATGATCATAATTTTACTGTATACCTACATGTATCAAGGAGGTTATACTGAAGTTTGGACTGAAAAAAGGGCATTTAGAATGATAATAGTGTTTGACTTTAGAAAATGGTGATACATTTGGAGAATCTGGGTTAACATATCTATATAATCAAGGTTTGTGTTCATATTTGTTCTGCTGAGGATCAATTTAATTTGAATGATCTCATATTCAAACATCCTTAGTTCCTACTGTATCTTTAATTATTTGTTTATCAGACAGTCACCAACAAGTTGATCTGGTCTTACCTGTTTCTCAGTCCTCTCTGCTGAAGCTGACACTGTATCATGGCCTTTATGTTCATCCATCACACACTGATAACAGATACACTGCTGATCGGTACGACAGAAAACCTCCAGCAGTTTGTCATGATGAGAGCAGATCTTCTCCTGTAGTTGTGCGGTGGCTTTGACCAGCTTGTGCTTCTTCAAAGCAGGAGATTCATAGTGAAGTTGGAGGTGAGTCTCACAGTATGAGGCCAGACACGCCAGACAGGACATGAGGGCTTTCTGCTTTCTGGTCCCAGTGCAGAAATCACACGCCACATCTCCAGGTTCAGCATAGCACAGAGCAGGAGGGGGAGCAGCCTGGAGTCCTGTCTTCCTCAGTTTCTCCACCACTTCAGCCAGCACAATGTTTCTCTTCAGAACGGGTCTTGGGGTGAAGGTCTGTCTGCACTGGGGACATCTGTAGACCCCTTTCAGAACATCCTGATCCCAGCTTTCTTTAATACAGCCCATACAGTAACTGTGTCCACAAGCAGTAGTCACCGGATCCTTCAG
This sequence comes from Oncorhynchus nerka, assembly GCF_034236695.1. Lineage (NCBI taxonomy): Eukaryota > Metazoa > Chordata > Actinopteri > Salmoniformes > Salmonidae > Oncorhynchus > Oncorhynchus nerka. Next base: position 14,693,799 of record NC_088412.1, on the reverse strand, counting down.
TAGATCCAGACAGATGGAGCAACAGAACAGTTCCTGATTCTCTGCCATTTTGGTGCTCTCTCCCGTAGGTTAAACAATGGCAGTAGTGTGAAATATGACTTTCTGTTTCATTGAGCTCTACACCAGAGGAGAGGGAGTGGCTTCCTACTTGACTGTGTAGTTTCTTTGATAAGGAAGTGTGATAGAGTATTGGGTATTTATGTATTTGAAATATGTATTTTGAATTACTTTTGAGTATTTTGTCAGTTGAATTACACTGGGCTCCAACGCATTTTGTATTTTCAAATAACTATACTATGTTTTTTAACGGTTGACATCTTCTGAACCGTTAAATCCCTTTCTCCCTGCAATGGTATCAGAAGTAATGATAGCACTATGGTGTGATAAGAGTGTTTGTTAAATGAAATAAATATAAAAAATATTGATAAATACTTTGTTGAGGGAAAATGTACTTGATACGATAGTGATATGTTGTCTCACCTAACTGTCTTAAGATCAATGATCTAAGTCTCTTTGGATAAGAGCGTCTGCTAAATGACTAAAACATAAATGTAAAAATTAACAATTGCAAAGCACTGCTGAGTATTATTCTAATGAGCTCTGCCCCAAAACATAACAATACCCAGTGTGCTTTGCAGTTAATTTTGAATGTTACTTTTCACATTTCCATTTCCATTTGAGTCATTTATCTTCTCCAGAGTGACTTGCTCAACTAAGGTAGATAACAACATACAGTAGCACTGTCAACAAGCAAGAACAATAGTTTTGTAACAGTTACTAAGAATGTTGTTCCTGTTCGGGCCAGCTACTTGCAAAAGCATTTTGTAATATAATACATGACAAAATCCAAGTATTTTTCTAGTTTATTTTGATAAATTAATTTTCATGGTATTTTGTACGTGTATTTTGTAATTGTAGTGGTAGAATACTCTGTCTGCAGGGTGTTTTCAGAGCATCACCAGGACATTGGAGGCAGGGTGTTTTCAGAGCATCACCAGGACATTGGAGGCAGAGTGTTTTCAGAGCATCACCAGGACATTGGAGGCAGGGTGTTTTCAGAGCATCAGCAGGACATTGGAGGCAGGGTGTTTTCAGAGCATCAGCAGGACATTGGAGGCAGGGTGTTTTCAGAGCATCACCAGGATATTGGAGGCAGGGTGTTTTCAGAGCATCACCAGGACATTGGAGGCAGGGTGTTTTTAGAGCATCACCAGGATATTGGAGGCAGGGTGTTTTCAGAGCATCACCAGGACATTGGAGGCAGGGTGTTTTCAGAGCATCACCAGGACATTGGAGGCAGGGTGTTTTTAGAGCATCACCAGGACATTGGAGGCAAAGGACCATTTTTAACAGTAAATGTCCTGGAGTTTTATTGAAAAGAAATGTTTAACAAATCACTTTCAAAATAAAAATAAATAAATACCAAAATACCTCTCTCTCCTCAGAGCATAATCACTGGGCAATCACTTAAAACCTCTTAGCGTCCCCTGAGACGTCTGCGTCCCACCCAGCCATCTGGAAATGCAAATGCGCTACGCTAAATGCTAATAGCACTCGTTAAAACTCAAACGTTAATTAAAACACACACACACTGAATTAAAGCTACACTCGTTGTGAATCTAGCCAACAAGTCAGATTTTTAAAATGCTTTTCGGCGAAAGCATGAGAAGCTATTATCTGATAGCATGCAACACCCCGAAATACCTGAAGGGGACGTAAACAAAATAATTAGCATAACCGGCGCTACACAAAACGCAGAAATAAAATATAAAACATTCATTACCTTTGACGAGCTTCTTTGTTGGCACTCCTATATGTCCCATGAACATCACTATTGGGTCTTTTTTTCCCGACTAAATCGGTCCATATATACCCAAAATATCGATCTATGAAAAGTGTGTGATCCAGAAAAAAACACAGTTTTAAAACGCAACGTCATTTTTTTTAATTAAAAAAGTCGACGATAAACTTTCACAAAACACTTCGAAATACTTTTGTAATCCAACTTTAGGTATTAGTAAACGTTAATAATCTATCAAATTGATCACGGGGCGATGTGTATTTCAATAGCTCCACGTCTTCAAATCATGGTCGGAAATATCTCTTCCAAAACATCCTGTCGGAGACCGGATGGAATGGGGTCTCTCTTCTTCGTTTGACCAAGGAACAACTCCCAGGCAATTGCTAAGACTGGCGACATCGTGTGGAAGCTGTAGGACTTGTAATCTTGGCCCCATCTAATTTGCTGTGCCATAGACAATACATGCAAGTGGCGCATTGATATTTTTTCCACTTTTTGGTGATCAGTTTTCCTTGCGCTTTTCGACGAAACACACGTTCTGTTATAGTCACAGCCGCTTAAATGTTATTAATCTGCACACAGAGACATAAAAATGTTATCCACGAGTTAATCTGACTGGGGAAGTAAATTAAAGGCTTCATTGCCAAAATCCTGAAGTATCCGTTTAAGTCAAAACTATAAATTAAATGTCTTTGGCCACCATACCATTCAAAACTACATCAAAAGAGTTCCGTAGTCTTTGAGATAGTGGCTGGGTTGGAGACCCACCAGCTGCATGGTGGCTCACCAAACAGGCATAGAGAGCTGACTGCAGCAAGGTGTACTGCTTAACTAGGATGTGTCCCTAATTGGAGAGTGGCTTTAGGGTGGAGTAGTGTTCCAACAGCAGGCATTCCCTTCAACATGTTACAGAAGATAATGTGGAGACACAGATGGACAGTATTTCTGTTGTGTCTTTGAAATACATATTTCAATGACTTTTTAGTATTTTGTCATTTGTAGTTTACTGGCCTAAACTGCAATCCTATTGATTTTTTAACCAGATACTTTAAAGACCTGTAATTTGTAAAAATGTTGTAAAATACAAATATGTTTCTATACAATTCTATATATGGGTTTGTAATTTTGGGGCCCCCTGCATTGGCATCAGAAGTTTGAAGGCACTATGGTTTGATAAAAGTGTCTGCTAAATTATAAAAATGTGAAAAAAGGAACACTTGAAAGCACGCTGAGTATTATAATAATGAGCTCCTCACCCACAAGAAGGACAATAATATTACCCATCGTGGTTTGCAACTGTTTTTTTACATTGATATAATAGTTATTTAGCAGAGACTTACTGTAATACCAGTGTCTTACCATCAGTGCATTCAACTAAGTTAGATAAACAACCAAATATTACAGTCATAGAAAGTAAAACGTGTTTTTCTTACGTTACTGAGAATGTTGTTGAAGTGAAGGTGTGTACTAGCGAATGTATTGACCTGTATGTATTTGTATTTTATCTACATAAATCTCTACAAAAGTATTTTCTATTTTAGTTTGATACATTGGTCTGTAGAGTATCTTGTATTTGCAAAAATATCAATTTTTGTGAATCTTTTGGCCATCTCTGTGTTGATATATACTTAATGTACAAAACATAAAGAACATGACATAGACTGACCAGGTGAATCCAGGTGAAAACTATGATCCCTTATTGATGTCACTTGTTAAATCCACTTAAATCAGTGTAGATGAAGGGGAGGAGACAGGTTAACGAATGATTTTTTAGCCTTGAGACAATTGAGACATGGATTGTGTATGTGTGCCATTCAGGGGGTGAATGGGTTAGACAAAATATTTAAGTGCCTTTGAACAGGGTATGGTAGTAGGTGCCAGGCAGGTGCACCGGTTTGTGCAAGAACTGCAATGCTGCTGGGTATTTCATGTTCAACAGTTTCCTGTGTATATCAGGAATGTTCCACCACCCAAATTACAACTGTGGGAAGCATTGGAGTCAACATGGGCCAGCATCCCTTTGGAACATTTCTACACCTTGTAGAGTCCATGCCCCGACAAATTGAGGCTGTTCTGAGAGCAAAATGGGGGAGTGCATCTCAATATTAGTGAGGTGTTCCTAATGTCTAGTATACTCAATGACTAGCCAATTTGGTAATTGGTGCCAAGATTCATGTGGAGATCACAGGTCCTGCATTTCATTCCAGAAAGTTTCCCCTTGTAAAGGAAACTACCATCAACGACTCATCAAGTCAATTAGTAAATTAACTTAAGATTCGGCCAGCGGAGAGGTTACAGCACACTCACTGCAGGTTGGTCAGAAGCTCTACCAGGTTGGTCAAAAGCTCTACCAGGGTGGTCAGAAGCTCTACCAGGGTGGTCAGAAGCTCTACCGGGTTGGTCAGAAGCTCTACCGGGTTGGTCAGAAGCTCTACCAGGGTGGTCAGAAGCTCTACCAGGGTGGTCAGAAGCTCTACTGGGTTGGTCAGAAGCTCTACCAGGGTGGTCAGAAGCTCTACCAGGGTTGGTCAGAAGCTCTACCGGGTTGGTCAGAAGCTCTACCAGGGTGGTCAGAAGCTCTACCGGGTTGGTCAGAAGCTCTACTGGGTTGGTCAGAAGCTCTACTGGGTTGGTCAGAAGCTCTACCAGGGTGGTCAGAAGCTCTACCAGGGTGGTCAGAAGCTCTACCAGGGTGGTCAGAAGCTCTACCAGGGTGGTCAGAAGCTCTACCAGGGAGGTCCCTTCAGTCCTAATATATACTGCTACACAAACAAGCTACATAGGCATGCTTCTTAGGGTTGGTTCTTGCAGCTGACTGGCTGTTATCACACAATGCCTCCTATCTTAACTTCCAGAACATAACCTGGGCGTTCGGCCAATTGGTCTGAGGAGGAGGTCCCAGTTATCTGCACGGACCAAGATAGAGTGAGAGAAGATGTAGTTCAAGGATCTCTCTTCAGAACACAACATCTTCCCTCAAACCCTCAACCCTTGTTGTTATGTTGTCCTCTCAGGTTCTACTGGCTGGTGAACCTGAAGTCGACGGTAGTGTTTCTGGGTATCACCTACATCCAGCAGTCAGTGGCCAACAACCTGGGCTTCCTCATCCCCTTCATGTCTGTGCTGCTGATGCTCATCGCCATACACATGGTCCGCAACAACCTTATATTCAGGCCCAAGAAAGGTAACACAACCTTAACCTCACCTTCAGGTCCAAGAAAGGTAACACAACCTCAACCTCACCTTCAGGTCCAAGAAAGGTAACACAACCTCAACCTCACCTTCAGGCCCATGAAAGGTAACACAACCTCAACTTCAGGCCCAAGAAAGGTAATACAACCTCAACTTCAGGCCCAAGAAAGGTAACACAACCTCAACCTCACCTTCAGGTCCAAGAAAGGTAACACAACCTCAACCTCACCTTCAGGTCCAAGAAAGGTAACACAACCTCAACTTCACACAGACTATGTTTCACCCTTGTGTTACAGTGTATGTATATACCTAGGTTTAAGTGGTCTATTCTAGTATTGGTGTGGTTGTTGTGGTCTATTCTAGTATTGATGTGGTTGTTGTGGTCTATTCTAGTATTGATGTGGTTGTTGTGGTCTATTCTAGTATTGATGTGGTTGTTGTGGTCTATTCTAGTATTGATGTGGTTGTTGTGGTCTATTCTAGTATTGATATGGTTGTTGTGGTCTATTCTAATATTGATGTGGTTGTTGCGGTCTATTCTAGTATTGATGTGGTTGTTGTGGTCTATTCTAGTATTGATGTGGTTATTGTGGTCTATCCCAGTATTGATGTGGTTGTTGTGGTCTATTCTAGTATTGATGTGGTTGTTGTGGTCTTTTCTAGTATTGATGTGGTTGTTGTGGTCTATTCTAGTATAGATGTGGTTGTTGTGGTCTATTCCAGTATTGATGTGTTTGTTGTGCAGGCAGTTCCCTGTTGACCACTTTGGGGTGGTCCTTTCCTGAACTCTCTGAAGAGACACACGTGGAGAACGTCAAGGTCCTGGCAAGGCTCTTCCCCCTGTACGGCTTGCAGATACTGTACCGCGCCTGCATCACTCAGGCAGGTCAATGTAATGGAGAACATCAGGCCTCTTCACTGACATGCGTCACATGAGATATTTACATGTTTAATTTCAGTGGAAAATACAAGTACCACATTTTTCAGATGTTGTGAGTAAAAAAAAAGGCAAATCTAATGTTCATTTCTGCTCCATAAAGTAGAGTATGTCACCTCCTGCTACCTGTCCATAGAGAAAACACCCTTCTCCCTCGCCAGAGTCATCAGTAAGCACACTCTCCTCTCCTCTCCTCTCCCAGCACTGGGTCATGAGTGCGTCCCTGTCTGTCCTGGTAGCGGGCCTGTCTGTCCTGGTGGAGGGCCTGTTTGAGGTCCACAGGAAGGGCTATCCTCTGACGGAGCAGGCCCTGTCAGGGAAGGTGCTGCAGGTGTCCTCCATGGCCTGCATCCAGCTGGCTCCCCAGTACATCCTACTGAGGCTGTTTTTATGGTAGGCATACATGTATCAATGGGTTGAGACTGAACTTTGGACTCATTAAAGGGCATTCAGAATGATAATAGTGTTTGATTTTAGAAAATGGTGATACATTTGGATAGTCTGGGTTAACATATCTATATAATCAAGGTTTGTGTTCATATTTGTTCTGCCGTGGATCAATTTAATTTGAATGATCTCATATTCAAACAGCCTTAGTTCCTACTGTATCTTTGATTCTTTGTTTATCAGACAGTCACCAACAAGTTGATCTGGTCTTACCGGTTTCTCAGTCCTCTCTGCTCTAGCTGACACTGTATCATGGCCTGATCGGTACGACAGTAAACCTCCAGCAGTTTGTCATGATGAGAGCAGATATTCTCCTGTAGTTGTGCGGTGGCTTTGACCAGCTTGTGCTTCTTGAAAGCAGGGGATTCATAGTGAGTTTGGAGGTGAGTCTCACAGTAAGAGGCCAGACACACCAGACATGACATCAAATCAAATCAAATCAAATTGATTTATATAGCCCTTCGTACATCAGCTGATATCTCAAAGTGCTGTACAGAAACCCAGCCTAAAACCCCAAACAGCAAACAATGCAGGTGAAAAAGCACGAAAAGACATGAGGGCTTTCTGGTCCCAGTGCAGATGTCACACGCCACATCTACAGGTTCAGCATAGCACAGAGCAGGAGGGGGAGCAGCCTGGAGTCCTGTCTTCTTCAGTTTCTCCACAACCTCAGCCAACATGTTATTTTTCCTCAGAGCGGCCTTGGAGTGAAGGTCTGTCTGCAGGGTCAGCTATAGCCTTTCAGAACATCCTGATCCCAGCAGTCCTCAATACAGCTTCTACAGTAACTGTGTCCACAGGGGATGGTAACTGGTTCCTTCAGTAGATCCAGACAGACAGAACTGGTCCGGGTCCAGCTGAATTCCCTGCTGAGCCATTTGGACGGTTGTTCACTCTCACACAGACAGTTGACAATAAGACTCAGATCAGTTTTGTTTCGTCAGAAGAGTTTGTGGGAGGAGGATGGACTTCCTGGTTCTGCCAGAGGGGTGTGGTTAGAAGGAGAGAGGGAGGGATTAGAGGGAGAGAGAATTGCATGCAACTTCAAGAGAGACAAATAGTTTTGTTCCAGGTGATGGCCTCAAGTTGAATATGGAATAAATCAAAAATGAACTTTCTCAAATATGAGTTGTTAGAATAAATGAAGTACAGTACCTTTAGAAAGTATTGACAAAATGTGATTCAAATGGGACTAATTGTCATTGTTTGTCAATGATCTACACAAGATATTCTGTAATGTCAAAGTGGAAGAAAAATTCTAACGTTTGTAAAAAATAAAAATACATGAAAAATAAAAAATGGAATATATCTTGATTAGATAAGTATTAAACCCCCTGAGTCTATACATGTTAGAATCACCTTTGGCAGTGATTACAGCTGTGAGTCTGTCTGGTTAAGTGTCTAAGAGCTTTCCTGGATTGTGCAATATTTGCCCATTATTCTTTTCAGAATTCAAGTTCTGTCCATATGGTTGTTGATCATTGCTAGACAACCATTTTTCAGATCATATATTTTCAAGCACATTTAAGTCAAAACTGTAACTCGGCCAACTCAGGAACATTCACTGCCTTCTTGGTAAACAACTTCAGTGTAGATTTGGCCTTGTGTTAAGGGTTATTGGCTTGCTTAAAGGTAAATTAATCTCCCAGTGTCTGGTAGAAAGCAGAATGAATCAGGTTTTCCTCTAGGATTTTGCCTGTGCTTAGCTCCATTTCATTCGTTTTTTATCCTGAAAAGCTCCCCAGTCCTTAATGATTACAATCATACCCATAACATGATGCAGCCACCACTTTGCTTGAAAATATGGAGAATGGTACTCAGTAATGTGTTGTATTGGATTTGCACCAAACATAACACGTTGTATTCAGGACATAAAAATAATTGCTTACACACATTTTCTGCAGTATTACTTTAGTGGAAGAGAAAGGGGGATACATTTACATTTACATTTACATTTAAGTCATTTAGCAGACACTCTTATCCTAGTTAGTTGTCCAACTGGATGTATTCAACTCTGTTGTTACAAACAGGATGCATATTTTGTCATATTTGTATTCTGTACAGGCTTCCTTCTTTTCACTCTGTCAATTAGATTAGTATTGTAGAGTAACTACAATGTTGTCGATCCGTCCTCAGTTTTCTCCCATCACAGCCGTTAAACTGTTTTTAAAAAACCAGAGAGTTGATATCCGCTCCCCCGCCGAAATCAAATTAGCATAATAAAAACATCCCCATTAGATCCACCGTATCCGCTGATGTCACCCTTCCTCGTCTGCAGTGAAAGGTGCAGAGCTACAGCTGTGTTTGTCAGACCATGCTACATCCCGAAAATTGGTCTTCTCACAAAAAAACGTATGCAGCGTCCGAACGATGTGGCCTTCAAAACCTCCTTGGAAACATGAGACTCTCACGAACACAACAGGGTTCTACGTTTTGCTCTACGACCACCACAAGCTTCACAGGACTCGTCTGAAGTCATAACCGCCAATCTGTCAAATTCTGTCTTCAGTGTCATAACAGTTTAGGCTATACATTAATATAGCCTTCTAGGGGAAGGTGAGACCACAGATAGAACAACGAGACAGATATATCACCAGATGTATAAATGTGAAGCATCCGGTTGGCCTGATTTTGAACCCAGTCAGTTATATTGGTGCTGCGATCTCTAAGTATGAGGTCAAAGGGGGCTGAAGTCTAGCCGAGGTGGTGAACCAAACTCTTTCTATGATTATCATTTTTTATTTGTATTTTTAAACAAATTTAAACAAAGCTGGCTACATTTAAATCGGATTCATCCTACGGGTCGTATTTTGCCCGCCCCTGATCAAGACCATGCTAAATTAGAAATGGTGGTTTGGTACCTGACTCAAAGATAAGACACTGCTGTGCTCCACAACTAAGGCTGCCTAACCAGCGTAACAGATACATCTCTTTGATGGCTCTGGGACACATCTACAGTGCATTCAGAAAGTATTCAGGCCCTTGACTTTTTCCACATTGTGTTACGTTAGAGCTTTATTCTAAAATATCACTAGCCACTTTAAACAATGCTACCTAATATAATGTTTACATAACCTACATTATTCATCTCATATGTATACGTATATACTGTACTCTATATCATCTACTGCATCTTTATGTAATACATGTATCACTAGCCACTTTAACTATGCCACTTTGTTTACATACTCATCTCATATGTATATACTGTACTCAATACCATCTACTGTATCTTGCCTATGCTGCTCTGTACCATCACTCATTCATATATCTTTATGTACATATTCTTTATCCCCTTACACTGTGTATAAGACAGTAGTTGTGGAATTGTTAGTTAGATTACTTGTTGGTTATTACTGCATTGTCAGAACTAGAAGCACAAGCATTTCGCTACACTCGCATTAACATCTGCTAACCATGTGTATGTGACAAATACAATTTGATTTGATTTAAAATGGATTAAATAGTGTGTTCCCTTCATCAATCTACGCACAATACCCCATAATAAGAAAGCAATAACAGGTTTTTAGAAATGTTTGGTAAATTATTTATTTTTTAAATAGAAATGTCATAAGTATTCCGACCCATTGCTCAGTACTTTGTTGAAACACCTTGAGCAGCGATTACAGCCTGGAGTCTTCTTGGGTATGACACTACAAGCTTGGCACACCTGTATTTGTGGAGTTTATTTTCTGCAGTTTCATTCAGATGACCATCCTACCCATGTGGACTCCCGAAAGAGAGATTTCATTAGTACAGAAAACATATGCTATGTTTAGCAGTGTTTTGGCCTTATCTAATCATTTGAAGGTAGTAGAAAGATGACAAGAATATATGGCATCTGTTGTGACCCAGGGTCATTGAGAGAATCGGGTTAATTAAGTTGAACTATATAATTATTTGGAAAGCTTAAAACAACATTGGGGTTGTGGAAAGCAGGTAGGGACTGGGGAACCAAGTTGACACAGGCCTGTGTGGAGCTAAATCATACTCTCACAGATACAGGACCCAGCCCCAGAGAGTTAATGGGTTTAACTGGGATCAGCACAGTGGTGGAGATCTCTAACACCCAGTCTCCCCCTCTACCTTATGTGTTAAAGGTGGGAGACTGGATTAGGATCAAGAAACCATCAGGAGCTGATACAGGGAACAGAGTAATTCCCCCAAAATACGGAAAGAGACAGCAAATAAGTGAGGTTGTCAGTGCTAACCCAGTTAAAGTAGACAGTAATATAACAGTAGATATCTCCCAGCTTAAGAAAGTATGTCCGCCCCAGAGGTAGTGCCAGAATGGTTGCATCTGCGTTAACTGCAGGTCAGGGCTGCAAGTGCGCCGTTCTGGAGATACTATATGGGTTGCCTCACACACCTGGCATGAGGATTTAGTCAAGGTTGGGGTGGTGGTGGCCGCGAACACAAAGGTGTTGTGGCAAGAACGGATGTTACAGGGTCAGGACATATGAGCACTGTACCATGTGACAACTGTGGAGAACCAACTGCCGAGGTCCAATACCAAGGACCGGCTAATCTTAGCCTTAGGCAATCGGCCGCAGGAAGTGATAGCGGAGAGAAAGGTGAGAGACAAAAGAGTAGGCCGCATACTCATGTGTAGAGCATGTGGATTACATGTATTCAAGAATTGTGTACGGGGAGTACAAGTAGTATCAGGAACCTGGGACCCTAAAAGATGCTTATGCATGTGGAACCACAGGGGAATCATACAACCTAGAGGCTGTATGGAGTGTAGAAATCAGGCTGTATGGAGTGTAGAAATCAGGCTGTATGGAGTGTAGAAATCAGGCTGTATGGAGTGTAGAAATCAGGCTGTATGGAGTGTAGAAATCAGGCTCTATGGAGTGTAGAAATCAGGCTGTATGGAGTGTAGAAATCAGGCTGTATGGAGTGTAGAAATCAGGCTCTATGGAGTGTAGAAATCAGGCTGTATGGAGTGTAGAAATCAGGCTCTATGGAGTGTAGAAATCAGGCTGTATGGAGTGTAGAAATCAGCACGTTAAGGGAAATGCGGTCTTACTAAGAGGGAGCTTGCTTACGCCAGTAAGGCTAGAAGACCCTCTCTGGCCGGTAGAACAAGTACCTTTCCAGTTGGCAAAAGGGTCTGGTACCTATAGGAATAGTGAAGAGTGGCTAAAAGCCAGGGAAAGAGACCCAGTAGCCCTTACGGGATATGGGACCAGTAAAGGAGAACCAGAATGTTGGATGATGGTAGACGGGAAATTTTCCCTATGGAACCCTAGGCATTACCTAAGTCAGATGCTGACAAACAGACGTGACTGGGAACAAGATGATGAATATGAATTAGACAATAACCATGAGAGAAACGGCCACCATGGGGTAATGAGAAGATGCTGGTGGGAAGGAACATGTAAGCCAGTGAGAGAACATCACTGGGGCAGGTTAATGAGGAAAGAGAAGACAATGTGCTGTGTCTCTAAGCTTATGGCTATAGAGGATACAGAACCCGTCCGAGGTGACAAAAGAGAAAGGCATATGGTGAAATTGGGCAGGCAAATATACATTGCATAGGACCCTAAGACTACATTGGACTGTGTATACTCGTGCCACATGTTGGTGGACAGGAAAGCAGCTCCTGGAGAGGGAAGGGGTAGAAATGAAGCTGCTCCACCTGATCCACAAGGACAAATGAGAAGGTTTATTAACCTAATAAAAAGGAAACCAACTCCAGACACACAAGACCCTGGAGAGGGCACATCTAGACAAAGGGATAGAGGCCATACTAGGTCCCCCATTTGTAAAAAATAAATTAATAAATAAATAATTTTTAAAAAACTAATTAGAACCCCCTCTGTCTCCACAGGGAAGCATGAGGCTGGGGGAATATAGAACCAGACATAGGGAATGTAAGGTGGGATGGTGCTGGTGGGTAAGTATCATTTCCACCATAATATTAGTACCCACCGCCATAATAATAGGATTAAACCTAGGGATAGTGTATGAAAAACAAGAGAGAGAATTAGTACAGGGACTAGAGATACTACAAGACAAATGTGCCAACTCTATACCACGGGCACACCCGTACAATGCACTATAACAAATTACTCACTGTGTCCAGGACACCCTTCAGTCAAGCTAAAACAGAGATATAATATTACGAACTGGAATCTGACCTGGGATCATAATAATACCATAGTGGTGTTGTGGAAATCAGCTACCAGTAACACACTCCAAGGGTATATAGTAAATATAACCAAAGGACCAGTACTGGTTAATCAGACATGTGAGAATGGACAATATATGAATTCATATAAAGGTGACCAATGGAGGGGACAGCTGGGTGATGCAGAGAATATAATTTATCTATGATCAAAGTACGGCCAGTTCACCTTGGGAGAGTGTTGAGTGCCACAGTTTAACGACTGCTTTGAACACCCCGGCCTGGCCTCGGAGAAGAGCAAATAGAATAACAACACGTTGGCCTCGGATAAGTGAAAATAGACCACAAGTCACGCATCTGCAAGTACAGCAATAACAACACCCCGTGAACCAGGCGGAAATAATACTAGCACAACAGTTAGCTGCACCCTATAGCGAGCTAAAAGGGAAGTGGCCTCCCCGACCACACTGGCGCGCGACAAAACAGAAACTAACCTAACACAGACAGAAGGCCTAAAACAGAGTATGGATCAAGAAGGCCTAGACATACTATGCTTGAAAGGAAATAGCTCCAGGTACCGAGTAAGGCGCAGCACGCAGAAGCGAATTACAGGACCAAGCCCTGAAGCTAAATGGTTGAATGATATAGTGTTATACCTACACACTGGTAATTCCTCCTCATGGGATAATATAATACTGGGAGGAAGCAAGGGTTTTATTTTACCATATGCAAAACATAGGACCTATAGATATCCAGGATTTACTAGTGGTCCATTAGATAGATTCCACCGGATGGAATATGGAGTGTGGGGACATGACATTCCCCACTCCGCCAGGCCAGGAGAAAAACCAATAAATTATTCCACCTCAGGATGGGTATGCCTTACGACACAGAATAATACAAACCCCATGGACAACACTAGACCTTAGGAGTTTGAAAGAAAATGATCAACAAAGCCTTGAGATGGCCCAAAGAATGTGTGCTAAAGCCCCATTATGGAACTGGGGACAAGAACCAAATAACCCGTTCTATGGGAAAAGAGGGAAGGCCGCCCAACGGTATTATGACCAATGGGACCCCCCCCCCCCCCCCCGCGAATAAAACTGAGGCCTGGGCACGATACCATTGCATCTCAGCCCATGGCATATTGAAAGAATCAGGAATCCCCCACTTCCATAGATGGTCAGGGGGACATTATCCTTCACCTGGAATGCTGGGGGTAGCTCTGGCCTTCTCAGGCAGGAATGAGGAAGCAAACCAAAAGTTGGTAGACATGGTAAATGCACGGGGTGCGTGCCACTCCAGAGTATTGGCTGGAGGAGGTATTATAAAGCATATAAGAGCACAGGACAGGATGGAACATGTGCATCAATTTGGATATAGTTTCCCCCCTATAGGAAGATTGAATACTGATACCCTTATATGGATGCAGGGATTAATGCTACAAAAATGGAATACAACCATGGGTAAAATTATTAGGAAGGCATTAATAATGAACTAAACAGTCATTAGAAACTTTGAAGCCAGCACTAGTATGAAGAGTACCACAGTGTCCAAAACATTTGACCCATTAGCAATGGGATGGGATAAGCGCCCGTTAGATCCCACTCCGTTAACCGGAGGATACGTACAATTAGCATGCTATGGAGGCATTACATTCCATGTAAACCAAGGGGATATAGCTGGCACCAGGGATCAGACCCTTAGAACAGATCCCTCTCTAGCGGATTGTGGTGGCTGATGCAAGGGTATAAGGAATGGGCCATAAAACTAATGTGGCCACAACAGGACGAACCATGGGGAGACCTATGGGGAAAAAGGTCAGACTGGGATAAGAATATGACCCTGACTTGGAATATGTCCACGTGTAAACAGTTATTTGACAATGGTACGGCATCAGGCGGGTGCAGTATAATTAAACGAAACTTGGAACTGTTAAAAACTATGGGGCAGGAAAACTACTGTAACATATTGAAGAGAAGGTTCTGGGACGAAAGAGCAGATGGCATAACGTGGTATCGAGATGAGGACACCACTATGAGTAATGTTTTAGGAGTCAACTGGTTAACTAGAGCATGGGGAGGTTTTACCACAGGGATGGCTAAAATGGCAAATGATATAATAGTGGAACCGGTAAATAAGGTGGTCACAGCCATAAATGACAAATGGGAGGAAGTCACTTCATGGTGGCAAGAAATAAAATAAAAATGACAGTAGGGATCTTGATATTCATAGCGCTTATGATTACCCTAGGCTACGCAAAAAGAATGGGACTCCCAGTAGATGCGGTACTGAGGAAAGAGTGGCTATTCCTGTTTAAAATAATAAAAATGAGTCTTAGACTACTGAGAGAGTTATTAAAGTTAATGCTAAAACTCTTGTGGAAGATATGCAAACGATTAATAATATGGACTATGGTATACGAGAGAGTACATCTGAAGTCTCCTGGCCGACTAGAGCAACGGGAAACAGATAGAACACGGGTAGACCTGGAAACAAAGATCCTAGGAGGATGGTGTATGGCTAGGATGGAGACATTCATTGAACATGGGCAAATAATGGATAGGCCTGACCTACATGACTGTTGTGAGGGGCATATGTTGTGTTGGGAAGATACCAGGGAACTAGACGTATGTGGAGGGTGTGCATTTAGTGTAAAAGGGACTCTACATGGAAGGCTAAATTGGCGAGGGAAAGATTTTAGAACGCCGCAGCCCGTCTGGTGTTCAACCTTCCCAAGTTCTCTCACGTCACCCCGCTCCTCCGCTCTCTCCACTGGCTTCCAGTTGAAGCTCGCATCCACTACAAGATCATGGTGCTTGCCTACGGAGCTGTGAGGGGAACGGCACCTCAGTACCTCCAGGCTCTGACCAGGCCCTACACCCAAACAAGGGCACTGCGTTCATCCACCTCTGGCCTGCTCGCCTCCCTACCACTGAGGAAGTACAGTTCCCGCTCAGCCCAGTCAAAACTGTTCGCTGCTCTGGCCCCCCAATGGTGGAACAAACTCCCTCACGACGCCAGGACAGCGGAGTCAATCACCACCTTCCGGAGACACCTGAAACCCCACCTCTTTAAGGAATACCTAGGATAGGATAAAATAATCCTTCTCACCCCCCTTAAAAGATTTAGATGCACTATTGTAAAGTGGCTGTTCCACTGGATGTCATAAGGTGAACGCACCAATTTGTAAGTCGCTCTGGATAAGAGCGTCTGCTAAATGACTTAAATGTAAATGTAAATGTAAATTTGGAGAGTGTGTGTTTAGGTTGCTTAGAGGAAGCCAGAGATTGGCCAAAAATGAGGGTAATGGTAAAAAGAGGGATGGCTTGGGAAATGACCCAGGACAGAGAAGAGGCAAAGTTGAGGGTTGTGTATAATGGTAAAGAAATAGAATGGGGCAGGCAAACAGGAAGGCTAGAGTTACCAGGGCTAAACAATGAAATATATTACACAGGATGGAGCCAGGACCAGGGGAGGATGGAATCATCGGTGCGAGGGTTGTTCTAGCATAACCAGAGGAAAAATAATTAGAGACACAAGATCTGGGAATAGCCTTATTACATATTTTTGTAAAGCTTGCTTTTGTGGTGCAACATGTAATAAGTTAGGGTACTGTAAATATACGGATGATGACACAGAGGACTGGCCCAAAGATGGGTCATATGCAAACATTGTGTTGAACGGCAGATTAGCAGTTAAGTCAGTAATGAGTGATGGTCAGTACCTCAAGAGTAGGTATTGGTTGAAGATGGAAAATGGGCAGGTTAGCTATGGCATGGTACAGAGGATAGATGGGCTAATGTTAGGGGTATGTTATAATGGGGAGATAATGAGGCGAGGAACTAAGAGAAAGGAGTGTTCAGATACTGGAGAGGGTGTGACAAGAGATGAAAAGAATCTGCCCACTCCATCAAGCAATGGGGACAACAACACAGGGCATCCATGGGACCTCCTGGAACCACGGACCACACCTGCAGAAACTGGACAGCAGGGGGAAGCAGAGGAGATACCCAGCATAGACTTCTCCCAGCTGACGCTTGACATACCACCTACGTCACCTCCAGTGGTAGAAACAACCAGCTGCTTTCATTGAGTAGAATCAGCCAACAGTAACACGGAAGCAGCAATATGAGAGTCAGTAGTGCATGACCTTAAAGGGTAATAATAGGAAGCTTCCATTTTACACACAGGTCTAAGGTTACGTAGGCCTACAGTGCCAGTGGGAACTTCCCCTGTAAAAAGGTATATAAAGAGAACAGAGATCATAAGACAGTATGATCCTCACTAACATATGAGACAGACTTCATATGGAGAATCATCATAGGTAAATTTACTATTGCACTATACGCTTTTTGATAGACTAGAACAATATTTTGAGAACTGGATAATTTTGCTTAAGTACTTATTGGGTCACTATCTGAAGAAACTAGTTGAATTTTGTGAACCCGACTGAGTCTCCGAAAAACAGGGGTCTAACCACCTCTTGATCACACAGACAAAGCGGGCGTTCGCATTTTAGACACCAGGAACCAGAGATGATTAAAAATTCAAGGAAAAACAGCCAAGTACCAGTTACAATATATTGAGTCCATACACAGAGTTGGAAGTGTATAAAGATATTGGAATTCGTAATCTAGCGTCATTGCTGTGAGAATACCAATTACAGGAAAGTGACCAAGGGGCTGAGCATTTAAGCTAATTTAACTATTTTTGCTATTTAGTCAATATTGTTAGAAGTGTTAACGCATTTAAAGTTTTGCAATATTATCTGGCATAGCTTAAAGCATTAAGGATTGATTGAGCATTATTGTTGTATTTAGAAACTGTATAACCATTGAATTGTAATAATGTGTATATGACAAAAAACTAGACGTATGTGGAGGGTGTGCATTTAGTGTAACAGAGTGACATAATAAAAGCTTGAAACTTTGACAACTAGACCAGATTAACGATCTGGAGAGCAAACGCCTTTGACACTCTCACTGAACAGAAAGTGACCCTGGTTATAGGTTAAAGTGATTGCACTAAAGAATATTTCATTGTGTGGACAATAATATATTTTTAAGAGAGTCAAAACATATCCCAATACTAATTTCCAAGTGACTACTAGCTGACGAGCATAATACAGAGGTAAAGAAACTTGAAAGTAAGGAAATATAGGAGGAATCCATAAGACTTAGAATATTTAAATAGGAGTATATCTATCCAAGGCCTCATACTAGACCGGAAAATAAGGGAGTGACAACGTGAACGAAGGAACAAACCCAACTCACGCGAAGGGCCATTACGAATAAATAGGAGGGTTGGTAGGGCCGCACGGCTAGGCCCTTGTTACACCAAGGTAACTAAAATCCTAAAGTACTCTGCCCAGCCAGAGGACGGTGTAGAGGCTTTTGCTGCAGGTATTGGGCAAAAGTCAGCACTGTGACAATAGTTTTTTGGTGATGTGGACACCAAGGAACTTGAAGCTCTCAACCTGCTCCACTACAGCCCTGTCGATGAGAATGGGGGCGTGCTCGGTCCTCCTTTTCCTGTAGTCCACAATCATCTCCTTTGTCCTGATCACGTTGAGGAAGAGGTTGTTGTCCTGGCACCACACGGCCAGGTCTCTGACCTCCTATAGCCGGTCTCATCGTTGTCATTGTTCAGGCATACCACTGTTGTGTCATCTGCAAACTTAATGATGCTGTTGGAGTCATGCCTGGCCATGCAGTCATGAGTGAACAGGGAGTACAGGAGGGGACTGAGCCTGCACCCCTGAGGGGTCCCTGTGTTGAGGATCAGCATGGCGGATGTGTTGTTACCTACCCTTACCACCTGGGGTCAGCCCGTCAGGCAGTCCAGGAACCAGTTGCAGAGGGAGGTGTTCAGTCCCAGGGTCCTTACCTTAGTGATGAGCTTTGAGGGCAATATGGTGTTGAACACTGAGCTGTAGTCAATGAATAGCATTCTCACGTAGCTGTTCCTTTTGTCCAGGTGGGAAAGGGCAGTGTGGAGTGCAATAGAGATTGCATCATCTGTGGATCTGTTGGGGTGGTAAGTGAATTGGAGGGGGGTCTATAGTGTCTGGGATAATGGTGTTGATGTGAGCCATGACCATCTTTTCAAAGCACTTCATGGCTACAGACGTGAGCACTACGGATCGGTAGTCATTTAAGCAGGTTACCGGAGATGTCTCCGGACCTACTTACTGTACTTTGGACCTAGTTTTGTCCCATGGAATAAATGTTATGGATCTTAATGTTTTTCCTCATAATCCTGGAGTATCTGACCACCATTTTATTATGTTTGCAATCGCAACAAATAATCTGCTCAGACCCCAACCAAGGAGCATCTAAAGTCGTGCTATAAATTCTCAGACAACCCAAAATACCTTGATGCCCTTCCAGACTACCCAAGGACGTCAGAGGACAAAAATCAGTTAACCACCTAACTGAGGAACTCAATTAAACTTGTGCAATACCCTAGATGCAGTTGCACCCCTAAAAACTAAAAACATTTGTCATAAGAAACTAGCTCCTTGGTATACAGAAAATACCTGAGCTCTGTAGCAAGCTTCCAGAAAATTGGAACGGAAATGGCGCCACACCAAACTGGAAGTCTTCCGACTAGCTTGGAAAGACAGTACCGTGCAATATCGAAGAGCCCTTACTGCTGCTCAATAATCCTATTTTTCCAACTTAATTGAGGAAAATAAGAACAATCCTAAATGTATTTTTGATACTGTCGCAAAGCTAACTAAAAAGCAGAATTCCCCAAGAGAGGAAGTCTAAACAGTTGCAAAATAAAACGAGAGTTTCTATTGGACAAAATCATGTAGGTCCCGCCCCATTTGTTTCGGTTTTGCAACAGATTCTTCATAATGAAAACACCCCCAGCGACACAAGGTCTGGGTGCAATAATTCCAAACCTCGGGACATATTCAACTCACTGTTTCATTGTTTAGCCAGATCAGTGTTCCAACTCTCAACATGAAGATACCAGTTGTTGATTTTGGAGCATACAAGTTAGGGGGAAACGATGTTTCAGGCGAGCAGTTAGAGATCCTGAGCAGGCAGTTGAAAACAGCCTTTACGGAAGTGGGATTTGTTTATCTGAAGAATACTGGGATAGTACAACAAGACGTGAGTAACAGCATTGCTCAGAGATCTATTTTTTAAAGCTATTGGAAATATTTGTCATGTCAGTACGAGTGGATGTTGTGCTTTGGGTGATCAACATGAGGCTATTCTTCATAGGTGGATGAGGTTATGAACATATCCAAGAAATTCTTTCTGCAACCAGACGAAATGAAACTGCCTTTCAGCAGGAAAAGTTTCTCTAATAATCCTAACCATGGCTGGGTGTCTTTGGAGACAGAGAGGTATAGAGAAACATCTGCCTGTGCTTTCATGTCCAAACAGTCTAGTCATTATGTTATATTCTATGATAATATATTATATCCATAGTCTCCACTCAGTATAGTGTTGTGTACATTGACTGTTTGTTGTGTACATTGATTGAATGGTTAGGACTATCTCTCTGTATTCACAGTTTAAATCCCAAGAGACCAGGAGACCTAAAGGAAGCCTTCAACACTGCATCCCTTCATCCAGACATAGTAAACAACCTGTCTGTCTGTCTGTCTGTTTGTTGCGACAGCTGTAGACACATCCAACTTCTCTGCTGTGGTTGTTGTTGCTATCAGTGTTAAGGTCAAGGTACAAAGGGATTGACTTCACTCTGAGCCATATAGACATTTACATTTACATTTAAGTCATTTAGCAGACGCTCTTATCCAGAGCGACTTACAAATTGGTGCTTTCACCTTATGACATCCAGTGGAACAGCCACTTTACAATAGTGCATCTAGGTCTTTTAAGGGGGGGTGAGAAGGATTACTTTATCCTATCCTAGGTATTCCTTAAAGAGGTGGGGTTTCAGGTGTCTCCGGAAGGTGGTGATTGACACCGCTGTCCTGGCGTCGTGAGGGAGTTTGTTCCACCATTGGGGGGCCAGAGCAGCGAACAGTTTTGACTGGGCTGAGCGGGACACACATCCAACTTCTCTGCTGTGGTTGTTGTTGCTATCAGTGTTAAGGTCAAGGTACAAAGGGATTGACTTCACTCTGAGCCATATACAGAGTTCAACCACTCTGATAGAACTTCATCTAGGAATAGAACTCACCAGGCTACACAAAGGAATACATTGAAAGTTGTCAACCTGTCATCTTTTATATCCTATGTAGCTTTGATTTCACAGTTCTTACACAACTCTTCCTGGTCTGTAGAAATGGCCATCGTTGGAAGGAGGGAATGGATTCTTTGAGATCCAGTCGTCGTTCTTCCTGCGCTGTAAGGACCTATGTCTCCGGGTGCTTCGTGTGATGGCCTACAGTCTGGGCCTGGAGGCTGAGGTCTTCCTAAGTGCACACAGACACATAGGGAGTGAGTACAGCTCTCTCCCTCTCTCTCAGGGGGTTATCTATGTACAATCTATCTATGTACAATCACACCTGGGTGAAGGGGTGCTCAGTCCTAAGAATGTAAAACTGAAGTTGGGAAATTCCATGGTAAGAGTGACACTGAGAATCAGATTTTTCACTTTAAAATGTATGTCAAACAAAAAAACAATGCTGGCAAAGTTAAACAAACCTTGCAACTAGGAACAAGGACTTTAACAATGTACTTTTCTTTTTTTTTACAAAAACACATTTACTTGAAGAACATGCAAAGTTTGGTAACAGAATGACGGCACAAACAGCACAAACCCTCATTCTGTTTGACATTTTAAAGTGTAAATCTGAGTCTGTGTCAGTCTGTTACTGTGGAATTGCCCCGTTGTAAAATAAAGTTCAGGATAACAGCTTATTCCCTTCAAGATATGAATTGCTGAAGTGTTTTGGATCAAGCTTCTTCATCAAAGCACTATTGCAACACAGTGTCAGAATTCTACAAATGCACATTAATCATGGTTTCCTTTCAATGTCAATGTGTATCTGTGACATTCTGACACTGTGTTGAAATAGTTCTGGAACCATCTTTGAAAGGACATTGTGAAAGGGAAATACATATTGTGTGAATCAGGCTTGATTGTTGTTGTCCCCTGCAGCTGATAAGAACAGCAGTACCCTGAGGTCTCTGTATTACCCCTCGGTGAGGAGTGACAGGGTGAAGGAGGGCCAGCTGCGCTGTGGAGAACACTCTGACTATGGCAGCATCACCCTGGTCTTCCAGAGTCAAGAGGGTGGCCTGCAGGTAAACAAGATAACTGAATCCTCTGCAGCTTTTACTAGCGGCAGTGTTTCTGGCTACGTCACCTGGCATTAAAAACTTTGGCTCTAGTTATATTCTTGCACACAGTCCATGCAACTTATTAAGCCAAATTTTAATGGACTACAGTGAATTCGGTAAGTATTCAGACCTCATTACTTTTTTCCAAATTTTGTTACATTACAGCCTTATTTCTAAAATTAATTCAATTGTTTTTTTCCCCCCTTCATCAATCTACACACAACACCCCATAATGACAAAGCAAAAACAGGTTTTTAGAAACGTTTGCAAAAAACTGAAATATGACATTTACATTAGTATTCAGATCCTTTACTCAGTACTTTGTTGTAGCACCTTTGGTAGTGTTTACAGACACAAGTCTTCTTTGGTATGACACTACAAGCTTGGCACACCTGTATTTGGGGAGTTTCTCCCATTCTTCTCTGCCAATCCTCTCAAGCTCTGTCAGGTTGGATGGGGAGCATTTTCAGGTCTCTCCAGGGATCTTCGGTCGGGTTCAAGTCCGGGCCTCTTAAGGACATTCAGAGACTTGTACCAAAGCCACTCCTGTGTTGTCTTGGCTGTGTGCTTAGGGTCGTTGTCCTGTTGGAAGGTGAACCTTTGCCCCAGTCTGATGTCCTGAGCGCTCTGGAGCAGGTTTTCATCAAGGATATCTCTGTACTTTGCTCCGTTCATCTTTCCCTCGGTCCTGACTAGTCTCCCAGTCCCTGCCGCTGAAAAACATCCCCACCGCATGATGCTGCCACCACCACCATGCTTCACCGTAGGGATGGTGCCAGGTTTCCTTCAGAAGTGACGCTTGGCATTCAGGCCAAAGAGTTCAATCTTTATTTAATCAGACCAGAGAATCTTGTTTCTCATGGTCTGAGAGTCCTTTAGGTGCAAACTCCAACTATGCCTTTTACTGAGGAGTGGTTTCCGTCTTGCCACTCTACCATAAACACCTGATTGGTGGAGTGCTGCATAGATGGTTGTCCTTCTGGAAGGTTCTCCCATCTTTACAGGAAGAGTCTCTAGGAAGAGTCTTGGTGGTTCCAAACTTCTTCCAATTTAAGAATGAAGGAGGCCACTTGGGGACCTTAAATGTTGCCGAAATGTTTTGGTACCCTTCCCCAGATCTGTGCCTCGATTCAATCCTGTCTCGTACCTCATGGTTTCGTTTTTGCTCTGAAATGCACTGTCAACTGTGGGACCTTATATAGACAGGTGTGTGCCTTTCCAAATCATGTCCAATCAATTGAATTTACCACAGGTGGACTCCAATAGTTGTAGTTGTAGAAACATCTCAAGGATGATCAATGGAAACAGGATCTCCGTGTCTGCTGTGCACCGGAGCTCAATTTCGAGTCTCCAAGCAAAGGGTTTGAAAATAAGGCATTTCTGGGTTTTTTATTTCTAATACATTTGCAAAAATGTATAACCTGTTTTTGCATTGCCATTATGTGGTATTGTGTGTGTAGATTGATGAGGGAAATGTTTTATTCAATCAATTTTAGAATAAGGCTGTAACATAACAAAATATGTAAAAAGGGGAAGGGGTCTGAATACTTTCCGAATACACTGTATGTAAGTTAATGATATTTGTTCACCCCAATAGCAAAGTTTGACAAAACAATGTTTTATCCATACCTCTAAATGCCATCTTATTAGATGTTGCCATATCCCCCCATTAGTTTGGAATTGAGACCTGCAGTCATCTCAATATCAGACCACTTTGGAGATATTAACAAATTTACCAAGTGACCTGGGGTGAAATCTATTGTAGAATAAATTGAACATTGATCAATTTCATTTGAATTAACATGGCTTATGTGTGTTCTATCAATGTGGTAAACTGGATATTAAAATGACAACTCCATAGGTGCGTACCAGGTCAGGGGAGTTCATCTCCGCTCCCAGCATCCCTGGGACAGTACTGATCAACATAGCTGACCTGATGCAGAGGTGGACCAGTGATGTTTTCCTCTCAGCGGTGAGACTTGCCCTTCCATTTTACACACCTTTACCTGATAAGATCATACAAGACGTTTCAGGCTCATTGCTTGTGGAAACAGACCTGCGTTCAAATACTATTTAAAATGATTTAGAATATGCAGGGCTTGATTGAGTTTGTTGTAATGGAACCAATAGAAAACTCCTAAAAGTACAAAGAAACCCCGCCACCTGGAAGACTAAAGGAAATGCTAAAATCATTTGTAAGATTTCAAATAGTATTTGAATCCAGGGTTGTATTCATTAGGGCACACTTTAGCAAAACATTTTGCAACAAACAAACTTATTTTCTTAAGTTCAGTTAGTCCCTGCCTGTTTCATTTCATTTTCTTATGTTTGTTGCCTAGTAAATATGATTTGGGTCTCTGTGGAAGCAAAGTTAAATTTGCCTTTGAATTTTGCATCTCACTTTCCCTTTCAGGTCCATAGGGTTTTGCTGCCCCCCGCTGGAGACTTGAGCACACGGCAGTCCCTGGCTTTCTTTGTGCAGCCAGACGATGAAGCCCTCATCACCTGTTTTGACGGGTCCGACAAATATCCCCCTGTGAAGTCAGGGGCCTATCTCATGGAACGCTTCAATGACTCTTATGGGAGGAAGTGACCTTTATCTATCCAGCATTAATTATTTTGTGTTATGCAATTATGTCAGTGAAACAGAATGTCAGTAAAAAGAGAATTTCCTTTTAAATCCGTGAAGTGGGAGAGAGAGAATCAGAAAATTGTGGAGATAAAGGATTATGTGAGCAAAAACTCTCCAAGTACAGATACTGTATGTAGAACCATGGTAAAGACCAGTATGGACTATCAATACAGATACTGTATGTAGAACCATAGTAAAGCCCAGCATGGACTATCAATACAGATACTGTATGTAGAACCATGGTAAAGCCCAGTATGGACTATCAATACAGATAATGTATGTATAACCATGGTAAAGTCCAGTATGGACTATCAATACAGGTACTGTTATGTAGAACCATAGTCAAGTCCAGTATGGATTATCAACACAAAGTGACCATTTAGAATGGGGCCCAGTTCATTGAGAGGATGTCTTAACACAACTGGGGGATGACAGACATGAAGTGGGTGGGTGGAGATAATATTATTTTTATAATGATGAATTGTTGATATTGATGAGGCAACCACTAACATTACAGTGTGATATTGTAATTAGGTAACTACTAACATTTAGGGGCTCCCGGGTGGCACAGCGGTCTAAGGCACTGCATCTCAGTGCTAGAGGTATCTCTATTGACCCTAGTTCGATTCCAGGCTGTATCACAACCGGCCGTGATTGGGAGTCTCATAGGGCTGCGCACAATTGGCCAAGCATCATGGTTTGGCCGGGGTAGGCCGTCATTGTAAATAAGAATTTGTTCTTAACTGACTTGCCTAGTTAAATAAAGTTAATTTTTTAAAAACTATTTTATATGACTAGTATCTATCTGGACTCTACTACAGTTTAAACAGCTCCGTTATAGACAACACCAACATGACTAGTATCTATGTGGACCCTACTACAGTTTAACCAGCTCAGCAGTCCAGAGAAATAAAACCCAGGATAGAGGGGCTGAGTGAATGTGGTCTGGACTCTGTGGAGGAAAATTACAGACCTCTACATGCTTTGTAAGTAGGAAAACCTGCAAAATCGGCAGTGTATCAAATACTTGTTCTCCCCACTGTAAATATGAACTTTATCGAACAAAACATACATGTATTGTGTAACATGAAGTCCTATGAGTGCCATCTGATGAAGATCATCAAATGTTAGTGATTAATTGTATCTCTAATTCTGCTCTTTGTGACTCCTCTCTTTGGCTGGAAAATGGCTGTGTTTTTCTGTGACTAGGTACTTACCTAACATAATAGTTTGGTGTGCTTTCGTCGTAAAGCCTTTTTGAAATCGGACACTGTGGTGGGATTAACAACAAGTTTATCTTTAAAATGGTGTAATACTATGTTTGAGGAATTTTAATTATGAGATTTCTGTTTGAATTTGGCGCCCTGCACTTTCACTGGCTGTGTCACGCCCTGGCCATAGAGAGGCATTTATTCTCTATTTTGGTTAGACCAGGGTGTGACTAGGGTGGGCATTCTAGTTTCTTTATTACTATGTTTTCTATTTCTTTGTGTTTGGCCAGGTGTGGTTCTCAATCAGAGGCAGCTGTCTATCGTTGTCTCTGATTGGGAATCATACTTAGACAGACTTTTTTTCCTTTCGCATTTGTGGGTAGTTGACTTTGTTAGTGGCACTATAGCCCTAGTTAAACTTCACGGTCGTTTCCTTGTTTTGTTGGCAACGGTAATTTCAAATAAAAATACATGTACACTCATCACGCTGCGCCTTGGTCCATTCTTTTCGACGACCGTGACAGGCTGTTGTCAAATCAATCCAGTTAACGGGATTTCAGCCATAAGAAGTTAATGAATATGATGCCAGATCAGTCGGCGTCTGAGACATTATTACTGATGATAGGACGACAAACTGTATCTTGGAAAGTCTACACATTCTAGTTATCAGATTCATATGGAATTGTTGTGCAATTTACATTTTTAAATATGAAACTATTTGTGAAAAGATTAAATGTCATTTTAGCTTCCAAATTAGAGAATTGGGTTTTCATAAGGTTAAAGCTCTGCTCACTCAGCCCATGTGAAGAGACATTGGTTGTAAACTATGAAACATGCCCTCTCTCCTACCACTATATAAAGCTCTTGACGAAAATGTAACTTTCTGTTCCGGGGACATTAGGGCGACAGTCCTACGTTAAAAGGGCTCAGATAGTAAGCTGTTCCAAGGACGTGTGGACTTGAGGTCCCCATGTTGAAAGGACACAGACCACCTACAGAACTAAGCCAACCTTAGAGAACCTAACGAAATTAGCATCAAATTTCAATGTGTAGGTGACGACCTACACCCCGGAAGGATGAAGTTCGACTATACCAGCCAGAATATAGTATGAGCTTAAAAGTATGGCAACTTGGTATGAACTTTGAACTCTTATTCACTCCAGAAGTGATACTTCCTAGCCATTGAGTTAGCAGCAGTCGCTAAATGTGGGCTAGGAGAGGACGGACAGAGTATTCTACCACGCTCCAGTTCACCACGAGACATTCTTTGGAGGACCAGAGATCCATAAAGGACTAACCGGCCTTCCATCGACGAACAATCTACCGAAGCGCAGCTCAGAGTAAATATTTATTGCATTCTCCTTTTTCAAATGGGCGGTTATTTAGAATGCATAAGATTCTGTATTTACGATGCATAGTGTCTCCCTTTGTAACTCAGTCTTCCCACTCTTTCAATCAAACCCAACCCCCTCTCTTTGTGTAACCAGCCGTCTTATCTGTTCTGTCCACCAGGGACGTTTTCTTTATGACATAATAGGTCCATCAATGTATGATTCATTCTGTGTATATGTAATTTTGCATTGCTGATTCAACTTGTTTGCCAACAACAAAACGCTTTTATCACGGCAACTGGTTTGATACATTCACCTCTGAAGGTAAATAATGTACGTACATTAAGTAATCTTTCTCTGATTTGTTATCCTGAGGGTCCCAAAGATTAAATGTAGCATAGTTTTGTTTGATAAAATCAATTTATATATTCAAATGTAGGAACTGGGTTCTACAGTTTGAACCCCTGCTGTGTTTCCTTTCAAATAGTATCAAGAATATGCATGTCCATGGTTCAGGTCCTGAGATACAGGCAGTTAGATTTGGGTCATTTTAGGCAGAAATTGAAAAAATGGGTACAATCCTTTAGAGGAAAAAGTGGAGACGCTTGCGAGCTGAAGAACACCATCCAAACCGTGAAGCACGGGGGTGGCAGCATCATGTTGTCAAGGTAATTTGCTGTAGGAGGGACTGGTGCACTTCACAAAATAGATGGCATAATGAGTATAGAATATTATGTGGATATATTGAAGCAACATCTCAAGACATCAGTCAGGAAGTTCAAGCTTGGTCGCAAATGGGTCTTCCACATGGACAATGACCCCAAGCATACTTCCAAAGTTGTGGAAAAATGGCTTAAGGACAACAAAGTCAAGGAATTGGAGTGGAAATCACAAAGCCCTGACCTCAATCCTATAGAAAATGTGTGGGCAGAACTGAAAAAGCATGTGCAAGCAAGGAGTTCTACAAAGCTGACTCCGTTACACCAGCTCTGTCAGGAGGAATGGGCCAAAATTTACCCAACTTATTGTGGGAAGCTTGTGGAAGGCTACCTGAAATGTTTGACCCAAGTTAAACAATTGAAAAGCAATGCTACCAAATACTAATTGAGTGTATGTACACTTCTGACCCACTGGGAACGTGATTAAATAAATAAAAGCTGAAATAAATGATTCTCTCTACTATTATTCTGATATTTCACATTCTTAAAATAAAGTGGTGATCCTAACTGACCTAAGACAGGGAATTTCTACAAGGATTACATGTCAGGAATTGTGAAAAACTGAGTTTAAATGTACTTGTCTGAGGCGTATGTAAACTTCCGATTTCAATTGTACGTCTGTGTCTTCTACGTGGTGTTCCATACTGTATGTAATGATATGTCTGTGTCTTCTACGTGGTGTTCCATACTGTATGTAATGATATGTCTGTGTCTTCTACGTGGTGTTCCATACTGTATGTAATGATATGTCTGTGTCTTCTACGTGGTGTTCCATACTGTATGTAATGATATGTCTGTGTCTTCTACGTGGTGTTCCATACTGTATGTAATGATATGTCTGTGTCTTCTACGTGGTGTTCCATACTGTATGTAATGATATGTCTGTGTCTTCTACGTGGTGTTCCATACTGTATGTAATGATATGTCTGTGTCTTCTACGTGGTGTTCCATACTGTATGTAATGATATGTCTGTGTCTTCTACGTGGTGTTCCATACTGTATGTAATGATATGTCTGTGTCTTCTACGTGGTGTTCCATACTGTATGTAATGATATGTCTGTGTCTTCTACGTGGTGTTCCATACTGTATGTAATGATATGTCTGTGTCTTCCATACTGTATGGTGTTCCATACTGTATGTAATGATATGTCTGTGTCTTCTTACGTGGTGTTCCATACTGTATGTAATGATATGTCTGTGTCTTCTACGTGGTGTTCCATACTGTATGTAATGATATGTCTGTGTCTTCTATGTCTGTGTCTTCTACGTGGTGTTCCATACTGTATGTAATGATATGTCTGTGTCTTCTACGTGGTGTTCCATACTGTATGTAATGATATGTCTGTGTCTTCTACGTGGTGTTCCATACTGTATGTAATGATATGTCTGTGTCTTCTACGTGGTGTTCCATACTGTATGTAATGATATGTCTGTGTCTTCTACGTGGTGTTCCATACTGTATGTAATGATATGTCTATGTCTTCTACATGGTGTTCCATACTGTATGTAATGATATGTCTATATCTTCTATATGGTGTGTTGTGGAAATTCTTACACAGGGACAATCAAAGTCAATCTTAAATTAACCATTGTTTATTGTCAGCGCCCTGGAGAGGTTCCAACCAACTTATTGCACCATAGTACACATGTCAATCAGGAGCTCTCCCTGGGCAGACCCAGCAGTTGTCTTATATATGGCTATACACAGACAAGTTATATTTGCATGATTTAGCATACTTAATTAATCGTTACCGTTTTGTTTCATTCACGTGACTGACCAATACTGTTTCATAACATAACATAACATAACAACACCTCACAAGGCTTCTCCTCTGTAAGCTGAAACCTTGAAACTGAGATATCTTTCGTTTGTTCTCAAAACAAGGTCTGGGCCTACTGCCAAATTGCAGTTACTGATAAGAGGAGGATTTATTCAGTCAACCACTTGCATGAACACAGAAACTGGTTTATAGAACAGCACTTGAATGGGACACAGAATAAAAGAAAAGCACAAACCTTAAAATTCCCATTACAGGTGTTCCATACTGTATGAATTCTGAGGATTAAGATAAGAATTTAGAAGTATCCATAACAATGGTTAGTCAAAGTAATATGGTAACCTACCACACAGTGTCAAACTGTTACATCATGGTTCCTTTCTATGTCAATGTAACAGAGTGATCTATCACAGTGTCAGACTGTTACACATATATATTAATCATGGTTCCTGTCCATGTCAATGTAACAGAGTGATCTATCAGTGTCAGACTGTTACATAGACATTAATCATGGTTCCTGTCCATGTCAATGTAACAGAGTGATCTATCAGTGTCAGACTGTTACACATAGATATTAATCATGGTTCCTTTCCATGTCAATGTAACAGAGTGATCTATCACAGTGTCAGACTGTTACACATAGATATTAATCATGGTTCCTTTCCATGTCAATGTAACAGAGTGATCTATCAGTGTCAGACTGTTACACATAGATATTAATCAGGGTTCCTGTCCATGTCAATGTAACAGAGTGATCTATCAGTGTCAGACTGTTACACATAGATATTAATCATGGTTCCTGTCCATGTCAATGTAACAGAGTGATCTATCAGTGTCAGACTGTTACACATAGATATTAATCATGGTTCCTGTCCATGTCAATGTAACAGAGTGATCTATCACAGTGTCAGACTGTTACACATAGATATTAATCATGGTTCCTTTCTATGTCAATGTAACAGAGTGATTTATCACAGTGTCAGACTGTTACACATAGATATTAATCATGGTTCCTTTCCATGTCAATGTAACAGAGTGATCTATCAGTGTCAGACTGTTACACATAGATATTAATCATGGTTCCTGTCCATGTCAATGTAACAGAGTGATCTATCACAGTGTCAGACTGTTACACATAGATATTAATCAGGGTTCCTTTCCATGTCAATGTAACAGAGTGATCTATCAGTGTCAGACTGTTACACATAGATATTAATCATGGTTCCTGTCCATGTCAATGTAACAGAGTGATTTATCACAGTGTCAGACTGTTACACATAGATATTAATCATGGTTCCTGTCCATGTCAATGTAACAGAGTGATCTATCACAGTGTCAGACTGTTACATAGACATTAATCATGGTTCCTTTCTATGTCAATGTAACAGAGTGATCTATCAGTGTCAGACTGTTACACATTAATCATGGTTCCTTTCCATGTAAATGTAACAGAGTGATCTATCAGTGTCAGACTGTTACACATAGATATTAATCATGGTTCCTGTCCATGTCAATGTAACAGAGTGATCTATCACAGTGTCAGACTGTTACACATAGATATTAATCAGGGTTCCTTTCCATGTCAATGTAACAGAGTGATCTATCAGTGTCAGACTGTTACACATAGATATTAATCAGGGTTCCTTTCTATGTCAATGTAACAGAGTGATCTATCAGTGTCAGACTGTTACACATAGATATTAATCATGGTTCCTGTCCATGTCAATGTAACAGAGTGATTTATCACAGTGTCAGACTGTTACACATAGATATTAATCATGGTTCCTTTCTATGTCAATGTAACAGAGTGATCTATCACAGTGTCAGACTGTTACACATAGATATTAATCAGGGTTCCTTTCCATGTCAATGTAACAGAGTGATCTATCAGTGTCAGACTGTTACACATAGATATTAATCAGGGTTCCTGTCCATGTCAATGTAACAGAGTGATCTATCACAGTGTCAGACTGTTACATAGACATTAATCATGGTTCCTTTCTATGTCAATGTAACAGAGTGATCTATCACAGTGTCAGACTGTTACACATAGATATTAATCATGGTTCCTGTCCATGTCAATGTAACAGAGTGATCTATCACAGTGTCAGACTGTTACATAGACATTAATCATGGTTCCTTTCTATGTCAATGTAACAGAGTGATCTATCAGTGTCAGACTGTTACACATTAATCATGGTTCCTTTCCATGTCAATGTAACAGAGTGATCTATCAGTGTCAGACTGTTACACATAGATATTAATCAGGGTTCCTTTCTATGTCAATGTAACAGAGTGATTTATCACAGTGTCAGACTGTTACATAGACATTAATCATGGTTCCTTTCTATGTCAATGTAACAGAGTGATCTATCAGTGTCAGACTGTTACACATAGATATTAATCATGGTTCCTGTCCATGTCAATGTAACAGAGTGATCTATCACAGTGTCAGACTGTTACACATAGACATTAATCATGGTTCCTTTCCATGTCAATGTAACAGAGTGATCTATCAGTGTCAGACTGTTACACATAGATATTAATCATGGTTCCTTTCCATGTCAATGTAACATAGTGATCTATCACAGTGTCAGACTGTTACATAGACATTAATCATGGTTCCTTTCCATGTCAATGTAACATAGTGATCTATCACAGTGTCAGACTGTTACATAGACATTAATCATGGTTCCTTTCTATGTCAATGTAACAGAGTGATCTATCACAGTGTCAGACTGTTACACATAGATATTAATCAGGGTTCCTGTCCATGTCAATGTAACAGAGTGATCTATCAGTGTCAGACTGTTACACATAGATATTAATCAGGGTTCCTTTCTATGTCAATGTAACAGAGTGATCTATCAGTGTCAGACTGTTACACATAGATATTAATCAGGGTTCCTGTCCATGTCAATGTAACAGAGTGATCTATCACAGTGTCAGACTGTTACACATAGACATTAATCATGGTTCCTTTCCATGTCAATGTAACAGAGTGATCTATCACAGTGTCAGACTGTTACACATAGATATTAATCATGGTTCCTTTCCATGTCAATGTAACAGAGTGATCTATCACAGTGTCAGACTGTTACACATAGACATTAATCAGGGTTCCTTTCCATGTCAATGTAACAGAGTGATCTATCAGTGTCAGACTGTTACACATAGATATTAATCATGGTTCCTGTCCATGTCAATGTGTAATAACACTGTGTTATAATAGTGCTCTGACCAAGAAGCTGCTGGGAAACATTTCAGCAATTAATATCATTGAAGAGAATTAAGTTGCCATCCTGAACTTTCTATTACAATTTCCCGATTTGAAATCATTTCAAAAACTTTATGTGGGCTTGATTAAACGTGGCTGGTACAATGGAAGCAACAGAAAAATGATAATCGTGCAAAACCCTGACCACCTGACACTCCAGGCAGGCAAAAGCAAATGCTCAATGTATTTGAACCCAGGTCTGGAGTGTATGATGTTGGTGTATTGGTACCAGAGATGGAGACAGGACAGATTGGAACAGAACCAGTGAGACCCAGACCAACAATCAACCACTAGAGACCTCTAGACCCATGTGTCTCATCTGTAATGAGACCCAGACCAGTTTAAATGCGTCTCACCTGTAATGAGACCAAGACCAGTTTAAATGTGTCTCATCTGTAAGGAGACCAAGACCAGTTTAAATGTGTCTCATCTGTAAGGAGACCAAGACCAGTTTAAATGTGTCTCATCTGTAAGGAGACCAAGACCAGTTTAAATGTGTCTCATCTGTAAAGAGACCAAGACCAGTTTAAATGTGTCTCATCTGTAAGGAGACCAAGACCAGTTTAAATGTGTCTCATCTGTAAGGAGACCAAGACCAGTTTAAATGTGTCTCATCTGTAAGGAGACCAAGACCAGTTTAAATGTGTCTCATCTGTAAAGAGACCAAACCAGTTTAAATGTGTCTCATCTGTAATGAGACCAAGACCAGTTTAAATGTGTCTCATCTGTAAGGAGACCAAGACCAGTTTAAATGTGTCTCATCTGTAAGGAGACCAAGACCAGTTTAAATGTGTCTCATCTGTAAGGAGACCAAGACCAGTTTAAATGTGTCTCATCTGTAAGGAGACCAAGACCAGTTTAAATGTGTCTCATCTGTAAAGAGACCAAGACCAGTTTAAATGTGTCTCATCTGTAATGAGACCAAGACCAGTTTAAATGTGTCTCATCTGTAAGGAGACCAAGACCAGTTTAAATGTGTCTCATCTGTAAGGAGACCAAGACCAGTTTAAATGTGTCTCATCTGTAAGGAGACCAAGACCAGTTTAAATGTGTCTCATCTGTAAGGAGACCAAGACCAGTTTAAATGTGTCTCATCTGTAATGACGACACATTTGTTGTTTTCTTGAGTATTGCAGCTCCAAAGTGCAGATGTTTCAGCCCAGCACCGTGCTTTCTGTTGTGGTGGGGCTAGCCAGCAGAAAATACAGAGCGTCCTAGCTCGCTCATTAATGTCATAATCAAAATGACGGATTACATCTTATGTGCTTGTCGTTCCCTTATGCCATAGTTTGTACATCTCAACAGAAACCACATTTGTTTGAACAAGTCAGCCATATCAGCAATGGGTTTTTTTAAGCAGTAAATGA
This sequence comes from Oncorhynchus nerka, assembly GCF_034236695.1. NCBI lineage: Eukaryota > Metazoa > Chordata > Actinopteri > Salmoniformes > Salmonidae > Oncorhynchus > Oncorhynchus nerka. Next base: position 14,659,698 of record NC_088412.1, on the reverse strand, counting down.
GGCTGATTGAACGGTTCCACTGCTAAGACAAGGCTCCGCTGATCGGCAGGTGTAGCAGTGGTAAGGTGTTGGGACAGCTTTATGTAGGCCCTAACAGTTTGTTGGCACTGTTGGTCCACTGCTAAGACAAGGTTCCGCTGATCGGCAGGTGTAGCAGTGGTAAGGTGTTGGGACTCTGCTGTTGGGACAGCTTTATGTCGGCCCTAACAGTTTGTTGGCACTGTTGGTCCACTGCTAAGACAAGGCTCCGCTGATCGGCAGGTGTAGCAGTGGTAAGGTGTTGGGACTCTGCTGTTGGGATAGCTTTATGTAGGCCCTAACAGTTTGTTGGCACTGTTGGTCCACTGCTAAGACAAGGCTCCGCTGATCGGCAGGTGTAGCAGTGGTAAGGTGTTGGGACTCTGCTGTTGGGACAGCTTTATGTCGGCCCTAACAGTTTGTTGGCACTGTTGGTCCACTGCTAAGACAAGGCTCCGCTGATCGGCAGGTGTAGCAGTGGTAAGGTGTTGGGACTCTGCTGTTGGGACAGCTTTATGTAGGCCCTAACAGTTTGTTGGCACTGTTGGTCCACTGCTAAGACAAGGCTCCGCTGATCGGCAGGTGTAGCAGTGGTAAGGTGTTGGGACTCTGCTGTTGGGACAGCTTTATGTAGGCCCTAACAGTTTGTTGGCACTGTTGGTCCACTGCTAAGACAAGGCTCCGCTGATCGGCAGGTGTAGCAGTGGTAAGGTTTTGGGACTCTGCTGTTGGGACAGCTTTATGTCGGCCCTAACAGTTTGTTGGCACTGTTGGTCCACTGCTAAGACAAGGCTCCGCTGATCGGCAGGTGTAGCAGTGGTAAGGTGTTGGGACTCTGCTGTTGGGACAGCTTTATGTCGGCCCTAACAGTTTGTTGGCACTGTTGGTCACCATTATAGTGCAATTAATGTCTTGTTAAATCTGTGCTTTGGTTTTTTGCCCCACCAAGATTTACATGCTAAAATTGCCACTGATCATAACATCTGAGGACCATCAACACCAGCATGATTAGTATCTATGTGGAACCTACTACAACTTAACCAGCTCAGCTATAGACTACACCAGCATGACTAGTATCTATGTGGACCCTACTATAGTTTAACCAGCTCAGCTATAGACTACACCAGCATGACTAGTATCTATGTGGACCCTACTACAGTTTAACCAGCTCAGCTGTAGACTACACCAGCATGACTACTATCTATGTGGACCCTAGTACAGTTTAACCAGCTCAGCAGTACCATTATCACCATTGAGCCAAACCCCAGGATAGAGTGGCTGAGTGAATGTGGTCTGGACTCTGTGGAGGAGCGTCATTGTGTCAGAGACACTGTAGAAGGACAGAGTACCTGCCTTGTGATCCAGGTACACTCCTACTCTGGAGGACCGAGGGCCTGATACTTTAGTCACAACATGATTGTGTCTGAAACAATAACCACCACTAGAGCATTGTAAACTCCAGGAATTGTCATTCAATCCAAATGCGTTACCTCTCCCTGTTCTGCTGATGTCTTTATATGAGACTGCTATAATAACCCACCGTCCACTCCACTCCACCTCCCAGTAACAGCGTCCAGACAGACCCTCTCCACACAGCACCATCAAGTCATTTGTGAATCTGTCTGGATGTTCAGGATATGGTTGGACTTGGCCTGTATAGGTCACCTTTCTGTTCCCTTCAGACAGAGAGAGGCGTGTGTGTGCTGTGTCTGGGTCCAGTGTGAGCTGACAGGAATCTGGGAGAAGAGCAGAGCAGAGACCAATGAGGGGAGTTAGAACATTAAGTTAAGTCAGATACTGTATCTACCCTGTCTTTGATTAGAGCACAGCAGAGATCAGAGAAATATGAGGAGTCAGATAGATACCCAGTCTTTTATTAGATATACTATTGCTATCTATCTATCTACAGTATCTATCTATCTATCTATCTATCTATCTATCTATCTATATATATATCTATCTATATTTCTATAGGAGTTGTGTGTCAGTAAAAAGAGGCTATTTGTTACTTCAGAATAAAGAGACTCACATTGTAACAACTGTTCTCTGGTCTTGGGCTCTGGAGGCAGTACAACATCCACTATATTCACTACAGACACACAAACACATTGACAGAGAGAGGGAATGTTATCATCATACCATATTCCACATGTATATGACTAGTAGGGAACTTTCAATGGTCTAAAGTTGATGTTCTTATTATTTTCAACACACCTGTATTGGAGATCTTGGTCCATTCTCCTTTAAGGAAGTCTTCTAGTTTCTCTCTCAGTTCAGACACAGTCTTACTCACATCTCCAAAGTACTGAAGAGGACGGACAACGATGCTGGGTAAGTCTGAAGATACACTGATACTGGAGATAGCCTGATAATGCTGGAGAGAGAGAGAGAGACACACACACACAGAACAGAACTTAAGTTTCACAATATGTTCATTTTCATATCACATGTAACAAGGCAGTTTAGTTACCTGGAGGAAATGGATGTGATCCTCTGTGTGTGAGAGCTGCTCCAGCTCAGTGCTTCTCTTCCTCAGCTCAGCTATCTCCTGCTTTAGTTGTTCCAGGAGTCCTTCAGCTTGATTCACTTGAGCCTTCTCTTGGGCTCTGATCAGCTCCTTCACCTCAGAGCTCCTTCTCTCAATGGAGCAGATCAGCTCAGTAAATATATTATCACTGTCCTCCACTGCTGCCTGTGCAGAGTGCTGTTAAGAGAGAGAGAGAGAGAGAGAGAGAGAGAGAGAGAGGCTCCAGATTAAACAGTCTATTCTCTCTCTAACTGGAAGCCCAGGTAGCCTGTTCCCCAGAGTGGGGCTCAGCGTGATTGGAGAGGTCTCTCTCTCCATTCAATTCAGGGCTTTATTGGCATGGGAAACATATGTTTGTTTACATTACTAAAGCAAGTGAAATAGATCATAAACAAAAGCGAGAAAAAAAATACAAAAAATGAACAGTAAACATTACACAAAAAATTCCAAAATAATAAAGACATTTCAAATGTCATTATGTCTATATACAGTGTTGTATTATGTCTATATACAGTGTTGTATTATGTCTATATACAGTGTTGTATTATGTCTATATACAGTGTTTTATTATGTCTATATACAGTGTTGTATTATGTCTATATACAGTGTTTTATTATGTCTATATACAGTGTTGTATTATGTCTATATACAGTGTTGTATTATGTCTATATACAGTGTTTTATTATGTCTATATACAGTGTTGTATTATGTCTATATACAGTGTTGTATTATGTCTATATACAGTGTTGTATTATGTCTATATACAGTGTTTTATTATGTCTATATACAGTGTTGTATTATGTCTATATACAGTGTTGTATTATGTCTATATACAGTGTTGTATTATGTCTATATACAGTGTTGTATTATGTCTATATACAGTGTTGTATTATGTCTATATACAGTGTTGTATTATGTCTATATACAGTGTTGTATTATGTCTATATACAGTGTTGTATTATGTCTATATACAGTGTTGTATTATGTCTATATACAGTGTTGTATTATGTCTATATACAGTGTTGTAACGATGTGCACATAGTTCAAATACACAAGGTAAAATAAATATGGGATGTATTTACAATGGTGTTTGTTCTTCACTGGTTGCCCTTTTCTTGTGGCAACAGGTCACATATATTGCTGCTGTGATGGCACACTATGGTATTTTACCAAATAGATATGGGAGTTTATCAAAATTGGATTGGTTTTCAAATTATTTTGTGGGTCTGTGTAATATGAGGGAAATATGTGTTTCTATGGTCAAACATTTGGCAGGAGGTTGGGAAGTGTTTCTCAGTTTCCACCTCATTTTGTGGACAGTGTGCACAAAGCCTGTCTTCTCTTATGAGCCAGGTCTGCCTACGGCGGCCTCTCTCAATACCAAAGCTATGCTCACTGAGTCTCTACATAGTCAAAGCTTTCCTTAAATGTGGATCAGTCAGAGTGGTCAGGTATTCTGCTATTGTGTAATCTCTGTTAAGTAACAAATAGCATTTTAGTTTGCATAGTTATTTTGTTTGTTCTTTCCAATGTGTCAAGTAATTATCTTTTTGTTTTCTCATGATTTGGTTGGGTCTAATTGTGTTGCTGTCCTGGGGCTCTGTGTGGTCTGTTTGGGAACAGAGCCCTAGGACCAGCTTGCTTAGGGGATTCTTCTCAAGGTTCATCTTTCTGTAGTTGATGGCTTTGTTATGGAAGGTTTGGGAATCGCTTCCTGTTATGTGGTTGTAGATTTTAACAGCTCTTTTCTGGATTTTAATAATCAGCGCGTATTGGCCTAATTCTGCTCTGCATGCATTATTTGGTATATTTTTGGTTTTGTCCCATTTTGTGAATTATTGGTTAGTGAGCGGACCCCAGACCTCACAACCATACAGGACAATGGGTTCTATAACTGATTCAAGTATTTTTTGCCAGATCCTAATTGGATCTGGCAAAAATCGTTCACAGCTTTCAGATCGTTCACAGCTTTCTGGAAGTTACCTAGGGCGCTGATGTTTAGGCCAAGGTATGCATGTTTTGTTGTGTGCTCTAGGGCAACGTTGTCTAGACATAATTTGTATTTGTGTTCCTGGCAACTGGACCTTTTTTGGAACACCATTATTTTTGTCTAACTGAGATTTACTGTCAGGGCCCAGGTCTGACAGAATCTGTGCAGAAGATCTAGGTGCTGCTGTAGTAGGCCCTCCTTGGTTGGGGACAGAAGCAACCAGATCATCAGCAAATAGTAGATATTTGACTTCAGATTCTAGTAGTGAGAGGACAAGGGCTGCAGACTGTTCTAGTGCCCTCGAGCAAATCTCGCTTTCTCACTCACTGGAGGAGAGAAGTGTAATGGTATGTCTCCTCTGGTTAACAATACTCACCTTGAAAGACTCCACAGCCTGTTGGAGCTCCTTCAGCTCCTTCTCTCTCTCCTGGAATCTCTGCTGGACCTTCTGCTGACTCATCCCCAGCTGCCTCTGTGGAGAATCACTCTTCAATGAGCTATCAAGCTTTATTTGTCCAGTAGATCAATACTATAGTCATGTGACATAGGGCCCATAGAGAGGAAGGTCTAAAATATCGATATAGTACCGTTTCAATATGATATTTATTTGTTGCTATGTGAATGATTACAGTTTTACAGTAGACCTACATGTAGGTCTTTGTTGTCTTCCAACAAGACAATGATCCAAAACATAAAGCAAAATCTACAATGGAATGGTTCAAAAATAAACATATCCAGGTGTTAGAATGGCCAAGTCAAAGTCCAGACCTGAATCCAATCGAGAATCTGTGGAAAGAACTGAAAACTGCTGTTCACAAATGCTCTCCATCCAACCTCACTGAGCTCGAGCTGTTTTGCAAGGAGGAATGGGAAAAAATGTCAGTCTCTCGATGTGCAAAACTGATAGAGACATACCCCAAGCCACTTACAGCTGTAATCGCAGCAAAAGGTGGCGCTACAAAGTATTAACTTAAGGGGGCTGAATAATTTTGCATGCCCAATTTTTCAGTTTTTGATTTGTTAAAAAAGTTTGAAATATCCAATAAATGTCGTTCCACTTCATGATTGTGTCCCACTTGTTGTTGATTCTTCACAAAAAAAGACAGTTTTATATCTTTATGTTTGAAGCGTGAAATGTGGCAAAAGGTCGCAAAGTTCAAGGGGGCCGAATACTTTCGCAAGGCACTGTATCAGGGAGTTTAAGCTAAACATTACAATGGTGATTCATTTGGAGCATCTAGGTTAAGAAAATCTATATCCTCAAGGTTTGTGTTCATATTTGTTCTTCTGAGGATCGATTTCATTTGAATTCTCTCATATTCAAACAGTCTTAGTTCCTACTGTATCTTTAATTCTTTGCTTATCAGACAGTCACCAACAAGTTGTTCTGGTCCTACCTGTTTCTCCGTCCTCTCTGCTGCAGCTGACACTGTATCATGGCCTTTATGTTCATCCATTGTACACAGATAACAGATACACCGCTGATCAGTACGACAGAAAACCTCCAGCAGTTTGTCATGATGAGAGCAGATCTTCTCCTGTAGTTGTGCGGTGGCTTTGACCAGCTTGTGCTTCTTGAAAGCAGGAGATTCATAGTGAGATTGGAGGTGAGTCTCACAGTAAGAGGCCAGACACGCCAGACAGGACATGAGGGCTTTCTGCTTTCTGGTCCCAGTGCAGAAATCACACGCCACATCTACAGGTTCAGCATAACACAGAGCAGGAGGGGGAGCAGCCTGGAGTCCTGTCTTCTTCAGTTTCTCCACCACCTCAGCCAACATGTTATTTTTCCTCAGAGTGGGCCTTGGAGTGAAGGTCTGTCTGCACTGAGGACAGCTATAGCCTTTCAGAACATCCTGATCCCAGCAGCCCTCAATACAGCTTCTACAGTAACTGTGTCCACAGGGGATGGTGATTGGTTCCTTCAGTAGATCCAGGCAGACAGAACAACAGAACTGGTCCTGGTCCAGCAGAACTGCCTGCTGAGCCATTTGGACTGTTGTTCACTCTCACACAGACAGACGACACAGAGACTCAGATAAGTTTCATTTCTCAGAAGAGAGTTTGTGGGAGGGGAGGGACTTCCTGGTTCTGCCAGAGGGGTGTGTTTAGAGGGAGGGAGAAAGGGAGGGGTTCGAGAGAGAGAGAGAGAGAGAGAGAGAGAGAGAGAGAGAGAGAGAGAGAACTGCATTCAATGTCGAGAGAGACAGTTTTGTTCCTAGTGCTGGGTTCTATCTTGAAATCATTTAAAATATCCTTATTCATGTTAACATATTAGAACTGGGTGTATGCAAATCTACTGAGTGAGAAAGGGGAGTGCAGAAAGTTTACATTCTGTCAGAACATGTTATGGTTAAATCTCATGTATCCTATAGAGAGGAGAAGGGCAACGGTCTGGTTTCCGTCACTGATAAAGTAGGACAGCCGCGAGTTAAGAAGGAGTGAGGAATGTGGGCAGGGGTAAGGTCAGATATTGTGAGGAGGAACAGTCCTATGACATACACACATAGGAGGCAGGACCATGACTACACCAATGAGAGGAACCACTTAAGTTCATGCTTAGCAACAGAGATGTATTGGCTGTCTCGATGTGCAAGGATTTGACTCTGACCAGTAGAGGGTATAAATATATTTACTTGTGGAAACATGTCTTTGTCTTTTCAGCTGTTTGACCAAGTGGGTGAATAAGCTTGGTTTGAGCTTTTTCTAGTCACCCGTTTGAGTTTTTAACTCTGATTGTCAGAACCTAACATTTGGCATTGTCAGCATGATTCACCACGATTTACAGTCAAACTGGAGAGTCTGCGTCAGTGAAACAGGAGCCGGCACATAAAAAACAATGTAGGTAAAGTTCCTAGACTAGAGTCGTAAGCTGAATACAAACTTCCGGATACAGATCTGAAAATCCTGACTTTATTCAGTAGGCCCACTGTAAATACTACCGGTAGACCTAGGGATTGAGGCCCCTAGGGGGCCTGAACAGGGTAGTCCCTGCAGAGGGTAAGTCCAAGGGGGTAAATCCTGACTTTATTCAGTAGGCCCACTGTAAATACTACCGGTAGACCTAGGGATTGAGGGGCCCCTGCAGGGGGCCTGAACAGGCCCACTGTATTGGGGGCCCTAGGGGGGTAGTCCCTGTCTAGGGATTGGGGGCTAGGGGGCCTGAGCAGGGTAGTCCCTGAGCAGGTAATCCTGACTTTATTCAGTAGGCCTGCAGAGGGTAAGTCCAAGGGGTAAATCCTGACTTTATTCAGTAGGCCCACTGTAAAATACGGTAGACCTAGGGATTGGGGGTAGACCTAGGGATTGAGGCCCCTAGGGGCCTGAACAGGGTAGTCCCTGCAGAGGGTAAGTCCAAGGGGTAAATCCTGACTTTATTCAGTAGGCCCACTGTAAAGGGTAAACCTGACTTTATTCAGTAGGACCTAGGTAGACCTAGGGATTGAGGCCCCTAGGGGGCCTGAACAGGGTAGTCCCTGCAGAGGGTAAGTCCAAGGGGGTAAATCCTGACTTTATTCAGTAGGCCCACTGTAAATACTACCGGTAGACCTAGGGATTGAGGCCCCTAGGGGGCCTGAACAGGGTAGTCCCTGCAGAGGGTAAGTCCAAGGGGGTAAATCCTGACTTTATTCAGTAGGCCCACTGTAAATACTACCGGTAGACCTAGGGATTGAGACCTAGGGATTGGGGGCCCTTTATTCAGTAGGGGGCCTGAGGAGGGGGCAGGGTAGTCCCTGCAGAGGGTAAGTCCAAGGGGGTAAATCCTGACTTTATTCAGTAGGCCCACTGTAAATACTACCGGTAGACCTAGGGATTGGGGCCCCTAGGGGGCCTGAGCAGGGTAGTCCCTGCAGAGGGTAAGTCCAAGGGGGTAAATCCTGAGTTTATTCAGTAGGCCCACTGTAAATACTACCGGTAGACCTAGGGATTGGGGCCCCTAGGGGGCCTGAGCAGGGTAGTCCCTGCAGAGGGTAAGTTCAAGGGGGTAAATCCTGAGTTTATTCAGTAGGCCCACTGTAAATACTACCGGTAGACCTAGGGATTGGGGCCCCTAGGGGGCCTGAGCAGGGTAGTCCCTGCAGAGGGTAAGTCCAAGGGGGTAAATCCTGATTGGGTGGGTTCCTGCAAGTAACATAAAGAACAGAGTACGTCCCGGAAGGTAAGTCAGAGCAGCCTGGTACCTACAGAGGATAAGTCTTAAGGGGTAAATCCGGAGTGGGGTTGGTTCCCTACTAGACTCCTTAAAGGGGGGGGGTGAAAGGTCCAGCCGCGGTGGCTGTAAGGCCGTAGAGTGGGTGTGCATGGATAAATTGTTATGCTTGTGTACTAGTATGGTAGGTTGTAGAGGAGGTAGTCCATGGAGAAGGACAACAGGAGGGAATGTGGATGGTGATAAGAAGGTTTACCTATAAGTTCTGGAGGAGAGACACATTCATGGTTAGGAAAGCTAAAATATATTCTAAAGTTGTTTGAACATGATTTGTGTGTATTAGCAGTAGCAATAAGGAGAGAGTTTGTGAACTGTGAATAAGTGTGGTTACGTGTGTCAGCATGACACTGGTATAAGACATTAGGTCACCTGTATTCTCCATGAGTAAATTGGCAGATACTTCATTATTGGCTCGAATACAAGGTATCAGGTGCCGTGACCAATTAATAGGCACAAATACCATAGCTATTCTCCGGGGAAGTGGGTATCACTATTTTGGAAAGTAGTTGATAGAGGGCTTGTATTAGAGCCATGAATTAGGAAATCTAAATGCCCTGGACAGCGTCGAGAGAGGTGCAGAAGTAGACACCATTGAGATGGCATCCGTGGTTTCTGAAACTCCCGTAAAAGGGAGAAGAGAAGAGGAAATACAGTAAAGCCATAGATGTGCTGAAAGAAGAAGCATTCTACCAATTTGGCTTGAATTTAAAAAAATTGGAGCAAACTGGATAAAATTGATCAGCATTTCGCTGCTGACAGAAAAATCAAATCTAATAAAGAATTCCGAGATGCTATTGTGAGTTGTCACAATGACATGAAAGAAAAGAATCTAAAGCTAAATACGCAATGCGTGTTGATGTGGATCGACAAGCAGCGTTCTATAAACAGAAATATAAAACCAAAAATAATAGATGTACTCAGGGGGGAAAAAAGACTAGGTACATGTGAGTACGTTGATAGAATGTGTACGTCTGCTTTGATGGCAGGTTTGAAACCTGTTATCAAAACGGCTATTGTGGGGGTAGTGGACCAACGTTTTCATTAGGATGAAATAGTGCAGGAGGCTTTGAGAGTTGAATCCAATTCTGCTCACTTTGCAGCCGTGTGGTTAATATGAACACAGTGGTTTTAATGGCCAAAGTAAGACGAAGAAACAGGGAGAGAAAAGAAGCTGAAAAATACCAAAGCATATTCAACAGAAATTGTATTTGAATTCTATAATTTTGCATTAGGATATTGAATTTGAATTTCATATTTTAGAATTTGTAATGCACAAATTGAATCATAGAATTCATCATTTGAACTTGTATTTCATGATTTGAAACTGAATTGAATTAATATTTCATTCAGTTTTAAAATTCAATTTCAATGTAATTTAATATTTATATATTCTGTATGGTAGATATTGCATTCACTGTCTGTGTATCAACTTTACAAGCAACTATTCAAGTTTATCAAAGTTTCATATATTCAACTTCACAGATGCATTCAGATATCTATATTCAGATTCAAAACCAGAGACTTAAAAAGTAAAACCTGTTTTTGCTTTGTCATAATGGGGTATTGTGTGTAGATTGAAGAAAAAAAACGATTTCATCCATTTTAAAATAAATCTGTAACGTAACACAATGTGGAAAAAGTCAAGGGTCTGAATACTTTCTGAATGCACTGTAGATGTGTCCCAGAGCCATACAAAGAGATGTATCTGTTACGCTGGTTATGCAGCCTTAGTTGTGGAGCACAGCAGTGTCTTATCTTTGAGTCAGGTACCAAACCACAATTTCTAATTGAACATCGAAAACCAGATCGAAAGTAATATGTAGAAATTATAATGGACCTATATATTTGTTAATAACTGTCCTTTTCCTGTCCAGGATGCTCTTGATGGTGAAGCTGTAGAACTTTTGAGGATCTGAGGACCCATGCCAAATCTTTTCAGTCTCCTGACGGAGAATAAGTTTTGATAATGGTGTTGATGTGAGCCATGACCAGCCTTTCAAAGCACTTTCATCAAATCAAATCAAATGTATTTATATAGCCCTTCGTACATCAGCTGATATCTCAAAGTGCTGTACAGAAACCCAGCCTAAAACCCCAAACAGCAAGCAATGCAGGTGTAGAAGCACGGTGGCTAGGAAAAACTCCCTAGAAAGGCCAAAACCTAGGAAGAAACCTAGAGAGGAACCAGGCTATGTGGGGTGGCCAGTCCTCTTCTGGCTGTGCCAGGTGGAGATTATAACAGAACATGGCCAAGATGTTCAAATGTTCATAAATGACCAGCATGGTCGTATAATAATAAGGCAGAACAGTTGAAACTGGAGCAGCAGCACGGTCAAGTGGACTGGGGACAGCAAGGAGTCATCATGTCAGGTAGTCCTGGGGCATGGTCCTAGGGCTCAGGTCCTCCGAGAGAGAGAGAGAGAAAGAGAGAATTCGAGAACGCACAGTTAGATTCACACAGGACACCGAATAGGACAGGAGAGGTACACCAGATATAACAAACTGACCCTAGCCCCCCGACACATAAACTACTGCAGCATAAATACTGGAGGCTGAGACAGGAGGGGTCAGGAGACACTGTGGCCCCATCCGAGGACACCCCCGGACAGGGCCAAACAGGAAGGATATAACCCCACCCACTCTACCAAAGCACAGCCCCCACACCACTAGGGATATCTTCAAACACCAACTTACCATCCTGAGACAAGGCCGAGTATAGCCCACAAAGATCTCCGCCATGGCACAACCCAAGGGGGGGCGCCAACCCAGACAGGATGACCACATCAGTGAATCAACCCACTCAGGTGACGCACCCCTTTATGGCTACAGACGTGAATGCTACAGGTCGGTAGTCATTTAGGCAGGTTACCTTAGTGTTCTTGGGAACAGGGACTATGGTGATCTGCTTGAAACATGTTGGTATTACAGACTCAGACAGGGAGAGGTTGAAAATGTTAGTGAAGACACTTGCCAGTTGGTCGGCGCATGCTAGGAGTACACGTCCTGGTAATCCGTCTGGCCCTGCGGCCATGTGAATGTTGACCTGTTTAAACGTCTTACATCAGCTGTGAAGAGCGTGATCACAGTCATCCGGAACAGCTGGTGTTCTCATGCATGTTTCAGTGTTACTTGCCTTGAAGCGAGATTAGAAATAATTTAGCTCGTCTGATAGGCTCGTGTCACTGGGCAGCTCTTGGCTGTGCTTCCCTTTGTAGTCTGTAATTAGTTTACAAGCCCTGCCACATCCAACGAGCTAAATTGTTGCACGATTCGACCTTTGTCCTGTATTGATGCCTTGCCTGTTTGATGGTTCGTCAGGGGCATAGCGGGATTTCTTATGAGCATCTGGGTTAGAGTCCCGCTCCTTAAAAGTGGAAGCTCTACCCTTTAGCTCAGTGCGGATATTGCCTGCAACCCATGGCTTCTGGTTGGGGTATGTACCTGACAGGTCGCTCCTACCAGGTGGCGTGGCGAGAATCTGTCTCCTCACCACGCGCTCTCACCACTGGCGTCCCCCAGGGCTCTGTTCTAGGCCCTCTCCTATTCTCGCTATACACCAAGTCACTTGGCTCTGTCATAACCTCACATGGTCTCTCCTATCATTGCTATGCAGACGACACACAATTAATCTTCTCCTTTCCCCCTTCTGATGACCAGGTGGCGAATCGCATCTCTGCATGTCTGGCAGACATATCAGTGTGGATGACGGATCACCACCTCAAGCTGAACCTCGGCAAGACGGAGCTGCTCTTCCTCCCGGGGAAGGACTGCCCGTTCCATGATCTCGCCATCACGGTTGACAACTCCATTGTGTCCTCCTCCCAGAGCGCTAAGAACCTTGGCGTGATCCTGGACAACACCCTGTCGTTCTCAACTAACATCAAGGCGGTGGCCCGTTCCTGTAGGTTCATGCTCTACAACATCCGCAGAGTACGACCCTGCCTCACACAGGAAGCGGCGCAGGTCCTAATCCAGGCACTTGTCATCTCCCGTCTGGATTACTGCAACTCGCTGTTGGCTGGGCTCCCTGCCTGTGCCATTAAACCCCTACAACTCATCCAGAACGCCGCAGCCCGTCTGGTGTTCAACCTTCCCAAGTTCTCTCACGTCACCCCGCTCCTCCGCTCTCTCCACTGGCTTCCAGTTGAAGCTCGCATCCGCTACAAGACCATGGTGCTTGCCTACGGAGCTGTGAGGGGAACGGCACCTCAGTACCTCCAGGCTCTGATCAGGCCCTACACCCAAACAAGGGCACTGCGTTCATCCACCTCTGGCCTGCTCGCCTCCCTACCACTGAGGAAGTACAGTTCCCGCTCAGCCCAGTCAAAACTGTTCGCTGCTCTGGCCCCCCAATGGTGGAACAAACTCCCTCACGACGCCAGGACAGCGGAGTCAATCACCACCTTCCGGAGACACCTGAAACCCCACCTCTTTAAGGAATACCTAGGATAGGATAAAGTAATCCCTCTCACCCCCCCTTAAAAGATTTAGATGCACTACTGTTCCACTGGATGTCATAAGGTGAATGCACCAATTTGTAAGTCGCTCTGGATAAGAGCGTCTGCTAAATGACTTAAATGTATGTACGTACAGTCACTGTGGGGACGACATCATCAGTGCACTTATTGATGAAGCCAGTGACTGACGTGGTGTACTCAATGCCATCAGAAGAATCATGGAACATATTCCAGTCTGTGCTAGCAAAACAGTCCTGTAGCTTAGCATCTGCTTCATCTGACTTTCATTGACATCTGCTTCATTGACATTCATTTTCAGGTCTCTCCAGAGATGTTGGATCGGGTTCAAGTCCGGGCTCTGGCTGTGCCACTCAAGGACATTCAAGGACTTGTCCAGAAGCCACTCCTGTGTTGTCTTGGCTGTGTGCTTAGGATCTCTCTGCACTTTGCTCGGTTCATCTTTCACTTGACCCTGACTAGTCTCCAGTCCCTGCCGCTGCAAATAATCCCCACAGCATGATGCTGCCACCACCATGCTTCACCATAGGGATGGTATTGGCCAGGTGATGAGCGGTACCTGGTTTCCTCCAGACATGACCCTTGGCATTCAGGTCAAAGAGTTCAATGTTGGTTTCATCAGACTAGAGAATCTTGTTTCTCATGTTCTGAGAGTCCTTTAGGTGCCTAATGGCAAAATCCACTCTGGCCACTCTACCATAAATGCCTGATTGGTGGAGTACTGCAGAGATGTGAGAACCTTCCAGAAGGACAACCATCTCCACAGAGTAACTCTGGAGCTCTGTCAGAGTGACCATCGGGTTCTTAGTCACCTTTCTGACCAAGGCCCTTCTCCCCTGATTGCTCAGTTCGGCCGGGCAGCCAGCTCTAGGAAAGGTCTTGTTGGTTATAAACTTTTTCCGATTTAAGAATGATGGAGGCCACTGTGTTCTTGGGGACCTTCAATGCTGCAGAATATTTTTGGTACACTTTCCCCAGATCTGTGCCTCAACACAATCCTGTCTCTGACCTCTACGGACAATTTCTTCGACCTCTTAGCTTGGTTTTTGCTCTGACATGCACTGTCAACTGTGGGACCTTATATAGACAGGTGTGTGCCTTTCCAAATCATGTCCAATCAATTGAATTTACCACAGGTGGACTCCAATCAAGTTGTAGAAACATCTCAAGGATGATCAATGGAAACAGGATTCACCTGAACTCAATTTCGAGTCTTATAGCAAAAGGGTCTGAATACTTCATTTCTTAAACATGTTTTCACTTTGTCATTATGGGGTATTTTGTGTAGATTGATAAAGAAAAAATATAATTTAATCAATTTTAGAATAAGGCTGTAATGTAACAAAATGTGGAAAACGTTAAGGTGTCTGAATACTTTCCGAAGGCACTCCTATATACAGTGTGGCTCTGGGTGTAATGATGGATATTGTGTTGGTTTCAGTCCGTAAAGGATTGGATGGATCAGAGAATGGTCAGTCCTGTGGACAGAAGCTACTGTAGTCAGACATGCATCTAGGAATAATGTAGAAGAATATCCACGGTATGTGGTATAGTAGAAAATATCCATGGTATTAAGTATAGAAGAATATCCATGATATTAAGTAAGTCCATGGTATTAAGTATAGAAGAATATCCATGATATTAAGTAAGTCCATGGTATTAAGTATAGAAGAATATCCATGATATTAAGTAAGTCCATGGTATTAAGTATAGAAGAATATGCATGGTATTAAGTATATCCATGGTATTAAGTATAGTAGAATATCCATTGTATTAAGTACAGTAGAATATCCATGGTATTAGGTATAGAAGAATATGCATGGTATTAAGTATATCCATGGTATTAAGTATAGTAGAATATACATGGTATTAAGCATAGTACAATATCCATTGTATTATGTACAGTAGAATATGCATGGTATTAAGTATATCCGTAGTATTTAGTATAGAGAATATACATGGTGTTAAGTATAGTAGAATATCCATGGTATTACGTATAGTAGAATATCCATGGTATTACGTATAGTAGAATGTCCATGGTATTACGTATAGTAGAATATCCATGGTATTACGTATAGTAGAATATCCATGGTATTACGTATAGTAGAATATCCATTGAATTTAATTAATTTTGGGTAACAGACATATACAACAAAATGTACAATGTGGACCGAGAGGATATCACTTGAAAGTATGAATTAAAACACTTGTTTCCAAAGTGGTCCTCGATGGTAAAACAATAACACATAGAATGATGAAAAGGCAAGACAAAATGACGAGCAACCATAAATACATACATTTATACTGACATGCTAAAAAGTGGCACTACTCAATGCATTTTCCCCTAACTTTAAAAATCACATTAAAACAATATTTTCATACCTATCATTCAAATAAATACACCTGACCAGCAGTAGGGGGCACAAGGGGCAGTGGAGGGGTTTCTCTTACTTAGACAATTTTACAAGACATAACACTAACTCTGGTATTGTAACTGTGTCGGTTATTGACCATATAAATGTGGGTTTTTTTCATATAACCTGGGGCCCGGTCATTTAAGATGTCAAACATATGATTAAGGTTAAGTTGGTCCACTCTGGACTCCAAAGGCAACAAGCCCACCTCCCAGAACTCCTGTACCCCTATGCGGGTCCTAGGGGGGACATTTAGCATATACCCGATAACATTATTTTGCATAACCTGCATTCTCTTTTTCAGCTTTTTTGATAGCCCACTATACCAAGCAGAACAGCATAATCAAAATGACACTGAATGAAGGTTGAGACAAGCAGTTTTTAAGACTTTGATGTTAAAATATCTGGTGTTACCCATATAACAATTAAAATGTGTTCACCATTTTAGCAGCAATCAGGTCTCCAGAAATGGATTGATCTAGGGACACACCAAGATAAGTCACACTTGTTTTAGATTCAATCTCCTTGCCTGCACAGTTTACCTTTATCTTGTCAGCCCTAAGCAATCTAAGTTTTGTTCCAAACAAAATCAATTCAGTTTTTCCCAAATGTCACGACAATTTGTCGTCAGTCAACCAATCTCTAACAAAATGCAATTCCTTCCTGATGGTCTCCTCTATGTAAATTATATCCTTCCCTGATACCAGTATGGCTGAGTCGTCAGCATAAAGCAGGAGTTTTCAATTTACTGTATCTGGCATATCATTAACGTATATAAGAAATGAGAGGCCCTAAAATGGATCCCTGCGGTACTCCACAGGATATTTATTTGGCCTCTGACAGAATATCACCAACATTACATTCTTGTGTTCTGTTGGTCAGAGAAGACCTAAACCAATTCACTGCCACATCATTTAGACGCATGCATTTCAGTTTCATTAGAAGAATATTATGGTCCACAGTATCAAAAGCTTACTGCAATTCTAACATGACCATACCTGTAGTTCCCCTTCTCACTTTCCTGCTAGATGTGGTCAAAAAGGTGGATAAACTGTTCTAAAGCCAGATTGGAGTTCATAAAGAAGTTTGTGCTTGAGAAGGTATCCCTCAAGATGATTAAAAACTAATCTCTCAACAACTTTGGATAAGGTGCTGAGGATGGTCACAGGCCTGTAGTTTCCTATATTTGTTTTACTGCTCTTCCTGTGGAACGGAACCATGATATTAAGCAGTGGTGGAAAACGTACCCAATTGTAATACTTCAGTAAAAGTAAAGATATATTAATAGAAAATGACTCAAGTAAAAGTTAAAGTCCCCAAGTATTTGTTTTTAAACATACTTAAGCATCAAAAGTAAATGCAATTGATCAAATGTACTTAAGCATCAAAAGTAAAAGTATAAATAATTTCAAATTCCTTATTAAGCAAACCAGACAGCACGTTTTACTTTTTACATTTTTTTAAATTTACGGATAGCCAGGGGCACGCGCCAACACTCAGATACAATTTACAAATGAAGCATTTGTGTTTAGTGAGTCCGCCAGATCGGGCAGTAGGGATGACCAGGGATGTTCTCTTGATAAGTGTGTGAATTTGATCATGTTCCTGTCCTGCTAAGCATTCAAAATGTAATGAGTACTTTTGGGTGTCAGGAAAAATGTATGGAGTAGAAAGTACATTATTTTCTTTAGGAATGTAGTGAAGTAAAACTTGTAAAAAAAAATAAAAAAGTAGAGTAAAGATACCAAAAAAAACTACTTAAGTAGTACTTTAAAGTATTTAAACATAAGTACTTTACACCACTGGTATTAAGTATAGTAGAATACGCATGGTATTAAGTATAGAAGTATAGATCTGTGGTATTAATGTTGAATACCCATGGTATTACCCCACAAATCCATGGATTTTGTTCCTAATCTGTGATCATCATACTTACTCTCACACAAAGCACAAAGACAAGCACTCACACACAAATACAGTAAACAGACAGTCACCACTAAGATAAATGAAATACCAATACTACTATTGTCAGTATCAACCACAATGGAATAAATAACATTCACAGTCCACATCCTCTTTGTTCAAAGAGGAAGAATGGCAGTTTATGGCAGGTTAAAAAAAGGTGGCCAATATTGAATTACAGTACAATAATAGTTTCTTAATTAACAAAATGCAATTAAAACGAATGTAATACTGAAAATAACTACAGTGCCTTGCGAAAGTATTCGCCCCCCTTGAACTTTGCGACCTTTTGCCACATTTATACATGGTATTAAGTATATCCGTGGTATTTAGTATAGAGAATATACATGGTGTTAAGTATAGTAGAATATCCATGTTATTACGTATAGAAGAATATCCATTGAATTTAATTAATTTTGGGTAACAGACATATACAACAACATGTACAATGTGGACCGAGAGGATATCACTTGAAAGTATTAATTAAAACGCTTGTTTCCAAAGTGGTCCTCGATGGTAAAACAATAACACAAATGCTCTCCATCCAACCTCACTGAGCTCGAGCTGTTTTGCAAGGAGGAATGGGAAAAAATTTCAGTCTCTCGATGTGCAAAACTGATAGAGACATACCCCAAGCGACTTACAGCTGTAATCGCAGCAAAAGGTGGCGCTACAAAGTATTAACTTAAGGGGGCTGAATAATTTTGCACGCCCAATTTTTCAGTTTTTGATTTGTTAAAAAAAGTTTGAAATATCCAATAAATGTCGTTCCACTTCATGATTGTGTCCCACTTGTTGATTCTTCACAAAAAAATACAGTTTTATATCTTTATGTTTGAAGCCTGAAATGTGGCAAAAGGTCGCAAAGTTCAAGGGGGCCGAATACTTTCGCAAGGCACTGTATTTATGCCTTCATTGCCATTGATGTGAAGCCAATAGGAGTCTATCTGTGTATGGGCAATTATTAATGTCAGGAATGAATCGGCAAGGCTATTTATTATCAAGGTAAATTTGAACTTATTGAGGTTGACATACTATCAAGCAGCATGTCAAAATAGGAATTCATTTGACCTTTATTTTCCCACCTCTGTAAACTATTCAACCAAATGTATTTTAAACATGTTTCTCCAAAGAAGCGATGCCACTGGGTAGCCTACCTAACTAGGTAGAAAACGAAACTGCACATATTCTGCTAATATTCAGGAACAAAAACTCTTCCCACTTCTCCCAAAGCACATCCCCATCTAGAACTGTGCAGTGGTTGTCAATAGGTTATTATGAACTAATAACGAAGAGTGGATTGTCCACAGAATGTCTGGTTCAGATTCTTTCAAGTCTTGTCGGTTGTGCTGGCTGCTCCTGTCAGCTACAGAATGCTACATTCTAATTGGATCAGCTAGTGTCTGGAAATTGTTGGACTGTATGTGTGCATTCGGGTGTGTGTTGGGAAATCCGGAGGTCTGACAACACATTAAAACAGACTAAAACTGATTCACTGCGAGATTTATATATACACACACGCAAACACACAGATCCACACACAGAAAAAGCTTCCGGGCCTGCTAAGAGTGTGCAGGTAAGTGTTGTTGGTGACCGGGGGGTAGAGGTAGGCTGTCTCCTGGTAGTACTGGCAATGCTTGACCTCCAGGGGACACTGCTACTGTAGCGCCACCATCTAAAGACAAGTTAACACATCATCCCCGTGTTTGAAACAGATAGGGTCAAATCCTAACTTCCTCTTCAGTCAATTGTTGACTTGGTCTCCCATTGACATCAATGCATGACTACTTAAGTGGAAGTTAGGATTCGACCAATAGTTATTATTAATGATGGTAATACCAGTCTATGAAAGAGGATATTATAACTGAAGGCAACTTGAACTAACCTTTAACCTCAATGGCGGCGTTTGCTTTTTCCAATTTTATTATCTGCATGTGTTCCACAGCCTGAGGAGAAGACAGACAAGAGAAGAAGTTATCCACCAACAACATGGGAGAGTGATGACCCAGTTTAAAAGTTTTTTACAATTAACAAAATTGTAGATGAAACAGCTCTCTTTTGTTGAGGGTGAGCCAATGTCACACAATAAACAGTCAAATTACAAGTCACTTATTTATTAAGTTGGTTACCCCTCTAATACTGAAGGTACTTGATTCTACTGTGTCAAAGCTTTGCTGCTGTGTGCTGCAGATGCATTTTGTGTCAAAAAGGTACATTAGTTGTTAATGGATTGTTAGCTGTTTATGCTAACATTTTGTAAATGATAACATTGCTATGTGCTTCTGTTTTATGTTACCTGCTGCAGCTCAGCTTTCTGGGCATTAAGCTTCTCCTGCTGCCTCTCCAGCTCCTCCTTCTGTTTCTGCAGATCTGAGTTCTTCTGGTTGAGGTTGCTCTCCTCCTGGGCCAGCTGCTCCTCAAACAACTTCATCTCCTCGTCGGTGTACGCGGGAGCCTGCTCCAGAGTCTGAGGAGGAGACGAGAGGAGAGGGTAGAAGCTCCATTACTGCATAGCCGCTCAGAGTTAGGATCAACAACATGTCTGTACTCTTGACCACCTCAGGTGGCAGCAGGTGGTGGCGGCCTGTCTCTTACCTCCCAGCTGTCTGGCTCGAAGAACTCTTTCTTGTTTGTGGACATCAGGAACTCCTCCAGGGAGACCAGTCTGTCCTTGTTGGTGTCTACCTGAGTACAGACGAAAGGAAGTCAATGTCAGCAAGTAGGTTGACTGAAGAAGCAGTGGGGTAAAATCCGGAAAACTGTTGGCTGTGTGAATGACTCAGTGACCCCATCATACCCCACCCCTCGTATCAGCTCACCTCATTCATGACGTGTTCCCTCATGCGCAGTCTCTCCTCCTCCATCTCTGTCATGTCATCCTCATCTAGATTGGGTCTGTACATCTTCTCCAGCTACAAAACACAACACACATATTTCAAAACTAGGCCTGCTCCAGCCACACACACACACACACACACACACACACACACACACACACACACACCTCTTTAGTGAACAGGGCTTCAAGCTCCTGCTCATCAATGTAGCTGTCTCCATTGGTGTCTGCAAGACATAATTTCTCAATAGGGTTCATTGTGGTTGGTGTGTAATTTGAGAATGTGAGACAATATTATTGTATTAGACTTTTGTTCTGTGTTTTCAAGCTGTGAATAGCTTCTGGTGTGAACTTACCATGGAGTTTGAAGAAGGTCTTGGGGTCAAAGTCATTTGGGTCCAAACCATCTGACTCCTTCCAGACCTCTTTCAGCTGGTCCTGACTGCCCTACACACACACACAATTTGTAGCCTGGTCCCAGATAGGTTTGTGCTGTGAAGCCAACTCTTATGGTTGGCTACAGGTCTACAGCACAAAAAGATCTGAGACCAGGCTAGTGAATTTGGGGTTTAATGTGACTGAAATGTCTTGGGGGGGTTGATTATCAAGGTAAATGCCTCACAGGGTGGTGGATTTGGGGTTTAGTTACAGTATCAAGGCAAACGTCTTACAGGGTGGTTGATTTTAGGATGGTCTGCGTGTTTCTTCCTCAGCTCTTCATAGTGCTGCTCCTCGTCTTTGCGATGCTCCTCGTCGAGGTTCTTCAAGTGCTCCTTCCTCTCGTGCTCCTTCATCATCTCGTACCTCTTAAACTCCTCGTGACGCTTCTGGTCATAGTTCTCCAAGTCATTAGTAGCCTATATATATATATCAACCAGAAAAAATAAAGCATTCTTATTCGATTCTTATTCTTCCTATAGCAACCCTAATTTGACCAGGTAAGTGAACATTTTGATAGATCTGTGTAATGAGAAATTATTTGATTAATTATTTTCCAGTATTTGATTTACTGGGATCTGGATTGATATGTAATAAATCATAACCGGCCGGCACCCTAATTGGGGAGGACGGGCTCATAGTAACGGTTAGAACGGAACAAATGGAATGGTATTGAACTCAAACACATGGTTTCTATGGTTTCATTCCATTTACTCCATTCCAGACATTAGTCAGAGTCGTTCTCCCCTCCGCAGCCTCCTATGTAATAAACATGATTTTATGTTCGGGGAGACGCATACAGATACATTCTCTTGGGGAGGGAAACAGGACTTAACCATGTACATTTAAGTACCTATTTAATTAGGTCGTTTTCACTTGTGAGTCTACAATTATCTGTTGTAACTATATGTATGCATGTTCTTACCTTTGACCTGTTTTAACTGCCTGTATCAAATGTGTGTCAGTGTTTAATGTTTGATAGTGATTGATGCCAGAGCTGCAGAAAGTACACTGAAAATATCTCTGTGACACAGTGTGATCCTGTGGTCGCTGATGCTGCGACTTTGTACAAGTCTCTCGGGCTGATGTTTACAGAATATTTGGTACGGTCTGATTAATATAGGTGCCTTCTCAGAGGACCGTGTTCTATGCTTATGTTCTGGAGGAGTCTCCCTGAATTATTGTATTAAACTGGATTGACTTCCTCAATGACTGCTCTCCTTTTTGTTCACCTGAAAATTCCCATTATAATCTGGAATGTAAATAAATACTATACAAGCCCACTGTTCAGTGTCAGAGACCAATAACAACTGGGGAACGAGACCATTAGAGAAGAGAGTGAGAAAGACATGTTCCTGATGATTAGTTTTAAGTGCAAATGATGGTCCTCTAAACGTTTTTTTTTTTTCACCAGATGTAGCACATGTACGTGGTGTGCATGGTTAGGGTGAACTTTCCAATACAGCCTCTATTCAAACACAGCAAGTTAGCTTTAAGGCTACAACCCCTTTGGACTGTTGGCTCAAAATGGATGTCCTCGTTCACCAGAGAGTTGTTATTCACTCAAGAGACAAGTGCAGAGCAAACATTTTGGTTGTAAAGGCCATTGTCAGTGTGTGAACTTTTAAAACAATTTTTCAGTATTGAACCTAGTTTAATTTTGGTACATGCACCACAAGTTCTGAGCACGGTGGTTTTAAGAACCGTTGTGCGGCCATTTTAAATCATTGTATCATGGTGTAGTGCAAGGTTTCCCAACTGGCAAAATCAGCTCCAAGGGATTTTCATTTGGGAAATCTGTTCCCAAGTATTCACACGCATAATATAGAGACATGATTGTATACAACTGTAAGCAAGGTTTGAAATTATTATGTTTTAGTCAAATATTATATATGTTTGGGCTTCTTGCGGTCAATTTGCAGTCTACAAATTATATGTAATTATGTTCCGGTCCTTCGACCATCCACTCAAGAAAAACAATTGTCCCGAGGCTGAATCTAGTTGATGATCCCTGGTGTAGTGCGCATGGACAACATCCCTACCGATTGAATAAGCTTATCCAGGTCCTCCACTTCAAAGGTGTGTGGGTTCATGTGGTTCATGTACTCAAACTGCTTGAGCAGTGCCTTGTGGTTCATTTCTGAGGGGAAAGAGGAGAGAAGGCTCTAATTAGGAGGGAAACTAATACTATAAGAGTTAAGTGGTTACAAGTCCCTTGCTGAAAACTGCTGACAAAATGGAGGCTGTATATGATGAGGTAATTGTGTAGTTACAGCTGACGTTTATCCACAATTCAAATCCTTGTAATTAATGATAGTGACCTTTACTCTGAAATGTTCCATATTAAAATCCCCTCTTAATAATTAACTAGTCACACCATGTTGACTGATGACACCAAGCAGTTACTGACATTGTGGCCCTTTGTAGTGCAACGCTAAAAGAATGTGCTAACATTTCACAGGCAGTTGAGAGTTTTTTGAGGGCCGACACAACTGCACGTTAGCTTTGGCAGTGACCACAGCCAAGTATTTCTGGCAGTTCCAATGTAAGCACGGTCTTGGTTGAGTGCAAGACCATGCTCGGTAGTAGAACCTCAACCCCTCTTCCCAAATGTGTCAATATAGACATTTCACAACATGTGACTTTCCTATTTACTTGCACAATAGCCTCAAGGCACTTCCACTTTCCTATGTGACACACTATATCAATCTTAGGATGTTGGTGGTGCACTGCATCATGTCCTGTCAACTGGACAAACATTTCTGCTCATAGGATGGCAGCCATTTAGACAGGAAATGACATATTTGAATAACAGATACACCAGCGCACCATGCCCTCCCTCAGCGTCTTGTTTGGCTTTGATGAGCGTCCTTAGCCTGTTCACCTCCTGCCTCTTCAGCTCGTCCAGTTTGGTCCTCACTTGATGGCCGACAAAGTCCAGCTCTTTGGCCAGCTTGCCTTGCTGTTCAGAAACAAAAGCAGCCAGAGATTTGAGGGCCAATAACAAT
The DNA here is from genome assembly GCF_034236695.1 of Oncorhynchus nerka. NCBI lineage: Eukaryota > Metazoa > Chordata > Actinopteri > Salmoniformes > Salmonidae > Oncorhynchus > Oncorhynchus nerka. Next base: position 14,635,820 of record NC_088412.1, on the reverse strand, counting down.
CAAAGGAAACCTACCAGGCCAGCTGGATCGTGTTCATTAGGGCATGGAACGAACAACAGCTGAAAATGTTTTGCAACGGGAAAATAAAATGAGCATTTCTTATTGGACGAGTACAGGTAGCCCATCTCTGTTTCAGTACGTTTTTAAAAATATATTTGGTGTCTAATGAACACAGCCCTGCAAATGCTATAGCTAATGGGGTACCTTAATGTCCTCCATGTCTGTATTGTGGAGCTTCTCTCTGAAATGCTGGTCCTTCTCCAGGAAATCAATGACTTCCCTGAGGTAGCGGTCATAGTGAAGCCCAGTGTCCTGAAAAAAAATAATAATAAAAAATCTAAATCCACATTGTAGTATGTAGGTGGAAAGGGGAGAGGTTTACATTGGATTCACATGTGGTCTATGATATGTCTAGACCTCCTTCCATTTTCTGCAGTGGTGTATTTCTTTAAGAGCCTTTCCTCTTTCTGACTCATTATTCATGCTCCAAGTGCGTACAAAAACAAATCACGACAGCTGTGACGGAAACAGGTAGTTTCGGTACAATTTTATAAATGCCGACAGATGATTTGTTCGTTCGACATGGTGGGATCTTTTTGTGTCTGTAAAATGTAGTATGCGACAAATGTCGGTGGGAATGCCTTTATGCACAAATATTAATATAATAACCATCCTATCGAAGTAAACTTGGAGTCATGCAATGACACAGCTGTAATAAATTATGATGAACTTCACAAAAATGTTTAATCTCGATCTACACACAATGCACCATAACGACAACGCAAAAACAAGTTTCTAGCAATTTTTGCAACAAAAAAAATAAGAAAACGGAAATATCACATTTACTTAAGTAGGTACAACCTTTACTCAGTGCTTTGTTGAGGCACCTTTGACAAACCAGTATTTTGGGAGTTTCTCCCATTCTTCTCTGCGGATCCTCTCAAGCTCTGTCAGATTGGATGGGGAGCGTTGCTGCACAGTTATTTTCAGGTCTTTCCAGAGATGTTCGATCGGGTTTAAGTCCGGGCCACTCAAGGACATTCAGAGACTTGTCCCGAAGCCACTCCTGTGTTGTCTTGGCTGCGTGCTAAGGGCCGTTGTCCTGTTGGAAGGTGAACCTTAGCCCCAATCTGAGGTCCTGAGCGCTCTGGAGCAGGTTTTCATCAAGGATCTCTCTGCACTCTGCTCCGTTCATCTTTCCCCTCAATCCTGACTAGGCTCCCCAGTCCCTGCCGCTGAAAAACACCCACACAGCATGATGCTGCCACCACCATGCTTCACCGTAGGGATGGTGCCAGGTTTCCTACAGACGTGACACTTGGCATTCAGGCCAAAGAGTTCAATCTTGGTTTCATCAGATTAGAGAATGTTATTTCTCATGGTCAGTCTTTAGGTGCCTTTTGGCAAACTCCAAGCGGGCTGTCATGTGCCTTTACAGAGGATTGGCTTTCGTCTGGCCACTCTACCAGAAAGGCCTGATTGGTGGAGTGCTGCAAAGATGATTGTCCTTCTGGAAGATTCTCTCATCTCCACAGAGGAACTCTAGAACTCTATCAAAGTGACCAACAGTTTCTTGGTCACCACCCTGACCAAGGCCCTTCTCCCCCGATTGCTCAGTTTGTCCAGGTGGCCAGCTGTAGGAAGGGTCTAGGTGGTTCCAAACTTCTTCCATTTAAGAATGATGGAGACCACTGTGTTCTTAGGGTCCTTCAATGCTGCAGACATTTTTGGTACACTTCCGCAGGTCTGAGCCTCGACACAATCCTGTCTCAGAGCTAATGGTTCGGTTTTTGCTCTGACACGCACTGTCAACTGTGGGACCTTATATAGACAGGTGTATGCCTTTCCAAATCATGTCCAATCAATTGAATTTACAACAGGTGGACTCCAATCAAGTTGTAGAAACATCTCACGGATGATCAATGGAAGCATGATTCACCTGAGCTCAATTTCGAGGGTCTGAATACTTATGTAAATAAGGTTTAAAAAAATAATCATTTGCAATCATTTTTAAAACCTGTTTTCACTTTGTCATTATGGGGTATTTTGTGTAGATTGATGAAGAAAAAATATAATTCAATCAATTTTAGAATAAGGCTGTAATGTAACAAAAGGCGTCTGAATACTTTCCGAATGCACTCCTATATACAGTGTGGCTCTGGGTGTAATGATGGATATTGTGTTGGTTTCAGTCCGTAAAGGATTAGATGGATCAGAGAAGGGTCAGACCTGTTGGTTTCAGTCTGTAAAGAACTGGGTGGACCAGAGAATGGTCAGACCTGTTGGTTTCAGTCTGTAAAGAACTGGGTGGACCAGAGAATGGTCAGACCTGTTGGTTTCAGTCTGTAAAGAACTGGGTGGACCAGAGAATGGTCAGACCTGTTGGTTTCAGTCTGTAAAGAACTGGGTGGACCAGAGAATGGTCAGACCTGTTGGTTTCAGTCTGTAAAGAACTGGGTGGACCAGAGAATGGTCAGACCTGTTGGTTTCAGTCTGTAAAGAATTGGGTGGACCAGAGAATGGTCAGACCTGTTGGTTTCAGTCTGTAAAGAACTGGGTGGACCAGAGAATGGTCAGACCTGTTGGTTTCAGTCTGTAAAGAACTGGGTGGACCAGAGAATGGTCAGACCTGTTGGTTTCAGTCTGTAAAGAACTGGGTGGACCAGAGAATGGTCAGACCTGTTGGTTTCAGTCTGTAAAGAACTGGGTGGACCAGAGAATGGTCAGACCTGTTGGTTTCAGTCTGTAAAGAACTGGGTGGACCAGAGAATGGACAGACCTGTTGGTTTCAGTCTGTAAAGGATTGGGTGGACCAGAGAATGGACAGACCTGTTGGTTTCAGTCTGTAAAGGATTGGGTGGACCAAGGGTCTGAACACTTATGTAAATACGTTTGTTGTTGTTTTGTTATTATAAATGTGGGAAAAAAATCTCAAAACCTGTTTCCGCTGTGTCATTATGGGGTACGGTGTACATTGAATTAATGTTAGAATAAGGCTTTAACGTAGCAAAATGTGGAAGAAAAATCAAGGGGTCTGAATACTTCCCGAAGGCAATGTAAGTACTGCAACACACACACTCCACACTCCACTCACCACACTCTGTGGTGCCTCCAGTTTCTCCTCTGGGGTTTCCACTTCAGTCTTGTCCACAGCGATGGGCACTGCTTCCACACAGAACCACAGGCTCAGGAGGAGCACAGTGTAGTGGCAGAAGGCTTTACTCCACAACATCTGAGTACAGAGGAGAACATCACATAGCTGAGGTTAATCATTGACTACATAAACAGCTGCTTCTAGAGAAACTATGAGAAATGGCTAATGGTCAAATAGACACATTTCACAGTTGGTTAAATGAACTGACACTAATCTACTATTTCACAGACAGAATGGCAAGATATACAGCATCTATTTGAGCCTATAGGTAAGTCATTGATATTGTGTGTTGCCAAACGATCTCTTCATATATATAGGGCATATTAAATTCCTAAATGAAACAGGGTTATACTGCACTGTTCTTCAGTAAACATCACCCTCTTACAGTAAGCTCACTGGCCTGGGAAATGTGGCCGATGCTTTTGGAACCAGTGAACCCCCACCTCACTATTGACCAACGTGTTGACAAGTTAAACTAGTTTAATCTTAATCCCCACAGTAACCTCGACCAGACTAAAACCGTGGTGACTGTGCCACTCCCTTGTCTATGGGATAAAAGGGGTGTTCAGCAGGACACGTTTTGGAACGTTCAGATATCTTATGCAGAACAAAAGTGCCTCTCCGACATGTAGAACAAGAAATCATGTTGGTTGCATTTCTATCTGCAGTGTTCAACAACGTTTAGCAACTGAACATAGCCCAGTTCTCTTGGGCTTTGACACCTGAAAGAGAACCCCGTCAACCTGTTTAGGTGTAACATCATGACCACATCAGCAGCAGCAGTCAATAGTGTTGCACTTGTTCTGTTACATCTGTTATCTAGCCATCTCATTTTACCAGGTTCATATTGTGGTTCTTTTTTGATAATATTCAAATGAGCTATGGATATATTTGTAAGATATACAGGTAGCAGCATAATAACTATCTAGCTAGGTACTGAAGTGTTGAACAAGTAGGGTGTGGATAAAGCACGCACGATCTCCAACTACTGAAATGTAATTTGTCGATAATAGTATGATACTACATTTAATTGAAAAGCTAAAAGAAACAGGAACTTACTTTGACAGTGCACACCTTTTCAGTTATTATTTTTTTAACGTTTGCTATAATTCATCCAACCCTGAAGACAATTTCGAAAAGACTGGAGTCTGTTTACAGATGTCATGCACTTTACACTGGTCAGCCTCTTCCTAGTAAGACCAACCGAACGGCTAATTGCCATGGTAACGCCCCGCCCCCAACCATCCTCATTGGGTAGAAATGTTCTCTTTGCTCTGTGAAAAAGTCGCGTTGGCAGCCAGTTGGGCAGAAGTAGTCAGTCAAATTGTTTTCTTAAAATTGTTGGTCAAGGTGCTGTGAAGCAAGATGTACGTGGCGTTTACAAACCTGGGTAAAGCAAGAGGGCGGAGCCAAAGAGATGCTGAATTGGGACGTGGTCCAACCCATTCCAGTCTCAACTGTTGCCTGTATTTGAGTCATTCTGGGAGTCAAGAATTACAGTAGTAATTTCAATGCAATGCACAGCCCTTAAAATGTAAATGTCTTAGAATTTCTCATGTCGTGTGTCTTGAGGTTAAGATGATACAGCTATTGTTTTATTTTATTTGAATAAGCTGTTCTGTTTGTTGTTTTTCTCATAGTAGTCAACTCTCAAGCTAAGTAAAAACATCTGACTACAAATGGAGCATACAAAATAAAATTACTAGCTGTTCATATTGTTTGTGAACCTGAGGACAGTGACACCAAATAGCCAATCACGCATAAATAAACCAATTATAATCAGAGATTCAGATAACATCAACATTGTCCAAAGATTTTCCAGTATTATTTTTCCTTGTCATCTTTCTGTTTTGTGGCACATGGTGACGCTGTTTCCCAATTTTGTATGATTTTGGTGAAACGTGATCAAACCAAACTACCTCAACAGGAACTGACGTTGTGTCTGCGCGAGCGAGTGGATGGATAAAAATTGCAGCTTCAGAAAAATGGCTACAAACATCGTACTGCTAAAAGGTGAGAAATTATATTTATTTACTGATCATATATGTATGGAAAAGTTAAGATACCGATAATTATATTTGGCCAAAATAGGTCAGGTATTCGGGCTTTGCTCGCACTCAAATTCCTGCGTTTCTTCCTTGTTGTTTAACTTTGTTGGCAGGTCACGGAGTGCTTTAAATTATTGAATCAGTGTTGTGCAAAATTCTGATCAACGAAGATAAACGTTTGACGCCTCCAGAGCACATTATTCCAAGACAAATGGCACGTAGTTATGCCACCGTCGCGTACCAAAATTGATTCGATGTTTAAATTGATTTCTCTCACTCTGTCTGGCTATTTGAAGTTAGTCAATGTAGCCAAACTATATTGACAAGTTTATTCTCTGAATTATCTCGAACTAGTTAATCAACTCTAAATTATTATTTTCAATTTGTGAAATCCTACTTGACACGTGTCCGTATCAAAGTACGAATTGTATTTGTGGCAACAGTAATAGGATCGGCTTCAAAGTTCAGCTCGAGTCAGGTGTTACATTTTTTTTTTAAACTTTATTTACCTAGGCAAGTCCTTTTAACCTTAAGAACAAATTCGTATTTACAATGACGGCCTACAAAAGTCAAAAGGCCTCCTGCTGGGATATATATATATTTGTGTGTAAATATAGGACAAAACACACATCACGACGAGATAACACTACAGCAACTTTAAACATCTGGTAACTGATCGCTGCAGCTGTACATAGCCCATCTATAAATAGCCCATCCAATCTACCTACCTCATCCCCCCACATTGTTTTTATTTACTTTTCTGCTCTTTTGCACACCAGTATTTCTACTTGCACATCATCATCTGCTCATCTGTCACTCCAGTGTTCATTTGCTAAATTTTAATTTCTTTGCTACTATGGCCAATTTATTGCCTTACCACCTCACGCCATTTGCACACACTGTATATAGACTTTCTGTTTTTCAATTGTGTTATTAACTGTACGCTTTTATTCCATGTGTAACTCTGTTTGTGTCGCACTGCTTTGCTTTATCTTGGCCAGGTCAGTTGTAATTGAGAACTTGGTTTCAACTAGCTTACCTGGTTAAATAAAGGTGAAATAAAAATAAATAAAGAGATCTATGACAGCAACACATGACAACACAGCATGACAGCAACATGGCAGAAAGAAATGGTAGCGGTACAGACAACAGCACAAAGGGCAAGAAGGTAGAGACAACAATACATCACACAAAGCAGCCACAACTGTCAGTAAACGTGTCCATGATTGAGTCTTTGAATGAAGACTGTCCAGTTTGAGTTTGTTTGCAGCTGGTTATAGTTGCTAGCTGCAGTGAACCGAAAAGATGTGACCCAGGCATGTGTGTGCTTTGGGGACCTTTAACAGAATGTGACTGGCAGAACGGGTGTTGTATGTGGAGGGTGAGGGCTGCTGTAGATATCTCATATAGGGGGGAGTGAGGTCTAAGAGGGTTTTATAAATAAGCATCAACCAGTGGGTCTTGCGACGGGTATACAGAGATGACCAGTTTACAGAGGAGTATAGAGTGCAGTGATGTGTCCTATAAGGAGCAGGAGGATTTTAAAATTAAAGTCGTTGTTCAACTGCATAGCAAGTATCTTGGTGTTAAAGATGATCATTATGGTTTTGTTAAACTTGGCCTAGTTACAGTAGAACAGTTAGTAATGTTACTACAGAAAGACTGGAGAAGCAGGTGCTCCTTTGATTGTCCAATAACTATTTGTCCAGTCATCAGAAATGTTTCCCAGAAGGAAAGGCAGGATCTGTGTCTAGCTAGTTTTCCATCCAATTGGCGACAGATTTTCATGCGACTATTTAAAATATCTGCATAAAGAAAATATGCACATTTTCCCACCAGTGGTGTTTCCACGCAACAGACTTGTTGTGGATAAAAATCAGTGTATGATGACAGTACACCCACTGTACTTTTTCACTTAAGTCTTCATGTACCGAATACAAATCTAAAGTTCAATGTGTTTCCATCACATCTTCAACTCTACTGATAGTTTTGTCACAAACTGTTGTGTTGAATAGCAAATATGCCTACTCTGACACGTGCTCTCTAGCCAATAGCTTGCAGATACAGTGTGGGTAGGCTAGTCCACATGAGGAGATTATGGATAAGAGCCATTCATATTTTTATTTGTCTAACGGCAGTCAAGCATCGATCATGTCACCAGAATAAGACCCTCGATATTTATTGGAAAAGAGCATCAAGATCACTGTGCACTTTCACCACCCAGTGAAGGTCTTCATAACTTATTTAATCTGTAGCCTAGTAAACGGCTTGTTTTCTCAAGTCATATGGTGGTTACTATATTAATATTTGCGCATAAAGGCATTTCCACCACCATTTATTGCGTAATAAACTGTAAGACACAAAGTTCCCACCGCGTCGAATGAATAAATTGTCTGCATTTATAAAATTGTAGCGAAACTACCGGTTTCCATCACAGTTGTGATATTTATTTATACAGTATGACTTTATTCGAGTAACTGTGGATGGAAACGTTGTTTGTGGCAGAGTTTGCATGTGGGAACCATGAGCATTGAAGTGCACATGAACTGACATTTTGAGTTAGGCTATTGCCACTTTGTTGCATACTTTTACCTCTCAAATCTCATCTATGTCAATAATATGTGACATTGTAGTTGTGTATAGGGTATTGAGACTCTACTTTTAAGCGTGGACTCTAAAGTCATGTCAATGTGTTTCTTTCTTGTTGCACCAGCTCTCTGTTGGACCCAAAGCAGCAGGAAGCTCAGCATTTTAGATTTAGCCCAGCCATCACTGTACAAACTGACCTGGTTACTCATTCCTTTCTTAAAGATGTTGTTTTGTACTTTGATCTGCTGCCCAGTAGATTGTTAGCTTACATTTTTATTAGGCAATTTGAAATGCAAAAGAGGCTATTCTACTCAATCGAGTGAACAAATGATTTCTGGAAGTTCCAAACTCAGAATGTAATTTGGTGTCGTGACCCCTCCATCCTTCATAAATGATTCTAGTCAAACAGACATTTCCCTAGTAGTAGGTAGCTTCGAGTATCGTTTGTCTTTTTAACACGTTTTACTTTAATACGTCATTAGGGAATTTAGCCCAACATCGTTTACACAGATATGTTTTACTTTGAGCCTATTCTCCAACTGCTTTTGAATTTTAATTTCACCCTTTCCCTTTTTAAGTGCTTCTAAAACATGATGCCCATCTCCGGTCAGGAACTTTTGTTCTGTAGGTTTAGCCTGCCTTCCTGCAGCCCCACATAGTAGCCTAATGTGGAGGCTAAATGTAAGAGACATTTGGGTACATTCTGTTATAAACTTTCTTTTTTTTTGCGATTCATGTCCATCCATTTATATTAGAGAATGTCCGATGTGTATTTTTTAGGGGGCTTATCATTGAATTAGAAAATGTTGATGACAATTTTCCAGACAGCCATTTATGCATTACAGCATCAATTTTCATATCGAACAATAAATTGTACTTAGATTGGTAAAAACAAACATAATGGTAATAATTGTTATATGAATGGCAAATCTCTTGATAAACGGGGTAAATTAAGATGGCATTGGCCTACAATACAGGTGAATGCATATTCAATAGGAGTGTGTGCATGCATTGAGTTATTGAGCTTGTTTTGTCTGATCAGTGGAGTCTATGGTGCCACAGATGATAAACAATCTGTTTGCCTTCCATTGGACTTCCATTAGCCTACTAATCAACAACATTTCCATAGCAACATCACTCCAGCATTTCACCCCTGTGTGGAAGGACGTCATATACTGTAGGCACTGCTGTTAGTTTGAGAATATAAAAGAACATCTATTCAATGCAGATGCTTTCAACGTAATGTCCTGACTTGTGCTCATGGATGCTTATTTAGTGGGGGTTTTTCACCTTTATTTAACCAGGTAGGCTAGTTGAGAACAAGTTCTCATTTACAACTGTGACCTGGCCAAGATAAAGCATAGCAGTGTGAACAGACAACACAGAGTTACACATGGAGTAAACAATTAACAAGTCAATAACACAGTAGGGAAAAAAAGAGTCTATATACATTGTGTGCAAAAGGCATGAGGTAGGTGAATAATTAAACATTTTCAGATTACCACTGGAGTGATAAATGATCAGATGGTCATGTACAGGTAGAGATACTGTTGTGCAAAAGAGCAGAAAAGTAAATAAATATAAACAGTAGGGGGATGAGGTAGGTAAATTGGGTGGGCTATTTACCGATAGACAATGTACAGCTGCAGCGATTGGTTAGCTGCTCAGATAGCAGATGTTTGAAGTTGGTGAGGGAGATAAAAGTCTCCAACTTCAGCGATTTTCGCAATTCGTTCCAGTCACCGGCAGCAGAGAACTGGAACGAAAGGCGGCCAAATGAGGTGTTGGCTTTAGGGATGATCAGTGAGATATAGCTGCTGGAGCGCGTGCTACGGGTGGGTGTTGCCATCGTGACCAGTGAATTGAGGCTTTACCTAGCATGGACTTGTAGATGACCTGGAGCCAGTGGGTCTGACAATGAATATGTAGTGAGGGCCAGCCGACTAGAGCATACAGGTCGCAGTGGTGGGTATAAGGTGCTTTAGTAACAAAACGGATGGCACTGTGATAAACTGCATCCAGTTTGCTGAGTAGAATATTGGAAGCTATTTTGTAGATGACATCAATAACACAATAGAAAAATCTATGTACAGTGTGTGCAAATGTAGAAGAGTAGGGAGGTAAGGCAATAAATAGGCCATAGAGGTGAAATCATTACAATTTAGCATTAACACTGGAGTGATAGATGTGCAGATGATGTGCAAGTAGAGATAATTGGGTGCAAAAGAGCAAGAGTGTAAGTAATAATATGGGGATCAGGTAGTTGGGTGTGCTATTTACAGATGGGCTGTGTACAGTGATTGGTAAGCTGCTCAGACTGCTGATGTTTGAAGTTATAGGGAAATCTAAGACTCCAGCTTCAGTGATATTTGCAATTCGTTCCAGTCATTGGCAGCAGAGAAATGGAAGGAAAGGCGGCCAAAGGAAGTTTTGGCTTTGGGAATGACCAGTGAAATATACCTGCTGGAGCACGTGCTACGGGTGGGTGTTGCTATGGTGACCAGTGAGCTGAGATCAAACATAATCTGTGCTCTGGAGAGAGAGTGAGATATCAATCTATATAGATATATGTTTCTGTTAGGACGCATCTCTAAACAACTTGGCTGCCAGGATGAAATGACTGAATTGGCTAGTTCAGCTATCTGTCAAGAAATGGGTGGGTTGAACAGTGTTTTTGGAAAGTATTCAGACCCCTTTTTCCACATTTTGTTATGTTACAGCCTTACTTTAAAATTCCTTTTTATTTTTATTATTCCCTTGTCAATCTACACACAACCTGTTTTTGCTTTGTCATTATGGGGTTTACATTTTTTGCAAATGTATTAAAAATAAACATTACTTTGTTTAAGCACCTTTGGCAGTCTTCTTGGGTATGACGCTACAAGCTTGGCACACATGTATTTGGTGAGTTTCTCACGTTCTTTTCTGCAGAGCCTCTCAAGCTCTGTCAGGTTGGAAGGGGAGTGTTGCTGTACAGCTATTTTCAGTTCTATCCAGAGATGTTAGATCGTGGTCAAGTCCGGGCTCTGGCTGGGCCACTCAGGACATTCAGAGACTTGTCCCCGAAGCCAGTCCTGCGTTGTCTTGGCTCTGTGCTTAGGGTCATTGTCCTGTTGGAAGGTGAACCTTCGCCCGTCTGAAGTCCTGAGCACTCTGGAGCAGGTTTTCATGAAGGATCTCTCTGCACCTTGCTCCGTTCATCTTTCCCTCAATCCTGACTAGTCTCCCTTTCCCTGCCGCTGAAAAACATCCCCACAGCATGATGGTACCACCACCATGCTTCACTGTAGGGATGGTGCAAGGTTTCCTCCAGATATGACATTTTTTCATTCAGAGTTCAATCTTGGTTTCATCAGACCAGAGAATCTTGTTTCTCATGGTCTGAGTCCTTTGGATACCTTTTTGACAAACTCCAAGCAGGCTGTCATGTGCCTTTTTACTAAGGAGTGGCTTCTGTCTGGCCACTCTACCATAATGGCTTGATTGGTGGAGTGCTGCAAACATGGTTGTCCTTCTGGAAGGTTCTTGTGACCATCGGGTTCTTGGTCACCTCCCTGACAAAGGCTCTTCTCCCTCGATTGCTCAGTTTGGCCGGGCGGCCAAGAAGAATCTTGGTTCTAAACTTCTTCTATTTAAGAATGATGGAGGCCAATGTGTTCTTTGGGACATTCAATGCTGCAGAGATGTTTTGATACCCTTCCCCAGATCTGTGCCTCGACATAAGTTGTAGAAACATCTCAAGGATGACCAATGGAAACAGGATGCACCTGAGATCAATTTCGAGTCTCATAGCAAGGGGTCTGAAAACTTAAATGAAATACGTTATTTTTTTTATAAATTTGCAAACATTCCTGAACCTATTCTCGCTTTGTCATTATGGGGTCTTGTGTGTAGATTGCTGTAGGAAAAAAAAAATGTAATCAATTTTTGAACAATGTTGTAACTTAAACAAAATGTGGAAAAAGTCAAAGGTTCTGAATACTCTCCGAATGCACCGTATCTTGATCCTTCTGCTACGATTGGATAGAGCTAGGCTGTAACTGCTCCTTTTCATATCTCTCTCCATCACTCATATCACTTGCTGAAGTTTACTGCTACTATGAGAACTCCCTCAATGGCGATGACTTTTGCTACCAAGCCATAAATGTGCTTAATATCTTGAGAGTGAGGTTAGGGAAGAATATGAAGCGACGATGCATGTTCTGTCTGAATGACTCAAATCTGCCCATAGTTTGAGAAGGGTGAACGCACACACGAGCGCCGATCTTCAGCTTTCTTGGTGCATAAACATGCAGGAAGATTCTTAGGAAGCTAAACCTATTGCTAACTTTTTTATTTAAACCTTTTTAAAACACCGTTCCATATCACACCAATAATGTAATGCGACTACCAACTGTCAATTTCTGGATAAGATTGCAGTTGGTCAGATCAGCACACCAGTGAATAGCTAACGTTGCACCACAAGTCAGATGGCTCGTTGTCGAAAATGATGCATGTTCAAAATGATAACCGGCTAATGTTAGCTAGCTACGTTGGCTATTAGCTCCTATCTGATATCTTAGCTCCATGTGTATCTAGCTAGCTAATATAGCTAGCTAACACAGTTCTTGTGATCTTTGCTAACAGTTCACATAGCTAGCTTGCTATTGCATGCATGTCTGGGTGGGCATGTTGACACAAGCCTTTATTCGTCAATTAACTAAACTAATATTTGCAATAGGAGTTTGGTTTTGGTCACTGGATGATGGGCTAGCTTGTTGCTTGCTGGTGATTGTCTCAGACACTCCTCGGCATTGTGCAGTGCTCGTGGCTCAGGCGGTGAGTGGCAGGTACAATAGCAGCAGCTTTACAATCGGCAAAGACTACAAAAGGACTATCGACCCGATAATTCAGCTTGGCCTATTATCAGTCATTCTGTCATTTATATTGCATATAGTCTTGCATTTGCTCATTCTTCCTCAGTGACCCTTACTTTGAATGGCATTGGCAGTCCTTCTGCAAAGCTACAAGATGAAAAATGTATATAGGCCTGATCCCTTCCTGTAGCCCTTTCAATTCAAACCTCTCCTCGGGGACCCTCAGCCATTCCATATATTTGAACTACTCCAGAGCTAGCACACCTGATTCAACTTGTCAACTAACTGTCAAGCCCTTGATTGGGGTGAGCTATTTTAATGCTACAACAAAACGATCAAATGTTTGAAAACCACTGGCCTAGCCTATAGCATTAACAGATGCCATAGCCCACTGCATCTACTCCAAGTATAGGCTACTTTTTAAAAGGAAGACTGAGGGCAAAACTAAACAAAACTGCATATTCTAGGCTACATGATGTTGAGTCAAAAAAATACAAATCATCCAGTACCACCACTCTGCCTTCCTGTTTTCTTTACCCAGATCAAACTCGGTCGACGTCTGTCTGGCAGAGCTGTCTGTCACAAAGCTGCTAGACAAATGTTTGAGTGCTGCTCCCTCCGCACCGCTGGAATCTCTGCCCAGGATCTGATATTAGTACAGCTGATAAGACACTCTTGGGCCGTAGCATACAAAATGATACAGAGAGAAAGAGACCCGTCTGGCTGCCTTTCATGCCAAATTCCTCATGTACAATGGCGCTAGGCTAGCTGGAGATCCCATGCACAGCTAGCCTTCACCACTATGGGAGGGGAGCTCAGGAAAGGGCTGTGTTGCCTGGGGGGATAACTCTGACTGAGGGCCTGGGTAGTGAGGAGAATAGGAGCGCTGTGTCGTTTTGAGGAACTCAATGAATGCACACGTTGCAGCCAGGGAGATGTTTTTATCACAACACGTAGGCCTGTTAATGTTCTGTACCATACTGCTGAGATTTGTTACAGAAGAGAACAAATACAAAAAACAGGCACTGTAATATCATGGTATTATCATTTAGCCTGTCTATGAAACATTTCATACGACATCATCATTTAACTATCTACCCGTATCATGGTTGTCAATTTTCAGGAAGAAGTAAGCCTCTAACATGGCTATTGCTTGCTGCTGTATGAGACAGACAATCCATTTCAATGAAAAGGGCATGCAGTAGATGTGTTGGCCAGATTCTCAACTCTTCACTCCAATAACACACACAAGCCAAATAACAGTCACTTATGACATTGATCCGTACTGCAGCTACACTCAGTGAAATCAGTAAGAAAGATGGTTTATTTTGAAGCACATTGTACTATAGTGTGAAACCCATGTGACGGTCCTTGTGCTAGTCAGGCGCAGTAAACTTTAACAGGCCTTTTATGGTCTCCACCTTGACCCTGACTGTGCATCATTGTGTATGTGGGGCTGTCAGGGATTTTCTCTCTGCTGTCTCTACATGTTGAAAAACTTCGATACTTCAGGATGTCAGTAAGCCTCTTGCTCTGTTGTTTTTACAAGTCACAGTCAAAGGTCCCGTGTGATTATAGCTGATAAATCTTGGTAATACATTGTTCCCTTACAGCTAGGCTATTTAAAATGTAACGGCATTAGGATCGGCTAGTTTCTTTTGTCTTGCAGACTTTACTATTGGCTATGGAAATGGCTCACTAAATGCAGAACAGATGCCTCTGTCGGACCCTTCGTGGTTGTAGACTGTTCCTGGTGATGTCTGTATTGTGACTTGCTCTCTTTTCTCGTCCTTTCCCAGGTGTTTGAATAAACAAATCTCCCGTCTGACCCATTTGTCACCCGTGCTGACTACAAACTCGACTTACATGGCACCCTCAAATTGACATCATGGCCCAGATATCCAGTGGTAATGGGTTCAAGCTGGACGTGACCCAGCCCATGGGGGTTGTGGGTAAGGAGGAGGCCCTTCGCATGGAAGCGGAGGCCTTAGCGAAACTACAAAGGGAGAAGAGACACACGCTCCCGGCGACCCCCACCACTGCCGCTCCAAGGCCTACTCCTTCCTCCAGCAGCCGACCAGAGAAGGACCTCATAGTCTTCCCCGATGCCAAGAAGCAGGCGGAGAAGGACAAGTTCCAGGACATCGACGTTGACAAGCTGACCAATGAGGAGCTGGAGAAGCTCCTGCTGGACGACAGCTTTGGGGCCAACAGCGGCAAGGCCTCGCGGCCCTCCTCGCTGCTGGGATTCAACCTCAGCGCCTCCTACCCGGGGGGCCAAGCTACCTCTCCCTTCCCCAACGGCCAGTGGACGCCTTCCATCCTCTCCACCCCCTCCGGCTCCGGCGTGTCCACACCAACCCACCATCAGGCTCCCATGTTCCCCTCTGCTCCGTTCCCCAAGCCCCAGACCTGCTCCTTCCAGAATGGCTTTTCTCCAGCCATGCCGCCCTACATGGGCTTGCCTGGCCCGCAGACCTCCTTCATGGCCTTCACTCCTATCCAGCAGCCCGGAGCCATGGTGTTCCATCAGCCCACCGTCACCCCGGAGATGGCCAAGCTCTTCCACAAGATCCACAGCACCTCGGAATACTTGAAGAACGGCAGGTCAGCCAGTACTGACCTGGATGCTGCACCGACCTGTGCCGTGTCGCTGGCGCCCAACCCACCGCCATCTGCCGTGGAACCACTTGCCGTCAGCCGCTTCGAGTGGCTGGACCTGGACCCGCTCAACAGGTGCAAAGCTGAGGGTGATGAGGGCACCTCACCGGCACCAAGCAGCACCGTGACTGTAGTGGGAGGGCCAGCCGGCGGGGACCCCTGGGACGCCGTGCTGCTAGATGAGACTGAGGGAGTGGCTGGCGGCAGCAGTCCACCAACTGAGGTGAAGGGTCATCTCGCAAGTCGCTCTCAGCCTCGGCAGTTGTCGGTAGGGGCGGGGGTCACCAGGAGCCACTCCCTCACCATCCCAGAATCCGCTTCCCAGCACAAGCCAAACAATCAGGTATGTCTAGTACTCTACTTGCATAAGACGATCGTAAAAACTCTGAAACTGAAACCTAATTTTGTCCCTAAAGCAAATACCACTAGCCAAGCAATCAGTAATGGTTGCAATGCCCATTGCCCACACAATGGCTGCGTTTAGACAGGCAGCCCAATTCACTAATTGTGTCTCTTGACCAATCAGATCAGCTCTGAAAAATATCGAATGTGAAAAGGTCTGATGTGATTTGTCGAAAGGCCAATAAGTGGAAAAAAATATCAGAATTGGGCTGACTGTCTAAATGTAGGCCTTGTGACAAGCCAAAACAAATGGGTAAGATTCTAGCACAATAAAATAATTTTAAAGGGGTCAACAAAGCCCAGCCAAAGTCCCACATCATACCAGCACTGCCAAAACATACATTTTGGCTCCCAAAGCATGTAGCCAGGTAGTCTGGTATGGTTGTCCACTCTTTGTGAAGGCTTGACCTCCTATACTTCCACTTTTTTATCCTTTTTGAGAGGAAAGATGCTCTTTCTACTCTAAATCGGTCTCTTTTTAATCAACATTTCTGAGATTTGGGACAGGACCGAAGGCATGTGGCGCAAAATACCATTCGCCTCCATTTTCCTATAAGTGAGCAACCATCTGTCTGACGCATTTGTCAGTGGGTTTGAGCTCAACTGAAGGGAGGCCACAAAACAATTCTAACTTCTCTATATACACAATGACTCGTCTATCACTTTTTATTTACCGTGTCTCTTCCCTTTTAGTCTTTTTTAGTCAGAAAAGAGATTTCGTAATGAGAGAATGAATGAGTAATGAGGAATAAAGGCGTTGCCTGTATGTGTGTGGTGTTCCCAGAAAGCCCACTTCCTGTCTCATTGTGTTTCTCTGTGTCGGAACAGGACAATTGGCTGCTGTTGCATTCTTCCCACAGAAAGACCATAATTTCCGTTCTGCATGAGATGATTGTCTTAAATATAAATGGCGTCATTTGTTTATTTCCCCCACTGTTTCGGAGGTATAGTAAGCAGGACACCTGCTTTGTTTACTGTACATTGACTATGATGGTCCAAAGTAGTGCACTATGAAGTGAATAGGGGGACTTTTGGGATACCACCTTTATGAACCTCTTGATGTCTATTTACCACCACAAACCGATGCTGGCACTAACACCGCACTCAACGAGCTGTATAAGGCCACAATCAAAGAAGAAAATGCTCATCCAGATGTGGTGCTCCTAGTGTCCGGGGATTTTAATGCAGGGAAACTTAAATCCGTTTCAACTTATTTCCACCAGCATGTCTCCTGTGCAACTAGGGAAAAAACTCTAGACCACCTCTACACGCAGAGACTCATACAAATCTCACCCTCCATTTGACAAATCTGACTTACTCCATCCTATTAATTCCTGTTTACAAGTAAAAACTCAAACAGGAAGTACCAGTGATGCGCTCAATATAGAAGTGGTCAAATAACGCAGATGCAAAGCTACAGGACAGTTTCGCTAGCACAGATTGGAATATATGACTAATCCCATGGCATTGAGGAGTTTACCACATAAGTCACCGGCTTCATTCAGTGCATGGATGATGTCGTCCCCACAGTGGCAATACGTACATATCCTAACCAGAAGCCATGGAGTACAGGCAACAGCCTTACTGAGCTAAAGGCTAGAGCTGCCGCTTTCAAGGAGCGGGGCACAAATCTGGACACTTATAAAAATAAATCCTGCTACACCCTCCGACAAACTATCAAACAGGCAAAGCATCAGTACAGGACGCAGATCAAATCCTACTACACTGGCTCTGACGCTCGTCAGATGTGTCAGGGCTTGCAAACTATCACAGACTACAAAGGGAAACCCAGCCACAAGCTGCCCAGTGATGCAAACCTATCAGACAAGCTGAATGCCTTCTCTAAGCTCTCTTCGAGGCAAGGAACACTGAACCTTGCATGAGCGCACCAGCTGTTCCGGACAATGTGAGTAAAACCTTTTAAACAGGGTAACATTCACAAGGCCGCGGGGCCAGACCGATTGCCAGGACGCATACTCCGAGCATGTGCTGACCACCTAGTGCTGACCTTCACTGACATTTTCAACCTCTCCTTGACCCTGTCTGTAATACCCACGTTTTAAGCAGACCACCATAGTCCCAGTGTCCAAGCTTGCCAAGGTTAGTTCCTCAGTGTCCACATAACTAAGGACCTATTATGGTCCAAACACACCAAGACAGTCGTGAAGAGGGCTCGACAACGCCTCTTCCCCCTCTGGAGACTGAAAAGATTTGGCATGTGACCTCAGATCCTCAGTTTGACAGCTGAACCACTGAGAGGATCTTGACTGGATGCATCACTGCTTGGTATGGCACCTGCTCGGCATTTGACGGAAAAGCGTTAGAGGGCAGTGTGTATGGCCCAGTACATCACTGGGGCAGAGCTCCCTGCCATCCAGAACCTCTATACCAGGCGGTGTCAGAGGAAGGCCCTAAATATTGTCAGATTCCGGCCACCCATGTCAGTCTGTTCTCTCTGCTACCACATGGCAAGCGGTAGCAGTCTAAACGTCCCTTTTTCAGGACCCTCTCTTTCAAAGATAATTCGTAAAAATCCAAATTTTTATTTTACCTTTTATTTAACTAGGCAAGTCAGTTAAGAACAAATTCTTATTTTCAATGACGGCCTAGGAACAGTGGGTTAACTGCCTGTTCAGGAGCAGAACGACAGATTTTGTACCTTGTCGGCTCGGGGGTTTGAACTTGCAACCTTCCGGTTACTAGTCCAACGCTCTAACCACTAGGCTACGCTGCCGCCCCAAATAACTTCACAGATCTTCTTTGT
Organism: Oncorhynchus nerka; assembly: GCF_034236695.1. Taxonomy (NCBI): domain Eukaryota; kingdom Metazoa; phylum Chordata; class Actinopteri; order Salmoniformes; family Salmonidae; genus Oncorhynchus; species Oncorhynchus nerka. The sequence goes on along the minus strand of NC_088412.1, from coordinate 14,617,346 downwards.
AAATGTTTTAAACACTGTTTCCCATGCTTGTTCAATGAACATACACCTGTGGAATGGTTGTTAAGACGCTAACAGCTTACAGACGGTAGGCAATTAAGGTCACAGTTATTAAAACTTAGGACACTAAAGAGGCCTTTCTACTAACTCTGAAAAACACCAAAAGAAAGATGCCACAGTTGACATGAGAAGACGTTTCTTTTTTTTTACGCAGTTAGTACTTCAATCAATCACCTAACCAAACCTACATATTACCTCGATCAATCACTGCAACTATCTCGTGCCCCAGTACACTGACTCAGTACCGTTACTCCTTGTATATAGCTCATTGTTATTTTATTTTGTTACTATTATCTTTTCATCTATTAGTGTGTAAGTAAGCATTTCACTGTAAAGTCTACACTTTTTGTATTCGGCACGTGACAAATACAATTTGATTGAACAAATATCTGTGAAATGTCAGATTTACCTAAAACCCTTTCAATGTGTCTGTCACCAACTGTATACCATTAGTTGAGAACTATGTCCAGTTCACTCTGTCTGTTTTTCTGTGAACGTTTATGGCTGCCTGTCCTATGTCTGTTTTTCTGTGAACGTTTATGGCTGCCTGTCCTATGTCTGTTTTTCTGTGAACGTTTATGGCTGCCTGTCCTATGTCTGTATGTTAAACATACTACAGTTACATAACGTGTTGTCTGGATGTGTGTATTCATGTCGATCTGTACATGCTTTCGCCCTAACAGTGTGTTGCCCTAGTTTGCTAGCCTAGCTGCCAGGCAGCAGTAATGTTGGTATAGCCTAAACGGGGACAAGCCCATACAGCTCCCCACCATGCCCCACTGCAGACTCATCTGACAAGCCCCAGAGCGGCCCAGCGTTGCCATGGCAGCAGGCGCTCTCATGTAGGCCGAGTGTGTAATACTGTGAGAGTGCTGGTGGGCAAAGCACTACTCTCAACCAGCATGGCACAGTGGTGTAGTGTTACCTTCTACAGACCAAGACACCCCTTATCGGTTTCCAGACCCATAGTAATCTGGCCCACAGCCTAGCACAGTCAACTCCCTACTCCAGCCAGAGTGCTATTTTGTTACCTTCCAGATTAACAGGTTGGGTGTAAGGAAGCCTGTTGTTGATAACACTACAAGGGCTGGCATCAAATGTTGCAAAGCAGGTGGAGTTTGTTTCTGTGGTAATGTTTGCTCTTGTATTAAATGAAACAAGTGCGCTTAGTTCAGGAGGTAACGATTGTATTTACATCTGCCTGTTTTTTTTATATATTTTTTTATTTTCTCTCTTTGACAACCTGTGGTAGCTAAGCCCAGGGCCGGGCCCTTGTATTGAAGAACCAAAGTCAAGCAAACAACATCAACTGCTCGAGCAACGGATATGTCTCAGATTTAAAAAAACATTTAGTCAGGCCAGCTCCCCCTGCAGTTTGTTTTGGAAAGCCGAGAGGACTTCCCAGCATGCAGTAAGCCCAGGGGACATCACCATCTGCAACAGAGCACTGAAGTGCACCATAGAGTTCAGTCATTGCGAAGTCAAGACTTTTGTACGCACAGAACGCCTGTGTCGTCACAGCAGAGTACTAGCTAGGACTTGCCTGTTACGACAGGCTATGGTGCTTGTTTCTGTGTGTGGGGACAGTTGATCAATGGGCACAGTTGATGAATGGACACATTTCAGTTGTACAACTGACTAGGTCAGTATATCCCTTTCCCAATATGTAACTTTTTGGGCGACCCGACCGTCATTCTCATTGAAAGGAAGTCTAAGAAGCAGTAGATTGGTGCTGTGTGTATGATTTCTATTGTTCCCATTCTTTAGTTTAAAAAAAAATTTTACTTTCGGTTTTGTACACCAGCTGAAAATACAATATTTTTGGTTATGGGAAAATATATTTCACAGCGGTTTAAATGGCACAATGATTCAGTACACTATACTTGCTTATTTTGTGACATATAAACTGAAATTAGGCTATTAGAATTTTAGAAAGCAGGAAATGGCAGAGCAGTTATGACTAAATGCTAATTCTCATGCTGCATACTGATCTCTTCCATACGCCCTGTGTGGTGGTGTATCGATGGGCCTACAGAGTGACGATGGATACAAGTGAATGGCATCCTCTGAAATAGCTGGTGAAGTCCTAGCTAGACAACAACTGCAACCTTTTGTTGAAAAATTTGATTTCTATAATGCCTCAGTGGAAGTTTAAACTAGAGAGAAATCCCTGACTTCCTCTTTCAAATCAGGAAGTTAAACTTAATTTGGTCAGCTAACCTCACACTCAACGTCAACAAAACTAAGGAGATGATTGTGGACTTCAGGAAACAGCAGAGGGAACACCCCCCTATCCACATCGATGGATCAGTAGTGGAGAGGGTAGCAAGTTTTAAGTTCCTCGGCATACACATCACAGACAAACTGAATTGGTCCACTCACACTGACAGCGTCGTGAAGAAGGCGCAGCAGCGCCTCTTCAACCTCAGGAGGCTGAAGAAATTCGGCTTGTCACCAAAAGCACTCACAAACTTCTACAGATGCACAATCGAGAGCATCCTGGCGGGCTGTATCACCGCCTGGTACGGCAACTGCTCCGCCCTCAACCGTAAGGCTCTCCAGAGGGTAGTGAGGTCTGCACAACGCATCACTGGGGGCAAACTACCTGCCCTCCAGGACACCTACACCACCCGATGTTACAGGAAGGCCATAAAGATCATCAAGGACATCAACCACCCGAACCACTGCCTGTTCACCCCGCTATCATCCAGAAGGCGAGGTCAGTACAGGTGCATCAAAGCTGGGACCGAGAGACTGAAAAACAGCTTCTATCTCAAGGCCATCAGACTGTTAAACAGCCACCACTAACATTGAGTGGCTGCTGCCAACACACTGTCATTGACACTGACCCAACTCCAGCCACTTTAATAATGGGAAATGATGTAAATATATCACTAGCCACTTTAAACAATGCTACCTTATATAATGTTACTTACCCTACATTATTCATCTCATATGCATATGTATATACTGTACTCTAGATCATCGACTGCATTCTTATGTCACTAGCCACTTTGTTTACTTTGTCTACATACTCATCTCATATGTATATACTGTACTCGATACCATCTACTGTATGCTGCTCTGTACCATCACTCATTCATATATCCTTATGTACATATTCCTTATCCCCTTACACTGTGTATAAGACAGTAGTTTTGGAATTGTTAGTTAGATTACTTGTTGGTTATCACTGCATTGTCGGAACTAGAAGCACAAGCATTTCGCTACACTCGCATTAACATCTGCTAACCATGTGTATGTGACAAATAAAATTTGATTTGATTTGGTTCTCTTGACCTAGTTAACCAGGGCCAACCAAGAATGGTGAAGAGGTTGAGGAAAGTACAATGGACTCCTGCCGGTGGAAGTCTATAGTATTACTAAACCACTAATAACCTGGGCTAGTGAAGTAGGTACCATTCTAGGACTGCTACAGGCAGCAAAACTGGACAAGCCTGGGACAATAAAGTGGTTTACTCTTAAGACTGACCTAAGACGGAGGAGCTGTAAAGCAGACTGGACCTGACTCAGAACAGTAGGGTGGACTAAAGCAAACCACATTAGATTAATGATCTGTGAGTCACATGGGCCTTACCCATCCTCTCACTCACTCACTCACTCACTCACTCACTCACTCACTCACTCACTCACTCACCCCTGTCAGACAATGAAACAGAGAATACAAAGACGGGCCTGTCTAACAGCCCGGTGTCTGTCCTGTGGGGGGATGTGAGTGAACACACCGCTCACAATGCCTCATTGGATTATCTTTGCATGTTTGTTTTCAATGAATGGATTGTGTATAAAAACACACACTGCTAATCCCTCACTCCTTTCTTGCCTGGCTAGATGGGATGTACAAGGTGCTTGGTGAGAGCGAGAGATTGGGGTCTCAGCCAAGTCGACGCTACTAGCACACTGCTTTGGAAATGTTTCATTTTAATACTATTTCGGGTCAAAACCATGTTTGTCTCTGTAAAAGTTCTCCGCAACAAATACTTTAAAAAAATTTAAAAAACGTTTTTCAACAGAAAGCTAAAATAAGCATTTTCTTATTGGACAAGTCCAGGTAGTCTTTCCATATTCCAGTCGGTTGTCTTCCGTTTGGCACCTAATGAACACGACCCTGATGCCACTTCTAGGTTCAGTCACATTTCATGTCCGAGTTGTTGGTTTTGCTTGTGTGATGTTTTTAAAAACCGCTGAGCAAAGTGAGCATTATTTTATGAGCTAATCTGCTATATTCTTCACCCGCTGAATGACCAACATGAAGAAGGCAGGCTCTTATGTTGCAGTACAGCATTACCATTGTACTACTCATTTCATCAATTACAGATAGACAGCCATAACATCCTGTTATTATAAACAACGGGAAAGATGGGACCTTCTCTATAAACAAAACTGACATTACCCTGCTGGCCATTAAGTGTGCATGTTTAGATTTTGCATAGATCTCTTAACATGGAAGTGTAGAATCAAATTTTATTTCACATGCTTTGTAGACAACAGCGAGTAGAATGTAGGGAGTAGAAAATAACATGACTATATACAGGAAGTACCAGTACCAAGTCAGTGTGCAGGGGTATGAGGTAATTGTGGTAGCGATGTACTGTACATATAGGTAAGGGTAAAGTTACTAGGCAACAGGATAGATAATAGACAGACAGTAGTAGTAGCAGCAGCGTGTGTGTGTGGGCGCCATCTTAACTATGGTTAAGATGGTGCCCGACAGAGGGGCTCCAATAAAACATTGGAGGTTTCTCTCTTTTTGTTTACCTCAAATGTTCTTAATCAGTTTGTTTTCATACATTACTACATACACCCAGGTATTGGGATACGAAATAAAAACAATGAATTATAATATTTTTATGAAACAATATACAGTGCATTCTGAAATTATTCAGACCCCTTGACTTTTTCTACATTTTGTTACATTACAGCCTTATTCTAAAAAAAATATATATATATATATATATTCCTTCATCAATCTACACACCCCATAATGACAAAGCAAAAACAGGTTTTTAGAAACTGGAAATATCACATTTACGTAAGTATTCAGACTCTTTACTCAGTCCTTTGAAGCACCTTTGGTAGCGATTACATCCTTGAGTCTTCTTGGTTATGATGATACAAGCTTGGCACACCTGTATTTGGGGAGTTTCTCGCTTTCTCTGCAGATCCTCTCAAGCTTTGTCAGGTTGGATAGAGAGCTTTGCTGCACAGCTATTTTCAGAACTCAAATATGTTTGCTCATGTTCAAGTCCGAGCTCTGGCTGGGCCACTCAAGGACATTCAGAGCGATGAAGCCACTCCTGTGTTTGCTTGGCTGTGTGCTTAGGGTCATTGTCCTGTTGGAAAGTGAACCTTCACCCCAGTCTAAGGTCCTGAGTGCTCTGGAGCAGGTTTTAATCAAGGATCTCTCTTATCTTTCCCTCGATCCTGACCAGTCTCCCAGTCCCTGCTGTGAGAAAAATATCCCCACAGCATGATCCTACCACCACCATGCTTCACCGTATGGATGGTGCCAGGTTTCCTCCAGACGTGACGCCTGGCATTCAGGCCAAAGAGTTCAATCTTGGTTTCATCAGACCAGAGAATCTTGTTTCTCATGGTCTGAGAGCCTTTCAGTGCCTCTTGGCAAACTCCAAACAGGCTGTCATGTGCCTTTTGCTGAGAAGTGAATTCCGTCTTGCGACTCTACCATAAATGCCTAATTAGTGGAGTGCTGCAGAAATGATTGTCTTTCTTGAAGGTTCTCCCATCTCCACAGGTGGCCAGCTCTATAAAGAGACTTGGTGGTTCCAAACAGAGGCCACTGTGTTCTTGGCGAACTTCAATGCTGCAGAATTTTTTTTGGTACTCTTCCCCAGATCTGTGCCTCAACACAATCCTGTCTTGGCGCTCTACAGACAATTCCTTCTCATGGCTTGGTTTTTCTGTTTTTAATTACAGTTTCTAAAAGCTGTTTTCATTATGGGACATTGTATGGGGGGGTATTTAATTCATTTTAGAATAAGGCTGTAATGTAACCATGTGGGAAAAGGGGTCTGAATACTTTCTGAATGCACCATGGGCGATAAGATGTTGATTTTAATTTAGAACAACGATAGTGTAATGTTTGTTATGCCTCTTTATCAGAATTGGCGCTCATGTTAATAATTTGACCGTGTGCCTTGCGAATTGATGCCATTCTCTTATGTTTATCTTTTGTAAAAAAGAAGCTGTTACAGGCCTGTTATTGGCTGTAACTCTATCACTAATCAAATGTATTGTAAGGGAAACGAAAATATGCTATGTGTTGCATTAGGCCTTTAGAATAATGCAAAACATATCCTTGACTCAATCAAAGTTGATGAGCAGGAAAGGAACAATGCCAGTCAGGCCCACCTCAACTATGCCTACATTTTAACATTTTATGTTACCTTTATTTAACTAGGCAAGTCAGTTAAGAACAAATTCTTATTTTCAATGACGGCCTAGGAACAGTGGGTTAACAGATGCAGGGAGAGGAGCATCACTTTATCAAATCCTCCTTCAGTCACATGCATGTAAGACATTTTGATTTCTATATAGTATCAGAAAGAGCATGTTCTGCTGGTTCTATGACATTTTATTAGTGTCATATAACTCTCTCAATTGAAGAGGTGCAACTCTATTTCCAAGTGACACTTTTTCCAGGAATATCCGTGCTGTTCATGCATTCAGAACATGACCACTTGCACGGCAGCATTGCTCTGGCTACAAGTAACATAAAAGCAAAAACCAATCACATACAATTAAAATATGCTATTCTGTCATCAATGAATGGGCGATAGACACCTGACAAACTGATAATGGTGCATGTGACTTCAAAGAACTGAATGAGGAAGAGGGTGATTGAATTTGATCTGAATTCTGAGGGTGAAGAGGATGATTGAATTTAGAACAATAGTGTAATGATGAAGAGTCGTGGGCGGTCTTATTTTATTATGAAAGATTGATATGACTCAGGAAATGATATACCATTTATAGACGCTGAGTACAACCATACAATAGCAAGCCCAACCAAACAAATGGATGCACTGACAGCATTGCAAATGTTGCAGAATTTAGATGAGTTGGATGGCGGGTTGGCTATTGAAGTTGAAATCGACGTTGCTGATGAAAAGTAATCTGATTCTGATGTTTACTTCGAGTCTCTGCCTCCGATGCCTGAGTCTCGCCGCAGAAAAACAACGTTGATCCCAACTGCCACGGTGAGACAGGAGTCTGGGAGGGATGGCACGGTGAGACGGGAGTCTGGGAGGGATGGCACGGTGAGACAGGAGTCTGGGAGGGATGGCACGGTGAGACAGGAGTCTGGGAGGGATGGCACGGTGAGACAGGAGTCTGGGAGGGATGGCACGGTGAGACAGGAGTCTGGGAGGGATATCACGGTTTGGGTAGAAAGGAGTGATGAGTTTGAGCATATCAGATTGTACTGTTGCTTATGCGCACAGAAAAGGAAACCGTACATGACATGTTTATGGATGAACTCAAGCATTTATTGTACTCTTGGGGTATGGGGTGGACCTTTTTCCCCAGAGGCCATGCCACACAACCTCTTTAGAGAGGCCATGCCACACGTGCGGCATGTGCACACAAAACAAGGTCCATAAACTGAAGTTCAATCCATTTTGTTTGTGGGGCTTGCTCGCACAAAGCCCCCAAAATGTGTGCCGACTGTGGACACGGAGCATAAAGAGAAGACTAGATTGATTCATGTGAAAAGGCACGCGTATAAGGCCACAATACAGTTTCCAATACAATCAACAAATTACTTTAAATCTTGTCATGAATTAATTTCCACAAATATTTTTTTATGGAATTCATCCTTTACGATTGTTCATGCGCTGGTGCTTTTGTTTAGGCAAATCATTTCACCTGGGCACCTGGGGTTGTTTATTATTATTTATCATCATCTTTTTCATTTCTACTTTGTCAAACAGAGCTGTAACTGGACTTTTCCTATTAACTCTATTACTAATCGAATCTACAAATAAAGTTTATCAAATGGATTACATTAGTGTGTTTTTATTGTAAAGGAAACCAAAATAGGCTATAGGACTACATTTTATTGTAAAGGAAACAAAACAAAACAAATCCTGATTATATTTCTTCATGCAATGAATCCTCTACAATAGTTTACACTGTTAATCAAGTGTTGGTGCTTATGTTTGAGCACCGCCCGGCAACGTTCTCTAGCGCAGGGGATCCCAAACTTTTTCACTCTGGGGGAAGGCCCCCCTTCCAGCATTGGTAAACAACCCAGATGTGAGTGCTATGGGGTGATAGTCATTTTAGACAAGTTACCTTAGCGTTCTTGGGCACAGGGACAATGGTGGTCTTCTTGAAACATGTAGGTATTACAGACTGGGTTGAGGATGGGTTGAAAATGTCAGTGAAGACTTGCCAGCTCGTCAGTGCATGCTCAGAGTACGCGTCTTTGGTAATTCATCTGGCCCTGTGGTCTTCTGAATGTTAACCTGTTTAAAGGTTTTCTGTCGGCTACAGAGAATGTGATTGGCTCTCCAGGTGCAATTACTTTGCTAGTGGAGTCTGGGAGGGATATCAGTGTAAAGCTGTGCTCTGATGCAACTTTTTTAGTCCGTGTCCTAGAAATCATACATTTGTGTTTTTGGTTTAAAATGTAACACACATGGAACAACACACGAAAGGGACTCTGCATACCAGGCATTTTTGTTACCCTCCCCAATTCTCTCTGATCAGTCGTTCTCTTTCATGCATCGTGATGTCACTGAATTCCAGCGCTCCTCTGTGTGCATTGTGATGTCACTGAATTCCAGCGCTCCTCTGTGTGCATTGTGATGTCACTGAATTCCAGCGCTCCTCTGTGTGCATCGTGATGTCACTGAATTCCAGCGCTCCTCTTGTGCGGTTGTGCCAAATCACAGTAGACCATGAAGAGGCGGGACTTTTGCTGGTAATTTCCTGTTGCACAGGAAAGGAAACGCATTCTTAGATGGCTAGTTTGTAAAATTATGGGGCGTACTTCCTGCCAGTTCCCGGCAGCTTTCACACTACATCCAGGAGGAATCCCAGAACTCAATTCCTAGGGGGGTCCTTTTAGTGTGTGTAGCTTTTTGCCCCAGCCCTTCCTGACTTGATGTTTATTCACTCGATGGATTCAATGCGTTCATATCAAAATGTATCCTCATTATTTAAGCCGTCAGCATACACCACACCTAAACACCTCAGTTACTTTGGGGAAAATGCACAAGACTAAATGAATAGAGCCTCAGTCAGTTTGTATAATGTGTAAATGTATTCGTGGATTGGTCCATTTTAGTGTTAGGGTGCTCATTTGTATTTCCTGTCTTTACTGCAAGTTGTGTTTTAATCTGTTTACCATACATACATACATACATACATACATACATACATACATACATACATACATACATACATACATACATACATGACTAACCGAACACCAATTAAATTCCATATGAAAGGAACACCAGTAAACATATACACCATCACAATGGAGGTTGAAATGTGTGTTTTGGCCCATGTACCATTTTTCTGGTTGCTTACTGTTGTGTTGTGTGTCGTTGTCTCGCAGCATGATAAGAGACCTGTGAGAGTACTGTACACCGCCCTGGAGGAGAAGGAAGCCCAGAACCTAGAAGTTGTAGCCTTCTGTGAAGACGTAGCAACGTAAGCCTGTGTGTGTGTGTGTGTGTGTGTGTGCTATAATGTTTGAATGATTCGGTATGCAGCCTCACTCCAGTCCTTTCAGGGTGCAGTGATGAATATCTGTGCTCTGGGAATCACTCTGACATGAACACCTGCATTACACTACACACACACACACACACTATTCAATAAACACAGATATGAAACAAATATCAGCAAAGCAGAAGAGTTTTTGAAGTTCTTTGGATCCCATAAGGAAGTACGGGGCAGTAAAAGTGCGCCAGGTAGCCTAGTCGTTTGCGCGTTGGGCCAGTAACTGAAAGGTCGCTGGTTCGAATACCTGAGCCGACATGGTGAAAATCTGCTGATGTGTCCTTAAGCAAGGCACTTAACCTTAATCTGCTCCAGGGGCGGCATATGTCTGTCTGACCCTGTAAAACAACACACTAGATAGGTGCAGTGAAATGTATGTGACAATACATGTTTTATTTTTTTATGGGAAGTTAAGTAGGAGAATGGATCATAAATGGATTATCTACTAGTTTATGGGTGTATAACTTCTAGATAAGCTAATTTAAGGAAATACAAATAAGATAATTAAGGATATGAAGTTTATGAACGGTAAAGATGACATACTGGCTTTTTTTCAGCCTGAGGTCAAAGTTTACCCATGATGACCCCCACACCAACCCAGGGTATGTGCTGAGTGCAGTCATCCCTCAGAGGGACGGGGGCGGGGACAATGGCTGTAGCGTCAAGGTGTCCATCGAGATCTCCGAGTCCCAGGAGCCTGTCACCTTCACCTGCGATGGTAAGGACAATAACACAATACACCTACTAACATTGCTAAATCCCATAAACATTTTCAAAATTCCCAGGTTTTCCAGAAATCCCGATAGGAGAGTTCCCGGGAATCAGGAGGGGAAACAGAATCCTCCAAACGGGATTTCTGGAAAACCTGGGAATTTTAGGAACGTTTCTTTGACCCAAACATAGTCCCCGTGGTCCCCGATCCTGAGTGTGCAGGCTTCGTGGTGGACACCTTTATACCATAAAAGTATGCAATGACATCAATTGGCCTCTTTAAAAAAAAATAATAATAATAATTTAAATTTTTTAGAATGGAGCTCTTCCAGGTTTCGCCCAAAAGGCCTTCTCTGTACCCTTGTCCCTGTGTCGCCCAAAAGGCCTTCTCTGTACCCTTGTCCCTGTGTCGCCCAAAAGGCCTTCTCTGTACCCTTGTCCCTGTGTCGCCCAAAAGGCCTTCTCTGTACCCTTGTCCCTGTGTCGCCCAAAAGGCCTTCTATGTACCCTTGTCCCTGTGTCGCCCAAAAGGCCTTCTCTGTACCCTTGTCCCTGTGTCGCCCAAAAGGCCTTCTCTATACCCCTGTCCTGCAGTAGTTACTGTATAAGGCCTTCTCTATACTCCTCTCCTGCAGTAGTTACTGTATAAGGCCTTCTCTATACCCCTGTCCTGCAGTAGTTACTGTATAAGGCCTTCTCTGTACCCCTGTCCTGCAGTAGTTACTGTATAAGGCCTTCTCTGTACCCCTGTCCTGCAGTAGTTACTGTATAAGGCCTTCTCTGTACCCCTGTCCTGCAGTAGTTACTGTATAAGGCCTTCTCTATACGCCTGTCCTGCAGTAGTTACTGTATAAGGCCTTCTCTATACCCCTGTCCTGCAGTAGTTACTGTATAAGGCCTTCTCTATACCCCTGTCCTGCAGTAGTTACTGTATAAGGCCTTCTCTATACCCCTGTCCTGCAGTAGTTACTGTATAAGGCCTTCTCTATACCCCTGTCCTGCAGTAGTTACTGTATAAGGCCTTCTCTATACCCCTGTCCTGCAGTAGTTACTGTATAAGGCCTTCTCTATACCCCTGTCCTGCAATAGTTACTGTATAAGGCCTTCTCTATACCCCTGTCCTGCAGTAGTTACTGTATAAGGCCTTCTCTATACCCCTGTCCTGCAGTAGTTAGTGTATAAGGCCTTCTCTATACCCCTGTCCTGCAATAGTTACTGTATAAGGCCTTCTCTATACCCCTGTCCTGCAGTAGTTACTGTATAAGGCCTTCTCTGTACCCCTGTCCTGCAGTAGTTACTGTATAAGGCCTTCTCTATACCCCTGTCCTGCAGTAGTTACTGTATAAGGCCTTCTCTATACCCCTGTCCTGCAGTAGTTACTGTATAAGGCCTTCTCTATACCCCTGTCCTGCAGTAGTTACTGTATAAGGCCTTCTCTATATTATCTTCTCATTCGTCCAAAGGGCTTTTCGTTCACTTCTCTGGGGGTGCGTTGTCATTGGCTGACCCCAGGTTTGTAGCTCCGCCTCCGAGGCAACCCCTCCAAAGCCAGTCACTGATCTCTCTTGGCCCGCACACTGTGACCAAGTTCTCTGATGGAGTCTGTCCTGGACTCCCTGGGCCCTGGCAGCGAATCAACACCAACCCTTTGTGTGTGGATAATACTGACTGTGTTATGAGCTTAGGCCCTGTCTGTCCCCACTGAGGACTCTAGCTGGGAAGCTACAAATGGCGTCCCTCCCTTTCCTCACATGATGTCTGCGTTTCATCTGTCCTAATTGCCTTTTTTTTTTTTACCCTCTGTGCCAAACAAATTGGTATCGTTTGCTATTTCGTGTGTGTGTGTGCCCAGTCCTGCTGACCCAGTCTCTCTCTGTACCTCACTAACTGGTCACACTGTCTCTTCCTTCCCCTGTACTGTACGGCCAGGCCTGATTCGCTGGCCACACCGCCTCCTCCTCAGTTCACTTCCTGGTTTGCTACCAAATTGTGCTGACCCACATTGTTGTGTTTAGATTCCCCTGATTGGTCACAATGGAAAAGCCAAGGTCGTATATATTGGCACACAGGAACACTGGCCTTCAGTTCTCTATTCTATTAGAAGAGAGGTGTGCGGGGGGAAGGAGAGCAGGCTGAAAAGTTGTTTGTTTTCTTTCCCTGTCTCTTGCTTCTCTAATCTGTGGCGTTCCTCTCTTTGTCGTCAGGTAGGCCGGGCCCCTTTCTTCCACTTCCACCAGCGTTTTACCAGCTTCCTAAATGTGACACGTGGAAAAGTAAACCGGGGGGGGGCGACCCATTCCCAGACAACTCTTTCCCCAACTGCTACTGTTGCAGCTTCTCTGATCTCCTCTGACACTCTTACTGTATTTAACAGCCAATCAGAGCCGAGCTGGCTTCTGTTACCGGGGAGATAATGACTTCTTTCTTAGGCTAGAATCTCCAACAGAAAGATTTAGGTTAGTGATACCCTGGTGTGGGGAGAGGGGAAACCCTGGGAACTGGCTGAGGTGGATGTCTTGTGGCTTTGAGTGTTGGATGCCACCTTAATCAAACCATCTCTTTTTAACTCTGCTGCAGTTCTCTGAAATGCACTGGCCATCATACTCTCTCTCTTATTATCTTCTGGTATGTTCTTTCTCTCACTTGTTATGTTCTCCTTTTGCCTAGCATCCTGCTGTGTTGCTAGACTAGTACTGTAATCATAGACACCAATCCGGCTTTAGACCAGACCAACCCCCTAACACCCATGTTGGTGTGTGTGACCTTGCACGTCTCAAACATTCCAGCACAATGTGTGAGTTTGTAGTCTTTTTTAAATGTATTTTTATCAACACACATCCTCGGAAATGCCAGCCTGGTCCCAGATCTGTTTGTGCTGTCTTGCCTCCTCCTATGACCAGGAGGCAAGGCAGCACCAGCAGATCTGGGAACAGGCTACCAAAAGGCCCCCCTCTTCGGTCGTTGACGATTTTAGCCTCCCAAGTATCCCTAGAAAGCCACCTCACAGCACCCACCCACTACCAAGGCGTGACCAATCAAAACACGCTCTGAATCCCTCTAGTATTGGTACCTTAATCTGGTCCATTCCTCAGTGGGTGTGGGGTTGTTATTGCTGGAGAGCCCGGGGTGATTTTTCTCTCTGTGTGTGTGTGTGTGTTGGCATCAAACGGAGAATGCAGTAACCCCCCGCCCGCCCGCCCGCCAGAAGTGGCAGATCTGTTGTGTGTCAGGTTTCACACACACACATATTTCCTAGAAGGAGACATGCTGACATGTGTTTTCCAATAACAGAGTACTGTAGCATCTTGAGATCTGGATTCGGTTAACTGTTTTTATTGAATAAGGGAATATGGTAATAGAATATGAATTAGCCTGGTCCTAGATCTGTTTATGATATCTTGACAACTCCTATACGGTCATTATCATGACTATAGAAGTTGGCAAGATGGCACATACAGGTCTGGGAACAGGTTAAGTATGAGTATAATCCGTCCAAGAGGCCCTCCACGGTATTTAAAAAAATAATAATCTTCTGTCGGGCCAATTATTGACTGTTTCTACACGAGTGATCGTTTCGGACATAGTTCCATTGAGCTTCTTGGACTTGGAATCCTCACTTATTGCGTGGATCACTAGATCTAACCTCCTCCTTTAATTAAAATCTGCTCCCCTCCTACCTGTGACTAGACATAGACAAAGGCCATCTTGCTTTATGCCTGATGCCCCTTAGTAGTGTGAGATGCAGCCTATGGCCCTGTTCAAATTCTTTACATGTGCATTCTTCCTTTCTCCCTTTCTTGTGTTCACTGATTACAAATGAGTGGACCATTGAAAGCCCTGTGGTGGAGGGCTGGCGCTCACCAATCATGTCTAATCAGTGATTACTTCAAAGAAGGGAAAGGGAAGGATACACTTTACTGGTCTGTGTATGCAATTATGCTTGTTTTAACCATCCTTCCTCTCCCCCCCTTTTCTCTCTCCCCCCCCTTTTCTCTCTCCCCCCTTTTCTCTCTCGCCCTTCTTTCTCTCTCTCTCCCCTCTCTCACTCACCCCCCCCCTTTTCTCTCTCCCCTCTTTTAATCTCTCTCGCCCTTCTTTCTCTCTCTCTCCCGCCTCTTTCTCGCTCTCCCCTCTCTCGCGCTCTCTCTCACCCACCAACTTCTACCCCATAGTGAGTTCTCCTGTGGAACTCCTCATCATGCAGGCCCTATGTTGGGTTCATGACGACCTCAACCAGGTGGATATTGGCAGCTACGTCCTCAAGGTCTGCGGCCAGGAGGAGGTGCTGCAAAAGTGAGTCCTGCACATACTTAGAAACCTCACTGACCCCTGCGTTTCCCACAATCCTGCCTCAATGTCCCCTGGCAGAGAGAGGGGAGTGAGATAAAAGAAGGATATCAATAAGATCACTGCCAACATTCCACAAGCAGGGAGCTATTTGTCTTTTAATTGTGTTTTGGCCATTTTGCAATGGATGCTTTTACTAATAAACAACGGAGGGGTTGCGCAATAGCAGGTCTCCCTTTTTAGAGACTTCTTAGGCACATTGTGTGTATACTTATACGTGTGCACATATTTGTATTGCTTTGTGTCCCACTACAAGTGGGTGTGTGTGTCTGTGTGTGTGGTGTGTGTGTTTTTTATCTAGACTCTCCCAGCCTTGTCTGGTCTTGGCAAGCCCTCAGAAAGTGATGGAATTAGACTCAGCCGATGTTTCCATTGCTCCCTGCTAAGCATAGCATCTCAAGTCAGGTCCCCCTCTCACTCTTTAGATTCATGGGAACTCTAACTTTTAAGTGGGTGTTAAGTGTTTAACCTCTTTGGGCTAGGGGGCGGTATTTTGACTTCCTGATGAAAAGTGTGCCCAAAGTAAACTGCCTGCTACTCAGGCCCAGAAAGCTAGGATATGCATATAATTGGATTTGGATAGAAAACACTGTAAAGTTTCTAAAACTGTTTAAAATAATGTCTGTGAGTATAACCGAACTGAAATGGCAGGCGAAACCCTGAGGAAAATCAACAGGAAGCGGCTTCGATTTTAACTCCATGTTCCATAGCCTCCCATTGCTCCATTTAAAGGGATATGAACCAGATTCATTTTCCTATCGCTTCCTCAAGGTGTCAACAGTCTTCAGACATAGTTTCAGGCTTTTATTTTGAAAAATGAGCCAGAACGATAACATCGCATCAAGTGGTCTCATGAGATTTGCTCGCGCAACAGAATTTGGATAGCTTTTGCTTTTCCCTCTCCTACTGTGAAAGACATTTGAGGTTGATATATTATTGATTATATATTTTAAAAACAACCTGAGGATTGATTATAAAAAAACGTTTGACATGTTTCTGTGGACATTATGGAAACTATTTGGAATTTTCGTCTGCGTTGTCGTGACTGCTCTTTCCTGTGGATTTCTGAACATAACGCGACAAACAAACAAAGGTATTTTGGATCTAAAAATAATCTTTATGGAACAAAAGGAACATTTGTTGTGTAACTGGGAGTCTCGTGAGTGAAAACATCTGAAGATAATCAAAGGAAAACGATTAATTTGATTGCTTTGTGTACTTAATGTTTTATCGTGCGATCGATAAACTTACACAAACGCTTGGATTGCTTTTTTTGCTGTACAGCATAATTTCAAAATCTGACACGACAGCTGGATTAACAAAAGGCTGAACTGTGTTTTCCTATATTGCACTTGTGATTTCATGAATATAAATATTTATAGTAATATTTATTGTATGTAGCGCTATGCTATTCAACGGTTGTTGATGACACTTATCCCGATATCGGGATTGCAGCCATAACAAGTTAAGATTTATTTTGATGTATTGCACATGTGATTTCATGAAAGTTAAAAATGTATTGTAATTTAATTTGAATTTGGCGCTCTGCAATTTCACCGGATGTTGTCGAAATGGGACGGTAGTATCCCACGGATCCGCAAGAAGTTAAACAAGATGCTGGAAGTCCCACTGTAGCCTATAGGATGTCTAGGTGGATCCACCATCATTTTGCTGACATCATTCCATCCTTAGATCTATAAATATCAAAAGGAGAGGTGGTAAGGACTAGGGCCTGAAGGCTAAAATAGAACTGGGCCCGTGCCTCAAAATTCTTTGAGCATAAGGATATTACTGCCCGGTGTTGTTCATTTGAGCAGGCAACAGGAAGCATTTAAAAACGTATTGAAAAGGCAGAAGAACATGAGTGTTTCTTTTTGGACCAAGGTAATCCCTGACGTTTTCTTCCGATTGGTGCCATGATATCATATTAACCTTTGACCCCTATGGTCCTGTGTCCTCTCCATAGTAAACACAGCCTGGGCAGCCACGAGTATGTACAGAGCTGCAGGAAGTGGGAAGCAGAGATCAAGCTCCAGCTGCTCTCCCAGAGCACCATGAGAAGGGATCTGGCACGATCGGTAAGACTCACACCAAAGTGATACGTCGCTGATTTGTGTGTTTGTCACAAAGAAAGACCAGCTAGAGGTCAGAGGCCTGGAGGAAGGTCAATGAAACAGACAGACGTCCAGAAAGGCAAACTTTCAGACTTGCGGAGAGAGACCGACAGGTAGACTTGCGGAGAGAGAGACCGACAGGTAGACTTGCGGAAAGAGAGACCGACGGGTAGACTTGCGGAAAGAGAGACCGACGGGTAGACTTGCGGAGAGAGAGACCGACGGGTAGACTTGCGGAGAGAGAGACCGACGGGTAGACTTGCGGAGAGAGAGACCGACGGGTAGACTTGCGGAGAGAGAGACCGACGGGTAGACTTGCGGAGAGAGAGACCGACGGGTAGACTTGCGGAAAGAGAGACCGACGGGTAGACTTGCGGAAAGAGAGACCGACGGGTAGACTTGCGGAGAGAGAGACCGACGGGTAGACTTGCGGAAAGAGAGACCGACGGGTAGACTTGCGGAAAGAGAGACCGACGGGTAGACTTGCGGAGAGAGAGACCGACGGGTAGACTTGCGGAGAGAGAAAGATATCTCACATCAATAGCTAGAGAAACTGCAGTCCAAACTCGGTCCTCAGCCCTTAAATGTGCCTTGCCCAAGCGAGGGAAAGTGATTATCGGAGAGGCAACGTTCTTGGTGGAAATATTGAAGTTGAGCTTAAAAACAACCAACCTAAAACTATTAATGTACCTAGTAAGCTAACGTTGCTAGCTAGAACTCCTGTCAGGTAGCTTGCTAGTTACAGTTACCCATAGCTGGCCAGCTAGTTTTATTGATTGGTTATTTATTCCAATACATTTCAGAATTGCCAAAAATATGTTAATGAAGCTAGCTACGTTTTTATAGGCTACTCACTACAAGACTAAGCCAATTTGCCAATGCTAAATTCATCTATATATATTTTTTAGCAAGCTCGTGTCATCATTTTGTCTCGCCGAAAATGCAGCTGTGTTGATTAAATATGAAACTTCGCGGCCACCGGTGTATGACACGTGACTACAGTTTGTGTTGAATTGTGGGTCATGTCAACCCCATAAGTGATCAGAGTTCTTCACTTGCTCCCTTGAGCTAAATCGAGGACCGAGGGTGGCTACGTTACTGAATTGGGGATGGGGATTCCCTCAAGGGAAAGTGGCTAACGCGAGGGCTGAGGGGGTAAAAATAATGTGTTTGGACTGCAGCCATTGAGGACCTAGTGAGACTGGAGTGAGAGCACAGTGAGATCTCATTGTTTCATGCTTTGTGTGCATGCAGGCGAAAGATGACTCCTCTCCGGTGGACTTGGAAAGGCACCTGAGCCAAGTGGAGAGGCTGTTTAAGGAAAAGGTCACCAGGTAGGAACTTTCTTTCTGCTTCTTATCGCATCATCTTCACCATTGTCTGGAGCCAAATAAGGCCATCTGGAATTCCCAATAACTATCTGTTGACCCCCCAGGCAAGGCCTGGCCGACTATCTGGAAGGCTATCACAATCAAGTCAACATCTGCCTGCAGAATGAGGTAATTAATTCACCTCTTTGATGCTGCATTGAAGGCCTTAAACATGTATGGTGGGGTTGTGGTGCAGAATTGCTATCAGGCGTTGAATGGGGGTTGTGCGTTGCGTGGGTAGTTCACACACAATTGCGAAAGGCCTATAGATTCCTGGAACACGTGCTGTTTCAAGAGTCACTTGCATTGTTGAGTAACTCAATAGAGATTGCTCTCACACACACTCTGAACAATGACTTTGTTCCACCACAGAGTACCCAGTATAAGACTGTGGATGGGGTGGTTCAGATGGTGAAGAACCTGTGCTGTGCCCTGGATGAGGTAGAGACCCAGGCCATCACGGAGGCAGTCAAGAAAGTCAAACGCTCAGTAAACCTCCCCAGGACACGCTCGCCAGAGGTACGTTCAACGATGCATAAACATCATATGAATATATCAATGTATGGGTTGTTCACGTCTCTACTATTGGGCACCGACTAACAAAACCTTTTGATGTAGCCATTCATTTCGACGACTATTTCACCTAGTAAAGTGCACAAAATGACAAGTGAAGTGACAACAGTGAACCATGATATTTGACTATTGAAGATCTAATAATGAAAGAGAAGGATGGCTGTTTTGAATTTGGTCAAGTTTAGAAGAGATCCCTATTACTCTTCTTGGGGTTTATTAGGGATCCCTATTAGTTCCTTCCATGGCAGCAGCTACTCTTCCTGGGGTTTATTAGGGATCCCTATTAGTTCCTGCCATGGCAGCAGCTACTCTTCTTGGGGTTTATTAGGGATCCCTATTAGTTCCTGCCCTGGCAGCAGCTACTCTTCCTGGGGTTTATTAGGGATCCCCATTAGCTATTGCCAAGGCAGCATCTACTCTTCCTGGGGTTTATTAGGGATCCCCATTAGTTCCTGCCAAGGCAGCAGCTACTCTTCCTGGGGTTTATTAGGGATCCCCATTAGCTATTGCCAAGGCAGCATCTACTCTTCCTGGGGTTTATTAGGGATCCCCATTAGCTATTGCCAAGGCAGCATCTACTCTTCCTGGGGTTTATTAGGGATCCCCATTAGCTGTTGCCATGGCAGCAGGAACTCTTCCTGGGGTTTATTAGGGATCCCTATTAGTTCCTTCCATGGCAGCAGCTACTCTTCCTGGGGTTTATTAGGGATCCCTATTAGTTCCTGCCATGGCAGCAGCTACTCTTCCTGGGGTTTATTAGGGATCCCTATTAGTTCCTGCCATGGCAGCAGCTACTCTTCTTGGGGTATATTAGGGATCCCTATTAGTTCCTGCCATGGCAGCAGCTACTCTTCCTGGGGTTTATTAGGGATCCCTATTAGTTCCTGCCATGGCAGCAGCTACTCTTCCTGGGGTTTATTAGGGATCCCTATTAGTTCCTGCCATGGCAGCAGCTACTCTTCCTGGGGTTTATTAGGGATCCCTATTAGTTCCTGCCATGGCAGCAGCTACTCTTCCTGGGGTTTATTAGGGATCCCTATTAGTTCCTGCCATGGCAGCAGCTACTCTTCCTGGGGTTTATTAGGGATCCCTATTAGCTGTTGCCATGGCAGCAGCTACTCTTCCTGGGGTTCATGAAGATAATATTATAATCATATATTCATCATATAACATTATTACACCACTACATATCTACAATACAAAATTATTTCAATGTACGTATGTAGAGTGCTAGCGTTTGTGTGTGTGTGTGTGTGTCTTCACAGACCCTGCTGTTCCATAAGGTGTATTTGTTTTATGTTTTTTTTATCTGATTCTACTGCTTGCATCAGTTACTTGTAGTACTGTGTGCCTCCCATAGAAAATGCCTAACCACTTGTATAATCTATTTGCATACACTTCAAGCAGACATGCATACCCCACCAGACATGCCACTATGGGTTTCTTCAAAGTACCCAAACCAAAAACAGATTTAATGCGTCACAGTTATGTATAGATAGAGCCATGTAATCGTGGAAGGCTCCGCCACCAGAGGAAAGAAAGTTTTTAGCTTTAAAAAAAAGATATTAAAAAAGATATTGTCACAGCACCTCTCCTCTCTCTAGAGATCTGATTTAACTCTACTGTATATAAAAATATGTATATATGAAGTGTGTAAATAGTAATTATGTTCTGTTTTACAATATATCACTGTTATTTATTTTGTCTCTAACAGTTCTGTACTTTGTCATGTGTTTGTATGTTTTATGGAACAAATAAAAAGTGTCTGCCGTATGTGCGGTTGCTAACGGGGATCCTAATAAACTAAACTAACAGCTCTCTGAACTGAAGAGATGGGCATAGAAATCTAGTCCTGTCATTCATATCTGTTTTACGTTTCTGTCTCAGGTGGGCTCCAAATCCTTAGGTGGCTCGGAAAATGGTGAGTGCTACAACAACCAGTCACAATGTTCACACGTTTAAAAGTTTGACTCAGCAAGACTATGATCAGAATATCATCACACACAGTGGCGCAACTTCCTGCTTACAGAAATCAACAAAAAATAGTTCAAATCGTTTGAGTTAACATGACCCTCTCCATACCCTTTGACCCCTCCAGGTCACCTCAGCCCCGTAGAGGAGAGCATATGCTTCCTGACGGATGCCGTCTATGACCTGGCCAAGCTCTACCTGCGCTCCTTCTGCCCCGCCTCCTCTTCCTCTAGCTCCTCCCCTGACTCATCCTTATCCATCTCCCAGCATGCCATGGGGGAGTCTCCTGTGGAGGGGCGTAGCTGTAAGGAGGCCTCGGGCACCACTGACCACCTGCAGTTCACCCTGTTCGCCATGCATGGCATCCCTGCCGCTTGGGTCAGCAGGTGAGTGTACCAGGCACCACCTATTGGCTTGACATGGTAGTGCAGCTAGCTAGCGGTTTACTAACACATTGTTTTGCTACTAGCTACTTTTTGGGGATGGTTTGATAATGATAAAAATAAACAGGAAATATCCTCACCTAGCAGTCCAATAATTAACTAAATACAATATGGCACTTTACAAAGTTTGTATGCTATGCTACACATCTGTCTTATTTATCCTCAAACATGTTTGGTAGCGAATGTCAGAGGTAGGACCAAGTCACTATTATTCTAGTCAGAAGCAAGTCACAAGGTCCGAGTCTCAAGTCGAGTCCCAAGTAGAACGGGTCAGGACTAGTGTCAAGTCCAAGTCATGCATTCTAAGAGCAAGTCAAGTCTCAAGTCAAGTAAAAAAAAATCTATCCATGCAACGACTTGTTCAATTACAAATCTTTGTCTGTTCATTGAGACTACCAGACAGCCCTTTTCATGATTTTGTCTACAACACATTTTGATGATGTAATTGTGAAATGGGGACCATGTAGCAGTCGTAAGGACATGACATCAGCAGGTTGACATGCTCAGAGTGTAGATTTATTTACAGGTCTTGGTGATCCAATGGTGAAAGCCCCATATCATATAAAATATACCAGTGCATTTACCAAATATACAGTGTATTCGGAAAGTATTCAGACCCCTTGACTTTTTCAACATTTTGTTACGCTACATCCTTATTCTAAAATTGATGAGAAAAAAAAGTAATCAATCTATACACAATACCTCATAATGACAAAGGAAAAAAACGGTTTAGACATTTTTGCAAATGTATTAAAAATAAAAAAACGGAAATATTACATTTACATAAGTAGTCAGACCCTTTACTCTGTACTTTGTTGAAGCAGCTTTGGCAGCGATTACAGCCTCGAGTCTTCTTGGGTGTGACGCCCCAATCTTGGCGCACCTATATTTTGGGAGTTTCTCCCATTCTTCTCTACCAATCCTGTCAAATCCAATATGTCAGGTTAGATGAGGAGTGTCGCTGCATAGCTATTTTCCAAGTCTCTTCAGAAATGTTAGGTCGGGTTCAGGTCCGGGCTCTGGCTGTGCCTATGCTAGTCATTGTCACCTACCAGTAGGCCTGTGCTAGTCATTGTCACATACCAGTAGGCCTATGCTAGTCATTGTCACATACCAGTAGGCCTATGCTAGTCATTGTCACATACCAGTAGGCCTATGCTAGTCATTGTCACATACCAGTAGGCCTGTGCTAGTCATTGTCACATACCAGTAGGCCTGTGCTAGTCATTGTTACATACCAGTAGGCCTGTGCTAGTCATTGTCACATACCAGTAGGCCTGTGCTAGTCATTGTCACATACCAGTAGGCCTGTGCTAGTCATTGTCACATACCAGTAGGCCTGTGCTAGTCATTGTCACATACCAGTAGGCCTGTGCTAGTCATTGTCACATACCAGTAGGCCTGTGCTAGTCATTGTCACATACCAGTAGGCCTGTGCTAGTCATTGTCACATACCAGTAGGCCTGTGCTAGTCATTGTCACATACCAGTAGGCCTGTGCTAGTCATTGTCACATACCAGTAGGCCTGTGCTAGTCATTGTCACATACCAGTAGGCCTGTGCTAGTCATTGTTACATACCAGTAGGCCTGTGCTAGTCATTGTCACATACCAGTAGGCCTATGCTAGTCATTGTCACATACCAGTAGGCCTGTGCTAGTCATTGTTGCCCCATTGCTGATGAGCTTGCAAAGTATTCTTGATCACCAAACATTTTTTGGAGCTGCTTGTTTTCCATAATAAATCATCTTCTCTTCCTATAATTTGATGTTTGTGCTGCACCCTATAGCGGTACAGCAGATCAGCTATTTGTATGCTAGCTCACCACCCGACCTGTTTGTCAGTTCGCTGGCTCAATCAGAGTGCCGAGAGTGCGTTTCACTAGCCAAACTGTTGCAGGTTTTTTTGCAAGGGCGATGCTACGTTCTCTGGCTGTGTGTAGAGTAATCCCCGTAGACTCTGTGCCACAAAATGATAGAGAACGCATTAGAAAACATGGCCAGATAATTTCTCAAGTCAAAGTTGAGTCTTGAGGCTCTGAGTCAAGTTTCATTATTTTATTTTCTGTTGAGTCTCAAGTCATGAAATTTGTGACTCGAGTCCACAACTCTGGTGAATGTTGCGTGAGGCTGGAATGTCTGCTAGGTGCTGTTGCTCGGTAATTGGACAGTGACTCTTCTGTTGTTGCAGATGTGCACAGTTGCACACCCAGGAACGTACGTTATGAACTGAGCCAAGAAAGAGAAACCCCCAGTAAAAAAAAAAAAAGCTTTACTCCTGGTTACTGACCAGTCCCATCCTAATAGTCACTTTCTGTTTGCCCATTTCTGAATGGACTTGTCAGTGCCTGTCATTTGGTATAACTTTCACTTTTTGCATCACACCTTTATTGCCCTGGTCAAGTTCTTTTGAACATATTCTAGTACAATATAAAAAAGTGTCATCATTTGAAGTGGACTTAATTGCATTAAGGAAGACACTAGAAACGATAGTTTCCACCTTTAAGAAGGACTTGGCCTTAGAGCTGATACCTTTGATCTCTTGCACCTCTTGTTTCTCTCCGCATCTCATTTTCCACAACAGTATCCAATTCCTCCGTGGCACTATTGTATCTATATCCATCCTTCTTCCTGGAACAGACTTGAGCCAACCTTTCCATTCAGTGAGCACAATCTTTCACGGCAGTGGAGACTTGGAGTGGCACATTTTTGACTCAAGGGTTGTGTTCATTATGGCACACAATGGAACATGTTTTAAAACACTGGCAGTGACAGTTTCGGTCACTGTTCTTCCGTTTGATGCCTAATGAACACAACCCAGGCTTGGTGGGAGGGAGGCAGGTCCAAAATGCCACTGGAAAATGTGTTCCGGACGCCTGTGCCTTTGTGTTTGGCCAACGAGGGTTAATAAAAAGAGAGGCATTGGTAATCGCAGGCTATTTCCTTCTGCCCGTCATCCATAGGGCATCGTCCAAGAGCTTGCACTACATGACCAAAAGTATGTGGACACCTGTTTGACATGCTGAACAGGAAAGGGCCTTCCCCAAACTGTTGTCACAATGTTGGAAGTACAAAATCATCTAGAATGTCATTGTATGTCACTCGGCAGTCCGGTTCTGTGAGCTTGTGTTGCCTACCACTTCACGGCTGAGCCACTGTTGCTCCTAGATGTGTCCAATTCACAATAACAGCACTTACAGTTGACCGGGGCAGCTCTAGCAGGGCAGACATCTGACTTGTTGGAAAGGTGGCGTCCTATGACTGTGCCACGTTGAAAGTCACTGAGCTCTTCAGTAAGGCCATTCTACTGCTAATGTTTGTCTATGGAGATTTCATGGCTGTGTGCTCAATTTTATTCACCTGTCAGCAACGGGTGTGGGTGAAGTAGCCGAATCCACTAATTTGAAGGGGTGTCCACATACTTTTGTGTATATATATAGTGCATTTTTAGGAGGCATGGAAAACCTTTCTGAGCACCATATAAATGGAACTCTGAAAATATGAATCCCGAAACACGACGAGAAATGCGGCCCGGAAATATTTAGTCTTGAACTAACAGTTACTCCAACGTTATGGCATGGCTGGAATCGTCTCATCATTAAGGAGGGACTGTTCTGATCTGTTGTGGCTAGCGTATTATCACACACACACACACACACCATCTGTAGGCACAGTGATGCAACAGTGAACGCATGCACACCGTGCTGTGTTGAAGCACAAGACAGATGGCATTGAGTAATGGGAAATCTTTTGATATCCTAAATGGTTCACTGCCTGGTTTTCTCATTGGAGCTTATGGATTGTCAGGTCTTTCATAATGTCAAAAATGTCTTACATCAAAAATGTGAACTGTGAAAATAAACAGAGCCAACTTAACACCATTTTTTTTCTCTATAGAATAATGGATTTTAACTCTAGAATAATTAGTTCCTTCCTTTCTTTCCTTCCTCCTTTCTTTTGCAGCTATGAGAAGTACTACCTGATGTGTGCTCTGACACACAATGGCCGGAACCTGTTCAAGCCTATCCAGTCCAAGAAAGTCGGCACCTACAAGAGCTTCTTCTACCACATCAAATGGGACGAACTGTACGTCACTACTGCCCATAGAAGTACAATACCGTTAGACAAGACATTATACATAACAACCATATGAATTTTCATTGTATATTGTTCTGTTTTTATGTGTACATGATCACGAAGCAACTGAACAAATCAATAATAGCTGATCTAATCTATAATTGTGGTGTTTATCTCATCTATAATATCGTTTTATTGAATTTTGTGCCTATACCAATCTTGAGTTTCCCCATTTAGGGTCAGATGTCAACTAGGGTCAAATTTCCTTGGCATCTGTTGCACAGGCCCAGTCACCAACACCACAAACATAGCAGGACAATAATACAAACTGATAAGACATGACAACATTTAAAGGATTGTTACCTTGTAATACATGTATCATTTAGTCAACCGCTGGATACAATTACCAGTAATAATGACAGATTCCACATAACAGACACTTTTTATTTTAATCCAAAGAAACTTAAGGGTACAGTCAGTGAATACATGTTTAGTATGTGATCGTTGAACCCTCTTACCAACTCACACACACACTACCATTATATATCACAGACGATGCACATTCAAACTTACGCTATTGTATGTTTGAGAGGAACTATATGCAGTCAGACTGCGCAGGATCACTGATCTACAAAAATGACCTTACATCCCACAAATAACTACTCATTACGTGATCTGGATAAGCGATGCTGCGCCTTGCTTTGCTCAAACTGATCTCTCTCTGTCTCTCTCTGTCTCCAGGATCAACTTCCCAATGGCGGTGGCCCTGCTTCCATTGGAGTCCATGCTGACTCTCTCTCTTTTCGGGGTTCTGAACCAGAACGCCAGCGGCTCCCCAGACTCCAACAAACAACGCAAAGGACCAGAGCTGCTGGGCAAAGTCTCCCTGCCCCTATTTGACTTTCGACGGTATTGCACAACCACATATACATTTTAGTAGTGTGGTTGTGTCATTTCTGTGTGTCTGTTGTGTTGTATGGCATAGTCTTGTCTATTTCAAGAGTTAATTGTGTGTAATCGCTGTCTATTGGGGATTCAGAGTGTTGTGTGTGTGTTTGTGTAGGGGGGTGGCGTGTGTGTTTGTGGTAGGGGTGGCGTTTGTGTGTAGGGGGTGGCGTGTGTAGGGGGGTGGCGTGTGTAGGGGGTGGCGTGTGTAGGGTAGTGTGTGGATATAGAGTGGTGGGTGGCGTGTGTGTAGGGTGGCGTGTGTAGAGTGGTGTGTGTGTGTTTTAGAGTGGTAGGGGTGGGGGGGTGTGGGTATAGAGTGGTGGGTTGGGGGTGTGTGGGTATAGAGTGGTGGGTTGGGGGTGTGTGGGTATAGAGTGGTGGGTTGGGTGTGTGTGGGTATAGAGTGGTGGGTTGGGTGTGTGTAGAGGGGGAGGGGTGTGTGTGGGTATAGAGTGGTGGGTGGGGGTGTGTGTGGGTATAGAGTGGTGGGTGGGGTGTGTGTGGGTATAGAGTGGTGTGTTGGGTGTGTGTATAGAGTGGTGGGTGGGTATAGAGTGGTGGGTGGTGTGTGTTAATACTTAGGTGTGTGTTTCAGGGTGCTGATGAGTGGGACCAAGCTGCTGTGTCTGTGGACGTCTCCTCAGGCTTCCTCTGCTGCAGCCGGGAGCCGGAGGAAGAACCTGGCTGAGAGGATCATACTGCAGGTGACCACACCACTCTAAACACACACACACACACCACTCTACACACACACACACACACACACACACACACCACTCTACACACACACACCACTCTACACACACACACGCACCACTCTACACACACCACTCTACACACACACACCACTCTACACACACACACACCACTCTACACACACACACACACCACTCTACATACACACACACCACTCTACATACACACACACCACTCTACACACACACACACCACTCTACATACACACACACCACTCTACACACACACACACACCACTCTACACACACCACTCTACACACACACACACACCACTCTACACACACCACTCTACACACACCACTCTACACACACCACTCTACATACACACACACCACTCTACACACACCACTCTACACACACACACACACACACACACACACACACCACTCTACACACACCACTCTACACACACCACTCTACACACACCACTCTACACACACACACACACACACCACTCTACATACACACACACACACACACCACTCTACATACACACACCACTCTACACACACCACTCTACATACACACACCACTCTACACACACCACTCTACATACACACACCACTCTACACACACCACTCTACATACACACACACACACACACACCACTCTACATACACACACACACACACCACTCTACATACACACACACACACACACACCACTCTACATACACACACACACACACACACACACACCACTCTACATACACACACACACACACACACACACCACTCTACATACACACACACACACACACCACTCTACATACACACACACACACACCACTCTACATACACACACACACACACACACACCACTCTACATACACACACACACACCACTCAATATATACACACACACACACACACACACACACACACACACACACACACACACACACCACTCTACATACACACACACACACACACACACACACACACCTCTACACACACACACACACCTCTACACACACACACACACACCTACACACACACACACACCACTCTACACACACACACACACACCACTCTACACACACACACACACACCACTCTACACACACACACACACACACACACACACACCACTCTACACACACACACACACACACCACTCTACACACACACACACACACCACTCTACACACACACACACACACACACCACTCTACATACACACACACACACCACTCTACACACACACACACACACACACACACACCACTCTACACATACACACACACACCACTCTACACACACACACCACTCTACACACACACACACACACACACACGGGAATACCCATATAAATGTGAAATTTTACAACCAATATAATTGGGAATTACTGGAATGGCCTTTACCATTAAAGTCAATCTTCGGCAATATTGTAATGTACAGGCACTGATTAAATGCACGCTTCCTCAAAGCAATCAGTGATTCAGCCATTGGAAACCAAGCACCCGTTCAGTCATGTTAGATCTGTTTTTACCTCAAGAAAATGGAAGATGCTTATTTGTTATTGTTAAGTATTTGAAACAGGACCAAGGTCTTGCTCACACACTCCCCTTACACAAACATATTTCCTCTTCTGTGGCGACCTAATAAGTGTGTGTCTACCTAGAGCTTACCGTATGCTTTCCAGTCCAAACAGTTTGAGCATATATTACGACAATATTTTGTGACGTTATTGTTAGTTTTGGTGTTCAGCAGTATTGACTTTTTTTTTTCCGGCTGTTCGAGCACACAACAATTTTTCTTGTGGCACTCGAAGTTCTGCAGCTGATGTCTACGCCCCCACCCGTTGATTATTGGTCAAGAGTAGGGATTCTTCAATTAAGTGTTTGTTGTCCAATGAGAGACGACTGGTTTTCATGTACATTTTTTCACTTGAGAAACACAGCACTAAACATCTTAGCTAGATGCAAAAACGTACACATTTATGACAGATTTCTTAATTTGTCTTAGATTGATTCTACCTATGTTGTTGCTATGGCGTCTCAAAAAGGTGACAAAACGTAATATTACTGCTTAAATTTTTTTCAATCAAATTTATTTTTAAGGGTGTATACAAGGCACAGACATTCGCTTCGCCTAGTCAAATTCTGCTAGGAACAAACCAAACCTAGTATGCGGATGCCTTAACCATTCCATGACCTCTGACCCCCTTCAGGTGGA
The DNA here is from genome assembly GCF_034236695.1 of Oncorhynchus nerka. Taxonomy (NCBI): domain Eukaryota; kingdom Metazoa; phylum Chordata; class Actinopteri; order Salmoniformes; family Salmonidae; genus Oncorhynchus; species Oncorhynchus nerka. The sequence goes on along the minus strand of NC_088412.1, from coordinate 14,588,028 downwards.
CTTCCCCAGCCCAGCGGTGGATGTGCTGTACGTGGGACCCCAGGAGAGACCCAGCCCTGATCCAAACACCCTGGAGGAGCTTGACCCTGACCTGCGTCGCCAGGTGGACAAACTCTGCAGCCGAGCCTCCACCTTCGGGTACGTATGAGTTACTGGGGCACTTCAGTAAGGCCAACCCCCCCCCCCCCCCCCCCCCCTAACTTGAGATCCGCTTATGTAACAGGCTAGAACTTTACCGAAATCCTGATCGATATCAATTCGAGAAACATTTGACTTACGGGCCTGTGTATCGCATAATGATTTTGTGTTGGTCTGTTCCGCTGTTGGAGTTCTTATTTTTGGGATTGGCCTGTCTACAAGGTAACAGCTAAGTTTTAAAGACACTATTGTATTGTGTAGCTTTTGTCTTTGTTTTAGATGATTACATCATCACTATCTACTTTCTAATGAGATCCAGCCAAGGTATTAAGGTATTCCCCAAAAATTGGACACATGCAAATGTTCCTATGCTTAAGACTTAATACACAAAGATGACGTTATGTCCCAGCAGTAGGGCATTTGTTTATCAAGGGCAGGTTTGGTGAATTAGGTGCTAAGCCAATGTAAACACAGGCTACAACAGGAGGACAAATTAAGGTGGCACTGACTGTGGTGACTATTGACACCAAATATACTCGTGAATCAACGTCTTAGGCAAAGACCCTAGCTAGTTGGCAAGGGTGTTAGCATCTTAGATGGGTCTGATTTCATAAGCTGATAATAGCTGCCATGACAACTGTTACAATTATAGTAGTGTTATGTAGGGCCTAATGATGGATGTTTCTTAACAGTTTGTCATCATAACTGTTGCGTCTGTTGTCATAAGCTGATACCTGCTGCCGTGACATATCTTTACATTACCTGCTGCCGTGACATATCTTTACTTTACCTGCTGCCCTGACATATCTTTACTTTACCTGCTGCCGTGACATATCTTTACTTTACCTGCTGCCCTGACATATCTTTACCTGCTGCCGTGACATATCTTTACTTTACCTGCTGCCCTGACATATCTTTACTTTACCTGCTGCCCTGACATATCTTTACTTTACCTGCTGCCCTGACATATCTTTACTTTACCTGCTGCCGTGACATATCTTTACTTTACCTGCTGCTGTGACATATCTTTACTTTACCTGCTGCCGTGACATATCTTTACCTGCTGTCCTGACATATCTTTACCTGCTGTGTGACATATCTTTACTTTATCTGCTGCCGTGACATATCTTTACTTTACCTGCTGCCCTGACATATCTTTACTTTACCTGCTGCCCTGACATATCTTTACTTTACCTGCTGCCCTGACATATCTTTACTTTACCTGCTGCCCTGACATATCTTTACTTTACCTGCTGCCCTGACATATCTTTACTTTACCTGCTGCCCTGACATATCTTTACCTGCTGCCCTGACATATCTTTACTTTACCTGCTGCCCTGACATATCTTTACTTTACCTGCTGCCCTGACATATCTTTACTTTACCTGCTGCCCTGACATATCTTTACTTTACCTGCTGCCCTGACATATCTTTACCTGCTGCCCTGACATATCTTTACTTTACCTGCTGCCCTGACATATCTTTACTTTACCTGCTGCCCTGACATATCTTTACCTGCTGCCGTGACATATCTTTACCTGCTGCCGTGACATTACTTTACCTGCTGCCGTGACATATCTTTACCTGCTGCCGTGACATATCTTTACCTGCTGCCCTGACATATCTTTACCTGCTGCCCTGACATATCTTTACCTGCTGCCGTGACATATCTTTACCTGCTGCCGTGACATATCTTTACCTGCTGCCGTGACATATCTTTACCTGCTGCCGTGACATATCTTTACTTTACCTGCTGCCCTGACATATCTTTACCTGCTGCCCTGACATATCTTTACCTGCTGCCGTGACATATCTTTACCTGCTGTGTGACATATCTTTACTTTACCTGCTGCCGTGACATATCTTTACTTTACCTGCTGCCCTGACATATCTTTACTTTACCTGCTGCCCTGACATATCTTTACTTTACCTGCTGCTGTGACATATCTTTACTTTACCTGCTGCCGTGACATATCTTTACCTGCTGTCCTGACATATCTTTACCTGCTGTGTGACATATCTTTACTTTACCTGCTGCCGTGACATATCTTTACTTTACCTGCTGCCCTGACATATCTTTACTTTACGTGCTGCCCTGACATATCTTTACTTTACCTGCTGCCCTGACATATCTTTACTTTACCTGCTGCCCTGACATATCTTTACCTGCTGCCCTGACATATCTTTACTTTATCTGCTGCCGTGACATATCTTTACTTTACCTGCTGCCGTGACATATCTTTACTTTACCTGCTGCCGTGACATATCTTTACTTTACCTGCTGCCCTGACATATCTTTACTTTACCTGCTGCCCTGACATATCTTTACTTTACCTGCTGCCCTGACATATCTTTACTTTACCTGCTGCCCTGACATATCTTTACTTTACCTGCTGCCCTGACATATCTTTACTTTACCTGCTGCCCTGACATATCTTTACCTGCTGCCGTGACATATCTTTACCTGCTGTGTGACATATCTTTACTTTACCTGCTGCCGTGACATATCTTTACTTTACCTGCTGCCCTGACATATCTTTACCTGCTGCCGTGACATATCTTTACTTTACCTGCTGCCGTGACATATCTTTACCTGCTGCCGTGACATATCTTTACCTGCTGTGTGACATATCTTTACTTTACCTGCTGCCGTGACATATCTTTACCTGCTGCCGTGACATATCTTTACCTGCTGCCGTGACATATCTTTACCTGCTGCCGTGACATATCTTTACTTTACCTGCTGCCCTGACATATCTTTACCTGCTGCCCTGACATATCTTTACCTGCTGCCCTGACATATCTTTACCTGCTGCCCTGACATATCTTTACCTGCTGCCGTGACATATCTTTACTTTACCTGCTGCCCTGACATATCTTTACTTTACCTGCTGCCCTGACATATCTTTACCTGCTGCCCTGACATATCTTTACTTTACCTGCTGCCGTGACATATCTTTACCTGCTGCCGTGACATATCTTTACCTGCTGCCGTGACATATCTTTACCTGCTGCCGTGACATATCTTTACCTGCTGCCCTGACATATCTTTACCTGCTGCCCTGACATATCTTTACTTTACCTGCTGCCGTGACATATCTTTACTGGCTTTATTTTCCACGTTTAAAATGGAATTAAGAAAAGGACAACAACAGTACAGTAGACAACAAATTCAGGACTGTTATATACATTATATATTAACCCCAGCTGTTTAGGAGAGATGTCACACCTTACTGGGTGGCTAGAGACATTAACCCCAGCTGTTTAGGAGAGATATCACACCTTACTGGGTGGCTAGAGACATTAACCCCAGCTGTTTAGGAGAGATGTCACACCTTACTGGGTGGCTAGAGACATTAACCCCAGCTGTTTAGGAGAGAGATCACACCTTACTGGGTGGCTAGGGACATTAACCCCAGCTGTTTAGGAGAGATGTTACACCTTACTGGGTGGCTAGAGACATTAACCCCAGCTGTTTAGGAGAGAGATCACACCTTACTGGGTGGCTAGAGACATTAACCCCAGCTGTTTAGGAGAGATGTCACACCTTACTGGGTGGCTAGAGACATTAACCCCAGCTGTTTAGGAGAGATATCACACCTTACTGGGTGGCTAGAGACATTAACCCCAGCTGTTTAGGAGAGATATCACACCTTACTGGGTGGCTAGAGACATTAACCCCAGCTGTTTAGGAGAGATATCACACCTTACTGGGTGGCTAGAGACATTAACCCCAGCTGTTTAGGAGAGATGTCACACCTTACTGGGTGGCTAGAGACATTAACCCCAGCTGTTTAGGAGAGATATCACACCTTACTGGGTGGCTAGAGACATTAACCCCAGCTGTTTAGGAGAGATATCACACCTTACTGGGTGGCTAGAGACATTAACCCCAGCTGTTTAGGAGAGATATCACACCTTACTGGGTGGCTAGAGACATTAACCCCAGCTGTTTAGGAGAGATATCACACCTTACTGGGTGGCTAGGGACATTAACCCCAGCTGTTTAGGAGAGATATCACACCTTACTGGGTGGCTAGGGACATTAACCCCAGCTGTTTAGGAGAGATGTCACACCTTACTGGGTGGCTAGGGACATTAACCCCAGCTGTTTAGGAGAGATGTTACACCTTACTGGGTGGCTAGAGACATTAACCCCAGCTGTTTAGGAGAGATATCACACCTTACTGGGTGGCTAGGGACATTAACCCCAGCTGTTTAGGGGAGATATCACACCTTACTGGGTGGCTAGAGACATTACCCCCCAGCTGTTTAGGAGAGAGATCACACCTTACTGGGTGGCTAGGGACATTAACCCCAGCTGTTTAGGAGAGATATCACACCTTACTGGGTGGCTAGGGACATTAACCCCAGCTGTTTAGGGGAGATATCACACCTTACTGGGTGGCTAGAGACATTAACCCCAGCTGTTTAGGAGAGAGATCACACCTTACTGGGTGGCTAGAGACATTAACCCCAGCTGTTTAGGAGAGATATCACACCTTACTGGGTGGCTAGAGACATTAACCCCAGCGGTTTAGGAGAGATATCACACCTTACTGGGTGGCTAGAGACATTAACCCCAGCTGTTTAGGAGAGATGTTACACCTGGCACAAATGATTGTCTAGTTGTGTTTTTCTTGTAGGCTGGTGCCCTATACCTGCACCCAGAGAGTAGTTCCAAGTCTAGGTTTATAGCAACGAATTTCATATTATAACACTCTTATGTAGGATTTTATGATGAAGTTTCAAGTCTTCATGCCCAAATGACTCTCCAGTCCTCCCAGACCATAGACCAAATGACTCTCCAGTCCTCCCAGACCATAGACGTCTATCTGTTCTCATTCCAGAGTGTCTGTTCCCCCAGACGTTTAATTGTGGGCATATAAATGCCCACTTACACCCACTGCCAACCTCTGCCAGGCTGCCAGCCAGATCCATTAGCCTTTTTCAGCCTCCACAGAGAGTCATTTCTTCTGGGGCACTAATCTCTTTGACTTTCTCTGAGCGTTCTCTCATTTACTCCCATGTTAACCTTCTGTGGTTTGAACTAGGGTGTATTTCGGAGTTATTTAAGATTCTCTTAAAACAAGAGACTTCAGCTAGTGTGCACTTGTTCAGTTCCCTTCACTGGTCTGAAAGGAAATGGCTGGTATGGTCTCTAGATGACCAAGATACAAAGGACGTACTAACATGTGCAATAAAGGGTATATCATCAGAGGGTACGTTGCCAACTGGTAGATGGCTTTAGACTGGGTAAGGTTGAAGAATTTTGGCATTGGTAGCGATAATGTCGCACTGTTGTCCATCCTATTGCCAGATAGTGATGACCCTGTCAGCAGTGGTCTTTTTTGACCCATCCTATGACTCACCTACTGCCATTGAGCAAGGCACTTAACTAGAGGTCGACCGATTATGATTTTTCAACGCCGATACCGATTATTGTAGGACCAAAAAAGTCCGATACCGATTATTGTAGACTCAAAAAAGGCCGGTACCGATTATTGTAGGACCCAAAAAAAGGCCGGTGCCGATTATTGTAGGACCAAAAAAGGCCGGTACCGAATATTGTAGGACCAAAAAAGGCCGGTACCGATTATTGTAGGACCAAAAAAGGCCGATACCGATTATTGTAGGACCAAAAAAGGCCGATACCGAATATTGTAGGACCAAAAAATGCCGATGCCGATTATTGTAGGGCCAAAAAAGGCCGGTGCCGATTTATTGTAGGACCAAAAAAGGCCGGTGCCGATTTATTGTAGGACCAAAAAAGGCCGGTGCCGATTTATTGTAGGACCAAAAAAGGCCGGTGCCGATTATTGTAGGACCAAAAAAGGCCGGTACCGAATATTGTAGGACCAAAAAAGGCCGGTACCGATTATTGTAGGACCAAAAAAGGCCGATACCGATTATTGTAGGACCAAAAAATGCCGATGCCGATTATTGTAGGGCCAAAAAAGGCCGGTGCCGATTTATTGTAGGACCAAAAAAGGCCGGTGCCGATTTATTGTAGGACCAAAAAAGGCCGGTGCCGATTTATTGTAGGACCAAAAAAGGCCGATTAATCTGCCGTTTTTTTTGTTTTTTTACATTTATTTTTAATAATGACAATTGCAACAATACTGAATGAACACTTATTTTAACTTAATATAATACATCAATAGAATCAATTTAGCTTCAAATAAATAATGAAACATGTTCAATTTGGTATAAATAATGCAAAAACAGTGTTGGAGAAGAAAGTAAAAGTGCAATATGTGCCATGTAAAAAAGCTAACGTTTCAGTTCCTTGCTCAGAACATGAGAACATATGAAAGCTGGTGGTTCCTTTTTAACAGGAGTCTTCAATATTCCCAGGTAAGAAGTTTTAGGTTGTAGTTATTATAGGAATTATAGGACAATTTCTCTCCTATACGATTTGTATTTCATATACCTTTGACTATTGGAAGTTCTTATAGGCACTTTGGTATTGCCAGTGTAACAGTATAGCTTCCGTCCCTCTCCTCACCCCTACCAGGGCTCGAACCAGGAACACATCAACAATAGCCAGCCTCGATGCAGCGTGACCCATCGCTCCATAAAAGCTGCGGTCCTTGCAGAGCAAGGGGTACAACCACTCCAAGTCTCAGAGCGAGTGACGTTTGAAATGCTATTAGCGCACACCCCGCTAACTAGCAAGCCATTTCACATCGGTTACACCAGCCTGATCTCGGGAGTTGATGGGCTTGAAGTCATAAACAGCTCAATGCTTGAAGCACAGCGACGAGCTGCTGGCAAAACGCACGAAAGTGCTGTTTGAATGAATGCTTACAAGCCTGCTGGTGCCTACCATCGCTCAGTCAGACTGTTCTATCAAATTGTAGACTTAATTATAACATAATAACACACAGTAATACAAGCCTTAGTTTCCGGATTCGACCATATTAATGACCTATCATCTCGAAAACAAGGCGTTTATTCTTTCAGTGAAATACGGAACCGTTCCATATTTTATCTAACGGGTTGCAAGTCTCTAAATATTCCTGTTACATTGCACAACCTTCAATGTTATGTCATAATTACGTAAAAAATTCTGGCAAATTAGGCGGCCCAAACTGTTGCATATACACTGATTCTGCGTGCAATCAGAAGTGACACAATTTCACCTTGCTAATATTGCCTGCTAACCTGGATTTCTTTTAGCAAAATATGCAGGTTTAAAAATATATACTTCTGTGTATTGATTTTAAGAAAGGCATTGATGTTTATGGTTAGGTACACATTGGAGCAAGGACAGTCCTTTTTCACGAATACGCACCGCATCGATTATATGCAACGCAGGACACGCTAGATAAACTAGTAATATCATCAACCATGTGATCGTCAACTAGTGATTATGATTGATTGATTGTTTTATATAAGATACGTTTAATGCTAGCTAGCAACTTACCTTGGCTTCTTACTGCATTCGCATAACAGCGTTGGACTAGTTAACTGTAAGGTTGCAAGATTGAATCCCCGAGCTGACAAGGTAAAAATATGTTGTTCTGCCCCTGAACAAGGCAGTTAACCCACCGTTCCTCGTTGAAAATAATAATAATAAATCTGCCAAATCTGTGTCCAAAAACACAGATTTCCGATTGTTATGAAAACTTGAAATCGACCCTAATTAATCGTCCATACCTATTAATCGGTCGACCTCTTAACCCCTAACCTGCTCTGTGCTGCTCCCAGCCTAACCCCTAACCTCCTCTGTGCTACTCCCAGCCTAACCCCTAACCTCCTCTGTGCTGCTCCCAGCCTAACCTGCTCTGTGCTGCTCCCAGCCTAACCCCTAACCTCCTCTGTGCTGCTCCCAGCCTAACCCCTAACCTGCTCTGTGCTGCTCCCAGCCTAACCCCTAACCTCCTCTGTGCTGCTCCCAGCCTAACCCCTAACCTGCTCTGTGCTGCTCCCAGCCTAACCCCTAACCTCCTCTGTGCTGCTCCCAGCCTAACCCCTAACCTGCTCTGTGCTGCTCCCAGCCTAACCCCTAACCTGCTCTGTGCTGCTCCCAGCCTAACCCCTAACCTCCTCTGTGCTGCTCCCAGCCTAACCCCTAACCTCCTCTGTGCTGCTCCCAGCCTAACCCCTAACCTCCTCTGTGCTGCTCCCAACCTAACCCCTAACCTGCTCTGTGCTGCTCCCAGCCTAACCCCTAACCTCCTCTGTGCTACTCCCAGCCTAACCCCTAACCTCCTCTGTGCTGCTCCCAGCCTAACCTGCTCTGTGCTGCTCCCAGCCTAACCCCTAACCTCCTCTGTGCTGCTCCCAGCCTAACCCCTAACCTGCTCTGTGCTGCTCCCAGCCTAACCCCTAACCTCCTCTGTGCTGCTCCCAGCCTAACCCCTAACCTGCTCTGTGCTGCTCCCAGCCTAACCCCTAACCTCCTCTGTGCTGCTCCCAGCCTAACCCCTAACCTGCTCTGTGCTGCTCCCAGCCTAACCCCTAACCTCCTCTGTGCTGCTCCCAGCCTAACCCCTAACCTCTGTGCTGCTCCCAGCCTAACCCCTAACCTCCTCTGTGCTGCTCCCAGCCTAACCCCTAACCTCCTCTGTGCTGCTCCCAGCCTAACCCCTAACCTGCTCTGTGCTGCTCCCAGCCTAACCCCTAACCTGCTCTGTGCTGCTCCCAGCCTAACCCCTAACCTGCTCTGTGCTGCTCCCAGCCTAACCCCTAACCTGCTCTGTGCTGCTCCCAGCCTAACCCCTAACCTGCTGTGTGCTGCTCCCAGCCTAACCCCTAACCTGCTCTGTGCTGCTCCCAGCCTAACCCCTAACCTGCTCTGTGCTGCTCCCAGCCTAACCCCTAACCTGCTCTGTGCTGCTCCCAGCCTAACCCCTAACCTCCTCTGTGCTGCTCCCAGCCTAACCCCTAACCTGCTCTGTGCTACTCCCAGCCTAACCCCTAACCTGCTCTGTGCTGCTCCCAGCCTAACCCCTAACCTGCTCTGTGCTACTCCCAGCCTAACCCCTAACCTGCTCTGTGGTGGACCCTGTGCTGTTCCCAGCCGGTCGTGTGTATGTACAGTATGAGGGGTACTGTAATATCGAAATAAAATGTTTCCATTGTCTCTATATGACCAATCAATAAAGATGGATAGTGGGGGTCTCCTGAGTGGCGCAGTAGTCTAAGACACTGCATCACAGTGCTAGCTGTGCCACTAGAGATTCCGCGTTCGAGTCCAGACTCTATCATGACCCGGGGCGGCGCACATTTGGCCCAGCGTTGTCCGGGTTAGGGGAGGGTTTGGCCGACAGGGATGTCCTTGTCCCATCACGCACTAGAGACTCCTGTGGCAGGCCGGGCGCAGTGTACGCTGACACGGTCGTCGCCAGGTGTACGGTGTTTCCTCCGACACATTGGTGCAGCTGGCTTCCGGGTTAAGTGGGCATTGTGTCAAGAAGCAGTGCGGCTTGGTTGGGTTGTGTTTTGGAGGACGCGCGGCTCTCGACCTTCGCTTCTCCTGAGTCCGTACGGGAGTTGCGGCGATAAGACAAGACTGTAACTACCAATTTGATACCATGAAATTGGGGAGAAAAAAAAGTGTTAAAAAAAAAGATTGATTTTGTTTATGCCTCTCCCTCTTCCCTCCCTCTTCCAGGTTGACGCGGGCCGACCGCCAGCTGCTGTGGGATCAGCGGCACCACTGCCGGGCCCACACCCATAGCCTGCCCAAGGTGCTGGCCAGCGCCCCCAGCTGGGACTGGGGCAGCATGGCTGAGATCCACTCCCTCCTCCATCACTGGCCCTCGCTTCAACCAGTCTGTGCCCTGGAGCTGCTTCACTCTAAGTACGTGTGGCGTACACATGCACACAGATTCTCTTGAACACTTGATACACTTTTTTGAGACGTTGAGAGAAGTTGTTTGAGAGAGCTCGAGTTTGATTTATGGTCAATAGAAAACAGTTTGATTTGTAAAATGGGAGGTGCAAGTTGATATCACAGGAGTCTTTATATATTTCTGTGTGTGTTAGCTTGAGAGCTAAGAGAATGTAACCTATACTACTTAAATCACCTGTTTGACTCTAGTTCAATAAATGGTAGACAGTCAGATTGTACTTTACTGTAAGGAACATGGGTTGAAGGTCACTCTGTCGGTCTTTGTTTCTGTCCTGCAGGTTTGCTGACACAGAGGTGAGGAGTGTGGCTGTCAGCTGGATCGAATCCAGCAGTGATGACGAGTTGGCCGACTACCTGCCTCAGCTAGTGCAGGTAAACAGTCTGTAGTGTGTATACACACACACACACACACACACACACACACACACACACACACACACAGGAAATCAGTTTGTTAGTGACTCTGAATGCTTTCCTCACCCCATCTCCTTGTCCCTGTTCTTTTGGCTCTCTCAGGCCCTGAAGTTTGAGTGTCACCTAAAGAATGCCTTGGTCATGTTCCTGCTGTCCAGAGCACAGGGCAACGTCAGTATCGCCCACTACCTGTACTGGTGAGTCTCCACCCACTGAACTAGTAGCATAGTATATAATATGGTGTATAGAACATAGCATAGCATATTATAAACTGGGTGGTTCAAGCCCTGAATGCTGATTGGCTGACAGCTGTGGTATATCAGACCGTATACCATGGGTATGACAAAACACTTATTTTTACTGCTCTTATTACATTGGTAAACAGTTTATAGTAGCAATAAGGCACCTCGGGGGTTTGTGGTATATGGCCAATATACTATGGCTAAGGGCTGTGTCCAGGCACTCTGCGTTGCGTCGTGCGTAAGAACAGCCCTTAGTCGTGATATATTGGCCATATACCACACCCCCACGGACCTTGTTTATTAAGTATAATATATTGTGTCACATAGTATATAGATATACATGGCCTCTGCTAAGTGGTCTGGAACTTTATGGAACAGGAGGTAGTGTGCTTGTCCCGGACACCCAAAACAGATCATTTTAAGTCAGTATCTAGGCTGGGAACTGTCGTGGGACTACATCTAGTAAGAATATTGTATCTAAAAAGCCACAGTAATCTCTACGGAGCTATTAGCGATATCAACTGCTTTGTCTGATCCCATTGTACTCGGATCCTCTCTCCCCCACCAGGCTACTGAGAGATGCAGTTCTAGACCCTGCGTTTGGCCGGAGGTACGACCAAGTGCTGGGGTCCCTGCTGTGTCTGTGTGGGGCCGGCCTCCGGGATGAGCTGAACAAACAGACCCGCCTGGTCACTCTGCTGGGGGAGCTGGCCGAGAAGGTCCGGCAGGCTGGGAGCTCCACACGACAGGTGATGGGGCTAGGAAACACTACTAGAATGTCCAACCTATACCTCAGGGAGCCTCTAAAAGGGCTTGTTAACACTTTATTTTACAGTCAGCTGTTCATCTTGTATTTACTTATGGTAGGGATGTCCTGTTAACCCAATGAGTTCCGCCCGTGTGATTTAGGACCTCAAACCCGTGCTTCTACACCTGCATTGCTTGCTGTTTGGGGTTTTAGGCTGGGTTTCTGTATAGCACTTTGAGATATCAGCTGATGTACGAATGGCTATATAAATAAATTTGATTTGATTTGAAACCCCTTTTCAACATTGTGAGTTTGAGCTATAGAACTCGTCTATTTCTTCGGCATCCGTTGGTACCAACCAACCGTCTGTGTAATTTACCGGGGCTGAGCTAGAGCGGTGTTTGTGAGACGAGGGCGGATCTCGGATGGGACCCGGGGCCAGAATGGTTTGAATTACAAACTACTAAAAGCTATCTATGAAAAGCTGAGACTCTATCGAACATGCACATGTAACATGTTTTGCTCTATGATGCTCACAAGCTACATAAAAGTTGTTAGAAGGTACGGGGTTCTTCTACGTAGAAGATAAAAGGAAATCCCTGGACATAGTGTCTATAATACTTTAATAAGTTCACATAGTTTCTGTCACAAACGCCACAGAGTTGTCACCGACTAGTTGGATATTCATTTCCCACCAAGCAAACAATTTCTGTGCTTACAGCATTCATGTAAATTAATTTTGAGCAGACTTTATTTTGTTTATTGACATTTGTCAATAAAACTAATGAATGCAACTGTTTGTCCAAAAGGGTTGTGTTCTACTTTTAGCCCTGGTTGGTTGTCCTGAAAGGAAAATGATAACACACTTAATTGTGAAGCTACATATAAGGGCTGGACATGCCGCTAACTGAAAGGCAGATAAATGAAAATAGGATTTTTGCTAGGGTCTCGGGACTGAAGGGGTTAAAATCACTTTTATTTCATTTGGTACCAGTTATTTAAAAACATTTACCTTGTAATTCCGTTGTAAATATCAGCTAAACGATGAAATAAAGCGCTGTCAAATGTTAATTGGTTGACAGTAATTCAACTATTTGTGTGTGTCCAGGTGGTGCTCCAGGAGGGTCTGGAGAGGATGCAGTCATTCTTCCAGAAGAACAGCTGCAGGCTACCCCTCTGCCCCAGCCTGGAGGCCAAACAACTCAATATCAAGGTAAGGCCATTGTCCACCAATGGAAAGAGTGACCCAAAGCTTGACCATTCACTCTGCAAATGCCCATTTGACCATCAAAATCATTTTTACCATCTCAACAACATATGGACTATGACCCATACCAGGGTTTCTGTTAGCCAGCTTTTGGCTGATTTTAAATAAAAATAAATAAATAGTTGCCTGCCAAATTGCCTTAAAAAATCAGAGAGGGGATTCTTTCTTCAAAACAGAGTAAAGACAGCCTCCAGATCGCTCCTTCTTGAGTACAAGGTAACAAGGCTGATGTGCATCAAGCTGCTCCAAGGAGTTGGACAGTTTTGATTTCCCAACAGCAGCAGCTCACTTTGAGCAGTCCAATGTCCTCTGCAATCGCAAGTAAATTAGAGGCAAATTGTGTTCCTCAGGCCCTTTTCTAGCAGTTCTGCTGCCGCCCTAGGCAAGACCAACATATGCCACCCCTGTCTCATGTATAGTTTAAAGATTTGGAATGGATTGATAGACTAGAGCAGGGCTGCCCAACTCTTTTCCTGGAGATCTACTGTCCTGTAGGTTTTCAGTCCAACCCTCTTCCTGGAGATCTACTGTCCTGTAGGTTTTTAGTCCAACCCTCTTCCTGGAGATCAACTGTCCTGTAGGTTTTCAGTCCAACCCTCTTCCTGGAGATCTACTGTCCTGTAGGTTTTCAGTCCAACCCTCTTCCTGGAGATCAACTGTCCTGTAGGTTTTCAGTCCAACCCTCTTCCTGGAGATCAACTGTCCTGTAGGTTTTCAGTCCAACCCTCTTCCTGGAGATCAACTGTCCTGTAGGTTTTCAGTCCAACCCTAATTTAGCATATCTGATTCTGCTAGTTAAGGTCTTGTTGAGCAGCTAATTAGTAGAATCAGGTGTGTTAAATAAGGGTTGGACTGAAAACCCACAGAACGGTAGATCTCCAGGAAGAGGGTTGGACAGAAAACCCACAGGACAGTAGATCTCCAGGAAGAGGGTTGGACAGAAAACCCACAGGACAGTAGATCTCCAGGAAGAGGGTTGGACAGAAAACCCACAGGACAGTAGATCTCCAGGAAGAGGGTTGGACAGAAAACCCACAGGACAGTAGATCTCCAGGAAGAGGGTTGGACAGAAAACCCACAGGACGGTAGATCTCCAGGAAGAGGGTTGGACTGAAAACCCACAGGACGGTAGATCTCCAGGAAGAGGGTTGGAATGAAAACCCACAGGACGGTAGATCTCCAGGAAGAGGGTTGGACAGAAAACCCACAGGACGGTAGATCTCCAGGAAGAGGGTTGGACTGAAAACCCACAGGACGGTAGATCTCCAGGAAGAGGGTTTTAAATATATTCATTTCTGATTTATATGTTTTGCTTAGACATGGAGTGTCTCTAGACCATGTTAGTACTATCCAAGACAAGGCAATGTTTTGCTTAGGATAATTTCTCTTCTGCTAAGACTAATTACAATCATGTAAATATGACTTTGAGCCCTGTGGGTAGCCACCCTAATGTGTTTCGCACCCAATGCATATGGATGTTCGGTGAACCCTGACACATAATGTAGTCGTCCTAGTGACTGGTGACGTCACCATAACCTCTACCATGCAAACGCTGACTGGCACTTCATCTACAGGTCACTTCAGTTACCCCCACCACCTCTGTTGTAGGAGGCCGTGGACTAGAATACAGTGTGTGTGTGTGTGCTGTCCCCGATTGCTCCTCTTTTCCTGTCTGAGTGTTTTGCGCCATTCTCACGGCCACGTTTCTCACCGCTGGGCAAGTGTGTTTGTATATGAGAGGTTGTGTATTTGTTGTTGGAGTATGTGTTTTGCTCAGCGGTGTATCTGACCACAATCTCATACCAGACAAGCCAAGGCGATGCCCCCTCGTTGAATAAAATCCGCCCTTTGTCTCCCTAAAGCAGGCTAGTGCTCCCAGGGGCCAAGGAAGGCTTGAATAACTAACCACAGGGGCTCTCTCTTTGTGTGTGTGTTTGCGCACGTGTGTATGTACAGTCGTGCTCCTTTTTCAACTCCAACGCGGTGCCCTTGAAGCTGGCCCTGGTGAACTCCGACCCTCTGGGAGAGGAGATCAACGTCATGTTCAAGGTGGGTGGCTGGGACACGCTGATCCTAGATCAGCATTCCTACTTTAAACACACCTGGGATATATTTAGAGTGCTGATCTAGGACCAGTTTTGCCTTGTAAATAGCTGAAACTATATTAACACTCCTATTCTGGCCACGTTTTGTGAATGGGGGTCCACACATAGCTATTTCTATCAGATTAGACGACTAGATTCTGTTTCTATGGCGCCAGAGTCTCTGAAAAGATGCAAAGTTCCATAGACAAGCAATTTATCACAAATGTAATACTAAGTAATCCATGAAATACCTTGACACGTTCTAGAACACATTCTCTGCATGACTTCACCATTCCTTCTGGAGTATTTGAAGCTTGAAGGAATGCAGGAATACATTCTAAAGAGTTCCCTTTTTGTTTTGATGATATAACAGCTTAATATCAACGCTGCATTGTCCATTATCTTCCCCATAGGGAAGAGATCAGTTATTGCACTCGTTTGCATTGTCTTTCATAGTTGAAACGGCACCACCTGGTGGCATAATATAACACCAGACCCTGACGATAGAATGTGTACGAGAGTCTTTGTTTGACCAGACTTGCAGACACACAGATGGAATGAAACTCCTTAATGAGAATATTATAATACGTCTCTGTGGATGGTAACTAATGTGTGTGTGGTCTACTAGGTGGGAGAGGACCTGAGGCAGGACATGCTGGCTCTGCAGATGATCCGGGTCATGGACCGCATCTGGCTTCAGGAGGGACTGGACCTGCGCATCGTCAACTTCAAATGCATTTCCACCGGGAAAGACAACGGTACTACACACACAGACTAGAACTCACACTCAAATCACCAGCTAAATCATTCTGATATGAATGACACTTACTGAAACCTGTTTGTCCTCATCACAACTCTGTGGCTCTGATTCTACCATTCTGGCCATTCTAAAACTAGCTCAAAGTGGATGCTACTGCACCGTCACAGCCATATTTCAATGGGTGATTGTTAGATGATTGCTGATGAACTTGGTTCTCTGCGTCATATTACATCCGGTTTACTCATTTATAAATGTGTACTCATGCCATGCCTGCAGTTTTGACGTGGTTCTGTATGTGTGTTGCCAGGAATGGTGGAGCTGGTGCCGTCCTCCGACACCCTGAGGAAAATACAGGCGGAGTACGGAGTGACGGGCTCCTTTAAGGACAAGCCCCTGGCGGAGTGGCTCCGCAAGTACAACCCCGCTGAGGACGAGTACGACAAGGTAACTGTCTGACCCCGAAACTTTACCCTCTGACCTTTGAACCTTAACACAGACTCCTACAGAGGGTGAGGTTGGGAAGATGAACAACTGATGATGACCTCTACGCTTTATTTCTTGTCTGTATTCAATATGCATATGTTACTCACTGATTTGTCCTTGATATCAATGCATGATTCAGCTGAAAGTCCCAATTTACGTATGCAGATCTCTATTGAGCATTAGCTCAGAGTTCCGAGTTCCTTTTGGATTGAGGACAAGATACTGTAGGGCTTTTCACACTGAGCTGAATGGCGCCAAGTCCAGCTGTTCTGAGCTGCCCTGGTTACACGTCCACCATAGTTGCTGGAACAGTGCTGAAGAGGGCAATGTGAACCAAAGAAATCCAATCCAGCATAGTTTGGTTTGGCTCGGCATGATAGTGTGAAAATGTTGTGGATCTGACGACGACTCTCTGCCCCTCTCTGTGTGTGTGTGTTCAGGCTTCGGAGAACTTCATTTACTCGTGTGCGGGCTGCTGCGTGGCCACCTACGTGCTGGGTATCTGCGACCGCCACAACGACAATATCATGCTGCGTTCCACCGGTCACATGTTCCACATCGACTTTGGCAAGTTTCTGGGCCACGCCCAGATGTTCGGCAGCTTCAAAAGGTAAGAATGTTACCTGCGGTGATCTAAGCTGCTTCCTTCAGAACACACGTTGTAACAGTGTTAGCATGGGTAACCTGCTTCCTCCAGAACACACGTTGTAACAGTGTTAGCATGGGTACGCTGCTTCCTCCAGAACACACGTTGTAACAGTGTTAGCATGGGTAACCTGCTTCCTCCAGAACACACGTTGTAACAGTGTTAGCATGGGTAACCTGCTTCCTTCAGAACACACGTTGTAACAGTGTTAGCATGGGTAACCTGCTTCCTCCAGAACACACGTTGTAACAGTGCTAGCATGGGTAACCTGCTTCCTTCAGAACACACGTTGTAACAGTGTTAGCATGGGTAACCTGCTTCCTCCAGAACACACGTTGTAACAGTGTTAGCATGGGTAACCTGCTTCCTGCAGAACACACGTTGTAACAGTGTTAGCATGGGTAACCTGCTTCCTGCAGAACACACGTTGTAACAGTGTTAGCATGGGTAACCTGCTTCCTGCAGAACACACGTTGTAACAGTGTTAGCATGGGTAACCTGCTTCCTGCAGAACACACGTTGTAACAGTGTTAGCATGGGTAACCTGCTTCCTGCAGAACACACGTTGTAACAGTGTTAGCATGGGTAACCTGCTTCCTGCAGAACACACGTTGTAACAGTGTTAGCATGGGTAACCTGCTTCCTGCAGAACACACGTTGTAACAGTGTTAGCATGGGTAACCTGCTTCCTGCAGAACACACGTTGTAACAGTGTTAGCATGGGTAACCTGCTTCCTTCAGAACACACGTTGTAACAGTGTTAGCATGGGTAACCTGCTTCCTCCAGATCACCATGCAACAGTGTTAGCATGGGTAACCTGCTTCCTCCAGATCACCATGCAACAGTGTTAGCATGGGTAACCTGCTTCCTCCAGATCACCATGCAACAGTGTTAGCATGGGTAACCTGCTTCCTCCAGATCACCATGTAACAGTGTTAGCATGGGTAACCTGCTTCCTCCAGATCACCATGCAACAGTGTTAGCATGGGTAACCTGCTTCCTCCAGATCACCATGCAACAGTGTTAGCATGGGTAACCTGCTTCCTCCAGATCACCATGCAACAGTGTTAGCATGGGTAACCTGCTTCCTCCAGATCACCATGCAACAGTGTTAGCATGGGTAACCTGCTTCCTCCAGATCACCATGTAACAGTGTTAGCATGGGTAACCTGCTTCCTCCAGATCACCATGTAACAGTGTTAGCATGGGTAACCTGCTTCCTCCAGAACACACGTCGTAACAGTGTTAGCATGGGTAACCTGCTTCCTGCAGAACACATGTTGTAACAGTGTTAACATGGGTAACCTGCTTCCTCCAGAACACACGTTGTAACAGTGTTAGCATGGGTAACCTGCTTCCTGCAGAACACATGTTGTAACAGTGTTAACATGGGTAACCTGCTTCCTCCAGAACACGCGTTGTAACAGTGTTAGCATGGGTAACCTGCTTCCTTCAGAACACGCGTTGTAACAGTGTTAACATGGGTAACCTGCTTCCTGCAGAACACACGTTGTAACAGTGTTAACATGGGTAACCTGCTTCCTCCAGAACACACGTTGTAACAGTGTTAGCATGGGTAACCTGCTTCCTGCAGAACACACGTTGTAACAGTGTTAGCATGGGTAACCTGCTTCCTCCAGAACACACGTTGTAACAGTGTTAGCATGGGTAACCTGCTTCCTTCAGAACATACGTTGTAACAGTGCTAACAAATCTGACCCACTACTCTTCTAGCACACTCCCTCACTCCCTCCCCCCTAACTTTTACTGTTTCTTCCCACTCCTTAGTAAAAGTCAATTGTGTGCTTAGTTAAAATACTAGAAGTAAAGGTTTATTGACAACAAGGACGTGTGCTCCGAGAACCATTTGCACTCCAGATGGGGCCTGAGTGTTCTTTCTCTGATATTCTGCTGTTCTATCGCACGTCAAAGTCTGAGGGAAGATAACTTAGTTTGTGGTTTGTAGTAACTTTGTTGTAATATTGCAAACAGACGTGTCAGTTTCACCATTAAGGATTCCAGCTTTAAACCAGACTGAACGCTATGCTCACCATTTAACCAGGTTACATGTGTCCCATGTTTTATTGAGTCTTTCTCTCCCTCCCCTTCTCCCAGGGACCGTGCTCCATTCGTGCTTACCTCTGACATGGCCTACGTGATCAACGGGGGAGAGAGGCCCACCAGTCGCTTCCAGCTGTTTGTGGACCTGTGCTCCCAGGCCTACAACCTCATCCGCAAACACTCAGGCCTCATCCTCAATCTGCTCTCCCTGGTAATAACTAAAACTCTGCTGTCAAGTTCCAGTTCTATCCTGGTCCCAGATCAGAATGTACTGTATAGCCTACTCCTATGGTTGTTGTCATGCCAAACATTTAACGTGACAACGACCAAAGGAGTCGGAAATGGAACAAAACCAGATCTGGGACCAGACTAGTTAAGACCAAGTTCAAGTCGTATAACTACATTGGCCTTTTATAGGAATTTACCTGGCATTTCTTGAGTTTGCATGATAAATAATTCATGCCAATGGAGGCCAAGGTACACAGGACAGCTGAAAGATAGATCAGTCGCAGGACCACTGACGGATGGATGGGTCACAAAGAGACTGCTTCATGAATTAAGTGTTTTTAAAAGTGTGATGCCAGCCTAGTAAATAACTGGTAATGATTACTCTCCTGTTGCCTGGGTAATTTTTTTTGTTTGGCCGTGGTGATGGCCCAAGGAATTTCTTGAGTGTTATCTTAGGGATTCAAATGCTCTACTCTAGCCTCGAATCAAACCTTGCTGGCTACAGTATTACCTTCCTCAAATCATTGGTTCTTATAGTCTTTTGTTACTAAATCATTTCGTTGTACATTATAATGTATTGCATTTGCAATTATAAAACCGTTTTTTACTGTCTCAAAACAAATTCACATGTGTGTGTGTGTGATTGACAGATGACGTTGTCAGGCCTACCAGAGCTGACGGGAAATCAGGACCTGAAGTATGTATACGACGCTCTGCAGCCCCAGACCACCGACGCAGAGGCCACCATCTTCTTCACCAGGTACATAGAGACACATATTACCATATATTAACGATCAACTGCCCCTTATGAACCAATTTATCTGGTTTAAACAGCCTATGTGGCATCGATATAGTCAAAAACAGGGGTTGGAACCGGTACAAGGAACCAAACCGGAAAATAACGTAATAGTTTGAGGAACAGAATCAAAACCGGGAATGACTGTGATCTATACTGTTTCGGAACAGAAGCATTCTTTTTAAAGGATGGGAAACGGTCATTAATGTTATTTTACGTTCTGGGCATTTTTTTAGTCACACAAAAAATGCAACAAAGCGCCTATGCAAAGACCTCAAACTTAATCCAGTGTCTGCCTGCCAGTTGAAAATCTTTGCCTCTGTGAGCTTCCTGCCCCTCCCCCTCTACTAGAATAATACTGACGTTACAAGTGTGACTCAGAAATTGTGGAGAGATATTTTTAATTAGAGAAGAATGGATTAACTTTTTCAAAGCTAGTTAAGGATACTAAAGTTCACATTTCACATTGGATTTATTAACTTTATTAACTTCAAAAAGGTGTTTTTCTTTTATTATTCTGGTGTCGCTCTACAGAAAAGCTTGCTAGCTAGCTAGTTTTGGTCCAAAAAAGACATTCAACGTTCCTCCATAGAAGTCGGTCCTCCGTAGGTATAATTCTGTGGGCCTTATTCAGATAATGCATGTCATAACAAAAAGATTCCCAGCGCTTCAGGCCAAGCCATCCTCCTCCACCCTCTTTCGCCTTCTCCCCACCGGCAAAATTTCAGTTGCATCTTGCGTCCTACACTTGTCTGTCCAATGCATGTAAATAACGTGCCCACGCCATAGCAAGCTGCTCTATCCACAAAGTTTGGTTAAGTAACTTAGTGTCAAGCCCCCCCCCCCCCCCCCCCCAAAAAAAGGTACAGAAAGGAAGGATATAAACTTACTTTTGAACCAGAGTGGAACAGAATGAAAAAAATAATGGTTCTGTTCAGAACTAAATGATTGGAAAATAATTTGGGTTCCAACCCCTGGTCAGAAACATTCATTCTAGTGTTAATAGGATTGTTTTGGTCATAAAGTCTCTCGCACAAAACACTTTTTTGTGTGACTGTGTCACAATTTACTGAGGTTTTGGGTATGGGTTACGATCATGCCCACTTGCCCAGTAACAGCTGCATGTGCTCTATCCAATCAGATAGCAGACAGAACCTCCTGAGAGTGAGACAGACCTGCCCATTACGCAGCCCCTCTGACTTGTTTACCTAAGACAACGTCATGTTGAAATAACCCTTGGCCCTAAACCCTTCATGGGTTGGCCACGGGCTGATTGACTCTAGTGTCAATCACTTGAGAATTGAAACGATCAGAACACACCTAACTGCAACTTGTCAATATTCCAAAACCCATTTGCGAACATGTTGTTTTCCCCCCAACCTGATATGGAACACTGCCAGACAGACGCATACTCTGTTATTAATAGATAGTGAGAAAGTTGTAAAAAACTAAATGGCACTGAAGCACACGTCGCCACTCGCCACGGACTTGATAAGCTGATTGTGGTCTGGCTGCTCAATGTGCTTGCTAGCTACTATTTGCTAGCTTCATTAACAGACACGGAGTTGGAACTTAACTTGCCAGCTAGTGATTTTGGGCACCTATCAATATCATGTAGCTTGTGCTTTATTTACGATACTTTGACCGCTGATGAGGAAGTTGTAGACATGCTATTGTTCTCAGCAATCAGTCTTGAGCGTGCAGCCAGACTTTCCCGACTCGATTGACTATATGCAGTGCACCGTCTAGTTTTTCCTGCAAATGTTTTCACTTGAGAAATACTGCACCAAAAACATTAGCTAGATGTAAAATTGTGCGACTAAGACCTCTTCAAAAATGTCTAAATTAATTACATTTAAAACATTTTTTTATCGTAGTTTAATTCTAACTATTTTAAGTGACTATTTTCAGAACGTTGCTATGGTGACTTAGGGTTGCTTATTCCATCCTGATTCCGGGAATCCTCCAACCAGGATCTCGGGATAACCAGCGAATTTATTGAAAGGTCCAGGAATTTTGCAACACTACTCAGGAGGGACAAACAACAGTACCTCCCAGGGTACGAAGTGCAAACATAACACAACCTCAAGACAACTCGTTTGGCTTGAGTCATGGCCGCTAGCATTTCTTAATGAGCAGTCTTCAAAAGAAGGCCAAATAGGAAGCGCAATCTACCTTCAACATAATATATTATATTAGAGGCCACCATCTTCACCAGGTGCTGTCTGTCAAGTGTTTGTTTTCCCACAAACTCTCTGGTGATTATCTTGAAACAAGTTGCACTGCCCCACTTTGAGCCTCTGTCACAGCCATTGTTCTGCCTTACAGTGCAAAATGCACCTTAACTCTTACTCTGTTTAGGAGCTTGAATTAGTTTCACTTGAAAAAAGCAATCAGTAGTCTCAAATGAAATATAACTTGGCTGAAATGGAATAGTGGGAAACTGTGGACTTTCCCCACAATGCCCAGCTGGTGGCAGCATAACAATGATGTATATAAACCCTGGACTGCAACCAATCCTCATTAACACAATGGAAAGGTCCAATTCTTTATCTAAGTGTTGAAAGTGTGTGGGCGATGGATAGAAACATTATGGTGCGTTTTGACCATGTGGCGGAGAGTAATGCGGGCCTTGGAGAAGGGTTGTGAGAGAGAAATCACTATTTACCTGATTTGTTTAATATTAATAGTTAACAATTTAACATGCTTAACACATTGTAAAGACGTATCTTTAGTGCCAATGCTGTGCTTCTGAGAGAGGATGGTTCTTCTCTTCCACGTTCACTCCCCACAGCTGGTATTGTAGTCAAGGACATGAGATAGAGATAAGCTTGAGGAACAGATAGACCTGTATTGTTTCAATGTCTCTGCTTCTGAGTAACCTGATCACACGGCAAATGACAAAGAGCCTCTGAGAAGTGACCACAGTTCTTCAGCCCATCCTTTTCATTTACGATCTTCCAAGGGCACAGCTGTGGGGAGATGGAAGAGAACGAAGGCTAGCTTGGAGAAGGGAGTAAACAGAACTGCCCTTATCACTTGTTTGTCCACTATGACCCGATACACCTGGCCACAAGAAGACAACAAGGAAGCTTATGATGCCTTGATTTGCTGGGGAGGGGTGGAACCAACCAAGACTAAGCAGTTCTTGAGTTTCTAATTAAACCGCTTGCGTCTCTGTATTATTCAAGCACTCAATCCACCTTGTGTGTGTTGTATTGACCTGCTCCCTCATTAATAAGTGAGTAAAGATTTAGTTTAAGTGTAAACTTGTGTGATATGTTTCTCTCCTCATTTGATAATACAGAAATAACCACCACAGGGTCTGGGCAGGTGTGATGTAGTTAATGTTTGTGTGATGTCTTTGTATGTTCTGTTTTGTTAAATGGTTTTATAAAATAATAATGTAATGATACCTGGATTGCTGATACTATGTATTGGCTAATGAGAGGCTTTGAAGCCAGTAAAGAGCGGTGTTTGTCAGACCATAAGACATCTGTGGTGAAAAGTGGCAGAGCTAGAGCGGTGTTTGTCAGACCATGAGACCTCTGCGGTGAAAAGTGGCAGAGCTAGAGCGGTGTTTGTCAGACCATGAGACATCTGCGGTGAAAAGTGGCAGAGCTAGAGCGGTGTTTGTCAGACCATGAGACATCTGCGGTGAAAAGTGGCAGAGCTAGAGCGGTGTTTGTCAGACCATGAGACATCTGCGGTGAAAAGTGGCAGAGCTAGAGCGGTGTTTGTCAGACCATGAGACATCTGGGGTGAAAGGTGGCAGAGCTAGAGCGGTGTTTGTCAGACCATGAGACATCTGCGGTGAAAAGTGGCAGAGCTAGAGCGGTGTTTGTCAGATCATGAGACATCCTGATATTCAGTCTCTCACGCGGCAGCGTCCGTCTGCAGTGTCCGTCTGCCGCGTCCGTCTGCAGCGTCCGTCTGCAGCGTCCATCAAACTATCATCTTTTGAAAGCTGAGACTTACGAACACGATGGTGTTCTCCGTTTTGCTCTAGGACACTCACTAGACTCGTCTGACTTCTGTCTGATCGGTTTGGGCTACACTAATATGACCCCTCTGTGGAAAGCTGAGACTCTCTGACATGATGGGACGCCCACAAGACCCACCTGAATATCCCCAGTGCCAGTTTAAAAAATGAATGGAAGTGTATATATGGAGAAAGTTTAGTACCTAAAATAAGGGATAAATAATGTTTTTCCTGATCTTTCTTATATCTCTCAGATTGTTCTGAAGTGTCTGTCCTAATTTCCTTTAGATTTTTTGGGGGACTGTTGTTCCATGTAGGGAATCTGTTATTCAATGGGTTTCTATAGCAGGAATGTGAAATTCAATGTTTCATCCAGAAAATGTTTTATATATTTTTTAATTTCTTAAGAATAAACGTGGCAAAAACACATGTAGACGAATGTATTTTTATAGCTTCCCAAATAGTTTTTTACAATGGTGGTGGAGTACCAAGATGGATTTACAGTGGCTTCAAAACAGCACCCCTGTTGGTAATCTAGTGTATTTATACATCACCGCAACATAACATTATGAACGCCTTAGAACTCCCAGTTACTAGCCTAAAACATTGATGTGAAATGCTGCTATTAGCCATGTTATATCTACCATTTACCTCCTGCCTCTCTTCTTCCTCTGTGTAATAGATTAATTCAACAACATACTCCCTTTTGTCTGAAGTTTAACCTTCTTTCCCTCCTTCCAGGTTGATCGAATCCAGCCTGGGCAGCGTGGCCACCAAGTTCAACTTCTTCATCCACAACCTGGCCCAGCTGCGCTTCTCTGGCCTACCGTCCAACGACGAGCCCATCCTGTCCTTCTCCCCCAAGACCTACACGCTGAAGCAGGAGGGACGCATCCGCGATGCCTCCATCTTCTCCTTCCAGAAGAGATACAACCCCGACAAGCACTACGTGAGTCTCCAACCAGAGACGTACATATATTCATGTCTACTGATGTGTTTTCATACACCATGGTCTCACTGTTCCTTCACTGACAGGGCCTAGCTTTCCTATAGGATGCCAGAAGAACACATATCTGGCATACACAGTTCTTTGTGTAAATCAAACTATATTAGAGAAGTCACAACATTAATGGAATTCTGACTAAGATGAGTTCAAATTCCTCCTCTTCCTCCTCCCCCTCCGCTCCCTCCCCCTCCTGTAGACGTACGTGGTGAGGCTCCTGCGCGAGGGGCAGAGCGAGGCCCAGTTTCTCTTCCGCACCTTCGATGAGTTCCAGGAGCTCCACAACAAGCTCTGCATCCTCTTCCCTCTGTGGAAGCTGCCAGGGTACACACAGACACACACACACACAGACACACGTGTGGAGAAGGTTGAAAGTCTGCCTTATTGGACCTTAGAAAGCCAAAGTGGGAGATACACCAAAGGGAGCTCCCACTTGTACCAAAGATGCACCCTTCTTGTTAGTGCACTAATCTTTCCCCATCCCCTCCCTAGGTTCCCTAATAGGATGGTGCTGGGCCGTACCCACATCAAGGATGTGGCGGCCAAGAGGAAGATTGAGCTCAACGGTTATGTTCAAAACCTGTTGAGGAGTTCCACAGAGGTCACACAGGTGACTTACACAAACACACACACACACCCACCTTACCATCCACCCACCTTACCATCCACCCACCTACCTAACCACCACATCCATCTATCCATCCGCACACACACACACACACACACACACACACACACACACACACACCTTACCATCCACCCACCTACCTAACCACCACATCATCTATCCATCCACACACACACACAAGTAAAAAGCCCAACGCACTCTATTTTCACTGATAATTTTCTCTCTATCAGTGTGATCTTATCTACACATTCTTCCATCCGATCGCGAGAGACGATAAGACGGAAGGATTGGAGACGACGGCCAGAGCACCAGGTAAACCTGAGCCCACTCTCTCTATGTATGACCATTGTCGCCACTACAGTTTTTAAAGAGTGATTTGTTCTGCAGATAAGCCACCGTTGAGTCCCACCTCCGGCAGAGTGGAGGGGGAGGTGAAGCTGTCCGTGTCCTACAGGAACAGCACACTCTTTATCATGGTCATGCACATCCGGGACCTGGTGAGTACAGTGGCTCACAGGGCCCAATCCTAACTAGCGCACCACTCAAAACTTTTAGCATTTTTATAATGAATTTATACTGTTTATCCTTACAGATGAGGCTAAGGCAGCGTGGTGGTTCATTTACCATTAAACATATCTCAAGGGACATTTATTTGCCCCTGATGGGATGAATAAAGTTGTATTGGATTGAATTACGAACGTCAATCCTCAGTTTGGCCTTAGCTAATGCTCCACTAACTAACATCTGCCTGCTCATAGGTATCTGAGGAGGGGACAGACCCTAACCCCTATGTGAAAACCTACCTGCTCCCAGACCCCCACAAAACATCCAAGCGCAAAACAAAGATATCCAGGAAGACCAGGAATCCCACTTTCAACGAAATGGTGAGTGAAATCGGTGTAGCATGTTGGTCATTTCCATTAGGGCCCTGTAGAAAATTGTCATAGTTAACGACTTTGTGTCCTGACCTGCTGTGTCATTTTGTTTTTTATTTTGTTTTATTTTACCTTTATTTAACCAGGCAAGTCAATTGAGAACAAATTCTTATTTACAATGACTGCCTAGGAACAGTGGGTTAACTGCCTGTTCAGGGGCAGAACGACAGATTTGTACCTTGTTAGCTCTGGGATTTGAACTTGCAACCTTCCGGTTACTAGTCCAACGCTCTAACCACTAGGCTACCCTGACACTGTTCTCCTGATCTGCTTGTGTGACTGATCTAACTTATACAAACTGCTGCTAACTAGTCTGACTACCTCCACCTCCTCAGCTGGTGTACAGTGGCTACAGCAAGGAGACCCTGGGGCTGCGGGAGCTACAACTGAGCGTGCTCAGTGCCGAGTCGCTGAGAGAGAACTGCTACCTAGGCGGCGTCACGCTCACACTCAAAGACTTCGACCTCAGCAAGGAGACGATCAAGTGGTACAAGCTGACTGCCGTGCCCTACTTCTAGATGACTCCACCTGAGAAAAACGCTGCTTATCAAGAAAACTCAAGATACACCTATTTAAGGGCAGCGGAACACCCCAGGGTGGTGCCTCAAATCCTCCCCCTTCCTCCTCAAGCTCAAGACCCTGTCCAGAAACCACCCTTTACCCCTTTAGGCCCTGTCCAGAAACCACCCTTAGGCCCTGTCCAGAAACCACCCCTTGCCCCTTTAGGCCCTGTCCAGAAACCACCACCCCTTACCCCTTTAGGCCCTGTCCAGAAACCACCCCTTACCCCTTTAGGCCCTGTCCAGAAACCACCCCTAGCCCCTTAACCCTTTTGTTAGATCTCAAAGAATGATAAGCAATATGGTTGTAGCACCGACCTTTCAGCTCTACACAAGTGCCTAGATAGATGGGGGCTAGGGGTTTATTCTGGGTGGGGCCATTCTCTCTCTCTCTCCCTCACTAATCAAGGTTTTTTCTCATTGTTTGCTTCAATCTCCACTTATTTAGTTTGTCCTAAACTATAACACGAGAGCTGTAATGTTTTGTACATTTTGACATTCGAGGACCAAAACATCTTACCTTCAGAAGAGTATATATAGATTGACACTTTTTACATTTTTTTATAGTGGCTCATTTTTACAAAAAAATAATAATTATACGTAAACAAATAGGAAGCGTCTGGTTTCCTGCTAAACTAGCTGAGAACGTCTGGGAATGTGCCCATCACAAACCAGACTCCAGGAAAGAGTGTTCTTGTGTTTCCCAATCACATGCCAAAAGAACTGATGATAGCAAACCACTCTCCCAAAGGGGAACCGATCATGGTGCCTAGTTTGTGTTCACAATCTCTTATACACTCCACTTTAGCCTTATTGCAATGTATTTTATTTAAAAAAAAAATGATATTCCAATTGAAAAAAAAACACATCTATTCTGTCAAATAATGTCAACAGTTCTCAATGTGAGCAGGGTTGTGGACAAGCATCAGAAGGTGTTGGAACGGTCACCTCCCACTTGTATGCACACTACCATATATTTGATATGGTAAAAACTTGACTTTTCACAGCACACTTTTGGGGAAGACAAGTTGCCTCAACGCTGATCCAATGCCAGTTTTTATTTAGCCTCTTATTGGTTTTAAGGGTAGAATTTATAGTGGGGTAAGCTGATCGTAAACTTGTGCTCAAGAGGTAACTGGACAAAAAAAGGGAAAGCAATCCAGGTCAGGAGATACACTGCTTCCTCTGAGCTGCTTACAAACCTAAAGATGAAATAATTAATTCATCCAGGAGGGGTTTAAGAGAATATCAACAAAGACAATTATGATGAGCGACTTGATCTCCTATTTTAATGACTGTATGAGTTTCTATTAACATGGCCAGTTATTTATTCTTAATTGGTTACCTTAACCCGAATGAATCGGTGTGTACTGTAATCCCTCTTTCCTAAAGCAAATTAAATGTTTTTTGAACAAAGATTGTGACATTGTTTTTTATGATTTATTTTGGATAAGGGCCAATATAATCTGTGATATTGACTCTCATTGACAGAAAGGTCTATATGTCCATAGCCCATTCAACCGGATGTCCCGTTTTTCAGGGGAAATTAAAAAAGCCTGCGACTTCTACTTTTAGATGTTAGCAAGGCGACACTCCATTTTAACTCCTCCACATTCAGTTTTTCACAATTCCTGAAATTTAATCCAAGTAAAAATTATCTGTTTTTAGGTCAGTTAGGATCACCACTTTATTTTAAGAATGTGAAATGTCAGAATAATAGTAGAGTGATTTATTTCAGCTTTTATTTCTTTCATCACATTCCCAGTGGGTCAGAAGTTTACATACACTCAATTAGTATTTGGTAGCATTGACTTTTAAATTGTTCAACTTGGGTCAAATGTTTCGGGTAGCCTTCCACAAGCTTACCACAATGAATTGGGTGAATTTTGGCCCATTCCTCCTGACAGAGCTGGTGTAACGGAGTCAGGTTTGTAGGCCTCCTTGCTCACACACGCTTTTTCAGTTCTGCCTACAAATTTCCTATAGGATTGAGGTCAGGGCTTTGATGTCCACTCCAATACCTTGACTTTGTTGTCCTTAAGCCATTTTGCCACAACTTTGGAAGTGTGCTTGGGGTCATTGTCCAATTTGGAAGACCCATTGGCGACCAAGCTTTAACTTCCTGACTGATGTCTTGAGGTGTTTAAATATATCCACAAAATTTTCCATCCTCATGAGCCATCTATTTTGTGAAGTGCACCAGTCCCTCCTGCAGCAAAGCACCCCCACAACATGATGCTGCCACCCCTGTGCTTCGCAGTTGGGATGGTGTTATTCGGCTTGCAAGCCTCTCCCTTTTTCCTCCAAACATAACGATGATCATTATGGCCAAACAGTTCTATTTTTGTTTCATCAGACCAGAGGACATTTCTCCAAAAAGTACGATCTTTGTCCCCATGTGAAGTTGCAAACCGTAGTCTGGCTTTTTTATGGCAGTTTTGTAGCAGTGGCTTCTTCTGTGTTGAATAGGCTTTTAGGGCAATATAGGACTCGTTATACTGTGGATATAGATACTTTTGTACCTGTTTCCTCCAGCATCTTCACAAGGTCCTTTGCTGTTCTGGGATTGATTTGCACTTTTCGTACAAAAGTACGTTCATCTCTAGGAGACAGAACGAACGCGTCTCCTTCCTGAGCGGTATGGCGGCTGTGTGGTCCCATGGTGTTTATACTTGCGTACTATTGTTTGTACATATGAATGCGGTACCTTCAGGTGTTTGGAAATTGCTCCCAAGGATGAACCAGACTTGTGGTCTACAATTCTTTTTCTGAGGTCTTGACTGATTTCTTTTGATTTTCCCATGATGTCAAGCAAAGAGGGGCTGGGTTTGAAGGTAGGCCTTGAAATAAATCCTCAGGTACACCTCCAATTAAGTCAATTAGCCTACCAGAAGCTTCTAAAGCCATGCCATAATTTTCTGGAATTCTCCAAGCTGTTTAAAAGGCACAGTCAACTTTGTATGTAAACTTCTGACCCACTGGAATTATGACACAGTGAAATAATCAGTCTGTAAACAATTGTTGGAAAAATTACTTGTCATGCACAAAGTAGATGTCCTAACTAACTTGCCAAAACCTATAGTTTGTTAACAAGAAATTTGTGGAGTGGTTGAAAAATGAGTTTTAATGATTCCAACCTAAGTGTATGTAAACTTCCGACTGTAGGTAAGGGTAAAATGACTATACATAGATAAAACAGCGAGTAGCAGCAGTGTAAAAACAAAGGGGGTGGGGGGGTCAATGCAAATAGTCCGGGTGGCCATTTGATTATGGCTTGGGGGTAGAAGTTAAGGAAACTTTTGGACCTAGACTTGGCACTCCGGTACCGCTTGCCATGCGGTAGCAGAGAGAACAGTCTATGACTTTGGTGACTGGAGTCGTGGACGTGTTCGTCCCTCCTTTTCCTGTAGTCCACGATCATCTCCTTTGTCTTGCTCACATTGAGGGAGAGGTTGTCCTGGCACCACACTGCCAGGTCTCTGACCTCCTCCCTATGGGCTGGCTCATTGTTGTCGGTGATCAGGCCTACCACAGTTGTGTTGTCAGCAAACTTAATGATAGTGTTTGAGTCGTGCTTGGCCACGCAGTCGTGGGTGAACAGGGAGTACAGGGCAGGACCAAGCACGCACCCCTGAGGGGCCCCAGTGTTAAGAATCAGCGTGGCAGATGTGTTGTTGCCTACACTTAGGCCGCCCCCAGGTGCTATCAGGAAGTCCAGGATCCAGTTGTAGAGGGAGGTGTTTAGTCCCAGGGTCCTTAGCTTAGTGATGAGCTTTGTGGGCACTATGGTATTGAACACTGAGCTGTACTCAATGAACAGCATTCTCACGTAGGTGTTCCTTTTGTCCATTTGGGAAAGTGGAGTGTGATTGAGATTGCGTCCTCTGAATCTGTTGGTACGGTATGCTAATTGGAATGGGTCTGGCTACCTTCGTTTTCTTGGGCACAGGGACTATGGTGGTAGGAATTAGACTCGGTCAGGGAGAGGTTGAAAATGTCAATGAAGACACTTGCCGGTTGTGCCGTGCATGCTCTGAGTACCCATCCTGGTAATCCTTCTGGCCTTGTGAATGTTGACCTGTTTAAAGGTCTTGCTCACATCAGCTACGGAGAGCACGATCACAAAGTCGTCCGGAACAGCTGGTGTTGTCATGCATGCTTCAGTGTTGCTTGCCTCAAAGGGAGCATAAATCATTTTGCCAATCTGGTAAGCTCGAATCACTGGGCAGCTCGTGGCTGGGTTTCCCTTTAGTCTGTAATAGTTTGCAAGCCCTGCCACATCTGTCGAGTGTCAGAGCCAGTGTAGTAGGATTTAGTCTTAGTCCTGTATTGATGTTTGATGGTTCATCTGAGTACATAGCGGGGTTTCTTATAAGCGTCTGGATTAGTGTCCCGCTCCTTGAAAGCGGCAGCTCTAGCCTTTTAGCTTGGTGTGGATGTTGCCTGTAATCCATGGCTTCTGGTTGGGGTATTACGTCATCGATGCACTTATTGATGAAGCCGATGACAGGTGGTATCATGCCCTTGGATGAATCCCGGAACATATTCCAGTCTGTGCTAGCAAAACAGTCCTTAAGCGTGGCATCCGCATCATCTGACCACTTCCGTATTGAGCGAGTCACTGGTACTTCCTGCTTTAGTTTTTGCTTCTAAGCAGGAATCAGGAGAATACAATTATGGCCAAATTTGCAAAATGGAGGGCGAGGGAGAGCTTTGCACGCGTCTCTGTGTGCCGAGTAAAGGTGGTCAAGAGTTTTGTGACATGCTGGTAGAAATGAGGTCAAACTGATTTAAGTTTGCCTGCATTAAAGTCCCTGGCCACTAGGAGCATCGCTACTTGATTTTATTTTATTAGGATCGCTTTTTAGTCCTCATTTGGACTAATCTTCCAGAGTCCTTAAACATTAAAAAACAATTTATAATACGATCACATTTTGACATAACACACTGTTACAAACAGACATAATACACGGGCATATTGACCAGATAAATACTCTTAACAGACTAAAAAGATAAAGAATCAATCTATCTACCATAGTCCAGCCCAAATTTCCGATGTATTTGTTTGAATTTATATATTGAAAGATTTCTGGTTTGCTCAGATAAATTATTACATTTCTTTATTGCTCTAAATCTAAATGTTATTTTGCCTATTTCTCTTTTCTGTCTGGATAATATATAGATGGTGCACAAACTAATCCTAGTATTTACTGAATGTCTGTGTCTTACTAACTGAATACTGTTCTGAAGAAAGTTTGGCTGTTTTAAATGGTGTATATTATGAAATAAAATAAGCGTTTTTTACAACTTTTTTTTCAATGATCTTGTTGATTGATGAGCATTTTCTTGTTTGCTTATACCGCTCCTTGAGTGCCGTCTTAGTGCCACCGTCGGTTTGTGGTGGTAAATAGATGGCTACGAAAAATATACAGTGTGATCTACAGCTTATCTTGAGGTACTCTACCTCAGGCGTGCAATACACCAAGACTAATTTAATATTAGACATCGCGCACCACCTGTTATTTGCAAGTAGACACACACCCCCACCCCTCGTCTTACCGGACGTAGCTGTTCTGTCCTGATGATGTATATTATCCGTGTTGTCGTTCAGCCACAACTCTGTGACACATAAGATATTACAGTTTTTATTGTCCCTTTGGTAGGATAGTCTTGAACGGAGCTCATCCAGTTTATTCTCCAGTGATTGCACGTTGGCCAATAGAACGGATGGTAGGGTTACCCACTCGATTAATTCTCATATAGGCACCCTGATCTGCGCCCCCCTGTATTTTCACCCATTTCTTTAACGCCTGCAACGTTGGGCTAGTATTTCAATGCACCTGATTATCTCTTGGGGATCCAAAGGGCCAGGCAACCCTTGGGTTCTCATTCGAAGCGTTAACCACAGCGCACTATAGTCCTGCCTGTCTAATTGCAGCCTTAATGTGTGTCGTTTTTAACAGATTCCCACAGAGGTATTTTTTTGCATGGCACATTTACCTTAACTATGGAAACTTAGGAGGGAACTCAGAAAAAATGTTGGCTCGAAGCTGTTCCACAAAACCTCAGTGGAAATCGGTGCTAAAACAGCTAATAGTAAGTGTACCTTTTTTGTATTTGTCAAATTCTTTAAATTATATTTGAGCGTTCAAGGTTTTCAAAACTGTATTGCAATCAAGGATCAATTGTTTTTGGATACAATTTACTCCAGTCAATTGTTTAAAGATTTGATCAATTCCCCTCAGGTGATCCAAGAGGTATTCAATGGCTCCAATCAATCAATGTAATGCATTGGAGTCGGGCAGACTGGGATCAGAAATCGGCCCTGGCATTTAACACATTGGACCATTTTCTTTCCTCTGCCCCCATTATTAGCCAGACAATTCTCATTTTGCAGTAAAAACCTAAATTAGACAGGCCCACTGGCCTAAAACATTTTATTAAACTGAACAAAAATATAAATGCAATATGCAACCATTTAAGATTTATAAGGAAAGTCAACTGAAATCAATTCCTTAGGTCCAAAGCTCTGGATTTCACATGACTGGGAATAAAGATATGCATCTGTTAGTCACAGATACCTTCTTTTTTTAAAGTAGCGGTGTGGATAAGAAATCCAGTATCTGCTGTGACCACCATTTGCCTCATGCAGCGTGATATATCTCCTTCACATAGAGTTGACCCTGATGTTGATTGTGGCCTGTGGAATGTTGTCCCACTCCTTCAATGGCTGTGCAAAGTTGCTGGATATTGGAGGGAACTGAAACACGCTGTTGTACCCTTCATTCCAGAGTATCCCAAACATGCTCAATGGGTGGCAACATGTCTGGTGAGTATGCAGGCCATGGAAAAACTGGGACATTTTCAGCTTCCAGGAATTGTGTACAGAAATCTGATGAGGTTCCCTGAGCTGGTTTCTGACAGTTTGTGTGAACCCACAGTTTGATCAGCTGTCCGGTGGCTGGTCTCAGACAATCCAGGATGTGAAGAAGCTGGATGTGGAATTCCTGGACTGGCGTGGTTACACGTGATCTGCCGGTTGGACGTACTGACAAATTCTCTAAAACGACGTTGGAGGCGGCTTATGGTAGTGAAATGAACAAATTCTCTGGCAACCGTTCTGCTGGACATTCCTGCAGTCAGCATGTCAATCGCACGCTCCCTCGAGACATCTGTGGCATTTTGTTGTGTGACAAAACTGTGCATTTTAGAGTGGCCTTTTATTGTCCCCAGCACAAGGTGCACATGTGTAATACTCATGCTGTTTAATCAGCTTCTTGATATGCCACACCTGTCAGATGGATGCAATATCTTGGGAAAGGTGAAATGCTCAATAACAGGAATATAAAACAAATTTGTGCACAACATTTGAGAGAAGTAAGCTTTTTTTGGCTTATGGGAAATGTCTGGGATCTTTTATTTCAGCTCATGAAACATGTTGTTTATATTTTTGTTGAGTATAGATAGACAAGCATTCTTTCCATATTACAGCCCAAAAATAAAATTATACTACTCATCTGACCAAAAATAGGGTTGATTTGAGAGTGGATATACCTCCAGCTCCACCCCTCAGCTTTACAGCTAAACAAGTTGCGGTGCTGCGGTTCATTTAGCTGAGAAAGAAAAAAATGTAAAAGTTTTTTTTTAAATTATATATTTTTTTTTTACGTAAGACATCAATCACTACATGTATATTTTTATGAAAAAAAACATTAAATAGCATTAAAAGTTAAAAAAAAAAAAAAATTCAATCACAAGAATTTACTTTCAAAAGTTAAAGTTCCTAAAAGAAAAAAATGAAAAAGCCAGGGGTTACAGTTGTATAAACTTATGAAAGAGTTGTGAGAATACAGTGTTTTTTGTTGTCGTTATTGACAAAAATAAATATTTGAAATCTGTCCCTAAATGCAACATATTTTTACTTGGAAATCCAATATCTGTTATGAAATTCAGGATTGTGGCCATCTACTCAAGAACATCTGACGTCATTTCCCCCACACAGACACAAAGTCGTCCTTTCAGTCGGCTGGAAGTCCTCTCTTCCTCTACCGCCATTATGGGTCGCATGCATGCTCCAGGGTAAGCTTTATTTTCTACGTACTAAAGTGTCTAAATGACATGTATTTACAATTTATACAATGGGAATATATTGTGTACACATGACATCCACATTGAAACGTCGAAATTTCCCCAGTTCCAATTAATTGATTTGAACAAGCTACCCAGCAATAAGCTAGTTGCCGCTAGCTAATGTTAGTTAGCCAACAAACTTCACTGCTTTCATAATCATGTCGGATGTGAAGTCGACAAGCTAAAGGATCCACAACGCAATTTTTATCACTGGTTTATAAATGAGTTAGTCAGGCCTACGCCCTGGTTACATTTTTTTGTCGTATTGTCTAAAATAGAGCCATTGGTTAGTTAGTATTTGACAGATTTATCTATCTCGCTATTGCCACGTCAGTTGGTTCATTTATTTTGTAGCCAATGAATTGCACCGCACTCAACTTTTTTTGCAACTCTTTTTAGTCACAGTTTACTTATACATTTAATATAATTATTGTTGCAGAAAGGGCTTGTCCCAGTCGGCGTTGCCGTACAGGCGAAGTGTCCCCACTGTAAGTATAACGGTTCATCAGTATTGTTGGGTCAATATTGGTCTGCTGTTTACTATACCAGTGGATGTAGGCAACTAGTGTCTACTATCTACATAAGACGGGTAAGTAAGAAGGTGACTGGACACCTACCTGTTGCAGTCCAATTTAATCAGATTTGAACTTGGCGATACTTTCTGAATTCTCGCCATCTGATCTCTCTTCGATCTCTTCTCATATATCAAGGTGGGTGTATTCATTCGTGGCACACCGTAGCATAACGTTTTACAATGGAAACCGTTTACTCCAATTGCTTTGAAACATGACGTAAAAAGGTTTTAGTTCTGTTTCGTGGCAGTTAATTATTTTGAAGCAGGGCAGCAGAGCGATACCGATTAACCTCAACTACTGTTTAAGAACATAACGGAACTCAACCGCTTTTATGTCAAGTTGCAAAGTGTTTTCTGTGACAACGTTTAGCTATCGTGTGTCACAAATGAGTCCAACCCAAAGTACTGCTTGTCACAGTGCTACTTGGATTATGAGTCGTTACCTACTCCTCTTGATCAACGAGATGATATTTGGGAAAGACGATGGCAGTATGTTTTTTTGGGAGGGGCAGCAGGTAGTCTAGCGGTTAAGTGTTAGGCCAGAAACCGAAAGGTTGCTGGTTGGAATCTCTGACCCGACTAGGTGAAAGATCTGTCATTGTGCCCTTGAGCAAGCCACTTAACTCGAATTGCTTTTGTAAGTCACTCTGGATAAGCCCATCTGCTAAATTACTCAAATGTAATTTGTGCATGGTGCAACAACAAAAAAATTGACTGCCTGGTTATCATGGGCGGCTAGCCACAGGAGTTTAAGCCATTTTCCAAAACTAGAATGAAGTATCGACAAGTTAAGTTTGGTTGAAATGCTTCTGTATTTGGTGAGTATGTAGCCAATAGCAATATGTAACTGTGTGTGCGAACACCACATACCTGGTTAGTGTGGCTAGGTGTTACTGTTGTCATTTCCTGATCTGCTCGCTGGACACTGACTCCAAATGGATATGAAAAGGTTCCTCAGTCAGGGTATTCAATAGTCGCACATTGTTGCAAAATGCTTTAGAACAGTGCAACAAAAAGCGGCAAATAAAGTATAAAAAATATGCCTAGTTCTTTTTAAAAAACGCTGCATTCCAACTGTTAGCTAGGTAGCTAATGCTAAAGCAGCCTGCCCATTGTACTCCAAGACTCCTGCGGCAGCTTTTCATCCCAACAATATGCGTCACACTTTGGATTCCATTGGCCTGCATTAGCATTAGCTTGCAGATGGAAAGCTGTTTTTTATGAATAAACTAAATGTATTTTGCTACATTTGATTTCCCTCTGAGTTGACGCATAATCGGGAATAGCCTTTTCCGACTCAAGTCCTGGATTGAGGAACATTTTCATATCCGTTTTGAGTTTGGGTTGTGTGAGGTGATCATCGGGCCGTAATACTCTTATGGTCTTCTCTTCTAGTGGCTGAAGCTGGCCTCTGATGATGTCAAGGAACAGATCTTCAAGCTAGCCAAAAAGGGATTGACCCCCTCTCAGATTGGTAAGGTTAAGTACTCCACAGTGTAATAGGAATTAACACAAAAGTAGAGCTGTCATTGATTTTTGTATTGATATGATCAATCTGGTTTAATTCAAGGAGAACACCTCCAGCACAGAATTACATAACAAGTCTAACTGGGCTCTTGGAGACAGGTGCTTTATATTCTAATTAGATTGTACAAAATGTTCTCTAAACATTTCCGTTCAAGTCATTTAGCAGACGCTCTTATCCAGAGCAACTTACAGTAAGAACACTGGAAATCATGCATACAGAAAGGGGAAATGTATAAATATGCTAAGCATTGTGTTAATCACTCATAAAGCTGCAGTATGTAACTTTTTGGGGGACATGACCAAATTCATATAGAAATGAGTTTCAGATCTGTCATTGAAAGCAAGTCTTAAGAAGCAGTAGATTGGTTCCAAGTGCGCAATTTCTATTCGGCGTCCTTTGGTTTTGTACATTGGCTTCAAACAGCTGAAAATACAATATTTTTCGTAATGGAAAATATATTTCACAGCGATTTCGATGGTACAATGATTCTCAACACTATTCTTGCTTATTTTGTCACAAACTGAAATTAGGCAAACTATTAGAATTTTAGCAACCAGGAAATGGAGGAGTGATTTCTGCATAGTGGGTCTTTAACTGAATATCAGCTGGGCTGGTTATCTGTAGAGAATTGTCATATTAACTCAGCTTTGTCGGTTCTATAGAGTTATTATCTATATACTCAGCCCCCAGGTACTATTATTATTTTACTTATATTAGAGATGTCTACCAATACAGCACCAGAGACTCTTAATATATTCAAGAGTATCTAAAACCTTTTTATATACCGGTGCTGTTGAGTGGAACAAATGATCACATCAACTCAAAGCCCATGTTGACCATAACATAGTTACAAATATAGAAATATATTTATATTTTAACCTGCATTTAACTAGGCACGTCAGTTAAGAACAAATTCTTATTTACAATGACGGCCTAGCCCGGGCGACGCTGGGCCAACGTGCGCCGCGCTATGGGACTCATTAAAAGAAAAACGGTCTAATCCAGTTCTGGGACCACACTGGTAATACGTCAGACTTTTTTGTGATATCCCTGTCATGTTTTTATTTTTTTACTAGCAAATACACTGAACAAAAATATATAAACGCAACGACTTACAATTCATATTACAGTCAATTTAAATAAATTCATTAGGCCCTTTATGGATTTCACATAACTGGGAATATACAGATCTGCATCTGTTGGTCACAGATGCCTGGATCAGAACCAGTCTCCTTCACATAGTTGATCGGGATGTTGATTCTGGCCTGTGGAATGCTGTAGCACTCCTCTTCAATGGCTGTACAAAGTTGCTGGATATTGGCGGGAACTACAACATGCCATCGTACATGTCGATCCAGGGCATCCCACACATGCTCAATGTGTGACATGTCAGGTGAGTATGCAGGAATGGGACATTTTCAACTTCCAGGAATTGTGTACAGATCCTTGTGACATGAGGCCATGTATTATCATGCTGAACTGAAGTGGTGGCGGGGGATGAATGGCACGACAATGGGCCTCAGGATCTCATCACGATGTCGCTGCATTCAAATTGCCGTCGATAAAATACAATTATGTTCGTTGTCCATAGCTTATGCTTGCCCATACCATAACCCCACCACCACCATGGGGCACTCTGTTCAATCATTGACATCTGCAAACCACTCGCCCACATGACTCCATACACGCAGTCTGCCATCTTCCTGGTACAGTTGAAACCGGGATTCGTCCATGAAGAGCACACTTCTCCCGCATGCCAGTGGCCATCGAAGGTGATCATTTGTCCACTGAAGTCTGTTACGATGCCAAACTGCAGTCAGTGTGGATGACGAGCACACAGATAAGCTTCCTTGAGTCCGTTCCTGACGATTTGTAACTAAATTATTCAGTTGTGCAAAGCCACAATTTCATTAGCTGTCTGGGTGGCTGGTCTCATGATCCCACAAGTGAAGAAGCTGGATGTGAAGGTCTTTAGCTGGCATGGTTACACGTAGTCTCCGGTTTGATGTACTGCATAGTTCTCTAAAATTATGTTAGAGGCAGCTTGTGGTAGATAATTTATTATTCAATTCTCTGGCAGCAGCTCTGCAGTCAGCTTGCCAATTGCACACTACCTCAAAACTTGAGACATCTGTGGCATTGTGTTGTGTTAACTGCACATTTTAGTGGCATTTTATTGTCCCCAGCACAAGGTGCACCTGTAATGATCATGCTGTTTAATCAGCTTCTTGATATGCCAAACATTTTATGTGTATTTAAAAAAAAAAATAATAATAATAATGGCATCTCATGAAACATGCATGTTGCGTTTTATATTTTTGTTCAATATAAAATCTATCAATACTAAGTATTCATGTTAGTAACAGCAAAAATGTTCCTCTAGCAGACAGTCCATGAATGAGAGCGATTAATATCTATTTGTTGTTAAGCTGGATTTTGGCTAGCTCCGGTGCCTGTCCGTTTCTTCATAGGCAGACGCCATTGTTATGCCAGACAGGCATCCAGCCTTGATATAGGTCGTTTCTCTTGACTGTCCAGTTGACTCTGACCTTTCCTTCCTCCCCCTCTGTCCAGGTGTCATTCTAAGGGACTCCCACGGTGTGGCCCAGGTGCGCTTTGTCACCGGCAACAAGATTTTGAGGATCCTCAAGACCAAGGGCCTGGCCCCAGACCTCCCAGAGGACCTGTATCACCTCATCAAGAAGGCTGTGGCTGTCAGGAAGCATCTGGAGAGGAACAGAAAGGTGAGCAGGCTCACATAACATTTTAAAAAGTGTCCTTCCTTGTAGGCTAATGGCTGATCTTAATATGGCTTGATTTCACAGTAAGGTCTACACTTGTTGTATTTGATGGGTGAAATCTAGTCATGACCGATCAGTTTTTACTACAAGGGTTTGGAGGTTTGTTTTTACTTATGCTGCATTGTATTCAGATAGCTGTCCCTTCAAGTCACTCCATCGATCTGATAGAAGTGAACGTTATGGGGTAGAAACTACTAGACGGCGCTCTTTCCTACATCTATGGAAGAGAAAAGGGACACATTTTTGGGAATGAGCTACACGACATGTATCCAGATGTCAAGCAGGTTTTTGAAAGAACCAGAGTTCATTACACACACAAACATAGCATACATTTTGAAATGAAACGGGTACTACTGAAGCTTGTCCAACAAGAATGCCCAATTTTCACTTTCTGTTCCAAATGATTTCCCCCATTTCGAGTCTAATAAACAATACCCAGGTTACTGTAATGTATTTTATACATTATTATTTATCTGAATCAAATATTGTGTGCTGCATTAAGCTAGCTACTCTAACATCCGATAGTCGACGTGACCCCCATCTCACAATCGGCAAAGTAGGCCAACCGATGTAAACATGTTCTTCTGTCACAAGATACTTTTGTTCGTGTAGTGTATGTGGACACTTGCTTGTCAAATATCTAATTCCAAAATCATGAGCATTAATATGAAGTTGGTCACTAGAACATTCTGCCCTAGATATTGGGACGTCGCTGCGGTTGGTTGGGCACTGATGTTGGTCGATTGGGCGTTCCAATTCATCCCAAAGGTGTTTGATGGGGTTGAGGTCAGGGCTCTGTGCAGGCCAGTCAAGTTTGTTCCACACCAATCTCGACAAACCATTTCTGTATGGAACTCGCTTTGTGCACAGGGGCATTGTCATGCTGATACAGGAAAGGGCCTTCCCTGAAATGTTGCCACAAAGTTAGAAGCAAAGAATAATCTAGAATGTCATTGTGTGCTGTAGCGTTAAGATTTCCCCAGACCATTATTCCTCCTCCACCAAACTTTACAGTTGGCACTATACATTTGAGCAGGTAGGGTTCTCCTGGCATCCTCCAAACCCAGATTCATCCATCAAACTTCCAGATGGTGACGCGTGATTCATCACTCCAGGCAACGCTTTTCCACTGCTCCAGTGTCCAATGGCGGCGAGCTTTACACCACTTCAGCCAACTCTTGGCATTGCGCATGATCGTAGGCTTGTGTGCGGCTGCTCAACCATGGAAACCCATTATACAAAGCTCCCGATGAACCGTTATTGTGCTGATGTTGATTCCAGAGGCAGTTTGGAACTTGTTAGTGAGTGTTGCAACTGAGGACAGACAGATTTTTGTGAGCTTACAGTCGACCGGGTAGCTCGAACAGGGCAAAAATGTAATGAACTAACTTGTTGGAAAGGTGGTATCCTATGATGGTGCCACGTTGAAAGTCACTGAGCTCTCCAGTAAGGCCAATTTACTGCCAATGTTTGTCTGTGGAGATTGCATGGCTGTGTGCTTAATTTTATACACCTGTCAGCAACGGTTGTGGCTGAATCCACTAATATGAAAGGGTGTCCACATACTTTTGTGTGTGTGTTTCTAGATATATATAGATATATAGTATGTTGATTACAGCCTATTTTGAGCCATATCATGGACTGCACACTCCCTTCTTGGCTGGGTGTTTTTGTACTGCATGTGGGGAGGAGTTATGTTCACACTCTTCAAGAATCGATTGTCAAGATTGTTGTTGCTAATATCTGTACCGGTGTTCTTTGCAGGACAAGGATGCCAAGTTCCGCCTGATTCTCACCGAGAGCAGGATCCACAGGCTGGCCCGTTACTATAAGACCAGGAGAGTAGTTGCTCCCAACTGGAAGTAGTATGTACCCAAAACCTCTGTCAGGGAAATGTTTTACCCCTGATAAATCACATTATATTACGGTATCAAGCCACTGTCTATGCCATTCATCCTGCACAATTCACAGTCCTGCTCTGTAAGAGATGAGAGATATTTTGTGCCAGAGGAACTTTGGAGGTCAATTAGCAGAGTGGCTGCACTGTGTCAACTCTTCCTGTCACCTTCACAGTATTGTATAAACACTCCAACCAATGGTTTAGTTCCTGGGATTTCCAGTACTCTATTCATTTGATTCACATAGGCTTATTCAGACTGATCTGGGGTCAGATATAAATGATTAGAAAGTGAGTAATTATTTAGCATTTTAAAGTAAAGCCTTGAAATGAAAGTGTGGTTTCCTGGATTAATGTTGGGTATTAAAATGCAAAGCAGTTATGTATTTTCCTCATGGTTGTTTTGTGTTAAACTTTTGGTTTATAAAAGTAGACTTGTGTTTTCCTATTTCTAATCACTTCCATCTGTTTCTGTTCTACAGTGAGTCGTCAACCGCTTCTGCTCTGGTGGCATAATCATCACGTTTTGGAGAAATAAAGAATTTGGATTCAAATATTAATTTGTCTTTATTTGAAGAGGAAATGTTTGAGAATAGTTTGTTTGGCTTTATGAAGCCCACCATTGAATAACACTTCGTCATGAAATGGATAGTGAAAGCTGTCTTTGTTATTGTGCTGTTTTCAATTTAAATTCACACTGACCGAAAGGGGTAAACGGGAATTTACGGGCACTTTCAGTGCGTCACTAAAACGGAGGCAGTGTCTACAATTGGGTACTTGGGTATAACTGACACTTACTTGGTCCAATCGCATGTTTTTACGACACGACTCGTTTGTCCAATCACATCATGTTATGACGACACGACTTGTTTATAGTAGGGCAGTGTCGCAATCATTTGACATTCACTCTACTAGCTACAACAAGAACGACTGGAAATATGGCGCCACTAATCAACATTTGAGATTTTATATAGGTGGAAAGAAATACATTCTGGTGAAAATGAAGCCTTTTCGTATTGTACGACAACTGACGACGGAGAATAATCTATTTGTTTTGGACGAGGAATATCAGAATACGTGAGGATAATTCCTAGGATCATGGACATCGCTCAAGAAAAAATGGCATCAAGTGTTGATTTTAGGAAGGGTTCTCATCGAACTGCGATGGAGAGGTTTGGCGACGGGGGTATGGCGCTTCTACCGTGGACCAAGCACGTACTGACCGTACTGTGGGAACAACTACGGGTGTTGGTCCATGTCATTTACTACATCTTCTTGGCAGGTAATTTGATGCAACAGAAACCTCAGTGTTTATTTTGTATGTGTGGTAAATGTGGCCCTTGTCAGACTGCTAACTTGTGTTTTGTTACAGTACAACAGGCGACAGTAACAGACTCAGTTTCTAAACCCTGCTGTACTATCTTTGGTAACAATATATCGGTGGCTTACGTTTTAGAACACGGACAGAATGTACTAGTGACGTTACAAAGTATCAAATGCCGGATTTGGAACTACTGTTGCCATAATATTGTCATTTTTGTTAATTGTTAAATCCATAGTCTGGTTTAATCAGGAAAAAAAGAGGGCAATTTTTTGTGAATTTATTGTGAGCCTAATCTTTTTGTTTTGTTCTTTTTAACAGTTTTCCAAATGTTCAGATTTGAAGTTCACCTGAGAATCACGGATGAAACTGGTCAACACGTCCAGCACATGACCACGGCATCAAATCCAGCCGACTCCTTCCTCTTCTCCTCATTGTTTGACAGTGAAGAAAGTGTCATGCTTGCTGGCTCTAACCCCCTATCGAATTTCTGTGGGGACGTGGGTGATTCTTTCTCTGGGAATCCCCACGCAGGGTCCCTTCTGTCCAGCCTACGGGCTGAGGAGCTGTGCTGCGGATTGGTGGACGACTTTGTGTCCTGCGCCACAATGGATAGCGAAGATGGACTTTGCCTTGGACTCCACCCCAGCTGGAAACTGGGCTTTCCAGGTGACTGGAAGCTGTTTATGAGCAGCACTGACAGCAGCTCCAGCTCGGATGAAATGTGTTGCAAGAACAAGGAGAAAGTGTTTGGCTTCAAACCCAAACATGACACCACTGAAGATGATATGGATCTTAACTGGGGAAAGGAGGCTGACAGAAACATGGGTGAGTTTGACAGTGAGGACAGTAAAGCACTTTGGGAGTCCTTGTCCATCTCCAGCGACCCCTACAACCCTCTATCTTTCTCCGCCTGCATTTCAAGCTGCTCCAATATGGGGGAAAGAAAAAATGAAGATTGTGTTGGGAGCCGCCTCGAATGTAACTTATCCAGCAGGCCCGGCGAAGAACTTCAAGAGACCTGCGGTGGCGTGAACTTCTGGAGCAGCCGTTCAGATAGTGAAAGCAGCTGGGGCAGTTCTGAAGGTTCGTGCGCAGACCTGGACAAAGAGGAGAGTGAGAGGCTCTGGGAGCTCTTCACCAGCCCCACCGACCCATATAACCCCCTGTGCTTCACGGCATCTGTAGTCAGCTCAGTCCCTCAAACAGACAAAACACTTACACACTTCCAGGAGGCTGAAGGGGCCTCAGTCATGACCTCATGTTCTTCTGACACAGAGAGGGAGAGTGTGGGCCATTCCTCTTCTGAGGATGATGAGGAGCAACGTCTATGGATGTCCCTCTCCCAAAACGACGACCTTGACCACCCTCTGAACTTCCGTGCCTGCTTCCAGATATCCCCGAAAACCACAGAACCACCTGCCTTCAGCACTAAAGACCCACTTACTCCACATAGCTGCCCCACAGAGACCCCACTCGGCCAGGCTAAGCAGAGGGGGACCAAAAACCCCCAAACAACCAGGCCCACAAAGCCTTGTCTACCCAAGAGACCGCGGAAGCAGCATTGCCACCCAGCTACTACGCTGGTGCCCTGGAGGAGACCTGAAGCTAAAGTAACACAGGAAGACAAGGACATCCATCCTCTAAAAAAGGTTATTATAGTTCTGTG
This sequence comes from Oncorhynchus nerka, assembly GCF_034236695.1. NCBI lineage: Eukaryota > Metazoa > Chordata > Actinopteri > Salmoniformes > Salmonidae > Oncorhynchus > Oncorhynchus nerka. Next base: position 14,543,270 of record NC_088412.1, on the reverse strand, counting down.
TTCTACATCCCTCAGTCTATAGTCCTAGTTCTAGCGTTACCACCTTAAACATGATGTACCACTATCACATCCTCCATATAAACATACACAACTAAACATGGGCTATTTATAGCTCAAACTTGACATATTCGCTAAACGATGAACACACAAGAAATCCAGTTCACACTACTTGAATATTAGGAACTGAATGTTAGAATGGTAGAACCACCAATTTACTCAGAAAAACTTGGTATTAACAACCAATGTATGTGATTTACAAATAGGTCATGTCACTTATAGTATTGTTTATGGTGAGGTCAGTCAATATGACACTTCTGCCTCATAAGCACTCACCCAAGCCCTTGTTTATGGTTGGTTAGCAACAACAGAGGTTGTCATGACTAACCCTGTCATGTGACACGAGTCAGCAGAGAGTTCATTTCCAGTTAATTGGTGTTGTGAGAGTCTGACACTCCAGTCAAATGCTCTTTTTAACACAACTGGATTATAATATTTAAATGGAACTAAAACTGCCCATTCTGTTATATTCTTAACTACAATCATGTGTGATTGAAGAAGATCTTATCTGACTCTGACACCTGTTTTGTTTGTTTTAGGTGCGTTTCTCACCACTTGTTCAGGTCCACGTGATGCGTACTTGGCCCTTCGCTAGGCATGTGTCTCGCAAAGGACCCTGGGAGGAGCTAGCCCGAGACCGAGGCCGGTTCCGAAGGAGGATCCAGGAAGCAGAGCAGACCATTGACTACTGCTTCAGTCAGTCTCACAGAGAGAAGATCTGGGCCAATCTGCTTAGCATTTCAACATCAGCCACACCTCTGGTCCAAGAGCTCCGAACATAAATGTTTTTCCATCATTTTCTATTAGACATTTGACTGGTTGCAATGCAACACATGTTTTTAGGTCCATTAGAACAAAGGTGGTCCTAGGCCAATAGGATTTGGCATCAAATGTTACCCACACTGTACCTCAAAACACTCAAGTGACTGTTGCACTGATTTTATATTTATTATAGTTTTTAATCTTGTATGTAATGTACTTTCTGTATGCCTTACTCATTGATCCAGCTATGTCATTTATTCATGCCCTATGGAGCTTGTTTTTATTGTGAATGTTTTAAGTGTTTGAATTGTATCAGTTTTGAAATGTTCATCATAATCCAGGTATGTGGTGTATTTAGAACTCTAATTATTGTTGTTATTATTATTAGCAGATGGTATTTGTGGTCATACCGTAGTTAATAAATAAAACCTTGTTTCACACCATAATCATAATGGACTGTCTATATTCATCTTAACACATTCTGAATGTTCCTAAGCAGGTTATAGGAAGGATTCACCCACTTTGAATGCTATATAGATTCTGTGCATCTCTGAGCAGTGTAACGTTCAAAAGACTGAATCTTGACTTTAACACGATTAGGACTTTGGAAAAGACACAACTAAGTGACTGATTTTACATGTCAGTTACGTGAAGAATCAGGATATGTTCTTTTGGTGTGGTAATTTTACTGGAAAGCTGTTGTAGTACCAGCACTGGGACTAGACTTGGATTCAAGTCATGTTTTTTGATGACTCGTGACTCGACCAGCGGTGACTTCGTTGTCAGTCTCTCTCCCTTGCATATTTCAACATTCTAGCTATAACGGCTAAACGTTAGATACACAGCAAATTTTCCAGTGTTTTAAAGTAAATGATTGGTTTGTGTAAAGCATTATTTGCGTATTTCCCAGAGGACCTTGCCACAAGTAAGTTGTATTTACCCCACCAGTTACATTCATTCACACATTTTCAGTCCTGTGCCCTTCAAGTGAGATCCTAAGCAAATATGTTATTCAAATTAAATTCTTAAACGCAATGCAAGTAAAATTGCCTTATTTGAGAGCCTAGTTTTGCCTTTATACAGTGGCCTGAAACTGATGGTTTTCAGGCATACAAATTCCATTATGATGGCTTACAAAATGTGTAATTCCTATTGGAATCCAGCCCGAGTGGGGATATCCAATATGTTTTTTTATTCACCAGCAGCCTGGATTCAGGACGACTGTGACTGCCGGGTTGGGAAGCAGTGACTGCCGGGTCGGGAAGCAGTGACTGCCAGGTTGAGAAGCAGTGACTGCCGGGTTGGGAAGCGGTGACTGCCGGGTTGGGAAGCGGTGACTGCCGGGTTGAGAAGCGGTGACTGCCGGGTTGAGAAGCGGTGACTGCCGGGTTGAGAAGCGGTGACTGCCGGGTTGAGAAGCGGTGACTGCCGGGTTGAGAAGCAGTGACTGCCGGGTTGAGAAGCGGTGACTGCTGGGTTGAGAAGCAGTGACTGCCGGGTTGAGAAGCGGTGACTGCCGGGTTGAGAAGCAGTGATGGATTGTTCGCGAACGAATAAGACTTTGAGGGGCTCTTTTTGGTGAACGTTGGGAATCGCATCGGTAAAAGAGCCGTTCATTCGGATCCCTGATTTCCATACGGCTACTATTGCTTTTTGAGTTTCAAACAACCATTATCTGCAAAAAAGTTACAAATGAATTATCTGAAGATTGTGAATCCCCACTGCAGAAACGGTAACTAGAGGGGAGAGCGCTTCATTCTGGTCCACGCTTATTTTTGCAGTACATTAATCATTTGACAATGTAAAAATGTATTTGATCGTGCATGTCATGATCTGACAATTGTAGCTTACTTTTTGGGCATTACATTAGAGCTTTTCAATGTTGTCATGGATCTTGTCATAGAATTACGAGTTAGATCCTATTACTGTTTTATGTGTTCTAGGTGGTTAATGATGAGCTGAGTCAAATGATGCAACTCATCCAAAATACTTTTAAAATGCACATCACTAAACTTTTGGGAAGAATGTTAGACTACCTAAACCATCTAAACTGGTACAACCATTTCAATAATGGGTGCAGTAAATCCAAGTAACAGATTTGATTTGTTTAGAAAAATGTATGTTATTTATATTTGAGTTGTACAAGATTAATTAATCAAACAATGTAAATTCAAAAACATAGATATTGAAACAAACATCTCTTAAAAATCTACCTACAATAGAGCATGCTGGGAAATATGTTGATGGTAGTGGTTTTGGTTCAACTCTGGTTATTAACACATTTTACATTACATTTAAGTCATTTAGCAGACGTTCTTATCCAGAGCGACTTACAAATTGGTGCATTCACCTTATGACATCCAGTGGAACAGTAGTGCATCTAAATCTTTTAAGGGGGGGGGTGAGAGGGATTACTTTATCCTATCCTAGTTATTCCTTAAAGAGGTGGGGTTTCAGGTGTCTCCGGAAGGTGGTGATTGACTCCGCTGTCCTGGCGTCGTGAGGGAGTTTGTTCCACCATTGGGGGGCCAGAGCAGCGAACCGTTTTGACTGGGCTGAGCGGGAACTGTACTTCCTCAGTGGTAGGGAGGCGAGCAGGCCAGAGGTGGATGAACGCAGTGCCCTTGTTTGGGTGTAGGGCCTGATCAGAGCCTGGAGGTACTGAGGTGCCGTTCCCCTCACAGCTCCGTAGGCAAGCACCATGGTCTTGTAGCCAACAATGGGGTTAATTTACCACTGTGTTAATTTAACACCTGAATCAACACTAGAAATGTAACACTGAAAATCAACACTAGGTAACACTGGCCAATTTGCTGTGTAGCTACAATATTAGGAGTATATACTTTGACTCTCTTGTGTGGGGTCAACCAAACCTATATGTCTGTCATTGTATTACACAGAAGTCACTTCATGTCAATAACTTCAATGACTAATGATATGGACTTTGGGTTGGATTCAATCTGTATCGCTGAAGTTCAGCGTTAAAGCGTGATTGAAATTTAAAGGCAACGTTCCTCTGTTAGCGGAGACTGCATTCACGGTAAACGCTGCATATGTTGGCTCAATCAGAAATTACTTTTACATTTCGATCATGCAATCTATAACGCTTCAGCGATACAGATTGAGTCCAGCCCTTTGTCACATTTAGATTCAATGCCTTTTGTCGGCACAGCCATGACATGTAAAACCATTAGGCTTTCTGTCTCCGCCTTAGCATTGTGAAGTGCTTACAAAGCAGGCACTGTGTGGTCACCTGGGGTGTGTTCAGTGGAGTGAAAGTTCACAACGCTGGAGATAAAAATGTCATTTATAGAACTCGCATGAGTCAGTGACAGAGAAACATGTCAGTTTTAACCTACACCATACCAGCATGTCTGTATTTTCCTGAATAACTCACTGTACTCCCTTAAAAATTCTCCACAATTCACATCATAAACCTAGTCACCTATCTACACTATGTGATCAAAAGTATGTGGACACACGCTTGTCGAACATCTCATTCCAAAATCATGGGCATTAATATGGAGTTGGTCCCCCCTTTTCTGCTATAACAGCCTCCACTCTTCTGGGAAGGCTTTCCACACGATGTTGGAACATTGCTGCGGGGACTTGCTTCCATTCAGCCTCGAGCATTAGTGAGGTCGGACACTGATGTTTGGCAATTAGGCCTGGCTCGCAATCGGCATTCCAATTCATCCCAAAGGTGTTCGATAGGGTTGAGCTCAGGGCTCTGTGCAGGCCAGTCAAGTTTGTTCCACACCAATCTCGACAAACCATTTCTGTATGGACCTGGCTTTGTGCACTGAGGCATTGTCATGCTGAAACAGGAAAGGGCCTTCCCCAAACTGTTGCCACAAAGTTAGAAGCACAGAATAATCTAGAATGTCATTGTGTGCTGTAGCGTTAAGATTTCCGTTCACTGAAACTAAGGGGCCTAGCCTGAACCATGAAAAACTGCCCCAGAACATTATTCCTCCTCCACCAAACTTTACAGTTGGCACTATGCATTCGGGCAGGTAGCGTTCTCCTGGCATCCGCCAAACACAGATTTGTCCGTTGGACTGCCAGATGGTCAAGTGTGATTCATCACTCCAGAGAACGCATTTCCACTGTTGGCTAGCTTTACACCACTTCAGCCCACGCTTGGCAATGCGCATGGTGATCTTAGTGTTGTGTACGGCTGCTCAGGTCCCAACGAACAGTAATTGTGCTGACGTTGCTTCCAGAGGCAGTTGGAACTCCGTAGTGAGTGTAGCAACCGAGGACATACGGTTTTTACGCGCTACCCACTTCAGCACTCGGTGGTCCTGTTCTCTGAGCTTTTGTGGCCTACCACTTCGCAGCTGAGCCGTTTTTGTTCCTAGACATTTCCACATCACAATAACAGCACAGTTGACCGGGGCAGCTCTAGCAGGGTAGAACTGACTTGTTGGAAAGGTGGCATCCTATGACGGTGCCACATTGAAAGTCACTGATCTCTTCAGTAAGACCATTCTACTGCCGATGTTTGTCTATGGAGATTGCATGGCTTCTGTGTTCGATTTTATGCACGTGTCAGCAACAGCTGGGCTGAAATAGCCAAATCCACTAAATTGAAGATTTGTCCACATACTTTTGTATATTTAGTGTATTTTCACCTATCCCTCTCATTCACACCTTTATTCACTTTGTTTTATTTACACACATTTCCCCCTCCTGCCCAACCTTCGAGACGGCATCCATGCTCAGAGAGACTGTACTGCAAGCATTGTGTAAGACAAGAGTTAAAAACAAAAGTATGATGAAATTACTTCCCTGGAGAAGAAATCAATTAGCATGTCCCCTTGACACACACACTCACACTACATGAAGCCACCAGCAGGATGGTGTAAAGGTGTGCAATTGCTGACATGACTTTGCAATGCTTCCCAGCAGGTGACTTATGTGACCGATGCTTCGGTGAAATGTTTTTCTGTTTTGATGTGTTGCACTCAGTCAGCACCACACCAAACCCAGTCGTACTGCCTAATGTATCCCCCGTTGCTCTTAGACGCAGTTCTGCTGAGAAGCTTATAAGGAGCTACAGATCCATCAGATTAGAGGATAGGCTTCCTTGTATGTCACTAATGAATGCTCAATTCTACTCTATCCTACCTTAAGTCAACTAGTCACTTAAATGAACCTTTTATCTACTGTTGCAGTGAGGTGTTGTTTTGGGTAGCAGATCGTGATGAAGATATGTAGTCTCCCGCTGTCCTTCTCATGTGAGTGATACTGAGGAAAAGAGAGAGTGATGCTGAGGAAAAGAGAGAGAGTGATGCTGAGTGAGAAACAACAAGAGTGGGAGAGAGAATGACAGAGAGGATAGATAATGACATTGTCCCTCTTTCATTCTCTCTCCCTCTCGTTGTTTCTCAATCAGCACCACTCTCTCTTTCCTCAGCATCTCTAGCTCTTTTCCTCAGCATATCTCTCTTTTCCTCAGCATCTCTCGCTCTTTTCCTCAGCATCTCTCTCTTTTCCTCAGCATCTCTCTCTTTTCCTCAGCATCTCTCGCTCTTTTCCTCAGCATCTCTCTCTTTTCCTCAGCATCTCTCGCTCTTTTCCTCAGCATCTCTCTCTTTTCCTCAGCATCTCTAGCTCTTTTCCTCAGCATCTCTCTCTTTTCCTCAGCATCTCTCGCTCTTTTCCTCAGCATCTCTCTCTTTTCCTCAGCATCTCTCGCTCTTTTCCTCAGCATCTCTCTCTTTTCCTCAGCATATCTCTCTTTTCCTCAGCATCTCTCGCTCTTTTCCTCAGCATCTCTCTCTTTTCCTCAGCATATCTCTCTTTTCCTCAGCATCTCTCTCTTTTCCTCAGCATCTCTCGCTCTTATCTTCCTACCTCCCATGCATCACTCTTTCAGGGTATCTGTAGCCATGGTGGTCTTTGACCCCTGTTTCTAGGCAACGGCAGGCAACGGCGGCGCATGGCGGAGTGGTGAAAGGATTGCAGGGGATTGCAGCATGTCTGCTGCTATTGCTTCTTGCGTGGTAGAGGCATCTCTGGGGTCCTAATTATCCTCCTACCTCCCATGCCTGACGCAACACAGCAGAAGCTATTGTGTCTGATACAGACAGATACACAGACAGAGGCATGGGCAGGTGAGCCTCATGGTGTTTTAATGTAATAAACATCCATGTATGTTGTTACAGGGTTATATGAGGTGTCTGTTTTAGCTCAGTGACTGACATGCACCTTTTCATTTTTTACAAAGATAATCATTGTTTTGATAAATTATGACGCAGTTATGAGCATATAGTTATGAACCATCATAATGTTTTACAATCATCTCATAGCGACACTCAATACCAGTCAGTTGACCTTTAGATACAGTACCAGTCAAAAGTTTGGACACTACTCATTCAAGATTTGTCTTAATCTGTACTATTTTCTACATTGTAGAATAATAGTGAAGACATCAAAACTATGAAATAACACACATGGAATCATGTAGTAACCAAAAAAGTGTTAAACAAATCAAAATATATTTAATATTTTAGATTCTTCGAAGTAGCCATGCCTTGATGACAGCTTTGCATTCTCTCAACTAGCTTCATGAGGAATGCTTTTCAAACAGTCTTGAAGGAGTTCTCACATATGCTGAGCACTTGTTGGCTGCTTTTCCTTCACTCTGCAGTCCAACTCATCCCAAACCCTCTCAATTGGCTGAAGTCGGGTGATTGTGGAGGCCAGGTCATCTGATGCAGCATCCCATCACTCTCCTTCTTGGTCAAATAGCCCTTACACAGCCTGGAGATGTGTTTTGTGTCATTGTCCTGTTGAAAAACAAATGATAGTCCCACTAAGCACAAGCCGTATCGCTGCAGAATCCTGTGGTAGCCATGCTGGTTAAGTGTGCCTTGAATTCAAAATAAATCACTGACTGTGTCACCATCAAAGCACCATCACACCTCCTCCTCCATGCTTCATGGTGGGAGCCACACATGCAGAGATCATCCGTTGACCTACTCTGCATGAACAGATGGCACGGCGGTTGGAAACCAAAAATCTAAAATTTAGACTCATTAGAGCAAGCAAGTCTCTTCTTATTGCTGTCCTTTAGTAGTGGTTTCTTTGAAGCGATTTGACCATGAAGGTCTGATTCACGCAGCCTCCTCTGAACAGTTGATGTTGAGATGTGTTTGCTACTTGAACTCTGTGAGGTGTAATCTGAGGGGCAGTTAATTGACCATTTCTGAGGCTGGTAACTCTAATGAGCTTATCCTCTGTGGCAGAGGTAACTCTGGGTCTTCCTTTCCTGTGGCGGTCGACATGAGAGCCAGTTTCATCATAACTCATGATGGTTTGTGCGACTGCACTTGTTGAAACTTTCAAAGTTCTTGACATTTTCCGGATTGACTGACCTTCATGTCTTAAAGTAATGATGGACTGTCATTTCTCTTTGATTATTTGAGCTGTTCTTGCCATAATATGGACTTGGTATTTTACCAAGGGCTATCTTCTGTATACCACCCCTACCTTGTCACAACACAACTGCTTGACTCAAACACATTAAGAAGGAATGAAATTACACAAATTAACTTTTAACAAGGCACACCTGCTAATTGAAATGCATTCCAGGTGGCTACCTCACAAAGCTGGTTGAGAGAATGCCAAGAGTGTGCAAAGCTGTCGTCAAGGTAGCTACTTTGAAGATTTGATTCCAGAATGGAATGAGTAGGTGTGTTCAAACTTTTGACTGGTACTGTACATCAAGAGACATAACATTGGATAACCTTTATTATACGATTAAATGTATGTTCTAAATACAGTGGGACAAAAAAGTATTTAGTCAGCCACCAATTGTGCAAGTTCTCCCACTTAAAAAGATGAGAGAGGCCTGTAATTTCCATCATAGGTGCACTTCAACTATGACAGACAAAATGAGAAAAAATAATCCAGAAAATCACATTGTAGGATTTTTTATTTATTTATTTGCAAATTGGTGGAAAATAAGTATTTGGTCAGTAACAAAAGTTTATCTCAATACTTTGTTATATACCCTTTGTTGGCAATGACAGAGGTCAAACGTTTTCTGTAAGTCTTCACAAGGTTTTCACACACTGTTGCTGTTATTTTGGCCCATTCCTCCATGCAGGGATGTTTTGGGGCTGTTGCTGGGCAACACGGACTTTCAACTCCCTCCAAAGATTTTCTATGGGGTTGAGATCTGGAGACTGGCTAGGCTAATCCAGGATCTTGAAATGCTTCTTACGAAGCCACTCGTTCGTTGCCCGGGCGGTGTGTTTGGGATCATTGTCATGCTGAAAGACCCAGCCACATTTCATCTTTAATGCCCTTGCTGGTGGAAGGAGGTTTTCACTCAAAATCTCACGATACATGGCCCCATTCATTCTTTCCTTTACACGGATCAGTCGTCCTGGTCCCTTTGCAGAAAAACAGCCCCAAAGCATGATGTTTCCACCCCCATGCTTCATAGTAGGTATGGTGTTCTTTGGATGCAACTCAGCATTCTTTGTCCTCCAAACACGACGAGTTGAGTTTTTACCAAACAGTTCTATTTTGGTTTCATCTGACCATATGACATTCTCCCAATCTTCTTCTGGATCATCCAAATGCTCTCTAGCAAACTTCAGACGGGCCTGGACATGTACTGGCTTAAGCAGGGGGACATGTCTGGCACTGCAGGATTTCAGTCCCTGGCGGCCTGGTGTGTTACTGATGGTAGGCTTTGTTACTTTGGTCCCAGCTCTCTGCAGGTCATTCACTAGGTCCCCCCGTGTGGTTCTGGGATTTTTGCTCACCATTCTTGTGATCATTTTGACCCCACGGGGTGAGATCTTGCGTGGAGCCACAGATCGAGGGAGATTATCAGTGGTCTTGTATGTCTTCCATTTCCTAATAATTGCTCCCACAGTTGATTTCTTCAAACCAAGCTGCTTACCTATTGCAGATTCAGTCTTCCCAGCCTGGTGCAGGTCTACAATTTTGTTTCTGGTGTCCTTTGACAGCTCTTTGGTCTTGGCCATAGTGGAGTTTGGAGTGTGACTGTTTGAGGTTGTGGACAGGTGTCTTTTATACTGATAACAAGTTCAAACAGGTGCCATTAATACAGGTAACGAGTGGAGGACAGAGGAGCCTCTTAAAGAAGAAGTTACAGGTCTGTGAGAGCCAGAAGTCTTGCTTGTTTGTAGGTGACCAAATACTTATTTTCCACCATAATTTACAAATAAATTCATTAAAAATCCTACAATGTGATTTTCTGGATTTTCTTCCCCATTTTGTCTGTCATAGTTGAAGTGTACCGATGATGAAAATTACAGGCCTCTCTCATCTTTTTAAGTGGGAGAACTTGCACAATTGGTGGCTGACTGAATACTTTTTTGCCCCACTGTAGGTTGTTTTTACATTGACAGTACAGAGGCATTATCCAGAGTCAGTCCATATCTCAAAGCTGTGTCTTGTGTCTCAATCACTTTGAGTTTCTTACAGACATCAACTTTGTTCTCACACAGTTCCATCACAAAAATTCAGGCTCAGATTTCCATTGGGAGTCACACAGCACATGTTTTCTGGCAAATGTTGACTTTATAAATGAAACGTTTAATAAGATGCATTTGATTTCCTCATCTGACAGATTTTAATTCCACTGAAATCTATTGTTAGATGATGCTATAATGTAAAGCCTTTAGAATGTGTATTTATTGCCACTTTGATATAATAATATTCTGAAAAAATATTGAACCTTTATTTAACTAGGCAAGTCGGTTAGGAACAAATTCTTATTTCCAATGATGGCCTACCAAAAGGCCTCCTACGGGGACGGGGGCTGAGATTGAAAATAAAAAATATAAAAAGTATAGGACAAAACACACATCCTAACAAGAGAGACAACACAACATTACAGTACATAAAGAGAGACCTAAGACAAGAGAGCAAGGCAACAACACATGACCGCATGGTAGCAACACAACATGGGTGTTTGTTGAGTGTTTGTTGCAGCTCGTTCCAGTCGCTAGCTGCAGCGAACTGATAAGAGGAGCGACCCAGGGATATGTGTGCTTTGGGGACCTTTAACAGAATGTGACTGGCAGAACGGGTGTTGTATGTGGAGGGTGAGGGCTGCTGTAGATATCTCAGATAGGGGGGAGTGAGGTCTAAGAGTGTTTTTATAAATAAGCATCAACCAGTGGGTCTTGCGATGGGTATACAGAGATGACCAGTTTACAGAGGAGTATAGAGTGCAGTGATGTGTCTTATAAGAAGCATTGGTGGCAAATCTGATGGCCGAATGGTAAAGTACATCTAGCCGCTCGAGAGCACCCTTACCTGCCGATCTATAAACAACGTCTCCGAAATCTAGCATGGGTAGGATGGTCATCTGAATCAAGGTTAGTTTGGCAGCTGGGGTGAAAGAGGAGCAATTATGATGGAGGAAACCAAGTCTAGATTTAACTTTAGACTGCAGCTTTGATATGTGGTGAGAGAAGGACAGTGTACCGTCTAGCCATACTCCCAAGTACTTATATGAGGTGACTACCTCAAGCTCTAAACCCTCAAGAGGTAGTAATCACACCTGTGGGGAGAAGGGCATTCTTCTTGCCAAACCATATGACCTTTGTTTTGGAGGTGTTCAGAATAAGGTTAAGGGTGGAGAAAGCTTGTTGGACACTAAGAAAGCTTTGTTGTAGTGCGTTTGACACAAAATCCGGGGAGAGGCCAGCTGAGTATAAGACTGTATCATCTGCATATAAAAGAATGAGCGAGCTTCCTACTGCCTGAGCTGTTGTTGTTGATGTAAATTGAGAAGAGTGTGGGGCCTAGGATTGAGCCTTGGGGTACTCCCTTGGTGACAGGCAGCGGCTAAGACAGCAGATGTTCTGACTTCATACAGTGCACTCTTTGAGAGAGGTAGTTAGCAAACCAGGCCAAAGATTCCTCAGAGACACCAATACTCCTTAGCCGGCCCACAAGAATGGAATGGTCAACCGTATCAAAAGCTTTGGCCAAGTCAATAAAAATATCAGCACAACATTGTGCTACTATTAAGGGCAATGGTGACATCATTGAGAACCTTTAAGGTTGCAGTGACACATCCATAACCTGAGCGGAAACTAGATTGCATACCAGAGAAAATACTAGAGACATCAAGAAAGCCAGTCAGTTGATTGTTGACAAGTTTTTCCAACACTTTTGATAAACAGGGTAAAATAGAAATAGGCCTATAACAGTTAGGATCAGCTTGATCTCCCCCATTAAATAAAGGACAGACCATGGCTGCTTTCCATGCAATCGGAACCACCCCAGAGAGGAGAGACAGGTTAAAAAGGTCAGAGAATACGCTTGGCGATGATAGAGGCAGCAACCTTAAAGAAGTCTAAACCATCTGATCCAGATGGTTTTTGGGGTCAAGTTTCAGGAGTTCCTTTAGCACCTCAGACTCAGTGACCGCCTACAGGGAGAAACCTTGTAGCGGGGCAGGGGAAAAAGACAAATTGCATCTACATGGAGGTGGCCAAATCCTTAGCCACCTGTAGAGGGAACATTTTTGTGCTGCTCTTCTGCACCACAACCAACAACAATGTATTAATCAACTTATTCTATGAACTTACTAAGTATCGATAAAGCGTATAGCTACACATTTATTATTGACAAATAATATTTAACTGATAGTTTATCTATTGTCAAAATGAATATATTACCACGGCTGCATTTCTGTAGTTCAATGCCTCCCTTGTCTCCCTCTTCTGGCTATTTGGGTGAAATACAGTGTTTCAAAATGAATATGGCAAATGAGCAATTCTGAATAAAATGAACAAACTTATAAAGAGGGAAAGACGTCCTAAACTGGTTTAGACGAGATTCTTCCGCCCCACTGGCGGAGTATAGAGAGAAATATGGTGTTTCCTATTGCCCTGGATGAGGTGGTCTTCACTGATATATCCCTTAAACAATGTACATTATGCTTTGGTCCTCTTATTGCTCACTATGCTTTGGTTTAATTATTGTTGACACAATCTCTATTTGGTGATACATTGATAAACAATGTAACTGGGAATCAAAACGACATGTCCGTACTCCACTATTTACCAATAATGTCTTGTGATCTGAAGGGCAGGCTTTTGCATCCCTCAAATGGTCCAAATGTGGAATCCGTAACCTTGACGATGTCATGGACTAATGTTTTTAGAATATTCCAAGATTTGAAAGACACACATTACCAGGCAACTCCTTTTTATATATTTACAATGTATCTATGCTGGGAACCCCAACTACAGAACCATCCAATGATGGGATTTATAAATAATTTATCTGGGTTCCCAACAGGACTGATCTCTATCATATGTAAACAACTATTGGAAAGCTCATATTCTGAGCTAGACATTAAAATAGTATGGTCCACAAATCTAAGCGAATATGAACAACCCTTTAATTTGAACAGATTATGGGATACCAAGGTAAAAAACGTTACCTTGACATCCCATAATCTGAACCATCAAGTTATACATTGGACATTTGTTCACAGACTGTGTCCTCCAAATCAGATAAGCACATTCCTTCATATGACGTGGGAGTGCCCTGCAGGTGAATGCTTTTGGGACTAAGTTACAACATTCATTTCGGAGGGCATGAATGTAAAATATTCAATGCTTCCTATCTACTATGTTACTTAATGATGACAGCTCCTTGAATCTATTTATAAATCAGACGATTACTGCCGCAAAAAAGGGGACTGACAAGAAACCCTTGTTGCTAGGGGGGGTGGGAAGATGTGGATAAAATAATATAATAACATCGATATGCCAACATATCAAGTAGATCATCTTTGACCATAAATAGATATGCTAATTTACATAGAACATTTTTATATAAAAAAACACTGGTGAGTTTGTTGAAATGAAAACACAGAACATCACAAAGGCGAGTCACTGTTAATACATGAGTTTGAGTTACTAGCCAGTATCGAGCTGACAAAAATGTATGGCGGGCACTAGGCTGTTTAAACTTTGTTTATCGATTAAAAAAACTACACCTGTACTTTTTAAATTTATTACTAGAAACCATACATTTGACATATGGCTGGTTTCAGCTCGCTGCTGTTCTTCCAATGGGGTGCATTATACTGCCATCCAGTGGATCTAAGTGGTACTACACTGCCTTGTTTCAGAAGCGTGCCTGCTAAATTGCCATTGGCTCAGAGAGGCTCATGTGATGTCGACAGCTACAAACTTTCGTGCGAGATAAGGTGAACTGCTTTCTGTTATCCCACCTTGGTTGCTCCCTCAGCCAGTAATAGATCTAGGGTGCTTGAGAGGGTACGAGCTGTTGAGGAAGGCCTAGATTCAGTTGTAAGTGAACTTTAAGAACACAAGTATTCACAGATGGATCTAAGGACCCTAAAACAGGAAGGACAGTTGCAGTTTTTAGTGTTGCTGAGTTGAAGGTGGCAGTGGCAAAAAGAGCAACAGATCATTTATCTGTTTACACAATGGCGTTGATGGTCAACCTCTTGGCTGCAGAGTGGGTGGAGGAGGTGAGGCCAGACAGAGTAGTTATCTGCTCTGACTCCTGTGCAGCACTGATGTGCTTAAATTATTTCGTGTTTTGGAGCAGACAGGATGTATTGTATGAGGTTTTGCAGTGTTTGTATTTGGTGATAGATGGGGTATTTGTGATGAATATCAGCTCATGTGGGAGTAGAGGGGAATGAGGAGGTGGATGTCATTGCCGAGCAGGCTCTTAAACATCCTAATGTTGAGATGGAATTGTCCATCAGCAAAGCAGAAGCCAAGGGGTTTATAAAAACAATGGTTAAAAACAAGAGTTGTGGGAAAGGGAAGACACCTGTATAAGATTCAGGGAAAGGTGGGGCAGGGAGGGAAAGGGAAGACACCTGTATAAGATTCAGGGAAAGGTGGGGCAGGGAGAGAAAGGGAAGACACCTGTATAAGATTCAGGGAAAGGTGGGGCAGGGAGAGAAAGGGAAGACACCTGTATAAGATTCAGGGAAAGGAAGGGAACAGGGAGGGAAAGGGAAGACACCTGTATAAGATTCAGGGAAAGCTGGGGCAGGGAGAGAAAGGGAAGACACCTGTATAAGATTCAGGGAAAGGTGGGGCAGGGAGAGAAAGGGAAGACACCTGTATAAGATTCAGGGAAAGGTGGGGCAGGGAGGAAAGGGAAGACACCTGTATAAGATTCAGGGAAAGGTGGGGCAGGGAGAGAAAGGGAAGACACCTGTATAAGATTCAGGGAAAGGTGGGGCAGGGAGGGAAAGGGAAGACACCTGTATAAGATTCAGGGAAAGGTGGGGCAGGGAGAGAAAGGGAAGACACCTGTATAAGATTCAGGGAAAGGTGGGGCAGGGGAGAGAAGGGAAGACACCTGTATAAGATTCAGGGAAAGGTGGGGCAGGGAGAGAAAGGGAAGACACCTGTATAAGATTCAGGGAAAGGTGGGGCAGGGAGAGAAAGGGAAGACACCTGTATAAGATTCAGGGAAAGGGAGGGAACAGGGAGGGAAAGGGAAGACACCTGTATAAGATTCAGGGAAAGGTGGGGCAGGGAGGGAAAGGGAAGACACCTGTATAAGATTCAGGGAAAGCTGGGGCAGGGAGAGAAAGGGAAGACACCTGTATAAGATTCAGGGAAAGGTGGGGGCAGGGAGAGAAAGGGAAGACACCTGTATAAGATTCAGGGAAAGGAAGGGAACAGGGAGGGAAAGGGAAGACACCTGTATAAGATTCAGGGAAAGGTGGGGCAGGGAGAGAAAGGGAAGACACCTGTATAAGATTCAGGGAAAGGTGGGGCAGGGAGAGAAAGGGAAGACACCTGTATAAGATTCAGGGAAAGGGCAGGGAGGGAAAGGGAAGACACCTGTATAAGATTCAGGAAAGGTGGGGGCAGGGAGAGAAAGGGAAGACACCTGTATAAGATTCAGGGAAAGGTGGGGCAGGGAGGGAAAGGGGAAGACACC
The DNA here is from genome assembly GCF_034236695.1 of Oncorhynchus nerka. Lineage (NCBI taxonomy): Eukaryota > Metazoa > Chordata > Actinopteri > Salmoniformes > Salmonidae > Oncorhynchus > Oncorhynchus nerka. The sequence goes on along the minus strand of NC_088412.1, from coordinate 14,527,493 downwards.
TGTATAAGATTCAGGGAAAGGTGACACCTGTATAAGATTCAGGGAAAGGTGGGGCAGGGAGAGAAAGGGAAGACACCTGTATAAGATTCAGGGAAAGGTGGGGCAGGGAGAGAAAGGGAAGACACCTGTATAAGATTCAGGGAAAGGTGGGGCAGGGAGGGAAAGGGAAGACACCTGTATAAGATTCAGGGAAAGGTGGGGCAGGGAGAGAAAGGGAAGACACCTGTATAAGATTCAGGGAAAGGTGGGGCAGGGAGAGAAAGGGAAGACACCTGTATAAGATTCAGGGAAAGGTGGGACAGGGAGAGAAAGGGAAGACACCTGTATAAGATTCAGGGAAAGGGGGAACAGGGAGTGGAAAGGGAAGACACCTGTATAAGATTCAGGGAAAGGTGGGGCAGGGAGGAAAGGAAGGTATAAGATTCAGGGAAAGAGGGAAGACACCTGTATAAGATTCAGGGAAAGGTGGGGCAGGGAGGAAAGGGAAGACACCTGTATAAGATTCAGGGAAAGGTGGGGCAGGGAGGAAAGGGAAGACACCTGTATAAGATTCAGGGAAAGGTGGGGCAGGAGAGAAAGGGAAGACACCTGTATAAGATTCAGGGAAAGGTGTATAAGATTCAGGGAAAGGTGGGGCAGGGAGGGAAAGGGAAGACACCTGTATAAGATTCAGGGAAAGGTGGGGCAGGGAGAGAAAGGGAAGACACCTGTATAAGATTCAGGGAAAGGTGGGAACAGGGAGGGAAAGGGAAGACACCTGTATAAGATTCAGGAAAGGTGGGGCAGGGAGGGAAAGGGAAGACACCTGTATAAGATTCAGGGAAAGGTGGGGCAGGGAGAGAAAGGGAAGACACCTGTATAAGATTCAGGGAAAGGTGGGGCAGGGAGGGAAAGGGAAGACACCTGTATAAGATTCAGGAAAGGAAGGGAACAGGGAGGAAAGGAAGACACCTGTATAAGATTCAGGAAAGGTGGGGCAGGGAGAGAAAGGGAAGACACCTGTATAAGATTCAGGGAAAGGTGGGGCAGGGAGGGAAAGGAAGACACCTGTATAAGATTCAGGAAAGGTGGGGGCAGGGAGAGAAAGGAAGACACCTGTATAAGATTCAGGGAAAGGTGGGGCAGGGAGAGAAAGGGAAGACACCTGTATAAGATTCAGGGAAAGCTGGGGCAGGGAGAGAAAGGGAAGACACCTGTATAAGATTCAGGGAAAAGGGAGGAAAGGGAAGACACCTGTATAAGATTCAGGGAAAGGTGGGGCAGGGAGGGAAAGGGAAGACACCTGTATAAGATTCAGGGAAAGGTGGGGCAGGGAGAGAAAGGGAAGACACCTGTATAAGATTCAGGGAAAGGTGGGGAGAGAAAGGAAGGTATAAGATTCAGGGAGAGGGAAAGGGAAGACACCTATAAGATTCAGGGAAATTCACCTGTATAAGATTCAAGGTGGGGCAGGGAGGGAAAGGGAAGACACCTGTATAAGATTCAGGGAAAGGTGGGGGCAGGGAGAGAAAGGGAAGACACCTGTATAAGATTCAGGGAAAGGAAGGGAACAGGGAGGGAAAGGGAAGACACCTGTATAAGATTCAGGGAAAGGTGGGGCAGGGAGAGAAAGGGAAGACACCTGTATAAGATTCAGGGAAAGGTGGGGCAGGGAGAGAAAGGGAAGACACCTGTATAAGATTCAGGAAAAAGGAGGAGGAAAGGGAAGACACCTGTATAAGATTCAGGAAAGGTGGGGGCAAGGGGAAAGGGAAGACACCTGTATAAGATTCAGGGAAAGGTGGGGCAGGGAGGAAAGGGAAGACACCTGTATAAGATTCAGGGAAAGGTGGGGCAGGGAGGAAAGGGAAGACACCTGTATAAGATTCAGGGAAAGGTGGGGCAGGGAGAGAAAGGGAAGACACCTGTATAAGATTCAGGGAAAGGTGGGGCAGGGAGGAAAGGGAAGACACCTGTATAAGATTCAGGGAAAGGTGGGGCAGGGAGAGAAAGGGAAGACACCTGTATAAGATTCAGGGAAAGGTGGGGCAGGGAGGAAAGGGAAGACACCTGTATAAGATTCAGGGAAAGGTGGGGCAGGGAGAGAAAGGGAAGACACCTGTATAAGATTCAGGGAAAGGTGGGGCAGGGAGAGAAAGGGAAGACACCTGTATAAGATTCAGGGAAAGGTGGGGCAGGGAGGGAAAGGGAAGACACCTGTATAAGATTCAGGGAAAGGTGGGGCAGGGAGAGAAAGGGAAGACACCTGTATAAGATCAGGAAAGGTGGGGCAGGAGGAAAGGGAAGGAAAGGTGGGGCAGGGAGAGAAAGGGAAGACACCTGTATAAGATTCAGGGAAAGGTGGGGCAGGGAGAGAAAGGGAAGACACCTGTATAAGATTCAGGGAGGGAAAGGGAAGACACCTGTATAAGATTCAGGGAAAGGTGGGGCAGGGAGGGAAAGGGAAGACACCTGTATAAGATTCAGGGAAAGCTGGGGCAGGGAGAGAAAGGGAAGACACCTGTATAAGATTCAGGGAAAGGTGGGGGCAGGGAGAGAAAGGGAAGACACCTGTATAAGATTCAGGGAAAGGAAGGGAACAGGGAGGGAAAGGGAAGACACCTGTATAAGATTCAGGGAAAGGTGGGGCAGGGAGAGAAAGGGAAGACACCTGTATAAGATTCAGGGAAAGGTGGGGCAGGGAGAGAAAGGGAAGACACCTGTATAAGATTCAGGGAAAGGTGGGGCAGGGAGGGAAAGGGAAGACACCTGTATAAGATTCAGGGAAAGGTGGGGGCAGGGAGAGAAAGGGAAGACACCTGTATAAGATTCAGGGAAAGGTGGGGCAGGGAGGGAAAGGGAAGACACCTGTATAAGATTCAGGGAAAGCTGGGGCAGGGAGAGAAAGGGAAGACACCTGTATAAGATTCAGGGAAAGGTGGGGCAGGGAGAGAAAGGGAAGACACCTGTATAAGATTCAGGGAAAGGTGGGGCAGGGAGGGAAAGGGAAGACACCTGTATAAGATTCAGGGAAAGGTGGGGCAGGGAGAGAAAGGGAAGACACCTGTATAAGATTCAGGGAAAGGTGGGGCAGGGAGGGAAAGGGAAGACACCTGTATAAGATTCAGGGAAAGGTGGGACAGGGAGAGAAAGGGAAGACACCTGTATAAGATTCAGGGAAAGGGAGGGAACAGGGAGGGAAAGGGAAGACACCTGTATAAGATTCAGGGAAAGGTGGGGCAGGGAGAGAAAGGGAAGACACCTGTATAAGATTCAGGGAGGAAAGGGACAATAAGATTGGGGTGGGGGGAGAGAAAGGGAAGACACCTGTATAAGATTCAGGGAAAGGTGGGGCAGGGAGGGAAAGGGAAGACACCTGTATAAGATTCAGGGAAAGCTGGGGCAGGGAGAGAAAGGGAAGACACCTGTATAAGATTCAGGGAAAGGTGGGGCAGGGAGAGAAAGGGAAGACACCTGTATAAGATTCAGGGAAAGGTGGGGCAGGGAGAGAAAGGGAAGACACCTGTATAAGATTCAGGGAAAGGTGGGGCAGGGAGAGAAAGGGAAGACACCTGTATAAGATTCAGGGAAAGGTGGGGCAGGGAGAGAAAGGGAAGACACCTGTATAAGATTCAGGGAAAGGTGGGGCAGGGAGAGAAAGGGAAGACACCTGTATAAGATTCAGGGAAAGGGAGGGAACAGGGAGGGAAAGGGAAGACACCTGTATAAGATTCAGGGAAAGGGAGGGAACAGGGAGGGAAAGGGAAGACACCTGTATAAGATTCAGGGAAAGGGAGGGAACAGGGAGGGAAAGGGAAGACACCTGTATAAGATTCAGGGAAAGGTGGGGCAGGGAGAGAAAGGGAAGACACCTGTATAAGATTCAGGGAAAGGTGGGGCAGGGAGGGAAAGGGAAGACACCTGTATAAGATTCAGGGAAAGGTGGGGCAGGGAGGGAAAGGAAGACACCTGTATAAGATTCAGGAAAGGTGGGGCAGGGAGAGAAAGGGAAGACACCTGTATAAGATTCAGGGAAAGGTGGGGCAGGGAGAGAAAGGGAAGACACCTGTATAAGATTCAGGGAAAGGTGGGGCAGGGAGGGAAAGGGAAGACACCTGTATAAGATTCAGGGAAAGGTGGGGCAGGGAGAGAAAGGGAAGACACCTGTATAAGATTCAGGGAAAGGTGGGGCAGGGAGAGAAAGGGAAGACACCTGTATAAGATTCAGGGAAAGGGAGGGAACAGGGAGGGAAAGGGAAGACACCTGTATAAGATTCAGGGAAAGGTGGGGGCAGGGAGAGAAAGGGAAGACACCTGTATAAGATTCAGGGAAAGGTGGGGCAGGGAGGGAAAGGGAAGACACCTGTATAAGATTCAGGGAAAGGTGGGGCAGGGAGAGAAAGGGAAGACACCTGTATAAGATTCAGGGAAAGGTGGGGCAGGGAGAGAAAGGGAAGACACCTGTATAAGATTCAGGGAAAGGTGGGGCAGGGAGAGAAAGGGAAGACACCTGTATAAGATTCAGGAAAGGTGGGGCAGGGAGAGAAAGGGAAGACACCTGTATAATATTCAGGGAAAGGTGGGGCAGGGAGAGAAAGAAGGTATAAGATTCAGGGAAAGGTGGGGCAGGGAGGGAAAGGGAAGTCACCTGTATAAGATTCAGGGAAAGGTGGGGCAGGGAGGGAAAGGGAAGACACCTGTATAAGATTCAGGGAAAGGTGGGGCAGGGAGAGAAAGGGAAGACACCTGTATAAGATTCAGGGAAAGGTGGGGCAGGGAGAGAAAGGGAAGACACCTGTATAAGATTCAGGGAAAGGGAGGGAACAGGGAGGGAAAGGGAAGACACCTGTATAAGATTCAGGGAAAGGTGGGGGCAGGGAGAGAAAGGGAAGACACCTGTATAAGATTCAGGGAAAGGTGGGGCAGGGAGGGAAAGGGAAGACACCTGTATAAGATTCAGGGAAAGGTGGGGCAGGGAGAGAAAGGGAAGACACCTGTATACGATTCAGGGAAAGGTGGGGCAGGGAGAGAAAGGGAAGACACCTGTATAAGATTCAGGGAAAGGTGGGGCAGGGAGAGAAAGGGAAGACACCTGTATAAGATTCAGGGAAAGCTGGGGCAGGGAGGGAAAGGGAAGACACCTGTATAAGATTCGGGAAAGCTGGGGCAGGGAGGTCGACAGGCCGAAAGAGAAGGGAGGAAATTGTAATCACAAGGCTGAGACTGGGACACACAAGGCTCAATAGTACATTGAAATTGGTGTGAACCATCCGACTGGGAGGTGTGATCATAGTCAGGAGGAGATGGAGACAGTGGAACATGTTCTATTTCAGTAGCAGAAAAATGTAAGAGAAAGGGAGCGATTGTTATTAGATTTGAGGAGTCATGTGGTTGAAGAGCCAAGATTAAGTGACCTGCTGGGGAAAGCTTCAGGGGATGTAGTATTTAATTATGTATTTAGTTTCCTTAGGGAGATGAGAATATTGGGTAGGATTTAGACCTTCCCTGTATCTGGTCCACACTCCAGTCCATTTGGTGGAAGTAATGCACATTAAAGTTGGTTGCCAACCGCCTTAAAAAATCCACAGATGAAGAAGTAAATTGAACTGGTGCCATTAAATGCGTCTCGACCGGGGCAATCCAAAAACATGTTGTTTTTATTATATATATATATAGCCTAGTGGTTAGAGTGTTGGACTGCTAACCGGAAGGTTGCAAGTTCAAACCCCTGAGCTGACAAGGTACAAATCTGTCGTTCTGCCCCTGAACAGGCAGTTAACCCACTGGTCCTAGGCCGTCATTGAAAATAAGAATTTGTTCTTAACTGACTAGTTAAATAAAGATAAATATAAATGAGTTTAATAGTCATATGTAAAAGGTTGCAGATGTAATTACAGTGAAATTATAGAGCTCCGAGCTCCAACAATGCAGTAAAATAAAAACATATATAATAAATAAAAAAATAAGATACATATTAACAACTCTGTCAATGATAAACCATTTCAGCTCCTCGGAGATGTGTACACAGAGGAATGTTTTTGACCATCTCCAAAGCAGCCCCGTTGATGAGGATGGGGGCGTGCCCAGCCTGGATCCTCCTGAAGTCCACAATCAGCACCTTTGTTTTGCTGACGTAGAGGGAGAAGTTGTTTACCTGGCTGCCTACCTCCCTGTGTTGAGAATCAGTGTTGAGGAGGTAATGTTGTCTACCTTCATCCCCTGGGGGCGGCCCTTCAGGAAGTCCAGGATCCAGTTGCATAGGGAGGAGTTCAGTCCCAGGGCCGTGAGCTTTGTGGTGAGCTTAGAGGGCACTATGGTATTGAAGTCCAAGCTGTAGTTGATGAACAGCATCCTCACATATGCATTCCCTTTGTCCAGGTGGGTGAGGGCAGTGTGTAGTGCAATGGCGATTGCATCATCCGTGGATCTGTCAGGGCGGTAGGCAAATTGGAGAGGGTTGAGTGTGTCGGGGAGGGAGGAGGTGATGTAGTATTTGACTAGCCTCTCGAATCACTTCATGATGATGGACGTGAGTACTACGGGTCGGTAGTCATTCAGTTCAGTTACTTTCCGTTTCTTGGCACGGGGAAGATTGTGGACATCTATAAGCAGGTGGGGATCTTCTCCGTAGGACTTTACATCCACCGCCTAGACGTCTTAAAATCTAAAATACAAGAACATTTGCAATAAATATCATATGGACACAAGTTGTACCAAGAGAAGCGCCTGGGCCTTGTGAGTTGTATGGTATATTGTTTGTCCGTGTCGGTCAGAGGGAGCCAACGCTAATGTTATGAGAATTTATGGGAATGAGATGTATAATTCTTTATAATTACGCATAGCTTCCCAATACATTTGAGCAGTATAAGACAAAAAATCCTTCATGTCATGAACCCTCTGTTTGAAACAATATTTGTAAAGCATTCTAAAGGGTGAATAATTATATTAATCATTTATATAATGTTTTATTTGATACAAGGTTTTTATAGGGGGAAAGAAAACAGATTTTTAGGATGTATTTGGGCCTGTGATGTGCCAATTCAGTAAAGGTGTCCGCAGGCTTGGATCCGTTTGTTCCTAACAGAACTCGGCTAGGTGGAAGATAGCCCAAGAATGGACATACAATATCCCATAATAACAAAGTGAAAACGTGTTTCGAAATGTTTGCAAATTTATTGAAAATTAAGTACAGGATGATCTAATTGACATACAGTGTCAGTCAGAAGTTTGGACACACCTACTCATTCAAGGGGTTTTCTTTATTTTTACTATTTTCTACATTGTAGAATAATAGTGAAGACATCAAAACAATGAAATAGTTGACAAAGAAGGAGAGTGATGGAGTGCTGCATCAGATGACCTGGCCTCCACAATCAACTGACCTCAACCCAATTGAGATGCTTTGAGATGAGTTGGAATGCAGAGTGAAGGAAAAGTAGCCAAGTGCTCAGCATATGTTGGAACTCCTTCAAGACTGGTGGAAAGCATTCCAGGTGAAGCTGGTTGAGAGAATGCCAAGAGTGTGCAAAGCTGTCATCAAGGCAAAGGGTGGCTACTTTGAAGAATCTAAAATATATTTTGATTTAACACTTTTTTGTTTGCTACATGATCCCATATGTGTATTTCATAGTTTTGATGTCTTCACTATTATTCTATATTGTAGAAAATTGTCAAAATAAAGACAAACCCTTGAATGAGTAGGCGTGTCCAAACTTTTGACTGGTACTGTAAGTATTCACAGCCCTGAGTCAATACTTTGTAGAAGCACCTTTGGAAGTCTTTATGGGTAAGTCTCAAACAGCCTCCCACCACTGGATTGTGCAACATTTGCCCCTTATTGTTTTCACAATTCTTAAACTCTGTAAAATTGGTTGTTGATCATTGCTAGGCAACCATTTTCAGGTCTTGCCATAGATTTCCAAGCAGATTTAAGTAAAAACTGTAACTCAGTCACTCAGGAACATTCACTGTTTTCTTGCTAAGCAACAGTGTAGATTTGGCTTCGTTTTCTTTTATCGTTCTGCTGAAAGGTGAATCCATCTCCTAGTGTGGAAAGCAGACTGAACCAGTTGGTGCTCTAGGATTTTGCCTGTAATTAGCTCCATTATGTTTATTTTTTTATCCTGAAAATCTCCCCAGTCCTTAACAATTACAAACATACCTATAACATGATGCAGCCACCACTATGCTTGAAAATGTGTAAAGGAAAGGGGATACCTAGTCAGTTGTACAACTGAATGCATTCAACTGAAATGTGTCTTCCGCATTTAACTCAACCCCTCTGAATCAGAGATTCATGATTCAAAAATCATGTTTTGACCTTGCTGTAACCCAGGCAAACCAAATCTGAGTTTTAAATGCCTCCTAAAGCAAAGCTGTTGATGAGTTGGGCAGCGTTGATCTGTCCCAATCCAACGGACAGATGTTAATTAAGCTCAGCTCCGCGGCCCCATGGAAGACTGGACACTCGCAAGGTGTAGGAGGTCGGGGAGGCAGTCTGGCCACCCATCTATCCGAGAAGATCCAATCCAGCTATCAAACAGCTTTGCCCCGCTTGAGACAGACCTACCAGCCCCGGGAGTCAACACGGATCCTGGGTGTATACCAACAGCTGGCGGCCGCCCAGTGGCACCCTCCTCCACAGCCACCAGGTTCCCCCCCATCAGATTCCGTCACTAGCACCATCATTGTGGGCAGCTCGATGGTGAGAGATTTTGGCCTGCCGACTAAGGTCCACTGTCACCCAGGAGCCTGTGTCCATGACATCAACTTTCTCCTGCCTACGGTCCGTCACTCACGTACATTTGTTAGTTTTAGGCGACCTTCCAGAACTGAGGGAGGAACTCTCACTTGCACAAGGAAGATGATAATTAGCTCTGGCCCCTTCCCATGCTACCGAAGGGGTTCGGAACGTTTCAGACGACTCTTTGCCCTAAATGAAATACCTGAAGAAACTTTGCAAGGACAGGAATGTCTTTGGTTTGCTGTGGGAGCAAACAGCACTTTTTAAAAGAGATGGGATTCACCCTAATCGCAGGGGTTCCAGGATTATTTCCAGATTATTTCATCGCAAACTGTTTTAGAGACTGACAGACAGGGTCTTGGAGTGCTCCAGTTCTCCCTGTAAGAATAAGCAACAGAGGACTTGGAAACCACATGAACTCCTATAGAAATGGCACTATGGTTATTGTACATAACCTAATTTATGTTCCTTTAACTCCGCCTTCTAGTGAGTTTATACAAACTGTCACCCTACCATTCTGATCGATTGGAGACTGTCAGAAAACGTGGTTGTAATGTTAATCATTTGGTTGTTATTCCATTGGCAGATACCAGAGTGCCCACACTCATTGAATATGGCACTTTTAAATGTTAGAGCAATCACTTGTAAAACCTTTTTCGTGAATGACCTCATTACTGATCGCAAAGTTGATTGCATGTTTCTCACGGTCTTTAACTGTAGCGTTGCTCTTATTGAAGTCTACCCCCCGACTACAGCTTTTCATACTCTATTAGAGAAGGGGAAAAGGGTGGGGGGAAAGGCCTCTATTTTTACTAATGCTCTCAGCTGTAATTTGGCAACTTTGGATCTTTTGAGCATCATGCTATACTGTTTAAATATCAGCCACCACTTTATATACTGATTTCTCTGAACTATTGTCCTTGAGAATAATGATAAAAATCATTGTGCTGGGTGATTTTAATATTCATGTGGACAAAGAGGTCATTGAATTTCTGTATCTTTTGAGCTCTATGGACTTTATCCAACATGTTGCTGGGCCCACCCATAACCGCAGCCATACTCTGGTCCTGATTATTACCAAGGGGTTTTCTATTGGCATTTTCTCTATTGTTGATGTTGCGTTATTTCAACACCACTGTGTATTTTTCACTACCTTGTTGCCCATAGCACTGTGTAATACTGTGTAACACTGTGTAATACTGTGTAATACTGTGTAACACTGTGTAATACTGTGTAATACGTTGTAATACTGTGTAACACTGTGTAATACTGTGTAACACTGTAATACTGTGTAACACTGTGTAATACTGTGTAACACTGTGTAATACTGTGTAATACTGTAATACTGTGTAACACTGTGTAATACTGTGTAACACTGTGTAATACTGTGTAACACTGTAATACTGTGTAACACTGTGTAATACTGTGTAACACTGTGTAATACTGTGTAACACTGTGTAATACTGTGTAATACGTTGTAATACTGTGTAACACTGTGTAATACTGTGTAATATGTTGTAATACTGTGTAACACTGTGTAACACTGTAATACTGTGTAACACTGTGTAATACTGTGTAATACTGTGTAACACTGTGTAATACTGTAATACTGTGTAACACTGTGTAACACTGTAATACTGTGTAACACTGTGTAATACTGTGTAATACTGTGTAACACTGTGTAATACTGTGTAATACTGTGTAACACTGTGTAACACTGTAATACTGTGTAACACTGTGTAATACTGTGTAATACTGTGTAACACTGTGTAATACTGTGTAACACTGTAATACTGTGTAACACTGTGTAATACTGTGTAACACTGTGTAATACTGTGTAATACTGAACACATTATTAAGAAATGATATCTTACCTCTGAAGTTGCTACAGATTTTATTGAGCGTATGAACAATACTCCATCACCTTATCTGCCTTCCTCTTGTGATGATTTAGTTGAGTTAACTTTAATAGCAAATTAAGGGCAACCATTGATGCCATAGCTACAGTAAAGTTGAAAAAGGCCACATCCAAACAGAATGAGGATGCGGATGAGTGAGGAAACGAATCAATTAAAGAGAAATTGCAGAAAGGCAGAGAGGAAGAGGAGAAAGTCAGTTGCAGGGTCCATTATGAAATTCTGTGAGAACAACTTGGCATATATAACAAGGCAATTAGAAATGTCAGACGGGCTCATTTTTCTAACTTGATCACTAATAATCCAAATAATTATTCTCGACCAATGATGGCCTGATAAATCCTATCCCTGCAAACCTATGTGAACTTTCCTCCACATCTAAATGTGATGAGTTTGAGGAAAATTTCAGAGATAAAACATTATCAGTCTAGCAAGACCTGATGAGAAGTTGGATGATATGTGCTCTAGCCTACCATGCAAAGGCACTATGGATTTATTTGACTTGGTTGACACAGACATGCTCAGGAAAGTGATATCACAACTTAAGCCTTCTACCTGCCTTCTCGATCCTATCCCCACCACCTTCTTCAAAACAGTTTTTAATTGCATATCTGAAATGCAAGTTATTGTTAATCGCTCCCTGTTCACAGGCACTTTCCCCACTGCACTAAAACCTGCTATGGTGAAACCCCTTCTAAAGAAAAGTGATCAAAATTCTTCAAATATTAAAAATGGTTTGGACAATCTCCAACTTTCCATTCTTAAGTAAAATTCTGGAGAAATTGTTTTTTAAAACATCTAAATGATTAAGTGCCAACTGTATAATAAAAAATAAAAAAAGTACAATCTGGCTTTCGGGCCCACCACAGCAGAGACCGCCTTAGTTAAACTGGTAAATAATCTTAGAGCCAACACAGATACCAAACAGCTCTCTGTCATTGTACTTTTGTATTTATGTGCTGCATTCGACACTGTTAATCATGATGTTCTTCTGAACAGTCTGGAGAGGTGGGTTGGCCTCTCCGGTCCAGTATTTAACCAGCCGAGACCTTGTCACCCTTGGTGAACGTAACTCAGAGAAAATACACATCACATGTGGCATTCCACAAGGTTTGATTTTGGATGTATACAGTCCATTCGGAAAGTATTCAGACCCCTTGACTTTTTACACATTTTGTTACGTTACAGCCTTATTCTAAAATGGATAACATTTAAAGAATCTACACAAAATACCCCATAATGACAAAGCAAAAACATGTTTTTGGTTGGGGCGTTATACGTCCCTTACCGACAAAAACAGGTTTCTGGCAAACAGTTGTGACAAAACTTTGGCCAATTTGCCGCTAGCTCATATTTTCACTTGCAAAGGAGTTTAGATATTTCCCAAATAAATTATTTAATCTTTTTATGTAGCTACAGCATTTACATGAGAAATGTGAACAGTATGGGCATGTTGACCTTAGCATGTTTAACGGGACATCTACATCATTATTTACATGAGCCAATTGATAACTGAGCAATAGACTAACCAATGGAGGTTTGAAAAGGTAATTAAAACAATTGTAATAATTCAAACAACAAAAACCAATCAAACCCAGTTCAGAACTATTGCCTTTTTGAAGGAACTTTGGAAATGGCAGCCCTGTGGAAGTCCTTCATCCAAAGCTTGTTGAATGCATTCACAAACTGAAAAAATCTATTTTGAGTTATGCCTAATAATATTATTTTTCAAAAATGATTTGTTACTCTAAAAAATGCTGGGTTAAAAATAACCCAATTTGGGTCATTTCGACAACCCAGCACTGGGCCTCTGTTGGACAAACAGCATTGGGTTAATTGAACCCAGTGAGGTTGGGTTTTGATTCTTATCCAGCGTCTTGGGTTGTGTGCTTGACCCAACAGCTGGGTAAATTATACTATATTACTGGGTTATGTAATCCTTGGCTTATTTTCAGTGTCGTCCTAATTTAAAATTTTCTTGCATATTTTTGCCTTCACTACCATCCCCCCCACACACAATGTTGAATTTAAAATATATATTTATTGCCTGCATTTCAGAACATACATCACGTCAGAGAATGTACATGAATATATAAAACATTTAAATAGCACATTGGACAAAGCCCTATTGTCTAAATACAGTCGGAAGTTTACATGTTTTTCAACCACTCAACAAATTTCTTGTTAACAAACGATAGTTTTGGAAAGTCGGCTAGGACATCTACTTTGTGCATGACACAAGTCATTTTCCCAACATTTGTTTACAGACAGATTATTTCACTTATAATTCACTGTATCACAATTCCAGTGGGTCAGAAGTTTACATACACTGAGTTGACTGTGCCTTTAAACAGCTTGGAAAATGCCAGAAAATTATGTCATGGCTTTAGAAGCTTCTGATAGGCTAATTGGCATCATTTGAGTCAATTGGAGGTGTACCTGTGGAAGTATTTCAAGGCCTACCTTCAAACTCAGTGCCTCTTCGCTTGACATCATGGGAAAAATACAAATAAATCAGCAAAGACCTCAGAAAATAAAATTGTAGACCTCCACAAGTCTGGTTCATCCTTGGGAGAAATTTCCAAACACCTGAAGGTACCACGTTCATCTGTACAAACAATAGTACGCAAGTATAAACACCATGGGACCATGCAGCCTTCATTCCACTCAGGAAGGAGACTCGTTCCGTCTCCTAGAGATTAACGTATTTTTGGTGCAAAAAGAGCAAATCAATCCCAGAACAGCAGCAAAAGGACATTGTGAAGATGCTGGAGGAAACAGGTACAAAAGTATCTATATCCACAGTAAAATGAGTCCTATATCGACATAACCTGAAAGGCCGCTCAGCAAGGAAGAAGCCACTGCTCCAAAACCGCCATAAAAAGCCAGACTACGGTTTGGAACTGCACATGGGGACAAAGATCATACTTTTTGGAGAAATGTCCTCTGGTCTGATGAAACAAAAATCAAACTGTTTGGCCATAATGACCATTGTTATGTTAGGAAAAAGGGAGAGGCTTGCAAGCCAAAGAACACCATCCCAACCGTGAATCACAGGGATGGCAGCATCATGTTTTGGGGGTGCTTTGCTGCAGGAGGGACTGGTGAACTTCACAAAATAGATGGCATCATGAGGACGGATAATTTTGTGGATATATTGAAGCAACATCTTAAGACATCAGTTATAGCTTGGTAGCAAATGGGTCTTCCAAATGGACAATGACCCCAAGCATACTTCCAAAGTTGTGGCAAAATGGCTTAAGGACAACAAAGTCAAGGTAATGGAGTGGGCATTACAAAGCCCTGACCTCAATCCTATAGAAAATGTGTGGGCAGAACTGAAAAAGCGTGTGCGAGCAAGGAGGCCTACAAACCTGACTCAGTTACACCAACTCTGTCAGGAGGAATGGGCCAAAATTCACCCAACTTATTGTGGGAAGCTTGTGGACGGCTACCCGAAATGTTTGACCCAAGTTAAACAATCGAAAGGCAATGCTACCAAATACTAATTGAGTGTATGTAAACTTCTGACCCACAGGGAATGTGATGAAAGAAATGAAAGCTGAAATAAATAATTCTCTCTACTATTATTCTGACATTTCACATTCTTAAAATAAAGCGGTGATCCTAACTGACCTAAGACAGGGAATTTCTTCTAGGAATTAAATGTCAGGAATTGTGAAAAACTGAGTTTAAATGTATTTGGCTAAGGTGTATGTAAACTTCCAACTTCAAATTCTCACAAGATATGATTTCATCAGATGGGATTGATTATTAGAATTAATGTATATTATTTCATGACCCAAACAGTCCAAACAGACTAAAGGGGGTGTGGGCCAAAATGCTTCCTCCGGTCACTTCTCACAGTACATACAAGAGCAGATACTTATCCACTATTGTTCAGTGAAAAATTATATTCCTGGCAGCTGATACACTGTGGTCTTCAGGAGTTCCCATGCTGGTCACAGTGGGAAAGTTGATATCAAAACACATAATAGGACTTGAATCACACATCCAGTGCCCCAAGCAGTGTACCTTGCTCCAATGCCTGTCCACTAATTACTGTAAACAAAATGTCAGCATTCTCCAAGAGCCAACACAAGTGGGTGGTGTCTCGTCACCTCCGCCTGGTGCAGGTACTCATCCATGTTGGTCCCAACCTGTTAAGAGAAATCATTTGATTTTAGAATATGAGGACTTATGCAAAGCCTGGAGGCACACTGACAATGCCATCACATACAATTTATTTTGTATATTTTATAGCCATTTACATGAATCAACACCCAATCCCTGTTTGATGCTTACATCTTCCATTTATTTGGGGCTGGGGCTCATAGGTTCATTTACACAACACTAACCACGTTTCCATCCAACCATTTCATGTGGATGAATTGCCTGACGCATGAAATCACGACCAGGCTGATGGTAACACTAAATGCCGGTACAATTTTATAAATGCTTACAATTTGTTCGATCGGCATGGTGCAATCTTTTTGTGGAGAAATGGAGGTGGAAACTCCTTTATGTGCAAATATTGATATAATAACCATCATATGGAAGTAAACTTGGGAGTCATGTGATCACGTTGTGTGGTCCTCCCACTACGACTCGGGAGTCATGTGATCACATGTTGCGTGGTCCTCCCACTACGACTCGGGAGTCATGTGATCACGTTGTGTGGTCCTCCCACTACGACTCGGGAGTCATGTGATCACATGTTGCGTGGTCCTCCCACTACGACTCGGGAGTCATGTGATCACGTTGTGTGGTCCTCCCACTACGACTCGGGAGTCATGTGATCACATGTTGCGTGGTCCTCCCACTACGACTCGGGAGTCATGTGATCACATGTTGCGTGGTCCTCCCACTACGACTCGGGAGTCATGTGATCACATGTTGCGTGGTCCTCCCACTACGACTCGGGAGTCATGTGATCACGTTGTGTGGTCCTCCCACTACGACTCGGGAGTCATGTGATCACATGTTGCGTGGTCCTCACACTGGGGAGTCATGTGATCACATGTTGCGTGGTCCTCCCACTACGACTCGGGAGTCATGTGATCACATGTTGCGTGGTCCTCCCACTACGACTCGGGAGTCATGTGATCACATGTTGCGTGGTCCTCCCACTACGACTCGGGAGTCATGTGATCACATGTTGCGTGGTCCTCCCACTACGACTCGGGAGTCATGTGATCACATGTTGTGTGGTCCTCCCACTACGACTCGGGAAAGCTTGCAGTTTATTTGACTACAGATTAAATAAATGATGATGAACTTCAAGGTGATGAGCTTGATGGTGCTTTCCAATAATGATTCTGGTGACATTATGATTGATGCTTGGCTGCAGTTTGACAAATATTGTTCTTATCCATAATAATCTCATAATGTAGGTAGCCTACCTGCACTGTATCTGCTAGTGTCACATTCGTCGTATAAAGGAGACCAAGACGCAGCGTGGTAAGCGTACATAACTCTTTAATGAAAGAGAGAACCCTGAACAAAACTATACAAAATTAACCGTGAAGCTATATGGCTAGTGCAGAACGGGCAACTAAACATAGAATAACAACCCACAAAATACCCAAGGAATATGGCTACCTAAATATGGTCCCCAATTAGAGACAACGATAAACAGCTGCCTCTGATTGAGAACCAATCTAGGCAACCATAGACATATAAACACCTAGACTAGATAAACCCCTAGACATACAAAAACCCAGAGACAATACAAAAACTAAACAAACCACCCGTGTCACACCCTGACTTAACCAAAATAATAAAGAAAACAAAGATAACTAAGGTCAGGGCGTGACAGCTAGCTGTTGGCTAGAGTGCATGTGACAAGACCAGAGTGGGCACATTTTCTATATAATGCAACAGTTATGACAAAACCATCAGCAGAATTGAAAATGCGATAAACCCATTTTACTTGCATTTTCTTATTTGGCACATGGGAATTTCACTGCAAAAGTTGTTTATGTGCACTACGTCATCACACACAGCCTTTAATCTGCAAAAAGTCAGTTTGTTGGAAACATCTGGCACAAATGCTCATAGTGTTATGCAGATTTTTTAATATTCACATGAAAATATGTCGCAGATTGGATGGAAACCTACCTAATGTCTTGGAATGTGCAGTTATGCGTAACAGATTTTGGAATGCTGTTCCCTTCATTCAAGGTTTACAAAATGCCATCTAATTTCCCCATCAATCTCCCAATGCCAATCCACTGTAAATGTACAGGCTGCAAGTCAATGAAGGACTTTCTGGTCTCATTGAAGCTGGGTCGGAATGTCTACCTGCCTATCCTGTAGACTGGTGTTGGGAGGCCCATTGGTAGAAATGTTAAAAAGATGTCACCTTGTGTATCTGGAGAGAAGAATAACTTGATTGTTTCAGGTTAAAACTGAATGAGTATCTGATGTACCACCAGCAGGGTCATTTCTAACTTTACCTGCACTTCCAAGAGAAGACCTTGGGCCTGCAAAACAAAGTTTGTCCTTGAAGACCAAGTTTCCCTGAGCAGTCCGAAGTTTAAAATGTAGAAGTCCTGAACAATCTGTAGTAAAGCAGACAATTACTTTCTTTGTAATATTTTGCTTGTACAAACAAAAGCATACATTGACATAAAATGACAACATTTACATACATATCCACAAAAATGTATGACACTTGCTAAGATCCACATCTTCCCCCCGTATCCACAGCCAATGCTGTTTCTAAGCAGCAAATGACTTAAGATTCTGTTATGTTGTATCTATTCAAACATCTTTTCCGTTGCAGTTAATCATTAATCTGGCTAACAGTTTAACACCTAACTCTCAAAGCCCTCCTGACCTCAATCTGGAACGGCTCTTCGATGTTGTCAGCACAATGTGTTGCTAATGAAGTGGGCTGTGCTTTTACTGGTTGGCTCTCCTCTGTGTCTTTCACACTCGAACACCTACAGCGCCACTCAATTCTATTACAATGGTTGGATTTTCAAATCCAAATAATGTCTCAAAAAACATTTGTGAGAACCAATCAAACCCTGTCGCAACAATTTATTAGCGAATATTGCATTCACAATCAGCCTCCATTCCAGACCAGTGTGGTCACAGCTCTCCCTGCACTGTGAGTCACGTGGGTCCTGTCAGCCAGGCTAGGAAATCACAGAAAATCTAATACATTTGAAATCTAATGTTTTGTAAAAAAATAAATACATTTACCCACCATGCCTGAAGTATCCCGCAGACATGGATACTCTTGGACTATCGACTGTCTTGGCCCCATTCTGTCTGGACCACTGAGCCCTCTGGATCACAGTCTCCTTCATGTGCCTGGCAAGACCCGGGTACTGCTCAAGCTTTGTCGTGTCGCTTGGTGTGTCCACAGTCCTATGGAGGGCTTAAAATTAACATCTGCCACCCACCAAATGCGGTAAGAGTTTGGCATTGGCGGGTAAGATGTCTATTTCTTTTACCAGCCACATCTTTGCTGCCCAGGGAGCAGTTGTTAGGAGTTAACTGCCTTGCTCAAAGGCAGAATGGAACGTGGCAGGGTCTACAGTCAATCACGGATTACAAAAAGAAAACCAGCCCCGTCGCGGACCAGGATGTCTTGCTCCCAGACAGACTAAATAACTTTTTGCTCGCTTTGAGAACAATACAGTGCCACTGACACGGCCCGCTACCAAAACCTGCGGACTCTCCTTCACCGCAGCCGACGTGAGTAAAACATTTAAACGTGTTAACCCTCGCAAGGCTGCAGGCCCAGATGGCATCCCTAGCCGCGTCCTCGGAGCATGCGCAGACCAGCTGCCTGGCATGTTTACGGACATATTCAAATCAATCCCTATCCCAGTCTGCTGTTCCCACATGCTTCAAGAGGACCACCATTGTTCCTGTTCCCAAGATAGCTAAGGTAACTGAGCTAAATGTAGCATTCACCGAATCAGCGTATACATCAATGTTGTTGTTCGACGCTATGCGGAACATATCCCAGTCCACGTGACCAAAGCAATCTTGAAGCGTGAAATCAGATTGGTCGGACCAGCGTTGAACAGACCTGAGCATGGGTGCTTCCTGTTTTAGTTTCTGCTGGGAGCAACAAAATGGAGTCATGGTCAGATTTTCCAAAAGGAGGGCGGGGGAGGGCCTTATATGCATCGCAGAAGTTAGAGTAGCAATGATCCAGACTTTTGCCAGCCCGGGTCGCGCATTCGATATTCTGATAAAATTTAGGGAGCCTTGTTTTCAGATTAGCCTTGTTAAAATCCCCAGCTACAAAAACATGCAACCACAGGATGTGGTTTCCAGTTTACATAGAGTCCAATTAAGTTCATTCAGGGCCATCGAGGTGTCTGCTTGGGGGGAATATACACGACTGTGATTATGATTAAGAGAATTCTCTTGGTAGATAATGCGGTCGGCATTTGATTGTGAGGAATTCTAAGTCAGGTGAAGAAAAGGACTTGAGTTCCTGTATGTTGTTAGGATCACACCACGTCTCGTTAATCATAAGGCATACACCCCCGCCCTTCTTCTTACCAGAGAGATGCTTGTTTCTGTCGGCGCGATGCTTGACGAAACCAGGTGGCTGTACCGAATCCGATAACATCACGAGTGAGCCATGTTTCTGTGAAACAAAGAACATTACTCTGATGTCTCTCTGGAAGGCAACTCTTGCTCGGATTTCATCTACCTGGTTGTCAAGAGACTGGACATTGGCGAGTAGTATGCTCGGGAGCGGTGCCCGATGTGCCCGTCTACGGAGACTGACCAGAAGACCTCTCAGTCTGCCCCTTCTGCGACGCCATTGTTTTGGTTCGCCAGCTGGGATCCAATCCATTGTCCTGGGTGGTGGGCCAAACAGAAGATCCGCTTCGGGAAAGTCGTATTCCTGGTCGTAATGTTGGCGAGTTGACGTTTCTCTTATATCCAATAGTTCCTCCCGACTGTATGTAATAAAACCTAAGATTTCCTGGAGTAAACAATGTAAGAAATAACACATTAAATAAAAAAAATAAAAAATACTGCATAGTTTCCTAAGAACGTGAAGCGAGGCTGCTATCTGTCGGCGCCGGACCCACTTTGTCATTGGATTCCCATCTCCTTTCTATAATATCTCTGGCAACATCACCATGCAATGCACCCTGGACTAAAGATGTGCTAGACTCTACGAAAAGGGGTATGATCAATGGATCATTCGAGAGAAGACCAAGTTATGCCATCAACCAGTATGGAAATCGTACATGTATGATAGATGTTTTTCAATCTAAATGTCATATTCCTATCTTCCAGTGTAGTGAGAGTGACTTTATCACAGTGCTACATCATACCAGCCGGAGTTCTGCCTGCTTGAACGCCAATAACTCAGACATTTACATTTTAGTCACTTAGCAGACGCTCTTATCCAGAGCGACTTACAGGAGCAATTAGGGTTAAGGGCAGGTCAACAGATGTTTCACCTAGTCAGTTCGGGTATTTGAACCAGCAACCTTTTGGTTAATGGCCCAACCTCTTAACCGCTAGGCTACCTGCCGCCCAGGGAATCGATAGATCACTCCGAGATGCACAAAAACAATATAACATTAAAAATGGGTGAACCTTTCCTTAATAAATTCACCATATTCAAAGGCATATTCAATGTCTGCTTTTTTCATTTTTACCCACCTACCAATAGGTGCCCTTCTTTGCGAGGCATTGGAAAACCTGCCTGCTTTTTGTGGTTGAATCTGTTTCCCAGGACAGAGTTTGGGAAACCCTGCTTTAAAGGGTAGGAAGCATGAGTTTTTGCTCACCAATGTAACAACAGTGTGGCCAAGACTTAGTCACGATCTGGTTACCTATAAGTACATAGTTATGTTTTTGGGTTATTGCATATTTATTACAATTATTTCCGGATATCTTCTAAACTACCCACAATGCACTATTTCTCAACGTCATATGGATGATCTAATCTGCTACAGAGTTCGTATGCTAGTTCGGTAGCTAGCTCAAACTGGCTAACATAGAACCTCATCTGTTCTCCTTCTTGTTTTGTCAACTTTTTGGCATGTTCTCTGAAGTAGGCTACAGGAGTATTGTAACTTTTTCCACCTTGGCTTAGTTCTAGCACGTTAAAGTACTAAAGTAGTTTTTTGGGCATCTGGTACTTTACTATTTATATTTTTGACAACTTTTTACTCCATACGTTTTCCCTGACACCCAAAAGTGCTCGTTACATTTTGAATGCTTAGCAGTACAGGAAAACGGTCAAATTCACACACTTATCAAGAGAACATCCCTGGCCATCCCTACTGTGTCTGATCTGGAGGACTCACTAAACACAAATGCTTCGTTTGTAAATTATGTCTGACTGTTGGAGTGAGCCCGTCTATCCGTAAAAAAAATTTTTTTACTAGAAAATGTCGTCTGGTTTGCTTAATATAAGGCATTTGAAATTATTTTTACTTGTACTGTATTTTTGATACTTAAGTATATTTTAAACCAAATACTTTTAGACTTTTACTCTACTAGTATTTTACTGGGTGACTTTAACTTTAACTTGAGTCATTTTCTATGAAGGAATCTTTACTTTTACTTAAGTATATGCCGTGGTGCCGTGGTCCCGTGGTGCCGTGGTGGGAACATCAATCAGCGGAAATGTTCAAGAGCGCCACCTATAGTGGTTGATAAAACTCAAACTTTCATTCAAATGGACATACAATGTACTGAATTAAAGCTACACTCGTTGTGAATCTATCCACCAAGTCAGATTTGTAAAATGCTTTTCGGCAAAAGCATGAGAAGCTATTATCTGATAGCATGTATCCCCCAGAATACAGCAACGTCACCTAACGACAGATTTTGCGATAGCCGGGGGCTACTCAAAACGCAGAAATAAAATGTAAAACATTCATTACCTTTGACGAGCTTCTTTCTTGGCACTCCTAGATGTCCCATAAACATCATTTTGGGTCTTTTTTCGATTAAATCGGTCCATATATAGCCTAGATAATCGATCTATGAATACTGTGTGAACAACGGAAAAAAATAGCATTTTAGAACGTAACGTCATTTTTTTAAATTAAAAAAGTCGACGATAAACTTTCACAAAACACTTCGAAATACTTTTGTAATGCAACTTTAGGTATTAGTACACGTTAATAAGCGATAAAATTCATCAGGAGGCGATGTAAATTCTATAGGTGTCCGTCTCGAAAAAATGTCCGGAGAAATCTCAACCAAAACATCCGGTCGGAGACTGGAGGGAATCGGTTCCCTTGTGTCGGTTTGACCAAGAATCAAAGCCGAAGCAAATGACAAGACTCTAGACATTGTGTGGAAGCTGTAGGTACTGCAACCTCTGCCTCATTTAATCCGGTTCACTTTGAACAATTCCTGGAAGTAGCGCATGGATATTTATTTCCATTTTCAGTGATCAGATTTTCCTGCACTTTTCGATGAAACGCACGTTCTGTTATAGTCACAGCCGTGATTTAACCAGTTTTAGAAACGTCTGAGTGTTTTCTATCCACACATACTAATCATATGCATATACTATATTCCTGGCATGAATAGCAGGGCGCTGAAATGTTGCGCGATTTTTAACAAAAAGCTGCGAAAATTCGCAACTTCCCTAACAGGTTAATATAAGGAATTTGAAATTATTTTTACTTGTACTGTACTTTTGATACTTAAGTATAATTTAAACCAAATACTTTTAGACTTTTACTCTAGTAGTATTTTACTGGGTGACTTTAACTTTAACTTGAGTCATTTTCTATGAAGGAATCTTTACTTTTACTACAGTATGACAATTGGGTCCTTTTTCCACCTCTAGTGTTGCGCACGAGATGACTGACATCTGGAATACATTTTTTCCTCGCTCTATAGTTAGTTATTGAATTTCTCTCATTGACTCTCCCCTCATTGACTCTCCCTCGGCCGATGAAGCGCCCGCCTCCCCCGGCATTGGTAGCTAACTCAGCCTGCACTCCTAACCTTTTACTACTGTGGGCTAAATCAGGGTCACACAGAGTGATTCTTGTCAGTCTTAAACAAAATCTACTTTGAAACAGAAGTATACACCTCACACACATGGTTATGGGGTTAGAAAAAAAGAAGACAACTGTACTATGTCCGAAATTTTTCTAGACATCACAGAAGACTGAAACAACAAAACTGTTTGAAATAGAAACACTGGATTTGTCTTTTTTTGTAAATAATCTTTATTAATTATGAAAAATATTAATAACAATCCACCCATGAGGCCAAAGAGTGCACTTTTGGTCATTGACTGCAGGAAAGAGCTACACGTTTTACCATCAGATGGGCCCCAGCCATCAATTTGTAAGTCTGCTCTTTCTTTGCTTTGATCTGCGGTTGTTTTAGTTGTGTTAGTTTTCTAACTAGTCTCCAGTTGTTGGGCCCTGGCTTGCCCACCATAACCATGGTGGTTGGCTAGGCTGGCTAGGCTAATAGCTAGTTGGCTAAATAGCTAATGTTAGCTGTCTGGCTAAGAACTGCATATAGCTAACAATCTTTGATAACTGGTTAGATGGCGTTCTGTATTTCCAAAACTTTGGTTTAGTTTAAAGTAGCTGTAAGCTAGGTGTTGATAGCAACTGGCTGACTCATGCAGTGCTAACATAACGTTAGCAGGCTGGTAGGGCTACCGTTAGTTGGCTAGTAACCTTGCAAGGTGATTTGTAACCAATTCATAAAAGTATTTGCTTGTAAATTGGCTGAAAATGTTAGGGGCAACTTCACCTTACACCGTAACCCAGCATTTACTGTACATCATGTACAGAGTGACTGGCATGACATAACAGCCAGCAGAGGGGGCCCGCGTAACAAAGGGGTTGCTTCACTTTCAATCCAACAAGTGAAGCGATAAAGAGGTACATAGCAGTAATGTCCCCTAGGTCTTTGCTAATGGCTAATAAAGAGCCAGAACGTAAGAGTTTTTATTTAAAACAATTGGCGAGATGGTGTTGTTTTCTCGAGATAAAGTTTAGCATCAAACTATGTGTTAGTAATTTAGTAATGTGGTACGCACTGTATATATGTATTGTGATGCACAAGACAGGAAAAGGTTCCTTCAGGGCTGCTTGGAGATTTCACTGTTACGTAAGTTGCAAGTGCATGCATTATTCACACTACATTTACATAAGAGACAATAGGGAAATTTGTCCCGAAAGTGTGTGCGCGAGCATGTTTGTATGGCTGTTAAATTCTCTGAAATGCTTTACCTTCCGAGCATCTCGAAATAAATACTGCCAATGGTTTTGTTGATGCGAAGTTGTGGAGGTGGGCAAATGCCCCCAGACATCAGTCTCCTACCAAGATGGGGGGGGAATAAAGGATTAAACAATAGAGAATCCATGTATACCAAACGGGTCAGTCTGTCTCCATCACATTATTTATTCTGCTCGTCTCTTTCTCGCATGCTCACATTTTCTTCCATTCTTTGGTCACACACACACACACACACACACACACACACACACACACACACACACACACACACACATTATTTGGATCCTGTCTCTAAGGGAGGTCCATGTTGAAGCTTGTCCAAGCAATGGCAGACTGAGGTTTCATTAAACAAACAGTGGCTGGATTAGTAGCGGATTAGTTCTGGATTACTTTAGCAGGTAACAAGCTTCCCCTGAGAGCGTCGGGCTGTATCACCGCCTGGTATGGAAACTGCACCGTCTGCAACAGCAGGGCTTTCTAGAGGGTGGTGCGGTCAGTCCAAAACATCATTGGGAGCACACTGCCTGCCCTCCAGGACATCTACAGCATGCGGTATCACAGGAAGGCCTAAAAGATCATCAAGGATCTCAGCCACCTGAGCCACGGCTTATTCACCCCGCTAGCATCTAGAAGGAAGAGAGTACAGGTCCATCAAAGCTGGGACCGAGAGACTGAAACGGCTTCCATCTCTAGGCCATCAGACTATTAAAAAGTCCCCCCAGCCAAACCCTCCCCTAACCCGGACGACGTTGGGCCAATTGTGCACCGCTCTATGGGAATCTCGTGACGGCCGGTTGTGACATAGCCTGGGATCAAACCCCAGGTTGTAGTGACGCCGCAACACTGCGATGCAGTTCCTTAGACCGCTGCAGCACTCGGGAGGCTCTGTTAACATACCGTTTTACCCACTTTATATGTATATAACATATTCTAGTCATTGCTCATCCTATATACACTACTGTTCAAAAATTTGCATTTTTGTGGGTTCGATTACAGACTCAAAATGGCCAGAAACAAAGAGCTTTATTTTGAAACTTGTCACTCTATTCTTGTTCTGCGAAAGGAAGGCTATTCCATGCAAGAAATTGGCAAGAAACTAAAGATCTCGTGCAACGCTGTGTACTACTCCCTTCACAGAACAGCGCAAACTGGCTCTAACCAAAATAGAAAGATGAGTGGGAGGCCTTGGTGCACAACTGAGCAAGAGGACAAGTACATTAGAGTGTCAAGTTTGAAAAACAGTCACCTCACAAGTCCTCAACTGGCAGCTTCATTAAATAGTACCCGCAAAACACCAGTCTCAACATCAACAGTGAGGAGGCGACTCCGGGATGCTGGCCTTCTAGGCAGAGTTGCAAAGAAAAAGCCATATCTCAGACTGGCCAATAAAAATAAAAGATTAAGATGGGCAAAAGAACAAACACTGGACAGAGGAAGATTGGAAAAAAGTGTTATAGACAGAGTTTGAGGTGTTCTATCACAAAGAAGAACATTTGTAAGGAAGGCTATCACTCCATTTTGCAATGCCATGCCATACCCTGTGGACGGCGCTTAATTGGAGCCAATTTCCTCCTACAACAGGACAATGACCCAAAGTGCAGCTCCAAACTACGCAATAACTATTTAGGGAAGAAGCAGTCAGCTGGTATTCTGTCTATAATGGAGTGGCCAGCACAGTCACTGGATCTCAACCCTATTGAGCTGTTGTGGGAGCAGCTTGCCCTTATGGTACGCAAAAAGTGCCCATCAAGCCAATCCAAGATGTGGGAGGTGCTTAAAAAGTGGGAGGGTCAAATCTCTTCGATTACCTCAACAAATTGACAACTAGAATGCCAAAGGCCTGCAAGGCTGTAATTGCTGCAAATGGAGGATTCTTTGACGAAAGAAAAGTTTGAAGGACACAATTATTATTTAAATTAAAAATCATGATTTATAACCTTGTAAATACCTTGACTATATTTCCTATTAATTTTTGCAACTAATTTCATCTATGTTTTCATGGAAAACAAGGACATTTCTAAGTGACCCCAGACTAAGAGAACGGTAGTGTAACTATTGTGGTTACAAATCGTCTTGAAAAGCTTTTTAGCCTGCTAACGTTAGCCCTACTAGCCTGCAAATGTTAGCCCTACCAGCCTGCAGTGGTGGAAAAAGTACCCAATTGTCATACTTGAGTAAAAGTACACTTACCTTCATAGAAAAATACTAAAGTAAAAGTCACCTAGTAAAATTCTACTGAAGTAAAAGTATTTAGTTTTAAATATACTTAAGTATCAAAAGTAAAATGTAATTACAAAATGTATAAATCATTTCAAATTCCTTATATTAAGCAAACCAGACAGCACGATTTTCTTGTTTTTAACATTTACGGGATAGCCAGGGGCACACTCCAACATAATTTACAAACAAAGCATTTGTGTTTATTGAGTCCGCCAGATCAGATGAAGTAGGGATGACAAGGGATTTTCTCTAAGTGCGTGAGTTAGACAATTTTCCTTCAAAATGTAAAGAGTACTTCAAATTTTGCTTCTAGTGCCGACCGTGAGGTAATATCTAACAAGTAATCTAACAATTTCGTAACAACTACCTTATATACACACACACACACACACATGTAAAGGAATGAATAAGAATATGTACATATAAATATATGGATGAGCGATGGCCGAACGGCATAGGCAAGATGCAGTAGATGGTATAGAGTACAGTATATACATTTGAGATGAGTAATGTATGGTATGTAAACATTATATAAAGTGGCATTGTTTAAAGTGACTAGTGATGCATCCATTACATACATTTTTTAAATTATTAAAGTGGATAGAGATTTGAGTCAGTATGTTGGCAGCAGCCGCTCAATGTTAGGGATGGCTGTTTAACAGTCTGATGGCCTTGTGATAGAAGCTGTCTCTTGGTCCCAGCTTTGATGCACCTGTACTGACCTCGCCTTCTGGATGATAGCGGGGTGAACCAGCAGTGGCGCGGGTGGTTGTTGTCCTTGATGATCTTTTTGAACTTCCTGTGACATCGGGTGGTGTAGGTGTCCTGGAGGGCAGGTAGTTTGACCCCGGTGATGCGTTGTGCAGACCTCACTACCCTCTGGAGAGCCTTACGGTTGTGGGCGGAGCAGTTGCTGTACCAGGCAGGTGATACAGCCTGACAGGATGCTCTCGATTGTGCACCTGTAAAGGTTTGAGTGTTTTCGGTGACAAGCCAAATTTCTTCACCCACGCTGTCTGTGTGGGTGGACCATTTCAGTTTGTCCGTGATGTGGATAGGTGCTCCCTCTGCTGTTTCCTGAAGTTCACGATCATCTCCTTAGTTTTGTTGACGTTGAGGGTGAGGTTATTTTCCTGACACCCCACTCCGAGGGTGCTCACCTCCTCCCTGTAGGCCGTCTCGTCGATGTTGGTAATCAAGCCTACCACTGTAGTGTCGTCTGCAAACTTGATGATTGAGTTGGAGGCATACATGGCCACACAGTCATGGGTGAACAGGGAGTACAGGAGAGGGCTGAGAATGCACCCTTGTGGGTCCCCAGTGTTGAGGATCAGTGGGGTGGAGATGAGTTGTTTCTTACCCTCACCACCTGGGGCGACCCGTCAGAAAGTACAGGACCTAGTTGCACAGGGCGGGGTCGAGACCCAGGGTCTCGACCTTGTTGACGAGTTTGGAGGGTACTATGGTGTTAAATTCTGAGCTGTAATCGATGAACAGCATTCTTACATAGGTATTTCTCTTGTCCAGATGGGTTAGGACAGTGTGATTTCGATTGCGTCATCTGTGGACCTATTGGGGCGGTAAGAAAATTGGAGTGGGTCTAGGGTGTCAGGTAGGGGGGAGGTGATATGATCCTTGACTAGTCTCTCCAAGCACTTCATGATGACGGAAGTGAGTGCTACAGGGCGATAGTCGTTTAGCTCAGTTACCTTAGCTTTCTTGGGAACAGGAACAGTGGTGGACCTCTAGAAGCATGTGGGAACAGCCGACTGGGATAGGGATTGATTTGAATATGTCCGTAAACACGCCAGGCAGCTGGGTCTATGCATGCTCCGAGGACGCGGCTAGGGATGCCGTCTGGGCCTGCAGCCTTGCGAGTGCTAACACGTTTAAATGTTTTACTTACGTTGGCTGTGGTGAAGGAGAGCCCACAGGTTTTGGTAGCGGGCCGTGTCAGTGGCACTGTATTGTCCTCAAAGTGAGCAAAGAAGTTGTTTAGTTTGTCTGGGAGCAAGACGTCGGTGTCCACGACAGGGCTGGTTTTCTCTTTGTAATCCGTGATTGACTGTAGACCCTGAGCCGTTGAATTGCGACTCTACTTTGTCTCTATTTTAAAAATTTATTTCACCTTTATTTAACCAGGTAGGCTAGTTGAGAACAAGTTCTCATTTCCAACTGCGACCTGGCCAAGATAAAGCATATCAGTGTGAACAGACAACACAGAGTTACACATGGAGTAAACAATTAACAAGTCAATAACACAGTAGAAAAAAAGAGAGTCTATATACATTGTGTGCAAAAGGCATGAGGAGGTAGGCGAATAATTACAATTTTGCAGATTAACACTGGAGTGATAAATGATCAGATGGTCATGTACAGGTAGAGATATTGGTGTGCAAAAGAGCAGAAAAGTAAATAAATAAAAACAGTATGGGGATGAGGTAGGTAAAATTGGGTGGGCTATTTACCGATAGACTATGTACAGCTGCAGCGATCGGTTAGCTGCTCAGATAGCAGATGTTTGAAATTGGTGAGGGAGATAAAAGTCTCCAACTTCAGCAATTTTTGCAATTCGTTCCAGTCGCAGGCAGCAGAGAACTGGAACGAAAGGCGGCCAAATGAGGTGTTGGCTTTAGGGATGATCAGTGAGATACACCTGCTGGAGCGCGTGCTACGGGTGGGTGTTGCCATCGTGACCAGTGAACTGAGATAAGGCGGAGCTTTACTTTACTCGTAGATGACCTGGAGCCAGTGGGTCTGGCAACGAATATGTAGCGAGGGCCAGCCGACTAGAGCATACAGGTCGCAGTGGTGGGTGGTATAAGGTGCTTTAGTAACAAAACGGATGGCACTGTGATAAACTGCATCCAGTTTGCTGAATAGAGTGTTGGAAGCTATTTTGTAGATGACATCGCCGAAGTCGAGGATCGGTAGGATAGTCAGTTTTACAAGGGTAAGTTTGGCGGCGTGAGTGAAGGAGGATTTGTTGCAGAATAGAAAGCAGACTCTAGATTTGATTTTAGATTGGAGATGTTTGATATGAGTCTGGAAGGAGAGTTTACAGTCTAGCCAGACACCTAGGTACTTATAGATGTCCACATATTCTAGGTCGGAACCATCCAGGGTGGTGATGCTAGTCGGGCGTGCGGGTGCAGGCAGCGAACGGTTGAAAAGCATGCATTTGGTTTTACTAGCATTTAAGAGCAGTTGGAGGCCACGGAAGGAGTGTTGTATGGCATTGAAGCTCGTTTGGAGGTTAGATAGCACAGTGTCCAAGGACGGGCCGGAAGTATACAGAATGGTGTCGTCTGCGTAGAGGTGGATCAGGGAATCGCCCGCAGCAAGAGCAACATCATTGATATATACAGAGTAAAGAGTCGGCCCGAGAATTGAACCCTGTGGTACCCCCATAGAGACTGCCAGAGGACCGGACAGCATGCCCTCCGATTTGACACACTGAACTCTGTCTGCAAAGTAGTTGGTGAACCAGGCAAGGCAGTCATCAGGAAAACCGAGGCTACTGAGTCTGATATACTGATGCTTAGCTTGTTTGATTGCCTGTTTGTATTTGGTCATGTTTCCGGTCGCCTTGCCCTTATTAAAAGCAGTGGTTCGTGCTTTCAGTTTTGCGCGAATGCTGCCATCAATCCACGGTTTCTGGTTGTGGAATGTTGTAATAGTCACCATGGGTACAACATCACCGATGCACTTGCTAATAAACTCGCTCACCGAATCAGCATATACATCAATGTTGTTGTCTGAGGCTATCCGGAACATATCCCAGTCCACGAGATCAAAGCAATCTTGAAGTGTGGAATCAGATTGGTCGGACCAGTGTTGAACAGACCTGAGCATTTCCTGTTTTAGTTTCTGTCTATAGGCTGGGAGCAACAAAATGGAGTCGTGGTCAGATTTGCCGAAAGGAGGGCGAGGGAGGGCTTTGCATACGTCGCGGGAAGTTAGAGTAGCAATGATCCAGACTTTTGCCAGCCCGGGTCGCGCATTCGATATGCTGATAAAATTTAGGGAGCCTTGTTTTCAGATTAGCCTTGTTAAAATCCCCAGCTACAATAAATGCAACCTCAGGATGTGGTTTCCAGTTTACATAGAGTCCAATGAAGTTCTTTCAGGGCCATCGAGGTGTCTGCTTGAGGGGGTATATACACGGCGGTGATTATAATCAAAGAGAATTCTCTTGGTAGATAATGGGGTCGGCATTTGATTGTAAGGAATTCTAGGTCAGGTGAACAAAAGAACTGAGTTCCTGTATGTTGTCATGATCACACCACGACTCATTAATCATAAGGCATACCTCCCTTCTTACCAGAGAGATGTTTGTTTCTGTCGGCGCGATGCAGGAAGAAACCAGGTGGCTGTACCAACTCCGACAGCGTGTCTCGAGTGAGCCATGTTTCTGTGAAACAAAGAACGTTAGGTCTCTAATGTTTCTCTGGAAGGCAACCTTTGCTCAAATTTCATCCACTTTGTTGTCAAGAGACTGAACATTGGCGAGTAGTATACTCATGAGCGATGTGCCCGTCTACGGAGCCTGACCAGAACCCCGCTCCATCTGCGGCGCCATTGATTTGGGTCACCTACTGGGATCCGATCCATTGTCCTGGGTGGTGGTCCAAACAGAGGATCCGCTTCGGGAAAGTTGTATTCCTGGTCGTAATGTTGGTAAGTTGACGTTGCTCTTATATCCAATAATTATTTCCGGCTGTATGTATTAAGACTTAAGATTTCCTGGGGTAACAGTGTACGAAAAAATACATTAAAAAAACAAAAATACTGCATAGTTTCCTAAGAACGCAAACACTTTTGGGTGTCAGGGAAAATGTATAGAGTAGAAAGTACATTATTTTCTTTAGGAATGTAGTGGAGTAAAAGTAGTTAAAAATATAAAATAGTAAAGTACAGATACCCCATGACTTAAGTACTTTACCCCACTGCCAAGCCTGCTAACGTTACTGCATGAGTCAGCCAGTTGCTAGCAACACCTAGCTTACAGCTACATTAAAGTAAACCAAGGTTTTTCAAATACATCATCTAAGCGGTTATCAAAATAATGTTACCAATATATGCCAACTATCACAGTGGACATAGCTAAGTAGTAAGTCAGAGAACACAAAACTAGCCTAGCACAGACAGGAACCCATAGAACACAATAAAAAGCCAGCGGATATAAAATAGAGAGAGCAGAGTCTTGCCGATTGACGGCCGAGTTAGCTACCAAAGAAGAGCCAAGAAAAGGCATTTCAGAGTGAGAGGCTGTTCCACCAGCCTAGGGAGAGTCCGCTAATCCAATAGCGATATACTGAGGTAAATCCAATGTAGATAGATTCCAGAGGCGGCATTGGGCAAAGGAGACGAGTGGAAGAATCAACAATAAGACTGAGATCGGAGTAAGGCTCCAGCAGATAGAAATGATCACAATACCAGTGAGTCAGCTACTGTAGCACACTAGTACTAAGCCAAGTTTGATAACCTCTGGTAACCTACTTTGCGGAGAACTGGTCAAAAAAGTTGACCAAACAAATTGGAAAATGGAAGATACAAAGAAGAGACAAGGTACTAAACAATTAGAGCAGGAATGATTTTCCACTTTCCTTTTGAGCCAGAGGCAAGCCTGCTGGTGATGCAGGAGAGGTCAGAGCTGCCTAGACTGGAGCAGCCGAGCAGAATCACAAGGCCCCCACGTGTGGGGAATCTGATTGGTTGTATACGTCACACCTCACGATTGAAGCTCACCACTGCCAACACTCGTATGCATGGGTAGTGGCTAACATTAGCCAGCTCGAGCTAGCTAACGCAGAGTAAATTCTCCATATGACATTGAGAAATAGTGCATTGTGGGTAGTTTAGAAGATATCCAGAGGTTAATTGATATAAAATAAAAATCATGTTTGTAGTTATAGGTAATCAGAATGTGACAACTCAGTTAAAGTCTTTGACCACAGTGTGCTACTTTGGTGAGTAAAAACTCATGCTTCATATCCTTTAAATTTTCCTGAATGCACTGGATTCAGGAAAAAAAGTTATTACATTCTGAAAAGACCTCTCCATCACGGTCTCCCCCTCCCAGAGTGCAAAGAATCCTGGCTTGACCCTGGACAACATCCTGTCGTTCTCTGCAAACATCAAAACAGTGACTCGTTCCTGCAGGTTCATGCTCTACAACAAACTTTTCTCACACAGGAAGCTGCGCAGGCCCTAATCCAGGCACTCGTCATATTCCGTCTGGACTACCGCAACGCTGTTGGCTGGACTCCGTGCTTCTGCCATCGAACCCCTGCAATTTATCCACAAGACCGCAGCCCATCTGGTGTTCAATCTTCCCAAGTCCTCCCATGTCTCCCCTCTCCTCCATACACTCAATTGGTTTCTAGTCGAAGCTCACATCCACTACAAGACCATAGTGCTTGTCTACGGAGCCTAAGGAGAACTGCTGCTCCCTACCTTCAGGTTATACTGAAATTTACACCCGAACCAGAGCACTTCATTCCACCACCTCTGGTCTCTTGACTGCTAAATGTAATTCAATTACTAGTTGAACTACATGTAGTTCACTACTCCCCAACACTGCTGGTTTGGAAAGTTGCCTCACAAGAATTGTATCATACCTTCCCTACTGATTTGATCAGATTTTATTGGGCATCATATCATGTAGCAGGCGATAACTATGTAAATCATTAGTGCTCTATTGATAAATACTTGCCTGACAAATGTACAGTACTTCCTTATACTTTAAGTGATAGACCTCTGGCCCAACCAATCGACTGACTGTTTCAAACAAAGGACTGCACGCCAACTGCCCCATCTAAATCCATAAACAAGTTCCAGACAGACATGGTAAAAGACACTACAATGAGTGATTAGAAGGTACAAGGGCGCACTCTATCTACTGTGAGCGGTCCATTTGATGAAGCCCACAAATGGACTTGGCTTTAAATTGTCTTGGATGTGTGATGTTCTGGAGGCACAGCCCCACTCTACAAGTGCTGCTTTTAGTCTAAATAAATGACTATTTTCACCCTCTCTCTCAAACACACACACTCTCTCCCGCTCTTCTTTCTAATTGATGGACACCCTGTAATGGAATCCAGGCAGAGGCCAGACAATACTCACCTGTCTTTTGTTACAAAGCTTGAAGGGCTTTACAAGAATCAATAATGTCCTGGAATACTATTCCTAAGGAGCTAAACGATAGATTGCTCTGTTTCTTAGCAATCCTAGCTTATCCCTACCACAGGGATTTTATCTATGATCCCTCACCTGAATCCCTGATCTGGCTGTGCCCTCTTGCCAACTCCTATGGCATGACAATAACAACTGGGACTCAGGCTACCTCATCACATGTTGTATTTTATACTGTAAAAATGCATACTGTACAATAAATATTGTATTTTATACTGTAAAAATACATGCTGTACATACTGTACTTTCCCCCTCTTTTAGGATTTATTTCTAAGGATATCTACAAAAACCTTGTCCCTAGATTTGCACTAGTTTACAAATCACTCCTTCAGGATATTTGTCTGTTCAGTAAGGGGGTAAACAAAGCTCTTAGTTAATCTTGTTTCCTGATCATGTTCCTTGTCAGGTGGCATGTGTGTTTACCCTCAGAGAAACCTTTGCCTTCACGATGTTGTCTTTCAGCACCTGACCTCTCCCGGAATGAGAGATCCCGAGGCAACACTAATACTGCTGCTGCTCTACCTCGGAACAGCAGGGACTCACCTTGAAATACCATGGAATTTCAGCAGTAGGCTATTGGAATGGAACTGGATAATATGCAACGAACTTTGCATTCACCTCAGAGTTGTTCGTTTTCCAAAGATGAGGATAAGGCGTCAAACTAGACTGAATGGACCAACTCCAAAGTAATACGAGACATTATATACAATGTGTCCTGCAAACACCATCATGCCAAACTGAACAATCTGCATTTATGGTGCACTTTAACTGCATGCTAATTTCCCAATCAGAAATTGCTGCATGTTGCATCAAACTAGGCCATGGACTAAAAAGTCACGAGTTTAGCCAAATGCTTTATTGTCCCAGATGATAGGATGTGGAGACGAGGGTAAATACGAACGGCTCTTTACCTGAATTCGGCATGTGTGTGTGACTCATGTGACTTTGAGGGTTAGAGCCGTCACTGTTGAGCTAAGCGTTCTAATGTGCACTGTACGGTGTCATGGATGAGGGGGTCCTCTGTCCCTTAGTTGAGCCACAACAACAATGATGTAGAACACACACTTTATAAGACTATGCGTTCTGCAACTACCATAACCTCTCTCTGCCCTTGATCCCATCTTGCCGTGTCAGGCGTTTCTTTTGTTGTTGTTGTTGTTGTTGAGGTGCCTGTGTGAACACTGCAACCCAATAGGGGAGAGGAAATCAAAGCCACTGAACGTCTTCACTCACTCACACAAACCACAACATAAGGCCTTTAATTCACCCCCCCCCCCGGGTAAGGAGCCGCAGAGACCCACAGAATAAAAGCTAACTATACCTAGGCTATACATGTATTGCTAGTTTGATTTTTGAAGTGCTGTCAGATTGTTATGAAAAGCACTATAGAAATGTAATAAATTATTATTATTAAAGGCTGAAGGAGTTTATGTACTCTTTGATTCAGTCAAGTAGAGTCCGTGATTCACCCGTGAGCTGTTGCTAAGAGATTACCTCGTCTGTGAGAATCAGAGAATGTCAACAGAGGAAAAAGTTACTTGGGATGATAATGATTTTGTCCCAATTATCTCAAGAGGTCCAAAGTGACAATGTGTTCACAGAGCCAAAAATAGGGCAGGTGGACCTTTTCGTTTCCAAAACACTACCTTTCATAAGGTTGTTATGTCCCAAACAGTATGATGGAAAAAAACAAGTTACCTCAGTTCCTCAGGAACAAGCTGACAAAGGCCCTCACATCTCTCACTCTTGTCATATGACCACATGTTTCCTGACAAGGCTCAAAACATGTTTGTCTTTCTATGATGTGTTCTGGTGGCTTTATGTTCTGTAAATGGCCAATTGAAGGTATAAAATAAATGTACCACGTGTGCGTATTCTAACGCATTTATAGAATACTTCTGAGTTTATTTAAACTCTTATATAACATTCACATAGGTGACAATCATTGTGCAGTGGTTGTATGGAAAGCAAGGCAATAAAATGCTTATGGCATGTCTGGGTGGCATGTAGCCTACTGTTATCTGTTTGTAAAGAAGCAGACACATCCATTAATTTTGTCACGTGGGGGCCAACAGACAGGGTTAACATGAGGGGTCCTACAGCGATCATGAATCAAAGAATATGTGCATCCCAAATGGCACCCGATTCCCTATATATAGTGCACTACTTTTGACCAGGGCCCATATGGCTCTGGTCAAAAGTAGTGCACTATGTAGGGAATAGGTGCCATTTGGATGCAGACGAGGTCTCAAACTGTCTGGTGATACAGATCTATCATCTCACCCACTGCTTATTTCAGGTGGAACATGGTAGGCTATAATAATGATACATTATTCAAGTTTGTGGCCGTTTCCCAAATCTGGCGTGCCTACTAAACTGCATACTGTTAACTAATCTTACTATTTTAGCACACGGTTTATCAGTGGAGGCTGGTGGGAGGAGCTATAGGAGTACGGCTCATTGTAATGGCTGAAATTGAATAAATGGAACAGTCAAACATGTGGTTTCCATATGGTTGATGTGTTTGATACCGTTCCATTGATTCCATTTCAGCCATTACAATGAGCCCGTCCTCCTATAGCTCCTCCCACCAGCCTCCACTGCGGTTAAGTAAAAAGTATACTGTATGGCCTAAGCCAAAAACATACTATTTTTGGTGCGTTCAAGACAACTGGGAATTTGGACACAAAATGAGCTCAGACTGGGAAAAAAATGAATGTCAGTGATCTTCAGATCAGAGCTCTAGGATGATTCTGGAGTTTGAGTTGTAATTCCAAGTTGGATGACCATCCAAAAGATTTTTCCTAGTCGAAGCACGTTCTCAATAGAACTTGAATCAAACAAATGAACACAATATTATTTAAAAAAGGGCAGTGCAGTCCAAAACTTGGATTTGACACATTTCATTTTTTTTGTTTTGTTGCTGAAATGAGTTTAACATCCTGGCATTGAAAGCGTACTTTATTTTTGAAAATTCACATAACACTTTCTATTTTCGCATATTGAGAATGAGTCATGTGCGAATGCGTTGATTTTTGGAGCGCATCCCCATTTCTAATTGATCAAAACCGGAACTACAGGCTCCTGAGTGGCGCAGTGGTCTAAGGAACTTACATCTGTAACAGAGACATCACTACAGACCCTGGTTCGATTCCAGGCTGTCACAATCGGTCGTGACTGGGAGTCCCATAGGGCGGCGCACAATTGGCCCAGCGTCGTCCGGGTTAGGGTTTGTCTGTCATTGTAAATAAGAATGTTATTTTCTTTATATATATATATATATATTTTTTTTTTACCCCTTTTTCTCCCCAATTTTGTGGTATCCAATTGTTAGTAGCTACTGTCTTGTCTAATTGCTACAACTCCCGTACGGGCTCGGGAGAGTGGTTAGCGCGCACTGCGCCTGGCCCGCCACAGGAGACAAGGATATCCCTACCGGCCAAACCCTCCCTAACCCGGACGACGCTAGGCCAATTGTGCGTCGCCCCACGGACCTCCCGGTCACGAGCCTGGGCGCGAACCCAGAGTCTCTGGTGGTACAGCGCCCTTAACCACTGCGCCACCCGGAGGCAAGAATTTGTTCTTAATGGACTTGTCTAGTTAAAGACATGATTTTTGAAATGTCACATACAGTACTATTAAACTTTTTTGCATACTCAAAAGGCCAACTATTTAGGATGCCAGTATGGGTATTCAGACACAACCACTCTGAAAGTTCATGCACAGAGGAGCTGGTGGGTGTTTAGTGTGTAACTAACGACCCAGGGCTTTAAAAAGGCCTCATTCCATTTTTCCAAAGATCCTCTCAAGAGACTCCGAAATATCTTTGTGCAGCTCTTCATGTTGCAGTGCGAGCTATGCAGTTGGCTAATTCAGTACCCTTTCATTGTGCTTAAGATATGTGAAAACTAATAGTAACCAGTGTGCCATTGGATGATAATAAAATTGAGGAGCATGGCACATTCTCACTAAAACATTCCCCATTGTGTGTAAAATGTGAGAGAGTGTGCTAGGGACACTACTTAAATGTGAACATAAGCACACATTTAAAAAAGGGGGACTGTGCAGAAATCACTGCCATTTCTTGGTTAAAAAAATTCCAATAGTTGGTCTAATTTCAGTTTATGTATTGTGTGGAGAATTATTGTACCATCTAAACCGATGTGAAATACTGTCACGCCTTGGTCATTATATTTTGTGTTTTTGGTATATGTTTGGGTAAGCCAGGGTGTGACATGGGTTTATATGTTGTGTTTCGTATTGGGGTTTGTAGTAATTGGGATTGTGTTGATTAGGGGTGTGTCTAGTTAGGCTTGGCTGCCTGAGGCGGTTCTCAATTAGAGTCAGGTGCTTCTCGTTGTCTCGGATTGGGAACCGTATTTAGGTAGCCTGTGTTCACCTTGTATTTCGTGGGTGATTGTACCTGTCTATGTGTATTCACCAGATAGGCTGTATAGTTTCACGTTCCGTTTGTTGTTTTGTATTCTCACAGTTATTTCATGTATGCTATTTCCTTTATTAAAGCACATGAGTAACCTACACGCTGCATTTCGGTCCGACTCTCTTTCAACAGACGAACGCCGTTACAGAATCACCCACCGTAAACGGACCGAGCAGCGTGTAAACTGGCAGGAGCTAAAGGACGACGTTATGGACAGCAGAAGCATGGAGTATACTACGTGGGAAGAAATCGACAGGTGGGCGGCCGATCCAGAGCGAGTGCAGGAGCCCGCCTGGGATTCCCTACAGCACGGCGGCGCAGAGCGAAAACGGAAAGTAACGGGGGAAAGCGCAGAGAGAGAGTGGCTGAGTCAGGAGTCAGACCTGAGCCTACTCTCCCTGTTAATCGTGAAGAACAGTTGCAGTGGGAGAGACTGCACCATTTGGAGATTTGGACGTGGGAGGAGGAATTAGACGGTAAAAGACCCTGGGCGCAGCCGGGAGAATATCGCCGTCCCAAGGAGGAAATATAAGCAGCTAAAGCGGAGAGGCGCAGGTATGAGGAAGCAGCACGGCGACTCGGTTGGAAACCGGAAGGTCACCCCAAAAATGTATTGGGGGGGCTAGAAGGGAGAATAGTTATGCCAGGTAGGAAACCTGCGCATACTCCCTGTGCTCACCGTTGGGCTAGAGAGACCGGGCAGGCACCGTGTTATGCTATGGAGAGCACGGTGTTTCCAGTGCGGGTGCAGAGCCAGCTGCGACACATACCAGCTCTTCCTATTGGCCGGGCTAGAGTGGGCATCGAGCCAGGTAAGCTTGGGCAGGCTCGGTGCTCAAGAGCTCCAGTGCGCCTGCACGGTCCGGTCTATCCAGAGCCACCTCTACACAACAGTCCTCCGGTAGCAGCTCCCCGCACCAGGCTTCCTGTGCGTGTCCTCGATCAAATACCACCAGTTCCAGCACCAGGCCTTCAGTGCGCCTCGCCTGTTCAACACAGCCAGAGCCTTCCTTCCCTCCTACGCTGTCGGAGTCTCCCGCCTGTTCAGCGCAGCCAGAGCCTGTCTCCTCTCCTGCGCTGCCGGAGCCTCCCGCCTGTTCAGCGCAGCCAGAGCCTGTATCCTCTCCTGCACTGCCGGAGCCTCCTGCCTGTTCGGAGCAGCCTGAGCTGCCAGTCTGCAGAGATCTGTCAGTCTGCCAAGTGCTGTCAGTCTGCATGAAGCAGCCAGAGCTGTCAGTCTGCCCAGCGCCGCCAGTGCTCCCAGTCTGCCCAGCGTCGCCAGTCTACCCAGCGTCGCCAGTCTGCCCAGCGCCGCCAGTGCTCCCAGTCTGCCCAGTGCTCCCAGTCTGCCCAGTGCCGCCAGTGCTCCCAGTCTGCCCAGCGCCGCCAGTGCTCCCAGTCTGCCCAGCGTCGCCAGTCTGCCCAGCGCCGCCAGTCTGCCAGAAGTGCCAGACAACCAGTCTCTTCCAGATCTGCCAGACAACCAGTCTCTTCCAGATCTGCCAGACAACCAGTCTCTTCCAGATCTGCCAGACAACCAGTCTCTTCCAGATCTGCCAGACAACCAGTCTCTTCCAGATCTGCCAGACAACCAGTCTCTTCCAGATCTGCCAGACAACCAGAATCTTCCAGTTCCGCCAGCCAGCCAGGATTTACCGGAGCCTACTACCTGTCTGAGCTTCATCTCAGTACTGAGCTTCATCTCAGTCCCGGGATTCCTCACAGTCCCGGGCTTCCCCTCGGTCCCGGGCATCCCCTCGGTCCCGAGCTGCCCCTCTGTCCCGAGCTGCCCCTCTGTCCCGAGCTGCCCCTCTGTTACGAGCGGCTCCTCAGTTATGTGGGGATCTGGGTGAGGACTATTAGGCCATGGTCAGCGGAGAGGGTGGATTATCCCAGGACGCGAAG
The DNA here is from genome assembly GCF_034236695.1 of Oncorhynchus nerka. Classification (NCBI taxonomy): domain Eukaryota; kingdom Metazoa; phylum Chordata; class Actinopteri; order Salmoniformes; family Salmonidae; genus Oncorhynchus; species Oncorhynchus nerka. The sequence continues at coordinate 14,487,865 of NC_088412.1, read as the reverse complement.
GGGAGGAACTAGGACATTCATGGAGTGGGGTCCACGTCCCGAGCCAGAACCGCCACCATGGACAGACGCCCACCCGGACCCTCCCTATGCTCTTGAGGTGCGTCCCGGAGTCCGCACCTTAGGGGGGGTTCTGTCACGCCTTGGTCATTATATTTTGTGTTTTTGGTATATGTTTGGGTAAGCCAGGGTGTGACATGGGTTTATATGTTGTGTTTCGTATTGGGGTTTGTAGTAATTGGGATTGTGTTGATTAGGGGTGTGTCTAGTTAGGCTTGGCTGCCTGAGGCGGTTCTCAATTAGAGTCAGGTGCTTCTCGTTGTCTCGGATTGGGAACCGTATTTAGGTAGCCTGTGTTCACCTTGTATTTCGTGGGTGATTGTACCTGTCTTTGTGTATTCACCAGATAGGCTGTATAGTTTCATGTTCCGTTTGTTGTTTTGTATTCTCACAGTTATTTCATGTATCGCTATTTCCTTTATTAAAGCACATGAGTAACCTACACGCTGCATTTCGGTCCGACTCTCTTTCAACAGACGAACGCCGTTACAAATACTGTATATTTTCCATATTGCTGTGCGATATGGCCAAAATATCATATCCCATTTTGAAATTATTATTATATATATATTTTTAAATAAATAAGGACGTTATGGATGGTATTTTTTAAAATAATAAAAGACCAGAATTTGCTTTTTGAGTAGTGCGTGACGCTAAGGTGGCAACACATACAGTTGAAGTCGGAAGTTTACATACACTTAGGTTGGAGTCATTAAAACTCATTTTTCAACCTCTCCACAAATTTCTTGTTAACAAACTATAGTTTTGGCAAGTCGGTTAGGACATCTACTTTGTGCATGAGAAGTAATTTTTCCAACAATTGTTTACAGACGGATTATTTCACTGTATCACAATTCCAATGGGTCAGAAGTTTACAAACTAAATTGACTGTGCCTTTAAACAGCTTGGAAATTCCAGAAAATGATGTCATGGCTTTAGAAGCTTCTGATAGGGTAATTGACATCACTTGAGTCAATTGGAGATGTACCTGGATGTATTTCAAGGCCTACCTTCAAACTCTGTGTCTATTTGCTTGACATGATGGCCAAGACCTCAGAAATAAAATTGTCGACCTCCACTAGTCTGGTTCATCCTTGGGAGAAATTTCCAAACACCTGAAGGTACCACGTTCATCTGTACAAACAATAGTACGCAAGTATAAACACCATGGGACCACACAGCCATCATACCGCTCAGGAAGTAGACGCGTTCTGTCTCCTAGAGTTGAACGTAATCTGGTGTGAAAAGTGTAAATCAATCCCAGAACAATAGCAAAGGACATTGTGAAGATGCTGGAGAAAACGGGTACAAAAGTATCTATATCCACAGTAAAATGAGTCCTATAATCGACATAACCTGAAAGGCCGCTCAGCAAGGAAGAAGCCACTGCTCCAAAACCGCCATAAAAAAAGCCAGCCTAAAGTTTGCAACTGCACATTTTAATTTTACCTTTACTTTACCTAGGCAAGTCAGTTAAGAACAAATTCTTATTTTCAATGACGGCCTAGGAACAGTGGGTTAACTGCCTGTTCAGGGGCAGAACGACAGATTTGTACCTTGTCAACTCGGGGATTTGAACTTGCAACCTTCAGGTTACTAGTCCAACGCTCTAACCACTAGGCACATGGGGACAAAGATCATACTTTTTGGAGAAATGTTCTCTGGTCTGATGAAACAAAAATAGAACTGTTTGGCCATAATGACTATCATCATGTTTGGAGGAAAAAAGGGGAGGCTTGCAAGCTGAAGACCACCATCCCAACCGTGAAGCACGGGGGTGGCAGCATCATGTTGTGCGGGTGCTTTGCTGCAGGAGGGACTGGTGCACTTCACAAAATGGATAGCATCATGAGGATGGAAAATTTTGTGGATATATTGAAGCAACATCTCAAGACAAGTCAGGAAGTTAAAGCTTGATCGCAAATGGGTCTTCAAAATGGACAATGACCCCAAGCATACTTCCAAAGTTGTGACAAAATGGCTTAAGGACAACAAAGTCAAGGTATTGGAGTGGCCATCACAAAGCCCTGACCTAAATCCTATAGAACATTTGCGGGTAGAACTGAAAAAGCGTGTGCGAGCAAGGAGGCCTACAAACCTGACTCAGTTACACCAGCTTTGTCAGGAGGAATGGCCCAAAATTCACCCAACTTATTGTGGGAAGCTTGTGGGAGGCTACCGGAAATGTTTGACCAATTTTAAAAGGTAATGCTACCAAATACACTCAATTAGTATGTAAACTTCTGACCCACTGGGAATGTGATGAAAGAAATCAAAGCTGAAATAAATCACTACTATTATTCTGACATTTCACACTCTTAAAATAAGGTGGTGATCTTAACTGACCTGAGATGGAACTTTTACTAGGATTAAATGTCAGGAATTGTGAAAAACTGAGTTTAAATGTATTTGACTAAGGTGTATGTAAACTTCCGACTTCAATGTGATTTCAATGTGTCTTTCTCCATTCTGTTTGTTTTATACTGTTATATTTCTGCATATATTTAAGATAATTTCCACATAGGACTGCACGATATGGGCAAACAATCTAGGTCTTATTTTTAACCAAATGTTGCACTTGCGATTTGACTTAGCGATTTAGAGCAAAACACTTTGGTGAACTGTTGGAATCATAGAAAGATTATTCAAATTCTATTTCCATAGTTCAAATATAATAGTGGGCACTGAATACAGTGTTTGACCCGACAACGAAGGAAAATGCCAGGGAGGAGTAATTGTGGCAGGGTAGGAACCAAAGTGTTGATAAGTGTTTCCTAGGGGACCTTATAATCTTTGGCTACATTGAATGTTCTTAGCTACTTCATGTAGCTAACATTCTTGCTTTGCGTATTCCTCTGATTTAGAATATATTGTTGCACAAACATGCTGATTTCAGTCTACACCAGGCTGTATAGCTAATTAAGTTTGCTCTGACTCAGGACATTTATTAGCTAGTTAGCGATTAGGATTAGCGGCTTACAAGATTTGGGCCCAACTTGCTAAAAAAAAGACACACTTTCTGTTTGCGGATGTAAGAAACACAAACTGAGTGTAATTATAGAATGTTAGTGGATTTATATTGAGAAGCAAAGTGTCATCAACATTGTTGCATTCACCATGCAGGCTGAACGCAAGTGTCTTGTATTCGAGGGGATGGGGCTAGATGGAAAGCGGCATGGAGAGAGAGAGATGACTCAAGTAGCAAAGTAACTATAACATGGACGTTAAACACAGCATATCACATTTAATAAACCAAACATTCAAATACTGTTATAGAAGGTAAAGTAAAAACCCAAACTGGTCAATGCATCACGGTATACCGCCCAGCAATAGTTGAGCAGCTTCTTAATTGTGGCCTGTGGAATGTTGTCTCACTTGTCTTCAATGGCTGTGCGAAGGTACTGGATATTGGTGGGAACTTGAACATGTCGATCCAGAGCATCCCAAACATGCTCAGTGGATGACATGTCTGGTAAGTATGCAGGCTATGGAGGAACTGGGACATTTTCAGCTTCCAGGAAATGTGTACAGATAGATCCATGCGACATGGAGCTGTGCATGATCATGCTGAAACATGAGGTGATGGCGGCAGATGAATAGCGCAACAATGGGCCTCAGGATCTCCTCACGGTATCCCTGTGCATTAATATTTCCATCGATAGAATGCAATTGTGTATGCAGCTTATGCCTGCCCATACCATAACCCCACCATGGAGCACTCTGTTCACAACATTGACATCAGCAAATCGCTTGCCCCTACACAACGCCATTCACGCTGTCTGACATCGATCTGGTACAGTTGAAACCGGGATTCATCCATGAAGAGCACATTTCTCCAGCAAGCCAGTGGCCATTGAAGGTGAGCATTTGTCCACTGAATTCGGTTACAACGCTGAACTGCAGTCAGGTCAAGATCCTGTTGAGGACGACGAGCACACATATGAGCTTCCCCGAGACGGTTTGAAAGTTTGTGCAGGAATTAGGTTGTGCAAATCCACAGTTTCTTCAGCTGTCCGGTGGCTGGTCTCAGATGATCCTACAGGTTAAGAAGCCAGATGTGGAGGTCCTGGGCTGTCGTAGTTACAAATGTTCTGCGGTTGTGAAAGTACTGTCAAATTCTCTAAAGTGACTTTGGAGGCAGCTTATGGTAGAGAAATTAACATTCAGTTCTCTGGCAACAGCTCTGATGAACATTCCTGCGGTTAGCATGCCAATTGCACACTCCCTCAAAACTTGACACATCTGTGACAATATTTTGTTGTCCACATTTTAGAGTGGCCTTTTATTGTACCCAGCATAAGGTGCATCATGTGTAATGATCATGCTGTTTAAATCATCTTCTTGAAATGACACACCTGTCAGGTGGATGGATTATTTTGGCAAAGGAGAAATTCTCACTAACAAGGATGTAAACAAATTTGTGCACAAAAGATTAGGCATTTCTTGGATATTTTATTTCAGCTCATGAAACCAACACTTTCCATTTTTATTTTTATTCAGTATACACAAGGCCTTCGGAAAGTATTTAGACCCCTTGACTTTTTCCACATTGTGAGGTTACAGCCTTATTATAAAATGTATTAAATAGTCCCCCCCTCAATCTACACACAATACCCCATAATGACACAGCAAAAACAGGTTTTTAGAAATGTTTGCTAAAAATAAAACTGAAATATCATATTTACATGTATTCAGACCCTTTACTCAGTACTTTGAGCACCTTTGGCTTCGATTACAGCCGAGTCTTCTTGGATATGATGCTACAAGCTTGGCACACCTGTATTTGGGAAGTTTCTCCTATTCTTCTCTGCAGATCCTCTCAAGCACTGTCAGGTTGGATGGGGAGTGTTGTCTCACAGTTATTTTCAGGTATCTTCAGAGATGTAAGATTGGGTTCGGGTCCGGGCTCTGGCTGTGCCACTCAAGGACTTGTCCTGAAGCCACTCCTGCGTTGTCTTGGCTGTGTGCGTCGGGTCGTTGTCCTGATGGAAGGTGAACCTTCACCCCAGTCTGGGGTCCTGAGTGCTCTGCAGCAGGTTTTCATCAAGGATCGCTCTGTACTTTGCTCCGTTCATCTTTGCCTCGATCCTGACTAGCCTCCTAGTCTCTACCGATGAAAAACATCCACACAGCATGACGCTGCCAGGTTCTCTAGACGTGATGCTTGGCATTCAGGCCAAAGAGTTCAATCTTGGTTTTATCCGACCAGAGAATCTTGTTTCTCATGGTCTGAGAGTCCTTTAGGTGCCTTTTGGCAAACTCCAAGTGGGCTGTCACGTGTCATTTACTGAAGAGTGGCTTTCGTCTTGCCACTTAACCATAAAAGGCCTGATTGGTATAGTGCTGCAAAGATGGTTGTCCTTCTGGAAGGTTCTCCCATCTCCACAGAGGCACTCTAGAGCTCTGTCAGAGTGACCATCAGGTTCTTGGTCACCTCATTATTCACAATTAATTCAGGATTATCCATAATCATGGTAGCATCCACATTCATGGTGAAATGTTTAGAAAAATATATTCTTTTTTCTATAAAAGTGACCACAAAGGGGTCATAGTAAATTGTGTAGAAATGTAGGAAATGAGCTTTATGTGCCCAAAGAAATTCTGAGGGAGGACCCTCAGACACCCACCTGGTTATGTCTCCTCTACTTCTAAAACCAAAGTTGTGCCCCAGGTTTTTAGTGTGTAGGGTTAGATGGTAGGGTATTTGTTTTATTTTCAAGCAAAGTATACACCAGTCTAGGTGGCGGTAATGCAACATTTATTGGATGCCAACCTCCATTAAAATGAATAGAAGAAGCAGCAGTAGTTAGTTGCTAGTTGGAAGCAAGGACAGAGGAGAGCATTTGGTTTAGTTAAATGTTTGTACTTTTAATCCTTGTTTTAGCCTAATTTTAACCGGTTGTATTTATTAAATTTTTGTTTGGCACTGGTTCTGCCTTTGATGTCTAATTGCATAGATTCCAATGCATAGATTATTATGGGGACAATCGTAAATTAAGAAACGCCTCTAAAAATACTTTGAGCAAATTAGGCCATTTCTAAATAATATTATGGAAATAGACCCTAATACTACAGTCGCAATTCCTGTTAAATCATTGACATATTTGCACTACACGTGTAGACCATACCTACAAAACCTTAGATTATGCAAAACCGCTGTAAACTTTGTTTCCAATTGAATAACTTTAATTCATGCATCATTCTATTTTATATCGGCGGAGGAAAGTACTCTCATTTATCCGTCAACTGACTGGCCGAAAGGCCTCCCCTTTAATAGTCTCTTCGCCCTAGCGGTAAACATTGGGCTCGATCTCCTTGGAGACTATGTAGTGGAGAGTGAACGAAATAGGACTTCAGAACGGGATCATGGCGGCGCCGTTTGGGCGCGACACCTTACCTGAGCAATGGTCTTTCGGTGTCTGCGGAGATGGCAGAGTGTTTTTCGTTCAGTGAGTCGGCGAAATACAAATGTGGTCGTTCTTTCTGCATCTTTAATGAGAGTTCGCTTGTCGAGTGTTTCTTGCCTCTAACAGGTGTTTTTGTCTTTCTGGCAGCGATGAAACGAGCACTACTACTTGGCTCCATCCGCGAACGGGCGAACCTGTCAATTCCGGACATATGATACGGTCAGGTATGCATGTATTCGTCTCTAATGCATTTGACCAGCAGACTATTGGTGCGGTTTACATTGCAGAATAAAACGGTTTGATTTTTGTGCGTTGTTGATATAGCCCAATGAAGCAGAAAACTTTCACAGAAGGCGCCTACTCTCCAAGGTAACGCACCTTATTTCTACTCGCCCATTGCAGATTTACCTCGAGGATGGGAAGAGGGTTTCACGGACGAAGGGGCCGGCTACTTCATAAAGTAAGTGAAAGCAATTGAAGCCGACTTTATTCTGTTGGGCGGTTGTCGTGATTCGCCGAGTGAGGGGCGAATTACCTGAGTGCAGCACTGCCGTTTTAGGATACCTACTTATGTCTCCCTCTAGTCTACTAATTCGTCAACACAGGAGACTTCTTAACTCTAGTAGTGTTCGTGCATTTAAAGGTATAGGGCAACGTTTCCAAACTCGGTCCAGTGGATCCCAAGGGGTGCACGTTTTTTTTACCTAGTACTACACAGTTGATTTTAAAATAACCAAATCATAATCAAAATTTGATTATTTGAATCAGCTGTGTAGTGCTAGGACAAAAACCACACAACACGCCGGTATGGGGCTTTCCCCATAACCAGCTAATGACCCCAGCAGGGACTGTATTGGTAGCCTAGCCTACTTGTTGGATAACAGGCCTACTACGTTTTGTCTTTATTGGATTGCAGGCCATGGCTCTGTGGTACTGCTGACAGAGGTGTGTTCATAGGATCAAAGTCTCCAGTTGCAGTCGTTTTACAACGTCCCCATCTCTTGTTAACTAGGTTGTTCATTGAACCCAGTTGAGGCTATTGTTTGACTATTTAAAAAAATGGTTGTTCAATATCACGCAAAAGTTTGTGTGAGAGAATCTGTTTCAGAATGTTTTCTGACACTTTCTGATCTTGAATCTTGATGTGAGGCTTGATTTGTGTACCTCTATGTTATTAGTTTCAATCAGGTGTATTAGGCTACTGTCCATTATAGATCTACACACTATTTTGAGATTTCACATTGATTTACCCCAGCAAGCTTGTCTTGTGCTGTCTGTAGCTAGGTTTCCATCCAATTGGCCGACAGATTTTCATGTGATTATTCTCAAATCCGCATTAAAAAACAGTATGTGCATTTCCCAAAAGATGTTTACAATCAAATTCCCTTGTTGCAGATTAAAGGCCGGGCATGTTGATGTAGTGCACATAAAAATAACATTTCAGGTTAAATTGCCATGTACCAAATAATTCATTGCATACTAAGGCATATTATTTGCTAATGTCTGTGTACAGTTGAATTCTATTTTGACTGTGACTTTGCACTTCCTTTTCCAGTGTTGGTCCACCAGGCACCTGCAGCTCCTTACCATTATATAATGCTATGCTAGGATGCCAAATAGCCCTACTGTGACATAGTGTCTGCTGTGGGTGACAATGTTATTATGCAACTCAGGGATACTGCAGGATCAATACTCTGGGGATCCTGTGGTGAAATTAATGATAGTGAGTGACTTCAGTATAGTTGTCCTTTTTGAGAGCGAGATTCCATCCTCGGAGGCCTGGACGTCACCTATAGCCCTCGTTTGACGTCCATCAACCTGTTCTGTCAGTATTCGTCCTTGGGAGTTTGTGCTCTTTGCATCCCTTTTGTCTGGCTGTATGAGTGGGAACCTTGTGTCGAAATAACAAGCTGAAGTAATAACATCCTCACAATCCAATATCCTATTCTAATAGGGAGGACTTCTGCCAAAGGTTGTGTTTATAGAACATCTCTAGAGATGTCTGCTTTGGCCAGCACTGCTACTGACTGACTGAGCATGTTTTCATGTTTTTTACAATAGCATAGAGCGCTCTCCAATATAATGTGTTTTTCATGGTCTTTGGATGCTCTCTCAGTTGTCTAAATGATGATCTTCTCCTCCTGTGGTCTGACTGTCAACCTGAAGTTAAATTATGCCCTTAGAACAGTGCAGTCTGTTTTTATTGTATGTGTGTGTATGCCTTAACTTTTATGGCTGCAGGGGCATTATTGAGTAGCTTGGATGAAAAGGTGCCAATTGTAAACAGCCAGCTCCTCAGTCTCAGTTGCTAATATATGCATATTATTATTAGTATTGGATAGAAAACACTCTAAAGTTTCCAAAACTGTCAAAATATTGTCTGAGTATAACAGAACTGATATTGCAGGTGAAACCCTGAGGAAAATCAAAACAGGAAGTGGCTTCTATTTTGAAAACTCCACATTCCATAGCCTCCCATTTCTGGATTTAAAGGGATATGAACCAGATTCCTTTTCCTATCACTTCCTCAAGGTGTCAACAGTCTTCAGACATAGTTTCAGGTTTTTATTTTGAAAAATGAGCCAGAACGATAACATCGCGTCAAGTGGTCACATGAGTTTTGCTCGCGCAACAGAATTTGGACAGCCATTATTTTCCCCTCTCCTACTGTGAAAGACATTTGTGGTTGATATATTATCAATTATATATTTTGAAAACAACCTGAGGATTGACTATAAAAACGTTTGACATGTTTCTGTGGACATTATGGAAACTATTTGGAATTTTCGTCTGCGTTGTCGTGACCACTCTTTCCTGTGGATTTCTGAACATAACGCGACAAACACAGAGGTATTTTGGATCTAAAAATAATCTTTATGGAACAAAAGGAACATTTGTTGTGTAACTGGGAGTCTCGTGAGTGAAAACATCCGATTAATTTGATTGCTTTTCTGATTTTCGTGACCGGAGCTACCTGATGTTAAGTGTACTGAATGTTTTATCGTGCGATCGACAAACTTACACAAACGCTTGGATTGCTTTCGCTGTAAAGCATAATTTCAAAATCTGACACGACAGGTGTATTAACAAAAGGCTAAGCTGTGTTTTCCTATATTGCACTTGTGATTTCATGAATATAAATATTTATAGTAATATTTATTGTATGTAGCGCTATGCTATTCAGCGGTTGTTGATGACACTTATCGGGATTGCAGCCATAACAAGTTTTAACCCCCACATTTCTTGTATAATCCCGTAACAAGACAGCTTCCCCCTCCAACTTCAACTACTATTGTCTATTTCTGGAATTCTCATAAGAGACATGAATACCTCAGACAACTTGGAAGAGTTCTGGTGAAATTCCCTCAGTGTTTCTCTCTCAGGAGTAGTGTGGTCTTGCCTGATCCCCAGTTCTGTTTTTGCGGTCTTACCAACTCCTACGATCATTGTCACGCCATTTGGAGAAAATAAATAATCTGAGACCAGGCTAGTTGTGGCCTGTGAAAGATTAATAATTTACAGACCAATAAACTTTCTCAATCTGATAGCATGTTGGTAGCTTGATTAAATGCCACCATAATCTCCCTCAGGGTGCCCACACCAGCTCTAAATGTGGGATTGGCATAGACATTTGCCAATATAATCTAGGGTTGTGTTCTTTAGGCACCAACCGGAAGAAAAGGGACTGAAACAGTTACTTGGACTTGATCATTTACATTTTAAAACGGTTTCTGTTGCATGCCCAAATGAACACGGCCCAGAGTATATCTACTGTACCTTCACCAGGTACCCGGTATGGCCTCTCCAGTTTGTCAAGCCAGCTCTGTTTGTCTGTCAACTCCCTGTTTGTAAGTCAACTACTTATATTTTTATCAATATAAGTGTTGGCCCCATGTTTCATGAGCTGAAATAAAACATCCCAGAAAAGTTTCACACGCACAAAACGCTTATTTCTCTCAAATTTTGTGCACAAATTTGGTTACATCCCTATTAGTGAGCATTTCTCCTTTGCCAAGATAATCCCTCACCCTGACACGTGTGGCATATCAAGAAGCTGTTCATTACACAGGTACTCCTTGTGCTGGGGACAATGAAAGGCCGCTCTAAAATGTGCAGTTTTGTCACACAACACAATGCCACAGATGTCTCGAGGGAGCGTACAATTGGCATGCTGACTACAGGAATGTCCACCAGAGCTGTTGCCAGATAATTTTGTTTATTTCTCTATTATAAGCCACCTCCAATGTAGCTTTAGAGAATTTGTCAGTACGGCCTCACAACTGCAGACCATGTGTAACCACGCCAGCTCAGGACCTCCCCATCCGGCTTCTTCACCTGCGGGATTGTCTGAGACCAGCCAGCCGGACGGCTGATGAAACGGAAGAGTATTTCTGTCTGTAATAAAGCCCTTTTGTGGGGAAAATGTATTCTGATTGAGACCCTGCCCAGTCATGTTAAATCCATAGATTAGGGCCTCATGAATTTATTTCAATTGACTGATTTTCTTCTATTAACTGTGACTTAGTGAACTCGTTGAAATATTTTTGTTCAGTATAAATGGCTTGAGTTGCCCTTTTAAGTGGAGCTGGCTACTGCAAGTGTACCCACTTTTAGACCATCAAAACACATCTCCCAAACCCACCAAAAGAAAACAGCATGTACCCACCTCTGTACCACCAAAACACATCCATCCTAAACCCCATTCTTTTACTTACTCATAGATCAACAGAACATGGACTGAGCACATAGTTGAGGATGAGCTCATTGCGGGGATGGGAAGGCCAGATTGGGTATTATCTTTGGCTGTTTGCATTGGACCACATTCAGGTCTTCACTGTTTTTCCTCCAGACTCGTATTTGCCTGGCCTTGTGGCGAATAATCCCCTTTACGCTCCAGGGGAGGGCACACATACACACACACACACCCTTACACTTGTGTATATGACATTACACACACACAACCTCCTCCCTTTGTACGTCAGTGAGGGAGTTACATGCTTTGGTAGCTCCTCCAGGAGTCCCCTGCGCCACTAGCGGGCGCTGGCTACCCCAACCCCGGCCAACAGCTCTTCACCCCCCCGCAGCTACTTGCCTGAGCTTCACCCAAATCCATATCACAGATGTTCTGAAAGAGCTGCAAAACCTGGACCTGTACAAATCAGCTGGGCTAGACAATGTGGACCCTCTTTCTAAAATTATCCGCCGCCATTGTTGCAATCCCTATTACCAGTCTTTTCAACCTCTTTTGTATCGTCCGAGATCCCTAAAGATTGGAAAGCTGCCGCGGTCATCCCTCTCTTCAAAGGGGATGACACTCTAGACCCAAACTGTTATAGACCTATATCCATCCTACCCTGCCTTTCTAAAGTCTTTGAAAGCAATGTTAATAAACAGATCACTGACTATTTCGAATCCCACCGTACCTTCTCCGCTGTGCAATCCGGTTTCCGAGCTGGACATGTGTGCACCTCAGCCAAGCTGAAGGTACTAAACGATATCATAACCGCCATTGATAAGAGACAGTACTGTGCAGCAGTCTTCATCGACCTGGCCAAGGCTTTCGACTCTGTCAATCACCATATTCTTATCGGCAGACTCAATAGCCTTGGTTTTTCTAATGACTGCCTCGCCTGGTTCACCAACTACTTCGCAGAGCAGATGATGTCAGTGTGTCAAATCGGAGGGCCTGTTGTCCGGACCTCTGGCAGTCTCTATGGGGGTACCACAGGGTTCAATTCTCGGGCCGACTCTTTTCTCTGTATATATCAACGATGTCGCTCTTGCTGCGTATGATTCCCTGATCCACCTCTACACAGACGACCCCATTCTGTATACATCTGGCCCTTCTTTGGACATGGTGTTAACTAACCTCCAAACGAGGTTCAATGCCTTACAACATTCCTTCCGTGGCCTCCAACTGCTCTTAAATGCTAGTAAAACCAAATGCATGCTTTTCAACCATTTGCTGCTCGCACCCGCCCGCCCGACTAGCATCACTACTCTGGACGGTCCTGACCTAGAATATGTGGACATCTATAAGTACCTAGGTGTCTGGCTAGACTGTAAACTCTCCTTCCAGACTCATATCAAACATCTCCAATCCAAAATCAAATCTAGAATCGTCTTTCTATTTCGCAACAAAGCCTCCTTCACTCACGCCGCCAAACTTACCCTAGTAAAACTGACTATCCTACCGATCCTCGACTTCGGCGACGTCATCTACAAAATAGCTTCCAATACTCTACTCAGCAAATTGTATGTAGTCTATCACAGTGCCATCTGTTTTGTTACCAAAGCGCCTTATACCACCCACCACTGCGACCTGTATGCTTTAGTCGGCTGGCCCTCGCTACATGTTCATCGCCAGACCCACTGACCCCAGGTCATCTATAAAGCGGAACTTTACCTAGTGTAGCCGATGTGAAATGGCTAGCTAGTTAGCGGTGGTGCGCGCTAGTGGCATTTCAATCGGTGATATCACTTGCTCTGAGACCCTGAAGTAGTGGTTCCCCTTGCTCTGCAAGAGCCGCAGCTTTTGTGGAGCGATGGTTAACAATGCTTTGAGGGTGACTGTTGACGTGTGCAGAGCGTCCCTGGTTCACGCCCAGGTCGGGGCGAGGGGACGGACGTAAAGTCTATACTGTTACACTAGCATAGACTTATCTCAGCTCACTGGTCACGATAACAACACCCATCCGTAGCACACGCTCCAGCAGATATATCTCACTGGTCATCCCCAAAGCCAACACCTCATTTGGCTGCCATTCCTTCCAGTTCTCTGCTGCCAGTGACTGGAACGAATTGCAAAAATCGCTGGAGACTTACATTTCCCTCACTAACTTTAAACATCAGCTATCTGAGCAGCTAACCGATCGCTGCAGCTGTACATAGTCCATCTGTAAATAGCCCACCCAATCTACCTACCTCATCCCCATATTGTTTTTATTTACTTTGCTGCTCTTATGCACACCAGTATCACTACTTACACACCATCTTCTCATCTATCACTCCAGAGTTAATCTGCTGAATTGTAATTACTTTGTTTCTGTTGCACTGCTTTGCTTTATCTTGGCCAGGTCGCAGTTGTAAATGAGAACTTGTTCTGAACTAGCCTACCTGGTTAAATAAAAAAGATCAAATCCCAGGGATGGATGAAAATCAGGGGATTACATTTCTTGCAGTAGTGTCAGAGGAATCTTCCAGTGCATTCGGAAAGTATGCAGACCCCTTGACTTTTTCAATAGTTTGTTTTATTAAAGCCTCGTTCTAAAATGGATTCAATTATTGTTTTTCCTCCCCAATCTACACACAATAGCCCATAATGACAGGTTTTTAGACATTTTTGACAAAGTTTATGAAAAATAAAAGTCATATACCTTAAGTATTCAGACCCATTGCTATGTGAATTGAAATTGAGCTCAGGTGCATCCTGTTTCTATGGATCATCCTTGAGATGTTTCTACAACTTGATTGGAGTCCACCTATGGTAAATTCAATTGATTGGACATGATTTGGAAAGCCACACACCTGTCTATATAAAGGTCTCACAGTTGACAGTGCATGTCAGAGCAAAAACCAAGCCATGAGGTCGAAGGAACTGTCTGTCAAGCTCCGAGATAGGATTGTGTCGAAGCACAGATATGGGGAAGGGTACTAAAACATTTATGCAGCATTGAAAGTCCCTGAGAACACAGTGGAACCACGAAGACTCTTCCCAGAGCTGACCACCCGGCCAAACTGAGCAATCTGGGGTGAAGAGCCAATAACCCGATGGTCACTCTGACAGAGCACTAGAATTTCTCTGTGGAGATGGTTGTCCTTCTGAAAGGTTCTCCCGTCTCTGCAGCACTCTACCAATCAGGCCTTGGTAGAGTGGCCAGACAAAAGCTTCAGTAAAAGGCACGTGACCGCCCGCTTGGAGTTTGCCAAAAGGCACCTAAAGGACTCTGACTATGAGAACCAAGATTCTCTGATGCGATGAAACCATGATTGAACTCTGTGGCCTGAATGCCAAGCGTCACGTCGGGACCTGGCACCATCCCTACGGTGACGCGTGGTGGTGGCAGCATGCTGTGGGGATGTTTTTCAGTGGCAGGGACTGGTTGACTAGTTCTGATCAAGGGAAAGATGAACAGAGCAAAGTACAGAGATACTTGTAAAAAAAATATATATATATATTTTTTCGCCCTTTTTCTCCCCAATTTCGTGGTATCCAATTGTTTTAGTAGCTACTATCTTGTCTCATCACTATAACTCCCTTACGGGCTCGGGGGAGATGAAGGTTGAAAGTCATGCGTCCTCCGATACACAACCCAACCAAGCCACACTGCTTCTTAACACAGCGCGCATCCAATCCGGAAGCCAGCCGCACGATGAGACAAGGATATCCCTACCGGCCAAGCCCTCCCTAACCCGGACGACGCTAGGCCAAATGTGCGTCGCCCCACGGACCTCCCGATCGCGGCCGGTTGCGACAGAGTACAGAGATACTTGATGAAAACCTGCTGCAGAGCACTCAGGACCTCAGACTGGGGTGAAGGTTCACCTTCCAACAGGACAACGACCCTAAGCACACAGCGAAGACAATGCAGGGGTGGCTTCGGGACAATTCTCTGAATGTCCTTGGGTGTTCCGGTGTAGCTTCCGGGTTGGAGCGAGCGGTCGCATCTGCACTCGCATCTGCACTCGGTCCGCAGGTAGTATTACATTTCATTACATTTCATTATAGTACAACGGTTTGATTTGTCTAATCTTAGCAATTCCTTCTTAGCTAGCTACACAGCCGTCTTTGTATCATAGATAATTGCGTAATTATCGTATTTCGTCGTCCTAACGCAGTCTACACTGCCCTGCAGCTAGCCAGCTAGCTAACGTCCACCGTTAGCTAGTCCACCGTCTACCGATTAGCAGCACAACTATTACACTCAACTGAACGACTTGATTAGTGTAGTGTTAGCTAGCTACATAGTTGTCTTTGCTGTCTTCGTACCCAAGATAATTGTGTAGTTTAGAGTGTGTAGTTTTATGTCGTCCTTAACATAGGAGACTCTGCTAGCTAGCCAACAGCTAGCCAACGTCTACCGAACAGAACTTCTGCACTCAACAATCCGGTCGCATTTCGCTTCGCTCCACAGGTAGTATCACATTTTTCATTTCATTTCATTACAGTACAACGGCTTGATTTGTTTGATCGTAGCTAGCTACATAGCTAGCTACATAGCCGTCTTTGTATCAAAGATAATTGTGTAGTCTAGAGCGATTTCCTAGGTTAACTAGCCAGCTATTGTCGTTCTTTCAACGCAACGTAACGTAATCATCACTGCTAGCTAGCCAGCTAGCCCCGAATAGCAGCACAGTAGAAACTATTACACTCAACGGAACGACTTGATTAGTGTAGTGTCAACAACGCAGCCAATGCCAACTAGCCTACTTAGTCAACAACGCAGCCTCTGCCAGCTAGCCTACTTCAGCAGTACTGTATCATTTTAATCATTTTAGTCAATAAGATTCTTGCTACGTAAGCTTAACTCTCTGAACACTCGTGACGTGTAGTCCACTTGTCATTCCAATCTCCTTTGCATTAGCGTAGCCTCTTGTGTAGCCTGTCAACTATGTGTCTGTCTATCCCTGTTCTCTCCTCTCTGCACAGACCATACAAACGCTCCACACCGCGTGGCCGCGGCCACCCTAATCTGGTGGTCCCAGCGCGCACGACCCACGTGGAGTTCCAGGTCTCCGGTAGCCTCTGGAACTGCCGATCTGCGGCCAACAAGGCAGAGTTCATCTCCGCCTATGTCTCCCTCCAGTCCCTCGACTTCTTGGCACTGACGGAAACATGGATCACCACAGACAACACTGCTACTCCTACTGCTCTCTCTTCGTCTGCCCACGTGTTCTCGCACACCCCGAGAGCTTCTGGTCAGCGGGGTGGTGGCACCGGGATCCTCATCTCTCCCAAGTGGTCATTCTCTCTTTCTCCCCTTACCCATCTGTCTATCGCCTCCTTTGAATTCCATGCTGTCACAGTTACCAGCCCTTTCAAGCTTAACATCCTTATCATTTATCGCCCTCCAGGTTCCCTCGGAGAGTTCATCAATGAGCTTGATGCCTTGATAAGCTCCTTTCCTGAGGACGGCTCACCTCTCACAGTTCTGGGCGACTTTAACCTCCCCACGCCTACCTTTGACTCATTCCTCTCTGCCTCCTTCTTTCCACTCCTCTCCTCTTTTGACCTCACCCTCTCACCTTCCCCCCTACTCACAAGGCAGGAAATACGCTCGACCTCATCTTTACTAGATGCTGTTCTTCCACTAACCTCGTTGCAACTCCCCTCCAAGTCTCCGACCACTACCTTGTATCCTTTTCCCTCTCGCTCTCATCCAACACTTCCCACACTGCCCCTACTCGGATGGTATCGCGCCGTCCCAACCTTCGCTCTCTCTCCCCGCTACTCTCTCCTCTTCCATCCTATCATCTCTTCCCTCTGCTCAAACCTTCTCCAACCTATCTCCTGATTCTGCCTCCTCAACCCTCCTCTCCTCCCTTTCTGCATCCTTTGACTCTCTATGTCCCCTATCCTCCAGGCCGGCTCGGTCCTCCCTCCCGCCTCCGTGGCTCGACGACTCATTGCGAGCTCACAGAACAGGGCTCCGGGCAGCCGAGCGGAAATGGAGGAAAACTCGCCTCCCTGCGGACCTGACATCCTTTCACTCCCTCCTCTCTACATTTTCCTCTTCTCTCTCTGCTGCTAAAGCCACTTTCTACCACACTAAATTCCAAGCATCTGCCTCTAACCCTAGGAAGCTCTTTGCAACCTTCTCCTCCCTCCTGAATCCTCCTCCCCCTCCCCCCTCCTCCTCTCTGCAGATGACTTCGTCAACCATTTTGAAAAGAAGGTCGACGACATCCGATCCTCGTTTGCTAAGTCAAACGACACCGCTGGTTCTGCTCACACTGCCCTACCCTGTGCTCTGACCTCTTTCTCCCCTCTCTCTCCAGATGAAATCTCGCGTCTTGTGACGGCCGGCCGCCCTACAACCTGCCCGCTTGACCCTATCCCCTCCTCTCTTCTCCAGACCATTTCCGGAGACCTCCTCCCTTACCTCACCTCGCTCATCAACTCATCCCTGACCGCTGGCTACGTCCCTTCCGTCTTCAAGAGAGCGAGAGTTGCACCCCTTCTGAAAAAACCTACACTCGATCCCTCCGATGTCAACAACTACAGACCAGTATCCCTTCTTTCTTTTCTCTCCAAAACTCTTGAACGTGCCGTCCTTGGCCAGCTCTCCCGCTATCTCTCTCAGAATGACCTTCTTGATCCAAATCAGTCAGGTTTCAAGACTAGTCATTCAACTGAGACTGCTCTTCTCTGTATCACGGAGGCGCTCCGCACTGCTAAAGCTAACTCTCTCTCCTCTGCTCTCATCCTTCTAGACCTATCGGCTGCCTTCGATACTGTGAACCATCAGATCCTCCTCTCCACCCTCTCCGAGTTGGGCATCTCCGGCGCGGCCCACGCTTGATTGCGTCCTACCTGACAGGTCGCTCCTACCAGGTGGCGTGGCGAGAATCCGTCTCCACACCACGTGCTCTCACCACTGGTGTCCCCCAGGGCTCTGTTCTAGGCCCTCTCCTATTCTCGCTATACACCAAGTCACTTGGCTCTGTCATAACCTCACATGGTCTCTCCTATCATTGCTATGCAGACGACACACAATTAATCTTCTCCTTTCCCCTTCTGATGACCAGGTGGCGAATCGCATCTCTGCATGTCTGGCAGACATATCCGTGTGGATGACGGATCACCACCTCAAGCTGAACCTCGGCAAGACGGAGCTGCTCTTCCTCCCGGGGAAGGACTGCCCGTTCCATGATCTCGCCATCACGGTTGACAACTCCATTGTGTCCTCCTCCCAGAGCGCTAAGAACCTTGGCGTGATCCTGGACAACACCCTGTCGTTCTCAACTAACATCAAGGCGGTGGCCCGTTCCTGTAGGTTCATGCTCTACAACATCCGCAGAGTACGACCCTGCCTCACACAGGAAGCGGCGCAGGTCCTAATCCAGGCACTTGTCATCTCCCGTCTGGATTACTGCAACTCGCTGTTGGCTGGGCTCCCTGCCTGTGCCATTAAACCCTACAACTCATCCAGAACGCCGCAGCCCGTCTGGTGTTCAACCTTCCCAAGTTCTCTCACGTCACCCCGCTCCTCCGCTCCCTCCACTGGCTTCCAGTTGAAGCTCGCATCCGCTACAAGACCATGGTGCTTGCCTACGGAGCTGTGAGGGGAACGGCACCTCAGTACCTCCAGGCTCTGATCAGGCCCTACACCCAAACAAGGGCACTGCGTTCATCCACCTCTGGCCTGCTCGCCTCCCTACCACTGAGGAAGTACAGTTCCCGCTCAGCCCAGTCAAAACTGTTCGCTGCTCTGGCCCCCCAATGGTGGAACAAACTCCCTCACGACGCCAGGACAGCGGAGTCAATCACCACCTTCCGGAGACACCTGAAACCCCACCTCTTTAAGGAATACCTAGGATAGGATAAAGTAATCCCTCTCACCCCCCCTCCCCCTGAAAAGATTTAGATGCACTACTGTTCCACTGGAGGTCATAAGGTGAATGCACCAATTTGTAAGTCGCTCTGGATAAGAGCGTCTGCTAAATGACTTAAATGTAAATGTAAATGTAAATGTTCCATCCAGAGCCATGACTTGAACCTGATCGAACATCTCTGGAGAGACCTGAAAGTAGCTATGCAGCTATGCTCCCCATCCAACCTGACAGAGCTTGAGAGGATCTGCAGAGAAGTATGGGAGAAACTCTCCAAATACTCAGATTCAGATCAACTTTATTATTCCAACAGGGGGAAATTCAGGTGTGCTAAGCTTGTAGCGTCATACCCAAGACTCGAGGCTGTAATCGCTGCCAAAGATGCTTCAAAAAAGCAAGCACTGAGAAAAGGCTCTGAAATTTCAGCTTTTTATTATTTATTAATTTCCATGACTTTCTAGAAAATAGTTTTTGCTTTTTCATTATGGGGTATTGTGTGTAGATTTAATTAGGGAAAAAAACAATTACATTTTTTTTTAGAATAAGGCTGTAAGGTAACAATGTTGAAAAAGTCAAGGGGTCTGAATACTTTCCAAATGCACTGTTATTACGGCTGTGACGAGATGATGAAGAGGGACGGTTGGTATGGAGGGACTGGAGTGCTGCAGATCGCACAGCCAGGAGTGGGTGGTGGATGTCAGCTCCAATCAGGAGTGACTGGCGGCTGTCAGGGCCAATCAGGAGTGACTAGCGGCTGTTAGGGCCAATCTCTAATGTAGGATGACACTTTTAGCCCCCTCCTCCTAACCTCCTCATTTGGCTTGTTAGCAGCTCTGAAGGGACAATGGTACATGGGCGCAGATCTGAAGGGACTGGGTACATGGGAGCAGAGTGGTAATGGCTTGGCTTAGACCTTCATTGGAGAGCTTCAGCTGTGTGTCATGTGATCTATACTGAACAAAAATATAAACGCATCATCTAACAATTTCTAAAATGTTACTGAGTTACGGTTCATGTAAGGAAATCGGTCAATTGAAATAAATTCATTAGGCTCTAATTTATGGATTTCACACTACTGGGAATACAGATATGCATCGGTTGGTCACAGATACCTTGAAAAAAGGTAGGGGCGTGGATCAGAAAACCAGTCAGTATCTGGTGTGAACACCATTTGCCTCAGGCAGCGTGACATCTCCTTCACATACAGTTGATCAGGCTGTTGATTGTGGCCTTTGGAATGTTGTCCCACTCTTCAATGGCTGTACGAAGTTGCTGGATGTTGGCGGGAACTGGAAGACTCTGTCGTACACATCGATCTATTGTAGTGCATCCCAAACATGCTTATTGGTGACATGTTTGGTGAGTATGCAGGCCACGGAAGAACTGGGACCTTTTTAGCTTCTAGGAATTGTGTACAGTTCCTTGTGACATGGTTCCGTGCATTATCATGCTGAAACATCAGGTAATGATGGCGGATGAATGGCGCCTCAGGATCTCATCATTCAAATTGCCATCAATAAAATGCAATTGTGTTCATTGTCAGTAGCTCATGCCTGCCTATACTATAACCCCATGCCACCATGTGGCACTCTGTTCACAATGTTGACATGAGCAAACCGCTCGCCCACATGACGCCATACACGTGGTCTGCGGTTGTGAGCCCGATTGGACGTACTGACAAATGATTTAAAAACTGTTGGAGGCGGCTTATGGTAGAGACATTAACATTAAATTCTCTGGAAACAGCTCTGGCGGACATTCCTGCAGTCAGCATGCCAATCACACGCTGCCTCAAACTTCAGACATTTGCAGCATTGTGTTGTGTGAAGAACTGCACATTTTAATGTGGCCTTTTAGTGTCCATAGCCCAAGGTTCACCTGTATAATGATCAAGCTGTTTAATCAGCTTCTTGATATGCCACACCCAGTCAGGTGGATGGATTATCTTGGCAAAGGAGAAATGCTCAATAACAGGGATGTAACCAAATTTGTGCTCAATTTAGAGAGAAATAAGCTTTTTGTGCGTATGGAACATTTCTGGGATCTGTTATTTCAGCTCATGAAACATGGGACCAACACTTTACATGTTGGGTTTATATTTTTGTTCAGTGTATGTTTGCCTATATTAGTTTAATAACTAAGAATGGTGTAACTTAAATTTGATGTATTTATTGCTAATGTTGTGTGGCTTCACATTACAAGCAGCATACGAGAGACTGATGCTCTCCTGATCGAACTCACTCGACCCAGCGCCCTCGTTAGCATATGGACACTCAGAATGCAATATGTTATACAGATGTTATGCAAATAACAAATTACCTCATGTTGCATCTGCACTGGGATTCAATAGCGTGCTGCTCCCACCTGCAGCACTGCTCAGCTTCTACTGTTCAGAAACAACTTCAGGGTCGTGTTCGTTAGGTCATACTGTACCAAAATGTTTCGCAACAAAAAATAAGATGAGCGTTTTATTTAACCAGTTCAGATTGAACCATCCGTTTCGCACCACTTTCTTCAGTTTCATGTCTATTGAACATGACCCTGGTCTCAATGTCTCAAGGAAGGTTATATGATGTTAATGTGCAGGCAAGATACTTACATATCTTTTTTCCTTCAGAACTTTGTACAACTGTTCCTTTCCTACTATTACTACAACCCTTTGCATAACAAACAGCAGCAAATATTCTAAAATGTGCATAAAACAGTATGTACATTTTCCCACCAGAGATGTTTCCATCAAACAGACTTTTTGCGAGTTAAAGGCTGTGTGTGATGACGTAGCGCACAAACATTTATTTTACCGTTAAATTCCTGTGTCCCGAATTAAAAATACAAGTTCAATTGGTTTTTATCTCTTTTTCAACTCTCCTGATCGTTTTGTCATAACTGTTGCATTATATAGCAAATGTGCCTACTCTTGTCTTGGCACATGCGCTCTAGCCAACAGCTAGCAGATACAGTGCAGGTAGGCTACTTACATGATGAGATTATTATGGATAAGAACAATATTTGTCAAACTGCAGCCAAGCATCAATCATAATGTCATCAGAATAATTTATTGGAAAGGAGCATCAAGCTCATCACCTTGTGAAGTTCATCATAATTTATTTCATCTGTAGCCTAATAAACCACACAACATATCATCGGTTGACTACAAGTTTACTATATCTACATTTGCACATTTGCGCATAATTTTACAGACACAAAAAGATCCCACCGTCAAACTAACAAATTGTCTAAGCATTTATAAAATTGTATTGCATTTAGTGTTTCCATCAGCCTGGTCGTGACTTTTTTTTTCATTCGTCAGATAATTAATCCGCATGAAATGGTTGGCTGGTTTTAGTTTTTTGTATTGGTAGTTTAGTTCTCAAAGATGATTTTATGAATATACAGCTCCATTATCTTTTCTACAGCAGAGGCTGTAACACATACCCAATTGTTGCTTTTGGGCTCGAGGCCATGGTCCCTATTGTAGTAATACATATAGTGTGTGTGCTTGCCAATGGAAGCATAATGGTAAAGTATCATGGCCATGTCACAGATGGGCTTAGCCTAAAGCTGCTTACAAGGAACAAAAACACAGTCAGTATTATGGCTCTTGTAGGTATTAATCCACAATGTTCGTGATAGTGGGCATCATGCTCTACACAACTGGGTCATCTTGGTAAAACAGAATCTGTGCGTAATGGACTTAAATAAATGACATTAAATCAGACCACACAACGTTAATGAAAGCTCAGCAGGGTATTTTTCAGTCAGTTACTGCCTGTCTTTGGTCCAAAGAAACAACCGAGCTTGATGCCAGTGGAGGCTGGTGGGAGGAGCGATAGGAGGACGGGCTCATTGTAATGGCTGGAATGGAATCAATGTAACAGTATCAAGCATATGGAAACCACATGTTTAACTCGGTTCCAAATATTCCTTGCCAGCCATTACACAGAGCCCATCCTCCTATAGCTCCTCCCACCAGCCTCCACGGCTTGAAACAACCCTAGCTTGAAAAACATCACCTTTGGATGGCTGCCGTTGACAGATAAAGTCTACGTGAAACATTGTAATTTGCAGTATTGTCTTCACATAAGTAGTTGTATATCTTGGACTTCCTCTTTAAATGACTCCTACTAAAGACAAAGCTTCCTTTTTTATGGCATCTTGACTAGGGTGAAAGCCACGGTGCATTAGTATGACACCTGACTGCCCCGGTTGAGTTTGACCTTCGGTATCGGTGCTGTGGCTTTTTACGACTAGGACGGGTCAACTATTGTAGAAGCCTTGTGATATTAAACAGGCTAAAACCATGTGGTAACACTTCATTGAGATTTTAGGCTGTTGTGATGACAGGCTTAGCCTAATTTGAGTGTGATTGATTGTCCTGTTTTATTTCAGTGTCATATTCCTTTTCTTTTTCTTCGGTGCCCAGGCCATATGGGCTTATAATGTAGGCCTGTGACATGTTATATCATTATTATGGTGTATATGTGGGTCTTATGATGGAGGGTTTAACTTCAGTAAGTGATAACTAAGATGAATTTAGTAGGCCTGTGGAAAGTCATAGAGTATAGGGTCAGCTTGCTCTGGCTTTCTTTGTCACGACAAGGATACAAAGGAGTCTCGGAGACCATAGGTAGTGTCCCAAATGGCACCCTATTCCCTATGTAGTGCATTACATTGGACCAAGGCCCATCGGGCTCTGGTCAAAAGTAGTGTACTCTATTGGGATTAGGTGCCATTTGGGATGAATAATACCATGGCTATTTCAAAGAGCAACAGTTCTCTGGCAGCTCAAAACAGCCCAACGGAGTTTGTGTTTGCTCACGGCACCATTATTAGTTCTTTGGGAATGTACATGCAAGGATAATTTCCACGCATGGTTGTGGAATGTGGAATTGTTGAAGTGGATCTTTCTTTTGATAACGATCAACTTTTCGCTGCAACCTATGCACCAGCCATTTTGTATATTGTCTGTGGTATACCGTCTATCTGCCTGTCTGTTAGCTCGGCGAGAGGAAGTACATCTCTCTGCTGGTGTGAGAATGATTAACCCATAGAGGAGTTACAGGTAAACCATTCCCCCCTCTCCCCACACTAACAGCTCTACGTTGCTCTATAAATGAAACATGACCTTGGGGCCTGTAAAAGACTCTCATTGTTCAGTGTGATGTGCTGTATTTTTGGAAGGAATGATTTTATATTCAGTGGCTGTCTGCAGTGCATTCAGCAAAAAGAATCGGCACGCACCACAGGACTGTCTGGATTGGAACAGGCTAGAGCCAACTTGAATATTTTATGTTCTGTTCAGAAGGAGAGAACGCATTAAGGGAGGGAGGGGCAGGGGGAGGGAGGAAGGGGTTGGATGTCCTTGGATGTCTCTGAATCAGCGCTTCCCAGTTGGGTAGTTCTGTTGATGCTGCTTGCTCTCACCCCAAAACACTGTCTCACACACATTCCTATACAGTCATACACAAGCGTGCACACCGCTCTCTCCTTCCTCCATCCTGTCTCTCTCTCTCCCTCTGTTTTTCTGTCAGTAAATAACAGTTGCAGGGAGTTTCTGCTGGGGTTTAGCCAGGTGTTTCCAGAGTCAGGAGGAGAGGAGAGAGGGACAGCTGAGCTAATAGCAACCCTGTGGAGAGGAGTCTTGGTCATACCCTCTACACCACCTCTGCTCTCTGACAAATAAAAATACTTCATGGTTGATCTTTATATTAGAGGGTATTTAGTAGAGGAACAATATCCAGTGGAGTATCTGTTTCTAATATTCAAGTCATTACAAAGGCTCTGCTCCAAATGGCACCCTATTCCGTTTGTAGTGCACTACTTTAAACCAGGGTTCTGTTCAAAAGTAGTGCACTCCATAGGGAATAGAATGCCATTTGGGACAGAAGTGCGTATTTGCGGAGATGATTCATTCAGTCCAGTGCATTTAGCTAGAACATGACACGAGTGCTGTCCATTCCATAACGTATCTTGAACCCAAAAAGTTTCGGGATCGTTACTAGTATTCTACCAGAGGTTGAGACATTGATGGCGCATCACTGGTCCCATATTGTCTTGGGAGAGAATCGAGAGGATATTTGAAAAGTGAAAGAGAGGAGACATTGTGGAGGATCGTAGATGAGAGGATAGGTGAGTTGAGGAGGAGAGTTGCATATGAGGACCTGGGGAGGTAGTGAGAAAAGAGGAGAGGATAGATGAAAAGAGAGGAGGGGGGAATGACTCACTGTGCTGCCTGACTCACCGGATTTGCACTCTAGTGCTGAGCTCAGAGAGTTATTCAGCTGCTGGCTAATTATTGATCAACTGTGTGTGCGTGTGTGTTGGGTCAGGGCTGTGGCTGACCCTAAAGGCATGTGGAGCATGTGTAAGTCGCTCTGGATAAGAGCGTCTGCTAAATGACTTAAATGTAAATGTAAAAAGCCAAATACTGCTACTGTCATTCAAAAGAGTGTTATGTGTTTCAAGTGGACTACCATACTATGTACTGAAATATTTACCGAAAGCCTTGCTGCCTCGCAGTTAGGCGATGTATTTGAGGCTGTGATTCCATTCATACCAATGAGCCAATTGAATCATGCTCCTCTCATGTTGTCATAGAAGCCTATTCTTCTAATGTCCCAATAGTTGTATGATGGGTTATATCCCTAAAGGGACCTTATGCACTATACAGGGAACGGGGCCAAAACTTGATTCCAGTATGTCATGGATAATGATACGTCTATATCCTAGCATTCACTAATATTAACACTTGTTGATCTGCTGAGGGATTTTCTCTCGTTTCAGATGAAGAGCGCTGGACTGTCATTTTGTGTAAGTTCGTCATGTTTGAATCAGTGCGTAGGCATGGGTTAAGGTTTCCACACACACACACACACACACATACACACTACAGTGACCGTGAATTCTAGAATAGCAATGGTCGACAGTTCTTTCCTATATGAGCATTAACGTGTGTATTTGTCTCAGTATATCTCAGTGTGAGTGTGTGCGTAAGTGACACTGTATGTGTGTGTTTGTACTGCTCTCTGTATATACCTAGCCAGGTGTGCTGTTGTGACAACTGCCCTGGATCCCTCGTGTCTCTGTTGTAGTGAGAGGCCAGCTTGTTGTCTGCTGGGGTTCATGTTGAGGCTGGGGTCTCTGGTAGCTCCGGTGTTGCTGGACACGTTCATGTTGAGGCTGGGGTCTCTGGTGGTGTTGGACACGTTCATGTTCAGGCTGGGGACTCTGGTAGCTCTGGTGGTGTTGGACACGTTCATGTTCAGGCTGGGGTCTCTGGTAGCTCTGGGGGTGTTGGACACGTTCATGTTCAGGCTGGGGTCTCTGGTAGCTCTGGTGGTGGTGGACACATTCATGTTGAGGCTGGGGTCTCTGGTGGTGTTGGACACGTTCATGTTCAGGCTGGGGTCTCTGGTGGTGTTGGACACGTTCATGTTCAGGCTGGGGTCTCTGGTAGCTCTGGTGGTGTTGGACACGTTCATGTTCAGGCCGGGGTCTCTGGTAGCTCTGGTGGTGGTGGACACGTTCATGTTGAGGCTGGGGTCTCTGGTGGTGTTGGACACGTTCATGTTGAGGCTGGGGTCTCTGGTGGTGTTGGGACACATTCATGTTGAGGCTGGGGTCTCTGGTGGTGTTGGACACGTTCATGTTGAGGCTGGGGTCTCTGGTGGTGTTGGACACGTTCATGTTCAGGCTGGGGTCTCTGGTAGCTCTGGTGGTGTTGGACACGTTCATGTTCAGGCTGGGGTCTCTGGTAGCTCTGGTGGTGGTGGACACGTTCATGTTGAGGCTGGGGTCTCTGGTGGTGTTGGACACGTTCATGTTGAGGCTGGGGTCTCTGGTGGTGTTGGACACGTTCATGTTCAGGCTGGGGTCTCTGGTAGCTCTGGTGTTGCTGGACACGTTCATGTTCAGGCTGGGGGTCTCCGGTCGGGGTGGACACGTTCATGTTCAGGCGGGGGTCTCTGGTGGTGTTGGACACGTTCATGTTCAGGCTGGGGGTCTCCGGTCGGGGTGGACATGTTCATGTTCAGGCTGGGGTCTCCGTTGGTGGTGGACACGTTGAGGCTGGGGACTCCGGTGGGGGTGGACATGTTCATGTTGAGGCTGGGGACTCTGGTGTGGGGGTGGACATGTTCATGTTGAGGCTGGGGACTCTGGTGGGGGTGGACACGTTCATGTTGAGGCTGGGGACTCTGGTGGGGGTGGACACGTTCATGTTGAGGCTGGGGACTCTGGTGGGGGTGGACATGTTCATGTTGAGGCTGGGGACTCTGGTGGGGGTGGACATGTTGAGGCTGGGGACTCTGGTGGGGGTGGACATGTTCATGTTGAGGCTGGGGTCTCTGGTCGGGGTGGACACGTTCATGTTGAGGCTGGGGTCTCTGGTGGGGGTGGACATGTTGAGGCTGGGGTCTCTGGTAGCTCTGGTGGTGTTGGACACGTTCATGTTGAGGCTGGGGTCTCTGGTAGCTCCGGTGTTGCTGGACACGTTCATGTTCAGGCTGGGGGTCTCTGGTAGCTCTGGTGGTGTTGGACACGTTCATGTTCAGGCTGGGGGACTCTGGTAGCTCTGGTGTTGTTGGACACGTTCATGTTCAGGCTGGGGGTCTCCGGTCGGGGTGGACACGTTCATGTTGAGGCTGGGTTCTCTGGTAGCTCCGGTGGTGAGATGTTTTTTTTATGTCAGGTGTTTGGGTGACAGGTGTTTGGGTGACAGGTGTTTGGGTGACAGGTGTTTGGGTGACAGGTGTTTGGGTGACAGGTGTTTGGGTGACAGGTGTTTGGGTGACAGGTGTTTGGGTGTCAGGTGTTTGGGTGACAGGTGTTTGGGTGACAGGTGTTTGGGTGACAGGTGTTTGGGTGTCAGGTGTTTGGGTGTCAGGTGTTTGGGTGTCAGGTGTTTGGGTGACAGGTGTTTGGGTGACAGGTGTTTGGGTGTCAGGTGTTTGGGTGTGTAGGAGTGTGTGTTGACTAATGAGTAATGTTCGTACTAATGCTTCTTCATGAGATTCCTGATGCTTCTTCATGAGATACGATTCCTGATGCTTCTTCATGAGATACGATTCCTGATGCTTCTTCATGAGATATGATTCCTGATGCTGAAAGGTTAGAATCCGACCTGAACAAAACAGTGTAATGTTTGACTGGCGCCTATAGAGTACTTCATAAACTCAGCTTCCATCTTTAACTTTGTCCCGTTGCAAAGAGAGCATTTTAATCTGGTAAAATATCTTGAATGACTCATTATTACTTGGGGAGGGTGATGGACGCATTGTTTTAAATGGCACTTTAAGAATGTATTCGATTCGAAAGAGACATTGTTTATTCACATCTGTTTGCTAATAGACAATTTATTGTTTGATAGACCAGGCTAGGGGCTTTTGAGTGTTTTTGTGAATATGAAATGAAGTCTATACTGAAATGAAAATCCCTATTTGTCTGTTGTATATAACAGTACAAGCCTGCCAGGTTTTGCTTCCCACAACCAATGATTTTTATCTCCTAATAATTCATAAGCACTCCAAAGAGCGCTATTGTGTGTGTGTGTGTGTGTGTGTCTGTGCATAATGTTTGTGTACATACAGTACATGCATAAGTATGTACATATATGCAAAAGTGTGTGTGTGTGTGTTTCTTCACTTCAGGCCTACTCTGTATAACATTATATTTTCTATGGTAAAGGCAAAGACTGTTTTTAGTACTGTACCTTGTCTCTTGTCAGCATTGTAGGCTTCATGTTAGGATGGGAGTATTTTAAACTGTGTCCCAAATGGCACCCCTATTCCATATATAGTGCACAACTTTTGACCCGGACCCATAGGGCTCTGGTCAAATGTAATGCACTATGTAGGGAATAAGGGTGCCTTTTGGGAGTCACATTAGAATGACTGTGTTATTCCAGTTCTCTGACTGACTGACTGACAATGTCTTGGGTGGGCAGAGAGAAAAGACTAAAAGCCTCAAGTCTAAATGTAACGTCAAAACCACTTTCTTTGTTCCTGTCCACATTGAGTTGGAGAATGGCATCTAAAGATAAGCCTTCCTTGTGCATTTTGCATGTATGTATGTATTAAGGCCTTTCAGAGCTTGATAGGGGAATACAGAAATCGATTGTGTGTGTCTGTAAGCAAGCGTGTGTGTGTGTTTTTGTATATGTATGTGACTCACACTAAACAAAACCCAGATGTCAGAGTAGAATTGGCTTTATTTCTCCAGTTCACCCTCCTGTCTGTGCTTGTCACGCTGCATATCAGATCGCCATGGTTACACCTGTCTCATGATCTTAGTGTGGGATCTTTGCACATTGTTTCCATGCTGGGTACTTTTGATGTTTGCCATGTTGGGGGCATGGCCAGTTATGAGGCCCTGCATAGTCACTGATCCTACCACTGTGTGTGTGTGTGTGTCAAAATGTTTTACCATTCCAAAAATGATTTTAAAAAGTATCATATTTTTGTGAGTGTCGGTAATGATTTAGCCAGCGTCGGCCCACTTCTATAATGTTCAGAATGGTAAAACGTTTTCAGTGTAAACTTAAACAACTAAAACCATATATAAAATATGTAGAAAAGATAATGGAACTATACTTTTTAAAAATATGATCATATTTGAGAACTAACAATCTAGACCAGGGGTAGGCAACCCTGTTCCTGGAGAGCCGCAGGGTATGTAGTGCACTATAAAATCTGCAATACGGAAAATGCAGACAGAATCCCGGAATCCAGACAAAACAGAATTCAACAATATTCCAAAATGTATTAAATTAATCAATTTTCCCAGGTTTATCATAGGACATGAACAGAATGCATCAGTGATTTGTATTTCTTGAAGAGGCTAAGTGTATTCCCTGTCAGTGTATCTGCGGGATGTGCACAGCTACCACTTTGTGTAGCCGTTAGCGATGATGCTAATGGCAAATCTTCTGGTAGATGGAAAGGCTTTCCCAAAAACCTTCTCAATTAAATGTTAACTACAAAGTAGCCAATGATATCATGATTATTTCCCTCAATCCATTGTTTATCAAACTCTACCAACACATGTGTGCTACAAAAACAACACCAAACAACAGCCTCTTGTTGGGGGTGCCCTGGATTTAAAGGGTAGCTGCACGCCAACATTTTCCCAGACCTTAAAAGTGGTCACCTGATGTGGTTTAAGCATTGTTGTAGACTTAGAACATCCAATTCAGATATTTTTCAATAAAAACAAAATTGTGGAAACGGAAACCTGGAAAACAAAAGCAGAAAACGGAATTTGCTTAAAATAACTAAACGGAATCAGTCAAAACATTTGACACCTAATCAACCGGCCCGGATTAGGGCGTCACTGTCCCTTACCATACCCAGCAGAGACAGACTCGACCTCTCACCCATCCTCTCTTTCTGGTCTCTGCAGTGACCCTGCAGTTATGAAGTTTCCCCACCTGGAAGACCAGGTGTTGAATTTAGTCACTGATCACTGAATTGATCAACTTGCTCAGTTGGTCAGTTCAGTGATTGACTAAAATTAATGGGCTAAGATTCACAAAACCTTCTTTAAGAATACATTTCTTCTTAACTGCCATTTTTTTTACTAAACTATAGACTTATGGGCTCCCAGGTGGGGCTCCCGGGTGGCACAGCGTCACTACAGACACCCTAGTTCGAATCCAGGCTTTATCACAACCGGCCGTGATTGGGAGTCCCATAGGACGGCGCACAATTGGCCCAGCGTCGTCTGGGTTTGGCCGGTGTAGGCTGTCATTGTAAATAAGAATTTGTTCTAAACTGACTTGCCTAGTTAAATAATGGTTAAATAAAAAAATGTAAATGAAGAAGTTAAGCAAAGTTGCTATTCCTCAATACAGTTATTGGAAATGTTCTTAATTTTTTCCCTATGTTTCTTCCTAAGAAAAAAGTTGAGAAGAAATGGGATTCTAAAATATTTTAGGATTTCATCTTGGAAATGTAGCCTAGTGGTTAGAGCGTTGGACTAGTAACCGGAAGGTTGCAAGGTTGCAAGTTGCAAGTTCAAACCCCCGAGCTGACAAGGTACAAAATCTGTCGTTCTGCCCCTGAACAGGCAGTTAACCCACTGTTCCTAGGCCGTCATTGAAAATAAGAATTTGTTCTTAACTGACTTGCCTAGTTAAATAAAGGTAAAATAAAATAAAAGGACAGCTAAACCCTTGTCTTGTGACGAATGGATACCATGAAAGTTTTCTTGCGCCACTGCCACAGACACAGTTGGCTACCGAACATTTAAATAAAGCAACAAAACTATCTAGCTAGCTAGTAATTAACAATATATTACAATATTCTATAAGTGTTAAATAGCTAGCTTTAGCTCGTCAATTTGCAAAGAAGAACTTGGTTAAGGTCTTTAAGTCCCTGCTTCTCTCAGCTCCCTTCTTCTTAGCAGCCGACTTGATGTCGGACCACTTCTTCTTTACGGCGTCACTGTCCCTTGCCATTCCCCCAACAGCAGAGACAGACTCGACCTCTCACCCATCCTCTCTTTCTGGTCTCTGCAGTGACCCTGCAGTTATGAAGTTTCCCCAACAGCAGAGACAGACTCGACCTCTCACCCATCCTCTCTTTCTGGTCTCTGCAGTGACCCTGCAGTTATGAAGTTTCCCCAACAGCAGAGACAGACTCGACCTCTCACCCATCCTCTCTTTCTGGTCTCTGCAGTGACCCTGCAGTTATGAAGTTTCCCCAACAGCAGAGACAGACTCGACCTCTCACCCATCCTCTCTTTCTGGTCTCTGCAGTGACCCTGCAGTTATGAAGTTTCCCCAACAGCAGAGACAGACTCGACCTCTCACCCATCCTCTCTTTCTGGTCTCTGCAGTGACCCTGCAGTTATGAAGTTTCCCCAACAGCAGAGACAGACTCGACCTCTCACCCATCCTCTCTTTCTGGTCTCTGCAGTGACCCTGCAGTTATGAAGTTTCCCCAACAGCAGAGACAGACTCGACCTCTCACCCATCCTCTCTTTCTGGTCTCTGCAGTGACCCTGCAGTTATGAAGTTTCCCCAACAGCAGAGACAGACTGGACCTCTCTCACCCATCCTCTCTTTCTGGTCTCTGCAGTGACCCTGCAGTTATGAAGTTTCCCCAACAGCAGAGACAGACTGGACCTCTCTCACCCATCCTCTCTTTCTGGTCTCTGCAGTGACCCTGCAGTTATGAAGTTCCCCCAACAGCAGAGACAGACTCGACCTCTCACCCATCCTCTCTTTCTGGTCTCTGCAGTGACCCTGCAGTTATGAAGTTTCCCCAACAGCAGAGACAGACTCGACCTCTCACCCATCCTCTCTTTCTGGTCTCTGCAGTGACCCTGCAGTTATGAAGTTCCCCCAACAGCAGAGGCAGACTCGACCTCTCACCCATCCTCTCTTTCTGGTCTCTGCAGTGGCCCTGCAGTTATGAAGTTTCCCCGACAGCAGAGACAGACTCGACCTCTCACCCATCCTCTCTTTCTGGTCTCTGCAGTGGCCCTGCAGTTATGAAGTTTCCCCGACAGCAGAGACAGACTCGACCTCTCACCCATCCTCTCTTTCTGGTCTCTGCAGTGACCCTGCAGTTATGAAGTTTCCCCAACAGCAACCTTTTCCTGGCTGCTATTTCCTTCAACATCACTTCAAGGTCTTCTTTGCTGAAGTTTATATTGCACTTTTCTTGGTTATCCATTTTTGATTTTGATATAGCTATTCTGATGGCTATAATGTGTGAAAAATAAAGTTTGTTTTTGTGTATAAAGGGTTAGAGACCCAACTACATTTTTTAAAATTCCAGAGACATAGATCCGATAAATGTAATAAAAGGGAAATATCAACACTTTTATAGTGGACCAAATCCTATCATCCCTGTCACATAGGCTTATTTATTGGTTTCAAGCACGTCACTAATGGCAATGACACATAAGAAGATATTTATTACGTTTTAAGAAAACTATGAATTATCTAAGGAACACTTTGAGGAATTGCACTTAGGAACGATATTTTCCTTAACCTCTATGGGATCGGTGTCCCTATACCAGGATGGTTTAGCTAACGTGTGCTTATGTGATTAGCATGATGCTGTAAGTAACAAGAACTTTTCTCAAGATGCCTTATATGGGTAGAAAGATTAACAAGAATTTAAGCTAACTACACTGTCCAATTTACAGTAGCTATTACAGTGAAAAACTACAATGCTATTGTTTGAGGAGAGTACACAACAACAAAACACTTATCACGGCAACTGGTTTGATACATTCACCTTGAAGGTAAATAATGTAGGTACATTAAGTAATCTTTCTCTGATTTGTTATCCTGAGGGTCCCAGAGATGAAATGTAGCATAGTTTTGTTTGATAAAATACATTTTTATATTCAAATGTAGGAACTGGGTTCTCCAGTTTGAACCCCTGCTGTCTCTGGCTCCACACCACCCCGCACAGTTGGTGTATAAGCTCATGCTCATCCATCATGTATGACATTCCTGGGAGTGTGTAAACTTACATTTTGTACATTTGACTTACATTGTATTTGCATTGCCATATTATTTTTGTATGTTCTCATATAGTTATGTACTTGTTGAAAATTGAAAATGTTTCAATTGACCAATTCGGCACATTTGGGCAGACTTGATACGAAATATTGTCCAGTATTGTAATGCTTCACTGGATCAATTTGAAAATTTGCACACACACTGCTTCCATCTAGTGGCCAAAATCTAAATTGTGCCTAAACTGAAATATTATATGATGGCCTTTTTCTTTTTTGATGGGGGAAAAAATATATAATAGAAAATGCAAGTTTTTTTGTTTGAATGATCTTTTACCAGATCTAATGTGTTATATTCTCCAACATTAATTTCACAAACTACAAAGTGTTTCCTTTTAAATGGTATCAAGAATATGCATATTCTTGCTTCAGGTCCTGAGCTGCAGGCAGTTAGATTTGGGTATGTCATTTTGGGCGAAAATGGAAAAAACCTCTTACTACCCTCAGCCGGTGCTGTCTCTTAGATTTCTTATCTATTAGTAGATTATAGCCTATATCTCAACTCATATCCACAGATGGTCCATCACTATTTTAATAACCAGCAGAGCTGCTATTTGTAGTGTGAATTAAAATGTGCTTTCACATTATTTGTGTGTTTTTGTTTTTTTTGGGTATCTTTACTTAACAATTTATATTTTTACTTCACTACATTCCTAAAGAAAATCATGTATTTTTACTCCATACATTTTCCCTGACACCCAAAAGTATTCGCTACATTTTGAATGTTTAGCAGAAAATGGTTAAATTCACACACTTAAAGAGAACAACCCTAGTCATTCCTACTGCCTCTGATCTGACTCACTAAACACATGCTTAATTTGTAAATTATGTCTTGAGTGTTGGAGCCTGCCCCTGGCTTTCTATAAATAAATAAAACAATAAAATTGTGCCGTTTTCTTAATATAAGGAATTTAATTATTCACTTTTGATACTTAAGTATATTTTAGCAATTACATTTACTTTTGATACTTAAGTATATTTAAAACCTAATACTTTTAGACTTTTACTCAAGTAGTATTTTGCTGGGTGACATTTACTTGAGTCAGACTCATTTTCTATTAAGGTATCTTTACTTTTACTCAAGTGTGACAATTGGGTACTTTTTCCACCACTGGGTAATGGTATGGACAGGCATAGGCTATGGACAACAAACACAATTTCATCAATGGCAATTTGAATGCACAGAGATACCGTGACGAGATGCTGAGGCCCATTGTCGTGCCATTCATGTTTCAGCATGATAATGCACAGCCCCATGTCGCAAGGATCTGTACACAATTCCTGGAAGCTGAAAATGTCCCAGTTCTTCCATGGTCTGCATACTCACCAGACATGTTACCAATTGAGCATGTTTGGGATGCTCTGGATCGATTGGTACGACAGTGTGTTACAATTCTCGCCAATATCCAGCAACTTCGCACAGCCATTGAAGAGGAGTGGGAGAACATTCAACAACCTGATCAGCGAAGGAGATGTGTTGCGCTGCATGAGGTAAATGGTGTTCAAAACAGACTGGTTTTCTGATCCGCACCCCTACATTTAAGGTATCTCTGACCAAGAGATGTATATCTGTATTCCCCGTCATGTGAACTCCATAGATTAGGGCCTCATGAATTTATTTCAATAGACTGATTTCCTTATATGAACTGTAACTCAGTAAAATCTTTTATATTTGTGTTTAGTGCCCTGAGGCGTACACACTGTCTGTAGACTGCTGTCACCCTCTCGGCTACTCTACCCTTCTGTCTCTGTATATCTCTGTCTCTCTTTCTTTTTCTTTCTCTAGTAAAGAAAGATGTACGCAAACATACCTTGAAGGGTATATTAAATGAAGACATCACTTGAAAAGAAAGGATAATACCCGGCCACTGTTTTGGGCTCTCTGAGTGGAATGTAGTTACCACCAGCTCAGTTTTTTCTCTCCAAATGGCGTGACAATGATCGTAGGAGTTGGTAAGACCGCAAAAACAGATCTGGGACCAGGCAAGACCACACTACTGAGAGAGAAACATTGTGAGGGCATTTCACCAGAACTCTCCCACGTTATCTGTGGTATTCATGTCTCTTAATTAGGGCTAGGACCCTTTTTTTCTCAATTTCCGCCTGAATGACTTGTCCAAAGTAAACTGCCTGTTGCTCAGGCCCTGAAGCCAGGATATGCATATAATTGGTACCATTGGAAAGAAGAAATGTTGAAGTCTGTAGAAATGTTAATATAATGTATGAGAATATAACACAATAGATATGGTAGGAGAAAATCCAAAGAAAAATGAACCAGAATTATTGTTTTTGAGACAACATTTTTACAACTGCAAGTATAGGGCATACTTAAAATTAGCGCCCGTGGTGCAATTCTTATGGCTTCCACAGGGTGTCAGCAGTCTATGTTCAAGTTTTCAGGCTTGTAACTTCCAAAACTAATAAGAAATATCAGTTTTAGTACAGGGACACAGTCTTGGAAATTTGTGTTTGCGCGCGCCATGAAGACAGGACGCACCTGTTTAAAATCGGATTCCTATTGAACATACTTCTTTCCGTAAGAAATATTATAGTTTGATTACATTTTCGGGTATCTGAGGAGTAAATAGAAACGTATTTTGACTTGTTGAAACAAAGTTTAGGGGTAGATTTTCAGATTCCTTTCTTTCTCTGCGTGTTGAACGAGTGGATTACTCAAATCGATGGCGCCAACTAAACAGACTTTTTTTAGGATATAAAGAAGGATTTTATCGAACAAAACTACACTACATGTTATAACTGGGACCCTTTGGATGACAAATCAGAGGAAGATTTTCAAAAAGTGAATAATTAATCGATATTTGTGAATTCATGAAACCTGTGCCGGTGGAAAAATATTTTGATGTGGGGCGCCGTCCTCAAACATTCACATGGCATGTTTACGCTGTAGTAGCTACTGTAAATCAGACAGTGCAGTTAGATTAACAAGAATTTAAGCTTTCAACCGATATAAGACACTTTTTTTTATATGTACCTAAATGTTTAATAACCATACTTTTAATGATTATTTATTTGAATTGCCCTCCAGCTTCACCGGAAGTTGTCCTGCTAGCGGGACGCCTAGGCTTAAGTTAAGAGAATGCCAGAAGTAGACAATAGTAAGGTGGAGGGGGCTTGTCTTGTTATGGGATTATACAAGACATGTGGGGGTTAAGGCATACACACATACAATAAAAACAGACTGCACTGTTCTAAGGGCATAACTTAACTTCAGGTTGACAGTCAGACCACAGGAGGAGAAGATCATCATTTAGACAACTGAGAGAGCATCCAAAGACCATGAAAAACACATTATATTGGAGAGCGCTCTATGCTATTGTAAAAAACATGAAAACATGCTCAGTCAGTCAGTAGCAGTGCTGGCCAAAGCAGACATCTCTAGAGATGTTCTATAAACACAACCTTTGGAAGAAGTCCTCCCTATTAGAATAGGATATTGGATTGTGAGGATGTTATTACTTCAGCTTGTTATTTCTACACAAGGTTCCCACTCGTACAGCCAGACAAAAGGGATGCAAAGAGCACAAACTCCCAAGGACGAATACTGACAGAACAGGTTGATGGACGTCAAACGAGGGCTATAGATGAGGTCCAGGCCTCCGAGGATGGAATCTCTTTCTCGCTCTTTTTTTTTCTTTTTCTCTCATTCTTTCTCTCTAGTAGAGAAATATGTACGCAAACAAACCTTGAAGGGTATATTAAATTAAGACATCACTTGAAAAGAAAGGATAATACCCGCCCACTGTTTTGGGCTCTCTGAGTGGTAATCTAGTTTCCACCAGCTTGGACCTCTGTTGTGCAGTGTGGGATTGTTGTGTTGGCCACAAGCCTGACCGAGGGGAGAAGGCATAGAATTACTAGAGTGGACAAAGCCCCTCACTCACACCACTTGAATGGAAATACCTATTCTAGTAATTCCAAAAGGGGCTTCAATTCTACATATTCTGCCATGGTGCTGAGAGAAAATATTGCAATTCTAGGCATAATTAGCATTACTAATTCTGTATTATTTTGCTCAAACATAAAAACAAAATATATCACTCTAAATTCATTGTTTTTGGAATTTTCAATTATCCCTGACTAATGGACCTACTACACTACCATTCAAAAGTTTGGGGTTACTTAAATGTCCTTATTTCTGAAAGGAAAGCACTTTTTTTGGTCCATTAAAATAACATTGAATTGATCAGAAATACAGTGTAGACATTGTTAATGGTCTAAATGACTATTGTAGCTGGAAACGGCAGATTTTTTATGATCAGAAACCATCACTCCTGTGTTCCAATGGCACGTTGTTACCTAATCCAAGTTTATCATTTTAAAAGGCTAATTGATCATTAGAAAACCATTTTGCAATTATGTTAGCACAGCTGAAAACTGTTGTTCTTTTAAAGAAGCAATAAAACTGTCCTTCTTTAGACTTGTTGAGTATCTGGAGCATCAGCATTTTGTGGGTTCGATTACAGGCTCAAAATGGCCAGAAACAAATAACTTTCTTCTGAAACTTGTCAGTCTATTCTTGTTCTGAGAAATTAAGGCTATTCCATGTGAGAAATTGGCAAGAAACTGAAGATCTGGTACAGCGCTGTGTACTACTCCCTTCACAGAACAGCGCAAACTGGTTCTAACCAGAATAGAAAGAGGAGTGGGAGGCCCCGGTGCACAACTGGGCAAGAGGACAAGTACATTAGAGTGTCAAGTTTGAAAAACAGACGCCTCACAAGTCCTCAACTGGCAGCTTCATTAAATAGTACCCGCAAAACACTAATCTAAATGTCAGCAGTGAAGAGGCGACTCCGGGATGCTGGCTTTTTCATCTGCCGTTTCCAGCTAGTCATTTACAACATTAACAATGTCTACACTATATTCCTGATCAATTTGATGTTATTTTAATGGACAAATGTGCTTTTCTTTCAAAAACAAGGATTTTTCTAAGTGACCCCAAACTTTTGAACGGTAGTGTATATTACAAAAAAGATATAGTTCCTTTATCTTTTCTACATACTTTATAACTGGTTTTAGTAGTTTAAGTTTACACTGAAAACGTTTTAACATCCCGAAAAATGTGTATAATTAGATAAAATAATAATAATAGAGGGCCCAAGGATTTCAATGGTTATTTCCCCAATGGTACCCTACTCCCTATTTAGTGCACTACTTTTTACCAGGGTCCATAGGCATATGACTTCTGCTCAACATGATTGATTCTAATAGACAAACAAGAGGGGCTCGTCTTTGCAGTGTAGGGGCCTGACCATACAGAACACAGATGGGGAGTGGAGGAGGACACACACAAAGGAGGAATTGAGGAAGAGATGGCGAGAGTTGGCAGATACATTGTGTTGTGGCCAAAACATCTGTCCAGTGTCCACGTTGCACCGTGGGAGACAGTAGGCATTCTGTCAATAGTGTTCGGGTGCAAAAACATTAGCATTCTGAGTTGGAGTGGAGAGAGAAAGGGTGTCATGTGCGCAACACTGGAGAGGAAGGAGACCGAGAGGAAGAAACAGAGAATACGGAAATAGAGGACAGAAGGAGAGAGCGAAACAAAGGGAGGGAAGACTAACACTGCATGGGACTAAGAGAGGAGGAGGGGGAAAAAGAGATGGGACATAGTGACAAGCCAAAACACTACCTGAGCTAGAGGGAGAAATATACAGACTAGCTACAGTTAGTCCTCTGAGGATGGGGACCTGCTTTAGCTCTGACCCCGCAAGAGACTCAGGTCACCAACTGGTTCCCATCAAGCATCTTGCCACATGGCCCAGACGAACCAAGGCTGTCGCTAGCGTAGGAAGTTACATCTCCACAACATGGGATCTGACCTACAACCCCAGGTAAACATTGAATACTTAATACCTACTTAACCTTTTCTATACGTTCCTTATGTTGGCACCTAATTCAGTCTTGCCAAATCCTAACAACACTTTTTTTCATTTCCAAATGGAAGAAAACTAACTGAAACACAGGAAGAGAAACGCTGGTTTTTGTTTTCTGTTGCAAAAACGTTCTTACACATTTTACGTTGCATGCCCTAATGAACACAACCCAGGAATTGTTAGATAAATACCTTTTTGTGGTGTTGATATTGATCCGCAGCAGCAGCGAGGCTTATAAACTGCTGCATTACAGCTCGTTACATTTATTTTTTGGTGAAGACGTGTCCCGTGTTGTACATCACCCTATTCAGGACAGCAGTGCGTGTGGCATCTGCATCACACTGTTTTAACCGCTCATATACACATGTGCACACGAACACACACACAGTCGAACACACACACAAACACACAGTCGAACACACACACACGAACACACAGTCAACCACACACACGAACACACAGTCAACCACACACACGAACACACGCACACAGTCAACCACACACACGAACACACGCACACAGTCAACCACACACACGAACACACGCACACAGTCAACCACACACACACACACAGTCAACCACACACACGAACACACACAGTCACACACGAACACACCACACAGTCACACACGAACACACGCACACAGTCAACCACACACACAAACACACGCACACAGTCAACCACACACACAAACACACGCACACAGTCAACCACACACACGAACACACGCACACAG
This sequence comes from Oncorhynchus nerka, assembly GCF_034236695.1. Classification (NCBI taxonomy): domain Eukaryota; kingdom Metazoa; phylum Chordata; class Actinopteri; order Salmoniformes; family Salmonidae; genus Oncorhynchus; species Oncorhynchus nerka. The sequence continues at coordinate 14,447,683 of NC_088412.1, read as the reverse complement.
TCAACCACACACACGAACACACGCACACAGTCAACCACACACACAAACACACGCACACAGTCAACCACACACACAAACACACGCACGCAGTCAACCACACACACGAACACACACACACACACACGCACGCAATCAACCACACACACAAACACACAGTCAACCACACATGCACGCAGTCAACAACACACGCACGCAGTCAACCACACACACGCACGCAAACATACAGTCAACCGCGCACATATACTTACACACATACACACCCTAACGGCACCCTCAGAAAGCAAACATTGGATTCATCTGGATTGACTGGAGGCATTACTAGCACGGTCAGCAATTACCCAGTCCCTCTTACCAAAGCCAGCCCATGCAACAGGTGGATAGCCTCTCACTGTAGGGGTCTGACAGGCCATAGACATATATTTGTGTTGACCAAAAACTTTAACATGCAAATCAGTGACGACGACAAGGACCAGATTCCTGTAAAACATCAAAGCTTTTTAAATTCAAAATGTGATATTCACAAGCAAACCAAAATGCTGTTACTGAACAGAGACAACACATCACTGCCAAGCTAGTGACAAACACGTCGCTGTAGATCGGCCAGCCCCTAGTGGCGACCAAGCTAATGACAAACACATCACTAGATCGGTCAGCCCCTAGTGGCGACCAAGCTAATGACAAACACGTCACTGTAGATCGGTCAGCCCCTAGTGGTGACCAAGCTAATGACAAACACGTCACTGTAGATCGGCCAGCCCCTAGTGGCGACCAAGCTAATGACAAACACGTTACTGTAGATCGGCCAGCCCCTAGTGGCGACCAAGCTAATGACAAACACGTCGCTGTAGATCGGCCAGCCCCTAGTGGCGACCAAGCTAGTGACAAACACGTCACTGTAGATCGGCCAGCCCCTAGTGGCGACCAAGCTAATGACAAACACGTCGCTGTAGATCGGTCAGCCCCTAGTGGTGACCAAGCTAATGACAAACACGTCACTGTAGATCGGTCAGCCCCTAGTGGCGACCAAGCTAATGACAAACACGTCACTGTAGATCGGCCAGCCCCTAGTGGCGACCAAGCTAATGACAAACACGTCGCTGTAGATCGGTCAGCCCCTAGTGGCGACCAAGCTAATGACAAACACGTCACTGTAGATCGGTCAGCCCCTAGTGGCGACCAAGCTAATGACAAACACGTTACTGTAGATCGGTCAGCCCCTAGTGGCGACCAAGCTAATGACAAACACGTCACTGTAGATCGGCCAGCCCCTAGTGGCGACCAAGCTAATGACAAACACGTCACTGTAGATCGGCCAGCCCCTAGTGGCGACCAAGCTAATGACAAACACGTCACTGTAGATCGGCCAGCCCCTAGTAGCGACCAAGCTAATGACAAACACGTCACTGTAGATCGGCCAGCCCCTAGTGGCGATGACAAACACGTCACTGTAGATCGGTCAGCCCCTAGTGGCAACCAAGCTAATGACAAACACGTCACTGTAGATCGGCCAGCCCCTAGTGGCGACCAAGCTAATGACAAACACGTCACTGTAGATCGGCCAGCCCCTAGTGGCGACCAAGCTAATTACAAACACGTCACTGTAGATCGGCCAGCCCCTAGTGGTGACCAAGCTAATGACAAACACGTTACTGTAGATCGGTCAGCCCCTAGTGGCGACCAAGCTAATGACAAACATGTGACTGTAGATCGGCCAGCCCCTAGTGGCGACCAAGCTAATGACAAACACGTGACTGTAGATCGGTCAGCCCCTAGTGGCGACCAAGCTAATGACAAACACGTCACTGTAGATCGGTCAGCCCCTAGTGGCGACCAAGCTAATGACAAACACGTCACTGTAGATCGGCCAGCCCCTAGTGGCGACCAAGCTAAATTCTGATGTTGGCGCTCATTTTTAAACTTCGCTTCCACGTACTGTTATTTATTCAGCATCAAACAGGAGGAGGAAATGTTGCCTTTTTATGCATTTTAATTCGGATATAAGAGATGGGAATCGAAGTGGCTATTCAACAAGAGGAAGATTATCCAAGGTATCTGAGGTTGAATTCTTTCTTGTGTGTTATGGCAGTTTTTAATAGGAAGATTATCCAAGGTCTTATGGCAGTTTTTAATATGAAGATTATCCAAGGTCTTATGGCAGTTTTAATAGTAAGATTATCCAAGGTCTTATGGCAGTTTTAATAGTAAGATACCTACAAGGTCTTATGGCAGATTTAATAGGAAGATTATCCAAGGTCTTATGGCAGTTTTAATAGGAAGATTATCCAAGGTCTTATGGCAGTTTTTAATAGGAAGATTATCCAAGGTCTTATGGCAGTTTTAATAGTAAGATTATCCAAGGTCTTATGGCAGTTTTTAATAGGAAGATTATCCAAGGTCTTATGGCAGTTTTTAATAGGAAGATTATCCAAGGTCTTATGGCAGTTTTTAATAGGAAGATTATCCAAGGTCTTATGTCAGTTTTAATAGGAAGATTATCCAAGGTCTTATGGCAGTTTTAATAGGAAGATTATCCAAGGTCTTATGGCAGTTTTAATAGGAAGATTATCCGAGGTCTTATGGCAGTTTTTAATAGGAAGATTATCTGAGGTCTTATGGCAGTTTTTAATAGGAAGATTATCAGAGGTCTTATGGCAGTTTTAATAGGAAGATTATCCGAGGTCTTATGGCAGTTTTAATAGGAAGATTATCTGAGGTCTTATGGCAGTTTTTAATAGGAAGATTATCAGAGGTCTTATGGCAGTTTTAATAGGAAGATTATCCGAGGTCTTATGGCAGTTTTAATAGGAAGATTATCCGAGGTTTTATGGCAGTTTTAATAGGAAGATTATCCGAGGTCTTATGGCAGTTTTAATAGGAAGATTATCTGAGGTCTTATGGCAGTTTTAATAGGAAGATTATCTGAGGTCTTATGGCAGTTTTAATAGGAAGATTATCTGAGGTCTTATGGCAGTTTTTAATAGGAAGATTATCTGAGGTCTTATGGCAGTTTTAATAGGAAGATTATCCGAGGTATCTGAGGTTGAATACTTTCCTGCTAATCCTTTCCTTTTAGGGGAGGCAGGGTAGCCTAGTGGTTAGAGCGTTGGACTAGTAACCGGAAGGTTGCAAGTTCAAATCCCCGAGCTGACAAGGTACAAATCTGTCGTTCTGCCTCTGAACAGGCAGTTAACCCACTAGGCCGTCATTGAAAATAAGAATTTGTTCTTAACTGACTTGCCTAGTTAAATAAAGGTCAAATTAATAAAAATACTTGTGTAGCGAGGAAGCACAGAACTTAGGTCATTAGGACAGAACTGTGTCATCAGTGTTTAGTCATTGAAGTTGTGAAGTTGTCTACCGTGTTTCTTGTGGATGGCACAGATCAATGAAGTGGTGGGGTTAGCCATGTAAGAACTGGCTGTTTTGCCTCAGGTTTACTCTGGGTTTGCATCACGTGCTATGACTGCTGTCTGTGTGGAATGCTGTCTGAAAAAAATGGTGTTTACAAACCTTATTTCTACCAGACCAATCTATGGTTCTCCTTGGAGGACAGTTTATCTTACAAAAAAAAAACACCTTGAGAATGGATTTAAATAGGTGCCAGATAGACAACTCTCTGAGGGACTGGTCAGCAACGTGCCTGAGCTGGCTCCAGCACCAGAGAAATTCTGAGATATAGCCTAGCAGATGTGGAATGGCTATGTATCAGTGTGCCAAGTCACATACCTACTGTACGTCCTTAATGTAATAACTAAGGAACCATAACCCAATGTTATCTGCAGGGATGCAAACTAGTCACCTTTCAGAGAATATTCGCCGTTTTGAATCCAAAATAAATGACCTACGTGATTCATGTAGATCCGCTCTGGAAAGAGCGGAATGGTAGTTTGCCAGTTAATTTACAGCAGTGTGTCCTCTGAACGGTAATGAAGAGGTCAAGCAGGTGAGAAGCCTGACCACGGTGACGGGGTGAGAAGGTGATGAAGCGTACTTCATGAGTTGTAACCGAAAAACAACTGGCATTTGGAAAGTTTGAGGTGAGGGAGAAAGTGGGGTGGAACAAGTATTGTTATCATAAGGTATCTTGCTAGCTGGATCAAATTCTCTGTTAACTAGACAGAGAAATGTTGAGCAACATTAGCCCACCTAACTGGTCAAATAATGGAGTTTATGAAAATGAAAATGAGCTTCCTGATAAAGTACATCAGATGAGTTAACTTTAGTAACTTAACCAATTCACTGGTATAACTGGTATACGACTCCTTGCCGTTCCTCAAGTTATAACGCGTTAGCTGCTTACTGGACCCTGGTAATCTGTGAATTACTAATGAACTAACTACTAATGAACTAACTACTATCTGTGAAGTAATGTTTTCCCCCTTCAGTATGTGGTTAATTTTCAGAATGAGAGAATTAGGTGAAAATGAGGAGTTGCTTGTTAAAGTGTATTCAGGGATGAAGTGTAGCTGGAGCTGGGCCTGGCTTAAACTGGATGCCTCTATAGAGGTGAAAGGAGCACCACACACTTTCCCTCTTTCTCACTTTGTCAATACAGTGGATGAAAAGGGGTATGTCAGGTGTTACTCTCTGCCTGAAAGAGATCATTTATAACAACAAAGGGTATCATGCTCTGCTGGCACATTGTCGAGCAGATGTCCAAAGCCAGAACGTGTACAATGTAATAATGTGCAGTGTAGCCCAAATATATTGTTTTTGTTGTGTTGAACTTGACAGTAACACTTGTGTTAGTGAGGGGGGATTAGACATGTTTTACTCAGTGAATGTTATTTTTTTGCACACATGTAGCCTTGTGCACTTGATCGATGTCTGCTATAATGGCCACTATAATAGAGCAAAAATAGAATGCCTGTTTGTTTCATTCTATTTCTACTTTAAGATGTTTTTTTCCCAAGTGTAATATTTAGATGTGTGTGTGGTCACACGTGTTCTATTATTATATTATCATGGCTAACTGCAATATTAGTGTTTTGTTTTTTCTCAAGACTTGAGTGTCATTTGCAGTAAAGTCTAGGCAACAAATGACATTGGGTTGCTTTCTTACATTTTTTTTAGCTGTGAGTTATGTTCACATTAAGCACTTTTTATTTTACACACAGACTGATCATGTAGAACATATTCTTTGGTGTTTAATTAGTTAAAACCTGCATTTTCCCCCATCAGGCATTTGTTTTGCATGTTTCAGTGCAAAAAAAGTGTCACCTTTTTTAGGCCCTCTCCAGTTTGTGTCCCTGTATCTGTTGTGCTCTGCTGCACACAGACTCACCACCTGGAGCTGCTGTTGACATTGCTGCTTTACAGCAACATGTAGGAGAAACATTAGTCTTCAGGCTCCCGAGTGGCGCAGGGGTCTAAGGCACTGCGGTCCCTGGTTCGAATTGGGAGTCCCATAGGGTGGAGTACAATGGGCCCAGTGTCGTCCGGGGTAGGCCGTTATTGTAAATAAGAATTTGTTCTTAACTGACTTGCCTAGTTAAATAAAGGTTAAATATTCATTTTTTAAAAAACATTTGTGAGATCAATCTGGGCCTTCTCTATGAGAAACAACACACTAAGTACTACAGCATTGGGTTGAATGTCTTAACACTACCCTGAGGGAAACAGTGCCTCCTACTGGCCCTCCAACACCACTTCCAGCAGCATACCACTCTGCATCCCACTGCTGGCTTGCCTCTGAAGCTAAGCGGGGTTGGTCCTTGGTCTGTCCCAGGAAGGGAGACCAGATGCTGATGGAAGTGGTGTTGGGAGGGCCAGGTGGAGGCACTCTTTCCTCTGGTAAAAACAAATATATCCCAATTCCCCAGAGCAGTGATTGGGGACATTGCCCTGTGTAGGGTGCTGTCTTTCAGATGGGTGTACGGGTGTACTGACTCTCTGGTCACTAAAGATCCCGTGTCACTTATCATAAGAGTAGGGGTGTTAACCCTGGTGTCCTGGCTAAATTCCCAATTTGACCCTTAAGCATCATGGCTGCCGAATCATCCCCAGCTTGTAATTGGCTGATTCATCTCCCTTCTCTCCCCTCTTACTATTCCTGAGGTCGTTGATGTAAATGAGAATGTGTTCTCAGTCAACTTACCTGGTAAATAAATAAAAAGTACCACAGCATTGGGTTGAATGTCTTATCTTAACACTACACATTGGATTGATTCTTAAAACCAAACACTTCCCCAAGAATAACCTTGTTCTTTTTCTTGTTGTTAAAGTAAGAACACTTTCATCCCGCTACGTGTTTCCCCCGTGGCAGGTTTTCTTGTTGTTAAAGTAAGAACACTTTCGTCCCGCTACGTGTTTCTCCCGTGGCAGGTTTTCTTGTTGTTAAAGTAAGAACACTTTTGTCCCGCTACGTGTTTCTCCTGTGGCAGGTTTTCTTGTTGTTAAAGTAAGAACACTTTCGTCCCGCTACGTGTTTCCCCCGTGGCAGGTTTTCTTGTTGTTAAAGTAAGAACACTTTCATCCCGCTACGTGTTTCCCCCGTGGCAGGTTTTCTTGTTGTTAAAGTAAGAACACTTTCGTCCCGCTACGTGTTTCTCCTGTGGCAGGTTTTCTTGTTGTTAAAGTAAGAACACTTTCGTCCCGCTACGTGTTTCTCCCGTGGCAGGTTTTCTTGTTGTTAAAGTAAGAACACTTTCGTCCCGCTACGTGTTTCTCCCGTGGCAGGTTTTCTTGTTGTTAAAGTAAGAACACTTTCGTCCCGCTACGTGTTTCTCCCGTGGCAGGTTTTCTTGTTGTTAAAGTAAGAACACTTTCGTCCCGCTACGTGTTTCTCCCGTGGCAGGTTTTCTTGTTGTTAAAGTAAGAACACTTTTGTCCCGCTACGTGTTTCTCCTGTGGCAGGTTTTCTTGTTGTTAAAGTAAGAACACTTTCGTCCCGAACACTTTCATCCCTACGTGTTTCCCCGTGGCAGGTTTTCTTGTTGTTAAAGTAAGAACACTTTCATCCCGCTACGTGTTTCTCCCGTGGCAGGTTTTCTTGTTGTTAAAGTAAGAACACTTTCGTCCGCTACGTGTTTCCCCCGTGGCAGGTTTTCTTGTTGTTAAAGTAAGAACACTTTCGTCCCGCTACGTGTTTCTCCTGTGGCAGGTTTTCTTGTTGTTAAAGTAAGAACACTTTCGTCCCGCTACGTGTTTCTCCCGTGGCAGGTTTTCTTGTTGTTAAAGTAAGAACACTTTCGTCCCGCTACGTGTTTCTCCCGTGGCAGGTTTTCTTGTTGTTAAAGTAAGAACACTTTCGTCCCGCTACGTGTTTCTCCCGTGGCAGGTTTTCTTGTTGTTAAAGTAAGAACACTTTCGTCCCGCTACGTGTTTCTCCCGTGGCAGGTTTTCTTGTTGTTAAAGTAAGAACACTTTCGTCCCGCTACGTGTTTCTCCCGTGGCAGGTTTTCTTGTTGTTAAAGTAAGAACACTTTCGTCCCGCTACGTGTTTCTCCCGTGGCAGGTTTTCTTGTTGTTAAAGTAAGAACACTTTCTTTAGATCTGTTTCTCCCGTGGAGGTTTTCTTGTTGTTAAAGTAAGAACACTTTCAGAGGAGGGGATACGTGTTTCTCCCGTGGCAGGTTTTCTTGTTGTTAAAGTAAGAACACTTTCGTCCCGCTACGTGTTTCTCCTGGATTGGCAGATTTTCTTGTTGTTAAAGTAAGAACACTTTCGTCCCCGCTTTAAACGTGTTTCTCCCGTGTTCAGGTTTTCTTGTTGTTAAAGTAAGAACACTTTCTGTAATCCGCTGTGTTTCTCCCGTGGCAGGTTTTCTTGTTTTTCAAAGTACTGTTTCTGGCACAGAAGGAGTGACTTTCTGGGAGTTGTGTTAAAGTCAAGAGAGTGACGTGTGGCAGGTTCTCTTGTGTAAAGAAGAGTTTTCTTGAGAGTCTCTGTCACTTTAGATCTGTATCGGCTATGGGAGAGTTTATATATTTGGACACAGTGAATAATTCAGAGGAGGGGATTGAGTTAGTGGTCCCCTAGCTCACGCTATACTGTAAAGATGACTGTGAAGACTAACTATGAAAGACTTGTAATTCATTCATGACCCCCCACATGTCTGCCTGGATTGCCAGATGTAACATTGAGTTTGTCACAGGGAATGTTTTTCAGTTTATTCCCAGACGGGCTTTAAACTGGTTACATGTCACATTAGTTCATCAGTTTCCTTTGTATCTCAATATGAATCTCTCACTGTAATCCGCTGTTGTCTCATGTGTGGGATCTGATTGGCTGTTTTTCAATGTTCTTCATGGCCACTGGCATCTGGCACAGAAGAGAGTGACTTGGTGCCTGGGAGTTGTGGTGTAGAGAGGAGTTAAGTCATCAAGAGAGTGGTCGTGTTCGAATACCCATACTAGCTTACTGAATAGTATGCAAAAAAGAACGCTTTATAGTATGTAAACTTTTTGAAAATAGTACGCCAAAACCATTATCTAATGCGTGATTGCGTTGACTCTCACCATTCGTTCATTTTGGTACAGCGTGTCAATTTCTCTTATCAGCTGTTGTCAAACATGAGTCGGAAAAGAAGAGTGAATTCTACAAGATAAAACTGAAATTAGCATGCAGTTTTCTAATATTTAGAAAAAAGTGTTTTTGTTTAGCTAGAGTTAATCTAACCCGTTCGCAATCCCTTTAGCGTTGCCTGCTGGCTAGCTACAGAGGATAGTTGGCTAGTTAACTACTGTAGTTAGCTACTGCTATATCAGTCTGTCTGTCTCTGTCTATTGGCCCTGTCTGTCTGACCCTCTCTGTCTATCGGCCAGTCTGTCTGTCTCTGTCTATCGGCCAGTCTGTCTGTCTCTGTCTATCGGCCAGTCCGTCTGTCCCTCTGTCTATCGGCCAGTCCGTCTGTCCCTCTGTCTATCGGCCAGTCCGTCTGTCCCTCTGTCTATCGGCCAGTCCGTCTGTCCCTCTGTCCCTCTGTCTATCGGCCAGTCCGTCTGTCCCTCTGTCTATCGGCCAGTCCGTCTGTCCCTCTGTCTATCGGCCAGTCCGTCTGTCCCTCTGTCTATCGGCCAGTCCGTCTGTCCCTCTGTCTATCGGCCAGTCCGTCTGTCCCTCTGTCTATCGGCCAGTCCGTCTGTCCCTCTGTCTATCGGCCAGTCCGTCTGTCCCTCTGTCTATCGGCCAGTCTGTCTGTCCCTTTGTCTATCGGCCAGTCTGTCTGTCCCTTTGTCTATCGGCCAGTCTGTCTGTCCCTTTGTCTATCGGCCAGTCTGTCTGTCCCTCTGTCGATCGGCCAGTCTGTCTGTCGATCGGCCAGTCTGTCTGTCCCTCTGTCGATCGGCCAGTCTGTCTGTCTCTGTCTATCGGCCAGTCTGTCTGTCTCTGACTATCGGCCAGTCTGTCTGTCTCTGTCTATCGGCCAGTCTGTCTGTCCCTCTGTCGATCGGCCAGTCTGTCTGTCCCTCTGTCGATCGGCCAGTCCGTCTGTCCCTCTGTCTATCGGCCAGTCCCTCTGTCTATCGGCCAGTCTGTCTGTCCCTCTGTCTATCGGCCAGTCTGTCTGTCCCTCTGTCTATCGGCCAGTCTGTCTGTCCCTCTGTCTATCGGCCAGTCTGTCTGTCCCTCTGTCTATCGGCCAGTCCGTCTGTCCCTCTGTCGAACGGCCAGTCTGTCTGTCCCTCTGTCTATCGGCCAGTCCGTCTGTCCCTCTGTCTATCGGCCAGTCCGTCTGTCCCTCTGTCGAACGGCCAGTCCGTCTGTCCCTCTGTCTATCGGCCAGTCTGTCTGTCTCTGTCTATCGGCCAGTCTGTCTGTCTCTGTCTATCGGCCAGTCTGTCTGTCTCTGTCTATCGGCCAGTCTGTCTGTCCCTCTGTCTATCGGCCAGTCTGTCTGTCCCTCTGTCTATCGGCCAGTCTGTCTGTCCCTCTGTCTATCGGCCAGTCTGTCTGTCCCTCTGTCTATCGGCCAGTCTGTCTGTCCCTCTGTCGAACGGCCAGTCCGTCTGTCCCTCTGTCGAACGGCCAGTCCGTCTGTCCCTCTGTCGAACGGCCAGTCCGTCTGTCCCTCTGTCGATCGGCCAGTCCGTCTGTCCCTCTGTCTATCGGCCAGTCCGTCTGTCCCTCTGTCGATCGGCCAGTCTGTCTGTCCCTCTGTCTATCGGCCAGTCCGTCTGTCCCTCTGTCTATCGGCCAGTCCGTCTGTCCCTCTGTCTATCGGCCAGTCTGTCTGTCCCTCTGTCGATCGGCCAGTCTGTCTGTCGATCGGCCAGTCCCTCTGTCTGTCTGTCTCTGTCTATCGGCCAGTCCGTCTGTCCCTCTGTCTATCGGCCAGTCTGTCTGTCGATCGGCCAGTCTGTCTGTCGATCGGCCAGTCCCTCTGTCGATCGGCCAGTCCCTCTGTCGATCGGCCAGTCTGTCTGTCCCTCTGTCTATCGGCCAGTCTGTCTGTCCCTCTGTCGATCGGCCAGTCTGTCTGTCCCTCTGTCGATCGGCCAGTCTGTCTGTCCCTCTGTCGATCGGCCAGTCTGTCTGTCCCTCTGTCGATCGGCCAGTCCGTCTGTCCCTCTGTCGATCGGCCAGTCCGTCTGTCCCTCTGTCTATCGGCCAGTCTGTCTGTCCCTCTGTCGATCGGCCAGTCTGTCAGCCAGACATACAGTGGGACTGTGCAGTAACAGCTATGCTCTGTGTGTTGGGTTAAATTAGGTTAGAGGGAGAGAAAAAAATCAGTCCATTAGCAAAGGGCCCACGTTTGTCCTCGTCCTCAGGGTGTATTGTTAGACAGAGAGAGCAGTCGTGTGAGGTAAAACTATACCCAGTGCATTTTGCCCATTCATCCATTGTTGTTGTCTGTTGTTGCTCTTAGTCCTGAGGCCAGGTAAGGGGATATTTTAGTGTTGTAAACTAAAACTGAATAATGGCTACTGCATTTATTTTTGTAAGGTTTGTCTATAGATGCAATGCAGAAGAATAGTGTGCAGACCTCTCATATGTAAGAGTTGTGAACATGTAAATTAGGATATTTATGAATGTATCCTTTCTATGTCCTTTTAGAGGAGATCACATGTGACTTTGATCCTTCCAAGTGGGTAATTTCGCTGTACGGGGAGAAATTTGAAGCAGCCAACCGAGACTTCTTCACTCAGCAGTTCTGCTCACACAAATGACCTGATTAAAAGGCAACTATTGCCCTTTCACTGTAAACGTGGTGACATTTAGAACAAAGGGAGGCTCTGACAAAAAGATCAGGATGTAGAGAATTTGTGAAACCACAGCAATGCAAATGAAAGTTTAGTCCAAATCCCCCTCCAAATTCTCAAGTTGATGCTCTTGGATTTGGGATACTGTGGTTTCGAAAGCCATGTTACAATAGCAACCCAAAATAGGCTAATTGTGCTGTAGCACAGCTTGACTGTTGAGAAGGGAGATTATATCTTCTGGGTGTCGCAGAGGGCTTGTCAAATAAAATCAAGTAGAATTTTATTGGTCGCGTACATATTTGTAGACGTTATCGCAAGTGCAGCGATTTTTTTTAAAACTTAAAAAATGTTTTTATTTAAAATATATATATATTTAACCTTTATTTAACTAGGCAAGTCAGTTAAGAACACATTCTTATTTACAATGACAATGACGACTGATTTTGACCTTGTCAGCTTGGGGATTCGATCCAGCAACCTTTCGGTTACTGGCCCAATGCTCTAACCACTAGACTACCTGCTGCCCCAAATGCTTATACTTGTACTGTTATTTATGAGTATTTAATTGCTGTTAGTGTGGTTTAGTTTCTGCAATAAGGGAAATGATGGAACATGACTGAACATTTAGAATTTATATTTCTCTCTCTCTCTCATGGGAGGATAATGCTTTTCTCTCATTTGCTCATGTAACCAAGTGGCTGCTCTTTTGTCTGTTCAACAAAGATCTCTAATTGACATGCACCATTGACATGCATGAGAATGTCATTCATTGTTGAGTTCAGAGACCTCCTTTGACTCATCAATAGCTTCAAACTCCTGACTTGATTGGAGGTGGCAATGATTTGATCACTTCACTTGAACCTTTGATCAAAACATCCAACTTTTTGGGACATTTCCATAAGCATATTCAGAAACAAACCTGACGTTTGTTATTACTTTTATTTTGGCGTAATGTATTGAGGCACTGTTATTGTTTGTACCCAGGGGACTTTTATTTAGAAAACAATAGTATTATCAGCGGCACCTACACACGTCAGGAGAATGTTGGTGACTGCTTGGCTGGATCTCCTGGTCCAGAGACATTCAACTACAAGTAATAGTTTTCTGTTTTGTTGTAACTGCCGAACCCACAAGTCCTCCGGTGGAGGTAGTGTTAAATATCTACAACAAGAATTATGGGTTACAATATGTTTGTATCATTCACGTCCCAGCAGTCATACATTGTAACATACTTCAGTATGCAAGCCAAGTTACTTAGCCAACTATGTCAGCCAACCAGCTAACAGGTAATATCAGTAAGTTATTTCTTCAGATTTAGCACACAAGGATTGTTGTGTTATATTTGGCATTTGTGACTTATTACTTTTGAGATGGTGAATTTGGTTACCATTTCACATGGAATGACCCTGACTTGGAATGACTCAATTCCCTCATGTGTATTATAATATTAATCATCACCACCATCAATTGGTTACTTTTTCTGGTAGCCATTATTCACTCTTATCCCAGCACTAGGAGGACTGTATAAACAGCTCATGGGTTAGGGTTAGCCAACTGCTCAGTAGCTTAGCAGAGATTATGGTTATTTTAATATTAAATCTTAAAAAGGCCCCTAAATTCAGCCCCATATAAATTTGATTCAAACAGTCAGGCCATTACTTTGAATCCAATTCCGGGACTAAAACAGAATCCAGGATAACCCATGCTCCCTAAAGGAGTAGAGGAGACAAGTATACCAGCCTATGGGCGCAGGTCAGAAGTATTGCTCTGTATAGTGGATAATAGGCCCTGGTCAGAAGTATTGCTCTATATAGTGGATAATAGGCCCTGGTCAGAAGTATTGCTCTGTATAGTGGATAATAGACCCTGGTCAGAAGTATTGCTCTATATAGTGGATAATAGACCCTGGTCAGAAGTATTGCTCTGTATAGTGGATAATAGGCCCTGGTCAGAAGTATTGCTCTGTATAGTGGATAATAGACCCTGGTCAGAAGTATTGCTCTGTATAGTGGATAATAGACCCTGGTCAGAAGTATTGCTCTGTATAGTGGATAATAGGCCCTGGTCAGAAGTATTGCTCTGTATAGTGGATAATAGGCCCTGGTCAGAAGTATTGCTCTGTATAGTGGACAATAAGCCCTGGTCAGAAGTATGGCTCTGTATAGTGGACAATAGGCCCTGGTCAGAAGTATTGCTCTGTATAGTGGATAATAGGCCCTGGTCAGAAGTATTGCTCTGTATAGTGGATAATAGGCCCTGGTCAGAAGTATTGCTCTGTATAGTGGATAATAGGCCCTGGTCAGAAGTATTGCTCTGTATAGTGGATAATAGGCCCTGGTCAGAAGTATTGCTCTGTATAGTGGATAATAGGCCCTGGTCAGAAGTATTGCTCTGTATAGTGGATAATAGGCCCTGGTCAGAAGTATTGCTCTGTATAGTGGATAATAGGCCCTGGTCAGAAGTATTGCTCTGTATAGTGGATAATAGGCCCTGGTCAGAAGTATTGCTCTGTATAGTGGATAATAGGCCCTGGTCAGAAGTATTGCTCTGTATAGTGGATAATAGGCCCTGGTCAGAAGTATTGCTCTGTATAGTGGATAATAGGCCCTGGTCAGAAGTATTGCTCTGTATAGTGGATAATAGGCCCTGGTCAGAAGTATTGCTCTGTATAGTGGATAGGGTGCCATTTGGGATGCAGACAGGTTATTTATGTATTTATTCACGGAGGTAGATCATCTTTAATATTGCAGATAGATTGTAGCTTCCATCAATGTAGTTGTCTAGATCTTTTCCAATCCCCCAGATATTTTGTATTTATTTTTATTTGCTGTATATTTTGAACTGTGCTGTTTCACAAAAATGTACAGAATTATTAGAATATTACATGAAGAATGCTTTTGGATTAGATGTATTTCTGTCCTTCATCTGACATTATGATAAACTCTCCCTGACAAATGATATTCATTAAGTTCAAATGATAACCATCAGACAAGTGTATTGAGGGAGGAATCGATAGTGGTGATATGTAAATATTTTCATTGTCTAGGTTTCAATGTCTGAGTCCCAAATGGCACCATATTCCCTTCATAGTGCACTATTTATGGCCAGCGCCAATAGGGCTCTGGTAGTGCACTATATAAAGAATATAGGGCCATTTTGGACACATCCAATGAAAACCTGGAAGGCTAGAGAGAGCAATAGTCTTCTCTTAATTATGGAGATCTAGGAAGTAGGCAGATTTCATGTGTCTGTTTCCTTTCTGATCCAATGCTGCTCCTCGGCTGATTGGTTCGGTTCAGAATACGCTGTAGGAACTTTTGACTTCCTTTCAATTGCCTGACACGCTGGATTTGACTCCACACCTTGGCCTGGATTGAATAGCTAGCAATCCAGTTCTAAAATACAGCTAGCTAGCTTAGCTAACTAGTTAGCTCGCTAGCAATAACATGTTATCGTTAGCCAAGGACCGCATTATAATTTAGCTAGGTAGCATTAGCCTGCTAGCTAGTTAGCTAGCCAGACCTGTATAACGGCCTGGTTTTTTAATAGAAGCACCGTGACTACTGAATTAATTGAACACGGTTGCTTTGGTAAGTGGCCAATTGAGACACTTTATTGTCAAGAACTGATTTGAGTCAGAATTCAGTCAACCAATCTGAATGATGCAATCTCAGTTTCATCATTCATTGGCCGAACCACAACCAAAGGCAATTGGCCCAGAGACAATGGAAGGAAACTGTAATTTCAAACGCTCCCACAGCAAGTGCGCTGAGAATCCCTACATTGTAATGTCAACATTGCATTGTGGCTTGACACTTTGAAGCATTCTGATTATGATAAGGTCAATTTATGGGTGTAGTTTTGTGCCAAGTCTCAGTTTTACATTTCCCCCACTCTGGTTAAGGTTGAGATTGGGGCATGGGGAGCTGATCTTACATGTCTATCTACTAGTGGAAACTTACCGCCAGAGAGTTTTGGGGGATTTTTTTCTTGTCATGTCATCCTGCTGTACTCAAGTTGCAACGGACATGTGAGATGGATGGGTGCTGGCCCTCAGGGCACCGCTGCAGAAAGACTAGGTGCAGCTGAGGTGTATTAATAGTAGAGCTGTGTGTGTGTGTGTGGTCTGAATAAGTGTCTGGATCAGTAGACCCTTGGGGAGAAGAGAGTATGTCTGTGCACTCGTGTTGTCACAATAACAGTTTCACGATACCAGGAGGTAAGGAAGCAAATAAAACAAAACATGAAGCGGCCTTAATGTCTTGAGGAAAACCGTCCTAATGTTGGAAAAAAACAGCCTTATGTTTACATTTACATTTACATTTAAGTCATTTAGCAGACGCTCTTATCCAGAGCGACTTACAAATTGGTGCTTTCACCTTATGACATCCAGTGGAACAGCCACTTTACAATAGTGCATCTAGGTCTTTTAGGGGGGGGGGAAGGATTACTTTATCCTATCCTAGGTATTCCTTAAAGAGGTGGGGTTTCAGGTGTCTCCGGAAGGTGGTGATTGACTCCGCTGTCCTGGCGTCGTGAGGGAGTTTGTTCCACCATTGGGGGGCCAGAGCAGCGAACAGTTTTGACTGGGCTGAGCGGGAACTGTACTTCCTCAGTGGTAGGGAGGCGAGCAGGCCAGAGGTGGATGAACGCAGTGCCCTTGTTTGGGTGTAGGGCCTGATCAGAGCCTGGAGGTACTGAGGTGCCGTTCCCCTCACAGCTCCGTAGGCCAGCACCATGGTCTTGTAGCGGATGCGAGCTTCAACTGGAAGCCAGTGGAGAGAGCGGAGGAGCGGGGTGACGTGAGAGAACTTGGGAAGGTTGAACACCAGACGGGCTGCGGCGTTCTGGATGAGTTGTAGGGGTTTAATGGCACAGGCAGGGAGCCCAGCCAACAGCGAGTTGCAGTAATCCAGACGGGAGATGACAAGTGCCTGGATTAGGACCTGCGCCGCTTCCTGTGTGAGGCAGGGTCGTACTCTGCGGATGTTGTAGAGCATGAACCTACAGGAACGGGCCACCGCCTTGATGTTATTTGAGAACGACAGGGTGTTGTCCAGGATCACGCCAAGGTTCTTAGCGCTCTGGGACGAGGACACAATGGAGTTGTCAACCGTGATGGCGAGATCATGGAACGGGCAGTCCTTCCCCGGGAGGAAGAGCAGCTCCGTCTTGCCGAGGTTCAGCTTGAGGTGATGATCCGTCATCCACACTGATATGTCTGCCAGACATGCAGAGATGCGATTTGCCACCTGGTCGTCAGAAGGGGAAAGGAGAAGATTAATTGTGTGTCGTCTGCATAGCAATGATAGGAGAGACCATGTGAGGTTATGACAGAGCCAAGTGACTTGGTGTATAGCGAGAATAGGAGGGCCTAGAACAGAGCCCTGGGGGACACCAGTGGTGAGAGCACGTGGTGAGGAGACGGATTCTCGCCACGCCACCTGGTAGGAGCGACCTGTCAGGTAGGACGCAATCCAAGCGTGGGCCGCGCCGGAGATGCCCAACTCGGAGAGGGTGGAGAGGAGGATCTGATGGTTCACAGTATCGAAGGCAGCCGATAGGTCTAGAAGGATGAGAGCAGAGGAGAGTTAGCTTTAGCAGTGCGGAGCGCCTCCGTGATACAGAGAAGAGCAGTCTCAGTTGAATGACTAGTCTTGAAACCTGACTGATTTGGATCAAGAAGGTCATTCTGAGAGAGATAGTGGGAGAGCTGGCCAAGGACGGCACGTTCAAGAGTTTTGGAGAGAAAAGAAAGAAGGGATACTGGTCTGTAGTTGTTGACATCGGAGGGATCGAGTGTAGGTTTTTTCAGAAGGGGTGCAACTCTCGCTCTCTTGAAGACAGGAGGGACGTAGCCAGCGGTCAGGGATGAGTTGATGAGCGAGGTGAGGTAGGGGAGAAGGTCACCGGAGATGGTCTGGAGAAGAGAGGAGGGGATAGGGTCAGAGCACAGGGTAGGGCAGTGTGAGCAGAACCAGCGGTGTCGTTTGACTTAGCAAACGAGGATCGGATGTCGTCGACCTTCTTTTCAAAATGGTTGACGAAGTCATCTGCAGAGAGGGAGGGGGGGGAGGAGGATTCAAGAGGGAGGAGAAGGTGGCAAAGAGCTTCCTAGGGTTAGAGGCAGATGCTTGGAATTTAGAGTGGTAGAAAGTGGCTTTAGCAGCAGAGACAGAGGAGGAAAATGTAGAGAGGAGGGAGTGAAAGGATGCCAGGTCCGCAGGGAGGCGAGTGTTGGAGAAGGAATGGAATGGAGAAAGGAACAGGAGAGTTGGAGAAGGAATGGAATGGAGAAAGGAACAGGAGAGTTGGAGAAGGAATGGAGAAAGGAACAGGAGAGTTGGAGAAGGAATGGAGAAAGGAACAGGAGAGTTGGAGAAGGAATGGAATGGAGAAAGGAACAGGAGAGTTGGAGAAGGAATGGAATGGAGAAAGGAACAGGAGAGTTGGAGAAGGAATGGAATGGAGAAAGGAACAGGAGAGTTGGAGAAGGAATGGAATGGAGAAAGGAACAGGAGAGTTGGAGAAGGAATGGCATGGAGAAAGGAACAGGAGAGTTGGAGAAGGAATGGCATGGAGAAAGGAACAGGAGAGTTGGAGAAGGAATGGAATGGAGAAAGGAACAGGAGAGTTGGAGAAGGAATGGAATGGAATGGAGAAAGGAACAGGAGAGTTGGAGAAGGAATGGAATGGAGAAAGGAACAGGAGAGTTGGAGAAGGAATGGCATGGAGAAAGGAACAGGAGAGTTGGAGAAGGAATGGCATGGAGAAAGGAACAGGAGAGTTGGAGAAGGAATGGCATGGAGAAAGGAACAGGAGATTGTGAAGGAGAGAGAGGAAGGGCACCTGAAGCTTACTCCAAGCTCTACGCAGACGCAACATTCGGAGTGTTGCAATGACATTTTTCCTCACACAATGGGTGACTCCTTGTAATTAGCGGCGGTCATCGCCATGTTTTTTTACTACCTGAGAATTGAAACGCCGTATTATTCCTCCCACAGCCGTGGAGGCAGTGTTGGCACTTGGTTACTTGATCTGATATATAGGCTATTCATCAAGTAGCCTATTTTGCATTGATAATCAAATATAATCTCAGCAACTGTTCAAACAGGAAAACAAACAAGAATCGACCTAAATAGGGATTTTGTTTAGAAGTAATAACTAGTTATTACAGGCTATTGTGAAATGGTAGAACCTGCTGTAGCCAACTAGCTATCCAGGTGCTTTTCCTCGTCATGACCAAAACATGATGACGTACAATTTTTAGCTGATATGGGAATGAATACACAAGCAGCATATCAAACTGGGATCATGTTTGAGTTTTCCCCGGCAAGTAGAATAATATTTGCCAGGGCATATTTTTATTTAATTTTTTTATAAATCTGATTATTTCACATTGAGATGTGGGAAGCTAAAGGCTAGCTAGCTTGATATGTTTTTAGGCAGGCTAAGCAAGCTAGCCAGGCTGCCAGCTAGCTACTACCAGCAAGGGAAGTTGACTCTTGGTTTCACAAAATATAAATAAAAACAGTTACTATTGCACTGTTGTGAGTAGGAATTGGACCGGAGAGGATGTCATGTTACTAAAAGGTGTCAGCTACAGCAAAAATCCTGGCGAGGGGTTAAGGTGAGGGGAGAATAGGGTAGTGTAGGGGAGAATAGGGTAGGGGAGGGGATAATGTGAGGGGATAAGGTGAGGGGAGAATAGGGTAGTGTAGGGGAGGGGATAATGTGAGGGGATAAGGTGAGGGGAGAATAGGGTAGTGTAGGGAGGGGATAATGTGAGGGGATAAGGTGAGGGGAGAATAGGGTAGTGTAGGGAGGGGATAATGTGAGGGGATAAGGTGAGGGAGAATAGGGTAGGGGAGGGAAGGTGAGGGGAGAATAGGGTAGTGTAGGGGATAATAGGGGGGGAGAAGGTGAGGGGATAAGGTGAGGGGAGAATATGGTAGTGTAGGGGAGAATAGGGTAGGGGAGGGAGAAGGTGAGGGGAGAATAGGGTAGTGTAGGGGATAATAGGGGAGAAGGTGAGGGGATAAGGTGAGGGGAGAATAGGGGAGGGAGAAGGTGAGGGGAGAATAGGGTAGTGTAGGGAGGGGATAATGTGAGGGGATAATGTGAGGGGATAAGGTGAGGGGAGAATAGGGGAGGGAGGGAGAATAGGGTAGTGTAGGGGATAATAGGGGAGGGGAGGGGAGAAGGTGAGGGGATAAGGTGAGGGGAGAATATGGTAGTGTAGGGGAGAATAGGGAGGGAAGAATAGGGTAGGGAGGGGAGAAGGTGAGGGGAGAATAGGGTAGTGTAGGGGATAATAGGGGAGGGAGAAGGTGAGGGGATAAGGTGAGGGGAGAATAGGGGAGGGAAGAATAGGGTAGGGAAGGGGAGAAGGTGAGGGGAGAATAGGGTAGTGTAGGGGAGAATAGGGGAGGGAAGAATAGGGTAGGGAAGGGGGGAGGGGAGAAGGGCAGCTGTGGGAGACTGATAAGCAGTGTCAGAGGCCTCGTCACACTGGCCCATCACACCCACTGACATGATGATTCAATCCAGCCCCCAGTGTGTGTGGGTGGGTGTGTGTGCGCCTGTGGACATTTATTTTTGTGTGAGAGAAACCGTGCATGTGCCTGCATGTATTTTTTTCCCTCTTATTTCTTTGCGTGGGCAGAGCAAGAGCACAGGTGAAGACTGTCCATCTGCTTCTAACACGGAGCGAGGGAAAGAGCGAGAGGGAAAGAGCGAGGGGGAGAGCGAGCGGGGGGAGAGGAAAAGCGGAGGGAGTGAGTTGGCACTGTTTCCTCTCCCTGATGAAATTGGGCTGGAATTTAGTTTCCTAAAAACAAACAGCAGGAGACCACAAAACCCACCTCCCTCCTGTCTCCTCTCTTCCCTCCCTCCCTGTCTCCCCCTAGTCTCGACAGCTCCGGAGCATGACGTAACCACACAATTACACCAGGGATCACACTGCCGCCGTGGGAGAGTGCTGCTCTTTGCTCTACACAAATAACCTGCATATATCAATCTGTCTGCCATATTGTGTTAGACCTACACTATCATGTATGACACCGGGTTTTGGAAACACTGACTTAGACAAAGATGGCTGTTGGGTCATTAAAGGAACTATGTAGTAGTGCTAAGTTAACCCAACGAGACCCCTGGCGTGTATTCATTAGTGCACCCCGTAGGAAACCACAAGTAAAACTTTTCGCAATGAAAAAACAAACATTTCTTATTGGACGAGTTACAGTAAGGTTAGTCATTCCCCCTTTCATTCATTTGACCTACTAATGAATACACCCTTGGATTCATGTTTCTGTTCAGTTTGAGGTCCTACTGCCCCCAGTGGACGTTCACCATAACTACCCTGTTAGATCATGGGAAGTCCTTTTACTGGACATAACTTCCTCTTGCTCATGTCCTCTCTTGCTCTTGGCACTGAACGTTGCCGATAGAAATAGAATGAATAGAGCTGACACAAGTCCCTATTATATCTGACACACAATACATTTCTATCTGATCTGTTCTGTAACGCTGCATCCTCCTGAACAGGTCCCTTCCCTGCCATTTTGTACAGACAAAACAACAGTCATTAGAACGTGGAGTCAGAGGTCCACTGTTCCACCCAGTTGAAGTTCATTACTCATCTAAAGCATTTGACTTACTGAACGATGGTGCTAAAAATGTAAATGTCACAGCTGGACTAGCAGAATGACTTGCAATGTCTCCATAGTTGGGCTTAAACTCTTGGACATACATTACTATTGTATGAATAAAAGTACGTGTTCCACTTTTACCACAAAATATATAAGTCCTCTAAGTGAAAACAAATCTAGATTTTACATGTTAGAAGTTGGGACTTTTACTGTGACAGTTAGCAGATTTGGGCTGTGGTGGCCCTAGGTGAAGTGTAGTTGTCATTGCAGTAGTAACACTTCAGGTAAAGTAGAGTCTCTTGCCTTGCAGTAAAATATCTCTGTTCAGTAGGACACCAGAGTAGACTGCTCTCTCTGTCTCTCTCCCTGGGGACAGCAGCTCTTTGTTTAGGCACACTGAGGTGACCTCTCACCTGCAGACTTCATTTGCTGAAGGCTACTGACATACCACCAACACTGCTGCCAAGATAAGGTAGAGTTGTGTTGTGTTTCTGTTGGGGATAGATACAGACTGATACTATCGGTCCCCCTCCTTGTTTTGTGCTCTCTCATTGTTTTTCTCATTCTCTCTCTTTCTCTCTCTCTCTCTCTCTCTCCTGCCAATGAGCATGAGGTGGGAAAAGGAGAGCAGCTTCGCTCTGTCTACTGCTCTCTCTCTCCTCTTTCCCTTTTGTTCTCTCTCTCTCTCTCGCCTCTCCTGGTCTGTGTGTGCTCAGTCATTCAATGCCGCGC
The DNA here is from genome assembly GCF_034236695.1 of Oncorhynchus nerka. NCBI lineage: Eukaryota > Metazoa > Chordata > Actinopteri > Salmoniformes > Salmonidae > Oncorhynchus > Oncorhynchus nerka. Next base: position 14,426,157 of record NC_088412.1, on the reverse strand, counting down.
AGCTCTGTGTCATGAGGCTTGGGAGCCCATGGAGTGCTGGTGCTAGGGGGTAGTGACTACCTCAGAGATGCATTAGAGACGGCACCAGAGAGATTTGCCAAAACCCTTCGGACCTACACATAAGGGACAGTGGAGATACAGGATAGAGAGAGAGTGGACTACCGGTACCCACCACAGCCTGAGGAGAAACGCATTGAAGACTGAAGCGATACAGCTGGAGATCCGCTGTGGAGAGACTGGGGGTCTTTGGCGATCCGCTGTAGAGAGACAGGCTAGAGACTGGGGGTCTTTGGCGATCCGCTGTAGAGAGACAGGCTAGAGACTGGGGGTCTTTGGCGATGCACTGTAGAGAGACAGGCTAGAGACTGGGGGTCTTTGGCGATCCGCTGTAGAGAGACAGGCTAGAGACTGGGGTTCTTTGACGATCCGCTGTAGAGAGACAGGCTAGAGACTGGGGGACTTTGGCAATTCCTTTAAGAGACCGTGGGGATATTGCTTGCGCTGAGATACGCGCTAAAGAGATTTGGAGATACAAGCTGAAGACCTCAGACATAATCAGCCTGTTGGGAGTCCAGTTGGAGACACTGCATGGGGATGTTAATTAGAGACTCGGACTAGACAGAATATTTGGGTTAGATGCTTGGATATAAAGGCGTCACCCCAGTGATGTCAGGTGGGGTCAGACACACCCCGGTCCTTCCCTGCTAAAAAGTGTAGTGGGTCTGAGGAAGGGGCTAGGATTTTGGGGTGTCTGGATGACAGCACAATTGTGTTAACCACACCAGTGTTTGCTCTCGCTCCAGCTTATCTACTCCGTCTCTGTCGCTCCCCCTGTCTGTCTCTCTTTTTCGATCTTTTTCGATCTTTTTCTCTCTCTCTCTCTCTCTCTCTCTCTCTCTCTCTCTCTCTGTCCCCCTCTCTCTCTCTGTCTCTCTCTCTCTGTCCCCCTCTCTCTCCCTGTCTCTCTCTGTCTCTGTCTCTCTCTCTCTGTTTCCCCTCTCTCTCTCTCTCTCTCTGTTCCCCCCATGAGAAAGTTAATAAAGAGAACGAAAGCAGAAGCACCGTTTTAAGGTAAAGCCGCCGCAATTAGTCTGACTGTAGGACTGCTGCAGCTATAGAAACTGAGGCAACAGCCAGTAAGCTTAGAAACTGAGTGGATTACCAGACGCATCATGTGGACCCAGTCAGGATACTGCCATCACTTCCCCGGACATCCCTTCTACCATGCGCCCTCCTGCAGGTGTGTACTACTACAGTGCCTTCAAGAAGTATTCACACCCCTTGACTTTTTCCACATTTTGTTCTTACAAGGTGCGATTAAAATTGATTACATTTTTTGAAATTGTCAACGATCTACACAAAAATTCTAATATGAACAATAAATCACAAATATATCTAGATTAGATAAGTATTCAACCCCCTGAGTCAATACATAGAATTGCCTTTGGCAGCAATTACAGCTGTAAGTCTCCGAGAGCTTTGCACACCTGGATTGTACAATATTTGCACATTATTCTTAAAAAATTATTCAAGCTCTGTCAAGTTGGATGTTGATAATTGCTAGATAGCCATTTTCAAGTCTTGCCATAGATTTTCAAGACGATTTAAGTCAAAACTGTAACTAGGCCACTCAAGAACATTCAATATCGTCCTGGTAAGCAATGTATTTGGCCTTGTGTTTTAGGTTATTGTCCTGCTGAATGGTGAATTTGTCTCCCAGTGTCTGTTGAAAAGCAGACTGGTTTCCCTCTAGGATTTAGCCGTTGCTTAGCTCTATTCAGTTTATTTTCATCCCACAAAGCTCCTTAGTACTTGCCGATGACGAACATACCCATAACATGATGCAGCCACCACCATGCTTGAAAATATGAATAGTGGTACTCAGTGATGTATTGTGTTTTGCTTTAGTGCCTTATTGCAAACAGGATGCATGTTTTGGAATATTTTTATTCTGTACAGGCTTCCTTCTTTTCACTCTGTCATTTAGGTTAGCATTGTGGAGAAACTACAATGTTGTTGATCCATCCTATCACAGCCATTAAATTCTGTAACTGTTCTCCAGCAACTGAATTAGGAAGGACTCCTGTATCTTTGTAGTGACTGGGTGTATTGATACACCATTCAAATTGTAATTAATAACTTCCCCATGCTCAAAGACATTTGATATGTCTGCTTTTTTTTACCCATCTACCAATAGGTGTCCTTCTTTGCGAGGCATTGGAAAACCTCCCTTGCCTTATTGGTTGAATCTGTGTTTGAAATTCACAGCTCGACTGAGGGACATTACAGATAATTGTATGTGTGGGGTAACATCGATAAGTTAGTCATTAAAAAATAATGTTAAACTATTATTGCACGCAGTCCATGCAACTTATTATGTTACTTGTTAAGCAAATGTTTACTCCTGAACTTATTTAGGCTCGCCATAACAAAGGGGTTGAATACATATTGGCTCAAGACATTTCAGCTTTTCATTTGTAAAAATGTACATTATGTGGTGTTGTGTGTAGGCCAGTGACACAACATCTAAATGTAATCCTTTTTAAATTCAGCCTATAATGCAATTTTTTTGGGAAAAAGTCAAGGGGTGTGAATACTTTCTGTTACTACTGCTACTACTGTTACTACTGCTACTACTGTTACTGCTACTACTGTTACTGCTATCTATACTGTTATGCTGTTTATGGCCTAGAAATACAGTAGAGGTGTTCATCAGGGAAGTGTGTTAATGCCGATGATGTACATTTGGATGGATCTGTCGCTGCTGCATTATGGGATCTGACATGGCCGCCAGGCAATCTCAATGTACACTGCTCAAAAAAATAAAGGGAACACTAAAATAACACATCCTAGATCTGAATGAATGAAATATTCTTATTAAATACTTTTATTCTTTACATCGTTGAATGTGCTGACAACAAAATCACACAAAAATGATCAATGGAAATCAAATGTATCAACCCATGGAGGTCTGGGTTTGGAGTCACACTCAAAATTAAAGTGGAAAACCACACTACAGGCTAATCCAACTTTGATGTAATGTCCTTAAAACAAGTCAAAATGAGGCTCCGTAGTGTGCCTCCACGTGCCGGTATGACCTCCCTACAACACCTGGGCATGCTCCTGATGAGGTGGTGGATGGTCTCCTGAGGGATCTCCTCCCAGACATGGACTAAAGCATCCGCCAACTCCTGGACAGTCTGTGGTGAAACGTGGCGTTGGTGGATGGAGCGAGACATGATGTCCCAGATGTGCTCAATTGGATTCAGGTCTGGGGAACGGGCGGGCCAGTCCATAGCATCAATGCCTTCCTCTTGCAGGAACTGCTGACACTCCAGCCACATGAGGTCTAGCATTGTCTTGCATTAGGAGGAACCCAGGGCCAACCGCACCAGCATATGGTCTCACAAGGGGTCTGAGGATCTCGTCTCGGTACCTAATGGCAGTCAGGCTACCTCTGGCGAGCACACGGAGGGCTGTGCGGCCCCCCCAAAGAAATGCCACCCCACACCATGACTGACCCACAACCAAACCGGTCATGCTGGAGGATGTTGCAGGCAGCAGAACGTTCTCCACGGCGCCTCCAGACTCTGTCACGTGCTCAGTGTGAACCTGCTTTCATCTGTGAAGAGCACAGGGCGCCAGTGGCGAATTTGCCAATCTTGGTGTTTTCTGGCAAATGCCAAACATCCTGCACGGTGTTGGGCTGTAAGCACAACTCCCACCTGTGGACGTCAGGCCCTCATACCACCCTCATGGAGTCTGTTTCTGACCGTTTGAGCAGACACATGCACATTTGTGGCCTGCTGGAGGTCATTTTACAGGGCTCTGGCAGTGCTCCTCCTGCTCCTCCTTGCACAAAGGCGGAGGTAGCGGTCCTGCTGCTGGGTTGTTGCCCTCCTACGGCCTCCTCCACATCTCCTGATGTACTGGCCTGTCTCCTGGTAGCGCCTCCATGCTCTGGACACTACGCTGTCAGACACAGCAAACCTTCTTGCCACAGCTCGCATTGATGGTCCATCCTGGATGAGCTGCACTACCTGAGCCACTTGTGTGGGTTGTAGACTCCGTCTCATGCTACCACTAGAGTGAAAGCACCGCCAGCATTCAAAAGTGACCAAAACATCAGCCAGGAAGCATAGGAACTGAGAAGTGGTCTGTGGCCCCCACCTGCAGAACCACTCCTTTATTGGGGGTGTCTTGCTAATTGCCTATAATTCCCACCTGTTGTCTATTCCATTTGCACAAAAGCATGTGAAATTTATTGTCAATCAGTGTTGCTTCCTAAGTGGACAGTTTGATTTCACAGAAGTGTGATTGACTTGGAGTTACATTATGTTGTTTAAGTGTTCCCTTTATTTTTTTGAGCAGTGTAATTATAGTTTACCAGAGTGGTTTAGCTTTTGCAAAGAAATTCTGACTGTTTCCCCCCTCCCCCCAAGGGTTAAAAACATTTGGAAGAAACAATAATGCTAGTACAACACTCTGGTTGAGATTGCACATTGGGTTCCTGGCTAACTGAAGTTTCTGCGGTTTTGCGTATGTCGTGGAAGAGAACCAGGGATGTATTAAGCTGCACATGTAAATGATAAATTCTTCCATGCTCTAAAGTTGAGTGAAGTCCCCGGGGTTCCTTTCAACCTCTTCCAGTCGGTTATTTGTTTTCAAGAGAGATGAGACTGAACGTTTTAGAACAAAACAGAACTCAACGTTATTTGAAGTAAACGGTTTCAGTTGCAAAACTTTTCACTCGACTTTAGAGCACTGAACAATGTATCATTTAGATGCGCAGCTTGTGCCAAACATGGCAGACTTTTCAGATCGGAGTGGTAATGCGTGGAAAGCATACAATTCAAATAAACTACAACTTCTGTTTAAGAACCCAACAGCTTCTACGTCACGTTAAATTGCGTTTGGAGTAAACCGTTTACGTTGTAAAATGTTTTCCAACAGAATCTGCATAATGAATACACCCAAGGTGAACAGGCTGGTTAGTTTGTTCAATGTCTCAATGCTGTGGAATTAGTTATTGAACTGACCGTAGGTCAAATTACATGTTGACTCTGGGGTGTCTTTCAAATAGTGGGCTGGGACAATTTGTAAGTGTTTAATGTAATGTGTTAATATTTGTAACACTTATGGCGGTTTATATTTGTCACCCACTTGATTTGGAATTCCCATGGAAATGCCATGATGTGCTAATGAATCCTGGTTGAGGGTAGTGTTACAGAGCTTGGTCTTTGGCTTAAGGCTGGTGGTTCAGAATGGCTAGTACTCTAAATGACATGTAATGCTTTCTTATAGCGTTACTGTTGCCTGCCATTTTAGCACAGTTTCACTCTGAGAGCATCTTGACTGGCTGCATCACTGCTCGATCGCATGGCGCTACACAGGATGGTGCGGACAGTGCGACTATTTTACTTGCATATGTGCTTAAATAAGCAAACATGTTTGGTGTTTGCCAAAAGGTATGTGGGAGACTCCCCAAACATATAGAAGAAGGTACTCTGGTCAGATGAGCTTTTTGTCCATCAAGGAAAACGCTATGTCAGGCGCAAACCCAACACCTCTCATCACCCTGAGAACAACATCCCCACAGTGAAGCATGGGTAGCAGCATCATGCTGTGAGGATGTTTTTCCATTGGCAGGGACTGGGAAACTGGTCAGAATAGAAGGAATGATGGATGGCACTAAATACAGAGAAATTCTTGAGGGAAACCTGTTACAGTCTTCCAGAGATTTCAGACTGGGACGGAGGTTCACCTTCCAGCAGGACAATGACCCTAAGCATACTGCTAAGGCAACACTCGAGTGGTTTAACCTGTTAAGCCTACCCGACACGCATGCGTCCCATCTAGCCATCTGAAAATGCAAATGCGCTACGCTAAATGCTAATAGCACTCGTTAAAACGCAAACGTTCATTAAAACACACATGCAGGGTACTGAATTAAAGCTACACTCGTTGTGAATCCAGGCAACAAGTCAGATTTTTTAAAATGCTTTTCGGCGAAAGCATGAGAAGCTATTATCTGATAGCATGCAACACCCCGAAATACCTGAAGGGGACGTAAACAAAATAATTAGCATAGCCGGCGCTACACAAAACGCAGAAATAAAATATAAAACATTCATTACCTTTGACGATCTTCTTTGTTGGCACTCCTAGATGTCCCATAAACATCACTATTGGGTCTTTTTTTCCGATTAAATCGGTCCATATATACCCTAAATATCGATCTATGAAAGGTGTGTGATCCAGGAAAAAACAGCGTTTTAAAACGCAACGTAATTTTTTAAAATTAAAGTCGACGATAAACTTTCACAAAACACTTCGAAATACTTTTGTAATCCAACTTTAGGTATTAGTAAATGTTAATAATCTATCAAATTGATCACGGGGCGATGTGTATTCAATAGCTCCACGTCTTGAAATCATGTTTCTCATCCAAATTTCTCATCCAAAACATCCTGTCGGAGACCGGAAGGAATGGGCTCTCTTACTCGTTTGACCAAGAAACAAAGCCCAGGAAATTGACAAGACTGGCGACATCGTGTGGAAGCTGTAGGACTTGCAATCTCAGCCCCATGTAATTTGCTTTCCAATAGACAATACATGCAAGTGGCGCATTGATATATTTTCCAGATTTTGGTGATCAGTTTTTCTTCCGCTTTTCGATGAAACACACGTTATGTTATAGTCACAGCCGTGATTTAACCAGTTTTAGAAACGTCAGAGTGTTTTCTATCCACACATACTAATCATATGCATATACTATATTCCTGGCATGAGTAGCAGGACGCTGAAATGTTGCGCGATTTTTAACAGAATGTTCGAAAAAGTAAGGGGTAGGCTTAAGTGGTTTTAAGGGGAAACCGGTAAATGTCTTGGAATGGCCCAGTCAAAGCCCAGACCTCAATCCAATTGAGAATCTGTGGAATGACTTAAAGATTGCTATACACCAGCGGAACCTATCCAACTTGAAGGAGCTGGAGCAGTTTTTGCCTTGAAGAAATCCCAGTGGCTAGATGTGCCAAGCTTATAGAGACCCCAAGAGACTTGCAGCTGTAATTGCTGGCTCTACAAAGTTTTGACTTTGGGGGTGTGAATAGTTGTGCACACTCAATGCTTTATCTTGGCCAGTTCGCAGTTGTAAATGAGAACTTATTCTCAACTGGCCTACCTGGTGAAATAAAATAAACTCAAATGTTCTGTTTTTTGTGTCTTATTTCTTGTTTGTTTCACAATAAAACATATTTTGCATCTTCAAAGTGGTAGGCATGTTGTGTAAATCAAATGATACAACCCCCTAAAAATATATTTTAATTCCAGGTTATAAAGCAACAAAATAGGAAAAATGGCAAGGGGGGTGAATACTTTTACAAGCCACTGTATCTACCTCTATTACTCCAGTATCCCTGTCACCTTACTCCTATACATATCTACCTCTATTACTCCACTATCCCTGTCACCTTACTCCTATACATATCTACCTCTATTACTCCACTATCCCTGTCACCCTATACATATCTGTCACTCCCTTGTCACTTCCTATACATATCTACCTCTATTACTCCACTATCCCTGTCACCTTACTCCTATACATATCTACCTCTATTACTCCACTATCCCTGTCACCTTACTCCTATACATATCTACCTCTATTACTCCACTATCCCTGTCACCTTACTCCTATACATATCTACCTCTATTACTCCACTATCCCTGTCACCTTACTCCTATACATATCTACCTCTATTACTCCACTATCCCTGTCACCTTACTCCTATACATATCTACCTCTATTACTCCAGTATCCCTGTCACCTTACTCCTATACATATCTACCTCTATTACTCCATTATCCCTACACATTGTAAACATGGTATTGAAACTGACCCTGTATATAGTATGCATGCTTACGTCTCGTGTGCTTCTTATTTTTATTTATTGTGTTTTTGTTCTACCTTGTTATTTTTAGTACTACATTGTTATTGATTACTGAATTGTTGGGATTTAAGTTTGCAAGAAAGGCATTTCACTGTACTTGTTGACGTGACATTGAAACTTGTAACTGGAAACACACCTGTTTGGTCAGATCTCAATCTTTATTCTCTGTAGACAGATGAGAATTTCATATCACCACCGTTATATTTATGTAATAGCAGGGACTTTTCTTTTAATTCCTTACAATCGCAGCTGTTGTTTCCATATTTAATACAACTAGCTAATAACAGTATTTAATTATATTTTAATTAATGCCACCGGCATTAATAATCTCAAATAATGTCTGGAAGTTTAAGGAGTTTTTGTCCTCCAGATTCCATCTGGCTCTGAGAGAAATTTAGTGATACAATTTAAGTGTTTCAATTCAATCTTTAAAAAACCTGCCCAGTAGCCCCTGTATCTTTAAATGTAGTGGATATATTGTTTGTGAACTTTATTATTGTCAGAGCTCAGACTACCAGGTCATTTCACCTCTTGAGATTGCTGGGATGAATAGTACAGCACCATCCAACCACCTAGCTTTGTCAAGTAGGGCCCTATGTAGGGAATAGGGTGCGATTTGGGACACAGCCTATGGTTACGGTCCCATTGGTAGAAATCTGACTCACATCTTGAACACTATACTATAGATAATCCCATGGGGATATGCAGGCGGAAGAAACCTCTGGTTCACTTTTGTGTATTCAGTGAAAGTAATGTGAGCCGGGACCTGGCTGACTCGGGTTAATCATTTCCTCACCTGTCAATAAAGCGGACGGTGACACCGATAGACTCCGCCCCTTCTCACTCTCTCCGTTTACATTCAAATGACAGAGTGTTACTCGCTGTTTGAGGAAACGTCTCAGTTGTTTGGGAGGGTAATCCAGTCGCATGGAGATGAGGTGAGTGTATTTTATGTACACATTTATTTGTATGTTGATTGTGTGTTGAAAATCAAATTTATTGGTCACATACATGTGTTTTGCAGATGTTATTGCGGGTGTTGCGAAATGCTTGTGTTTCTAGTTCTGACTGCAGTAATATCTAACAAGTAATATCTAACAGTTTCACAACATGTACCCAAAATACACTTAAATCTTAAATCTTAGTAAGGAATGAATTAAGAATATATATACATGGCAGAGTGGCATTGGACAAGATACAGTGGCATAGTATAGAATTTGGTATTTGGTTTCAATGCGTGTGTGTGTCTTGTATTCTTTAGTTTGTGTGTGTGTGTGTTCTTTAGTTGTGTGTGTGTGTGTTCTTTAGTTGTGTGTGTGTGTGTGTTCTTTAGTTGTGTGTGTGTGTGTGTGTGTGTGTTCTTTGTTGTGTGTGTGTGTGTGTTCTTTAGTTGTGTGTGTGTGTGTTCTTTAGTTGTGTTGTGTGTGTGTGTGTTCTTTAGTTGTGTGTGTGTGTGTGTGTGCTTTAGTTGTGTGTGTGTGTTCTTTAGTTGTGTGTGTCTGTGTGTGTGTGTGTGTTCTTTAGTTGTGTGTGTGTGTGTTCTTTAGGTGTGTGTGTGTCTTTAGTTGTGTGTGTGTGTCTTTAGTGTGTGTGTGTGTGTGTGTTCTTTAGTTGTGTGTGTGTGTGTGTGTTCTTTAGTTTGTGTGTGTGTGTGTGTGTGTGTGCTCTGTCAGCAGTCCATGGTCTCAGCACTGTAAATGGATTGGGCTAGGTGTCACAGCACATCAGGAATGTGGAGGGAGCAGATTGTCTGGGAGCCTCTGCTCATCCTTCCCGACACACACACACCTTAATAACAATGGCATATTCCTGACCTGCTGTCCAATATGATGCAAAACACGATTAACCAGAAAGCCATGGGATCACCCTATCCATTCACTATCTCATGTTTGAACCACAAAGTCACTGTGATAGCCTGTTAACCTCGCCTCGTTGCTCCTCCTGAACTGTGATAGCCTGCTAACCTCGCCTCGTTGCTCCTCCTGAACTGTGATAGCCTGTTAACCTCGCCTCGTTGCTCCTCCTGAACTGTGATAGCCTGCTAACCTCGCCTCGTTGCTCCTCCTGAACTGTGATAGCCTGCTAACCTCGCCTCGTTGCTCCTCCTGAACTGTGATAGCCTGTTAACCTCGCCTCGTTGCTCCTCCTGAACTGCGATAGCCTGCTAACCTTGCCTCGTTGCGCCTCCTGAACTGTGATAGCCTGCTAACCTTGCCTCGTTGCTCCTCCTGAACTGTGATAGCCTGCTAACCTTGCCTCGTTGCTCCTCCTGAACTGTGATAGCCTGCTAACCTTGCCTCGTTGCTCCATCTGAACTGTGATAGCCTGCTAACCTTGCCTCGTTGCTCCACCTAAACTGTGATAGCCTGTTAACCTCGCCTCGTTGCTCCTCCTGAACTGCGATAGCCTGCTAACCTTGCCTCGTTGCGCCTCCTGAACTGTGATAGCCTGCTAACCTTGCCTCGTTGCTCCTCCTGAACTGTGATAGCCTGCTAACCTTGCCTCGTTGCTCCATCTGAACTGTGATAGCCTGCTAACCTTGCCTCGTTGCTCCACCTAAACTGTGATAGCCTGTTAACCTCGCCTCGTTGCTCCTCCTGAACTGCGATAGCCTGCTAACCTTGCCTCGTTGCGCCTCCTGAACTGTGATAGCCTGCTAACCTTGCCTCGTTGCTCCTCCTGAACTGTGATAGCCTGCTAACCTTGCCTCGTTGCTCCATCTGAACTGTGATAGCCTGCTAACCTTGCCTCATTGCTCCACCTAAACTGTGATAGCCTGTTAACCTCGCCTCGTTGCTCCTCCTGAACTGCGATAGCCTGCTAACCTTGCCTCGTTGCTCCTCCTGAACTGTGATAGCCTGCTAACCTTGCCTCGTTGCTCCTCCTGAACTGTGATAGCCTGCTAACCTTGCCTCGTTGCTCCTCCTGAACTGTGATAGCCTGCTAACCTTGCCTCATTGCTCCACCTAAACTGTGATAGCCTTAACTATTTTGACTTGACATGTTGCCATTGCCTGAATATTTTCCTGACTCTGATCATTAGTTAGGAAAATATATTTAATCGTGACTCAATATTACAATATTTGAAGATACTTAATACAGATTTAAAAACCACATTGTTCTCTCCTTGTCTGGAAACATCTGGTTCAAAATCAAATATTTGTGTGGTAACCTACACAATCTTCATTTGACATCAACTAGTGTATAGCAATCCTAGCCTTGAAACCTTAGGTGTCTTGTTATAGTCATCCTAAACACTGTTGGAGGCATTTCTACCAAACAACCATATTCTGTGTGGCACCACTAGCATTTCAATCTCCTACATCTTAACTAATGCTGCGGTTGTTCAATTTGCAGAGGAAGAAGAAACTCTGAGACTCCCGAGTTCACAACACGTGGGAGGCCCAAAAAAAAGTCCCAAAAGCTGTTGTGACTGACCATGAATGTAATCTTTGGTACCAGAATTCAGTTTCATTACTCTGTGCCGTGCTACATTGGGATTGAGAGGATCAGCGATGATCAGAGAGGATCTACTACATTAACCCAGCTGTGGACTCTTCTCTCCTCCCCCGTCCCCTCTTTTCCTTCCCATCTCGGTCAGTTTGGACATGTTCCTCTTCCTTCGACTCAATGTTCTCTAGACATTATGTTCTTGGACGCCCACATCATCCCCTAGTTTCTGGATTTTCTTTCTCCGTATCTTCTCGCTTGGACTTTACTGCACCAGCAAACCTGTTGAAGGAACAACGTTGGTATAAAAAGGACCGAAGTCCGTTAACCGTTCCAGTAGCTACGAAAGGAGAGGATTTAAGATGCTAACCAACTGTGTGCAGAGTATGTGCTCCTGTGTAGGTCTCAGCAGGTAGGAACTACTAGAGAATGGCCCATGTAGCTTTTCATACTGATTGTGTGAGTCAAATACCAGTTACTGTGGTGTGAGGTGTGGCCAGTTGCACTGTCAGCGAGAGATTTGTTGTGAGCTTTCTCGAGGCTTCCAGGGCGGTAGGCAGCCTAGCAGTTAGAGCGTTGGGCCCATAACTGAAAGGTTGTTGGTTTGAATACCTGAGCCAACAAGGTGAAAAACCTTTCGACGTGCCCTTGATCAAGGCACTTAACCTTAATTTGCTCCAGGGGCAGCGTACTACTATGCCTGACCCTGTAAAACCACACATTTCACTGCACCTATCTGGGGTATGTGACAATCAAACATCCTTTTTTTGGGGGGTGGAGAGAGCTACGTGTAGCTAATGCATGTAGGCTTACATGTAGTATTATTTTTGGCATGCTCAATCAATTTTTGGCATGCTCAGGCGAAGAAGCCGGATGGGGAGGTTCTGGGCTGGTGTGGTTACACGTGGTCTGCGGTTGTGAGGCCAGTTGGACATACTGCCAAATTCTCTAAAATGACGTTGGCGGCGGCTTATGGTAGAGAAATTAACATCTCTGTTGGACATTTCTGCATACAGCATGCCAATTGCACACTCCCTCAAAATGTGAGACATCTGTGGCATTTTGTTGTGTGACAAAACTACACATTTTAGAGTTTAGAGTGACCTTTTGTCCCCAGCACAAGGTGCACCTGTGTAATAATGATCATGCTGTTTAATCAGCTTCTTGATAGGCCACAATTGTCAGGTGGATGGATTATCTTGGCAAAGGAGAAATGCTCACTAACAAGGTTATAACCAAATGTGTGCACAGAATTTGAGCGAAATAAGATTTTTGTCCATATAGAACATTTCTGGGATCTTTTATTTCAACTCATGAAACATGGGACCAACACTTTGCATGTTGCGTTCATATTTTTGTTCTGTACATATAAAGTGGTTTTTGACAAATTAAAATGTGTCCCCTTCACAAGGTTGGCGTGATAACATGTTCAAATACTTAAGAGACTGTCTCAACTACTAACATTAATAACGAAGGAAGAATTGTTCACTTTTCAAATCCCAAACCGCAGCCTGGTCTGCTTGCGCGTTCCCGGAAATCAAGTCTCACAATGGTGCACCTTTGGGTTTAGAAACTTTGTGGGTAGGTCTGTAAATGGAAAGCTGAGCAGTGAAAGTGTGTAGAAGACTTGTGTGTGTGGTCTTTTCACACCTGAGCAAGCTGTCAATCTATTGCATGTAGGATAGCAGCACACTCACTATGTCTAAAGCAGAAAGGGTTGCTGCACTCTACGGAGTAATTCTGAGCATTCTGAGCATTCCTGCGACTTTTGGAGGTTGCCTGGGTCTTTGAGGCAGTTCTGCAGGCATTGTATCTGCTTGTGTGTGTGTGTGTGTGTGAAGACTTTAGTTCTGTGTAAGGGAATGCTGTGGGTCTCGCATTACTTCAGACGCTGTCCGTGGACCGCGTGGGCACCGCCTCTGTAATCTCAGCCTAATCTGTAACGGCTTTGTGTGCAATCAAAGAATCCACAATAGGATCTCTAAGAGGTGAAATCCAACGCCACTCAATCCAATCCCTCTACTGGGAAATAGACCGGGCACACTGGTATGTGTCAATAGGAGTGGGACAAACCAATGTGATCTGATGGGAGGGAGCCAGACCGCTTCAACATGACTGCATGCGCGTGTGTGTGAGTTGTTGAATGCAGCAGAAACACTGGCACCCAGAGGCTATGGTGCTGTAGGACACCCAGAGGCTATGGTGCTGTAGGACACCCAGAGGCTATGGTGCTGTAGGACACCCAGAGGCTATGGTGCTGTAGGACACCCAGAGGCTATGGTGCTGTAGGACACCCAGAGGCTATGGTGCTGTAGGACACCCAGAGGCTATGGTGCTGTAGGACACCCAGAGGCTATGGTGCTGTAGGACACCCAGAGGCTATGGTGCTGTAGGACACCCAGAGGCTATGGTGCTGTAGGACACCCAGAGGCTATGGTGCTGTAGGACACCCAGAGGCTATGGTGCTGTAGGACACCCAGAGGCTATGGTGCTGTAGGACACCCAGAGGCTATGGTGCTGTAGGACACCCAGAGGCTATGGTGCTGTAGGACACCCAGAGGCTATGGTGCTGTAGGACACCCAGAGGCTATGGTGCTGTAGGACACCCAGAGGCTATGGTGCTGTAGGACACCCAGAGGCTATGGTGCTGTAGGACACCCAGAGGCTATGGTGCTGTAGGACACCCAGAGGCTATGGTGCTGTAGGACACCCAGAGGCTATGGTGCTGTAGGACACCCAGAGGCTATGGTGCTGTAGGACACCCAGAGGCTATGGTGCTGTAGGACACCCAGAGGCTATGGTGCTGTAGGACACCCAGAGGCTATGGTGCTGTAGGACACCCAGAGGCTATGGTGCTGTAGGACACCCAGAGGCTATGGTGCTGTAGGACACCCAGAGGCTATGGTGCTGTAGGACACCCAGAGGCTATGGTGCTGTAGGACACCCAGAGGCTATGGTGCTGTAGGACACCCAGAGGCTATGGTGCTGTAGGACACCCAGAGGCTATGGTGCTGTAGGACACCCAGAGGCTATGGTGCTGTAGGACACCCAGAGGCTATGGTGCTGTAGGACACCCAGAGGCTATGGTGCTGTAGGACACCCAGAGGCTATGGTGCTGTAGGACACCCAGAGGCTATGGTGCTGTAGGACACCCAGAGGCTATGGTGCTGTAGGACACCCAGAGGCTATGGTGCTGTAGGACACCCAGAGGCTATGGTGCTGTAGGACACCCAGAGGCTATGGTGCTGTAGGACACCCAGAGGCTATGGTGCTGTAGGACACCCAGAGGCTATGGTGCTGTAGGACACCCAGAGGCTATGGTGCTGTAGGACACCCAGAGGCTATGGTGCTGTTGGACACCCAGAGGCTATGGTGCTGTTGGACACCCAGAGGCTATGGTGCTGTTGGACACCCAGAGGCTATGGTGCTGTTGGACACCCAGAGGCTATGGTGCTGTTGGACACCAGAGGCTATGGTGCTGTTGGACACCGCCGGCCTAACTTTTCTTTCCAAACGAGATGGACTAAACAAATCCCTTCAATGCTTCTTTACACCGAACTCCCTCTATCTCAACCCAGTAGAGACGAGGCAAACTCTCTCTATCTCAACCCAGTAGACACAGTGAATCAGGAGTAGGCTGGAACAGCAACTAAACCAATTGTCCTCACAGCCTCTGTGGGTAGCCCGGACTCCAGTGCTCCCCCTCTTGCATTTTTGGGCATAATGCGTCTTTGTATCCACACATTCTGATACTCCACGGGTGGTGCTGCAATGATAACAGCTCGTCTCTGTTCACATATTCCACAGTCCGACTAGCGATTTGTCCTAATTAGTTTTCTTTATTAATACAGATGAATTGGAGTTATGGAGCAAACCAGCAAAGTCATTACAGCGAAGCGATAAGCACACCCTGATCTGATTGGTTAAATTCAAAGATGGGGTGAACGCTGTTGTAATCTTATTCAAGATTAGTGTCGATATTACTTTGACATTTCCTATTGTTTTTGTTTTGCAGTTAAGAGTGGGAGGAGAAATGTTGCAGGGTAATGGTATATCAGATCGGTGGCAGGTAGCCTAGCGGTTAAGAGCGTTGGGCCAGTAACCCGAAAGATCGCCGGTTCCAATCCCTGAGCCGGCTAGGTGAAACATCTGTTGATGTGCCCTTGAGCAAGGCACTTAACCCTTATTGCATTTAAATGGCTTTTTACATTAAAAGAATAGCAAGACTGTGATTAATGGACACCTGGTGTGAGTGTGCTGCTATGCGTGTGTGTGTGTGTAATTGGCTACGCTGTTATCAGTCGATCTCTAGTATGTGAGTGTGTGTGTGTGTTTGTCCTTTTTGGAGATGAAGTCACAAGCTCAGTCATGTTGCCAGGTGACGTGACCAGTGTTTGTGACCTGCGTAGATCTTAACAGATAGATCACACACACATGTCCTTAGGAGACTGCTGTTTCTCATTATAAGCCAAGGGTGAGCAACTATATAGATTCAGCCGGGGTCCGATGTTTGTCTGCGTGAATGGTCAGGGGACCGGAATATAAATATATCAATTTGTATACTGAAAATTGACCACAACTAATCTCAAAAAGATATTGTATTGGAAAAATAACAATAATTTCATACCTTCATTACATTGACACACAATCATGTCTCTCCTATTTATTGTAATACTTCTGAACAGATTTCATAATTTAAACACATTTGTTTCTGAATTCCTGGTCATTTTACAGTATTTGTAATTTTATTTTAAACTAAAAACGTTGGAGTCCAGTTTTGGCCCACTGCCCGCCTGTTGCTGACCCATGGTATAAGTCCAAGCTCTCTTCACTGTTGATTCTCCCTGACATCGCCTGCCTGCCTGCCTGCCTGCCTGCCTGTCTGTGTCTCCCTCCCAGTGCACATCCACTCCCTGCCACAAATCCCCACATCTGCCACGTCTACAACGTCTACAACCATGACAACAGCTCAGTTTTAGTCTCATGGGGGCAGTTTGGGTCACTGTGCAAAGAGGGTGCTTGGTTCTCTCTTTCAGACGGTTTTATATCTGTATCACACACACACACACACACCTCTCGCTCTCTCGCTCTCTCGCTCTCTCTCTCCCTCCCTCCAGATTCTCTCTGCCTGGTATTGCTGAGTATAGCTATCTTTTTAATAGCCAATGGCATATGGTGTGTTGTTCTTATCAAGGGGTGAGCAGTAGGGTTCATGACCCTGCTGGACACGCGTAACACAATGCAGCATTTTATTTCCTACTTCTCTTTCCTCAGTCTCTAGTGGAGAGGTAGCTATAAATCTTGCTATACACTTTCACTCCAGCTTGTACTGGCCTGGGACAGTCAATGTTCCACTAGGCCTTTCTCGATAACAGATCCTAGGTCAGTCTAAGTGCTCTTCTGCTGAGCTGATCACTAATGCTTTTCCACTAGGCTCAGGGCAGTTCAAACTCCACTGGCTGGTCCTAGGTCAGTTTAGATGCCTTGCCACCTGACGTCTCCCCCAGCTCCACCTAAGGGTTCAACTAAGTAAGTTAGTTAAACAACCAGCAAGGACTGAATGGCTCTTTGTGTGTACTGATTCATGCAGTGATGTAAAGTACTACTAAAGTAGTTTTTGGGGGTATCTGTACTTTACTATTCATATTTTTGACAACTTTTACTTCACTACATTCCTAATGAAAATAATGTACTTTTTACTCCATTCTCCCTGACACCCAAAAGTACTTACATTTTGAATGCTTAGCAGGACAAGAAAATAGTCCAATTCTCACACATCCTTACTGCCTCTGATCTGGCGGACTCACGAAACACACACGCTGTGTTTGTAAATTATGTCTGAGTGTTGGATTGTGCGGTCTGGTTTGCTTAATATAAGGAATGTGAAAGGATTTATATTTTTGTCCACTGCCTGGCTGGGGAGCTGTGTCCACTGCCTGGCTGGGGAGCTGTGTCCACTGCCTGGCTGGGGAGCTGTGTGCACTGCCTGGCTGGGTGGCTGTGTCCACTGCCTGGCTGGGTGGCTGTGTCCACTGCCTGGCTGGGGAGCTGTGTCCACTGCCTGGCTGGGTGGCTGTGTCCACTGCCTGGCTGGGGAGCTGTGTGCACTGCCTGGCTGGGTGGCTGTGTGCACTGCCTGGCTGGGGAGCTGTGTGCACTGCCTGGCTGGGTGGCTGTGTCCACTGCCTGGCTGGGGAGCTGTGTGCACTGCCTGGCTGGGGAGCTGTGTGCACTGCCTGGCTGGGTGGCTGTGTCCACTGCCTGGCTGGGGAGCTGTGTGCACTGCCTGGCTGGGGAGCTGTGTCCACTGCCTGGCTGGGGAGCTGTGTCCACTGCCTGGCTGGGGAGCTGTGTCCACTGCCTGGCTGGGGAGCTGTGTCCACTGCCTGGCTGGGGAGCTGTGTCCACTGCCTGGCTGGGGAGCTGTGTGCACTGCCTGGCTGGGTGGCTGTGTCCACTGCCTGGCTGGGTGGCTGTGTGCACTGCCTGGCTGGGGAGCTGTGTGCACTGCCTGGCTGGGGAGCTGTGTCCACTGCCTGGCTGGGGAGCTGTGTCCACTGCCTGGCTGGGGAGCTGTGTGCACTGCCTGGCTGGGTGGCTGTGTGCACTGCCTGGCTGGGTGGCTGTGTGCACTGCCTGGCTGGGTGGCTGTGTGCACTGCCCTGGCTGGGGAGCTGTGTGCACTGCCTGGCTGGGGAGCTGTGTGCACTGCCTGGCTGGGGAGCTGTGTCCACTGCCTGGCTGGGGAGCTGTGTGCACTGCCTGGCTGGGGAGCTGTGTCCACTGCCTGGCTGGGGAGCTGTGTGCACTGCCTGGCTGGGGAGCTGTGTCCACTGCCTGGCTGGGGAGCTGTGTCCACTGCCTGGCTGGGGAGCTGTGTGCACTGCCTGGCTGGGTGGCTGTGTCCACTGCCTGGCTGGGTGGCTGTGTCCACTGCCTGGCTGGGGAGCTGTGTGCACTGCCTGGCTGGGGAGCTGTGTGCACTGCCTGGCTGGGGAGCTGTGTCCACTGCCTGGCTGGGGAGCTGTGTGCACTGCCTGGCTGGGTGGCTGTGTGCACTGCCTGGCTGGGTGGCTGTGTGCACTGCCTGGCTGGGTGGCTGTGTGCACTGCCTGGCTGGGTGGCTGTGTCCACTGCCTGGCTGGGGAGCTGTGTGCACTGCCTGGCTGGGGAGCTGTGTGCACTGCCTGGCTGGGGAGCTGTGTCCACTGCCTGGCTGGGGAGCTGTGTGCACTGCCTGGCTGGGGAGCTGTGTCCACTGCCTGGCTGGGGAGCTGTGTGCACTGCCTGGCTGGGGAGCTGTGTCCACTGCCTGGCTGGGGAGCTGTGTCCACTGCCTGGCTGGGGAGCTGTGTGCACTGCCTGGCTGGGTGGCTGTGTCCACTGCCTGGCTGGGTGGCTGTGTCCACTGCCTGGCTGGGGAGCTGTGTGCACTGCCTGGCTGGGGAGCTGTGTCCACTGCCTGGCTGGGGAGCTGTGTGCACTGCCTGGCTGGGGAGCTGTGTCCACTGCCTGGCTGGGGAGCTGTGTCCACTGCCTGGCTGGGGAGCTGTGTGCACTGCCTGGCTGGGTGGCTGTGTCCACTGCCTGGCTGGGAGCTGTGTCCACTGCCTGGCTGGGGAGCTGTGTGCACTGCCTGGCTGGGTGGCTGTGTGCACTGCCTGGCTGGGTGGCTGTGTGAATGAAGGGTTGAAACTAGAGATCGAGCGATTATGATTTTTCAACGCCGATACTGATTAATCGGCTTTTTTTGTGTGTTTTTTTTTGTATTTGTAATAATGACAATTACAACAATACTGAATGAACATTTATTTTAACTTAATATAATACATCAATAAAATCAATTTAGCCACAAGTAAATAATGAAACATGTTAAATTTGGTTGAAATAATGCAAAAACAAAGTGTTGGAGAAGAAAGTAAAAGTGCAATATGTGCTTTATAAGAAAGCTAACGTTTCAGTTCCTTGCTCAGAACATGAGAACATATGAAAGCTGGTGGTTCCTTTTAACACGAGTCTTCAATATTCCCAGGTAAGAAGTTTTAGGTTGTAGTTATTATAGGAATTATAGGACTATTTCCCTCTATACCATTTGCATTTAATTAACCGTTGACTATTGGATGTTTTTATAGTCACTTTAGTATTGCCAGTGTAAGAGTATAGCTTCCGTCCCTCTCCTCGCTCCTCCCTGGGCTCGAACCAGGAACACAACGACAACAGCCACCACATCGAAGCAGGGTTACCCATGCAGAGCAAGGGAAACAACCACCAAGGCTCAGAGCGAGTGAAGTTTGAAATACTATTAGCGCGCGCTAACTAACCAGCCATTTCACTTCGGTTACACCAGCCTCATCTCGGGAGTTGATAGGCTCGAAGTCATAAACAGCGCAATGCTTGACGCACAACGAAGAGCTGCTGGCAAAACGCACGAGAGTGCTGTTTGAATGAATGTTTACGCGCCTGCTTCTGCCTACCACCGCTCAGTCAGATGCTTGTATGCTCATATATGCTCATTATATGCAACGCAGGACACGCTAGATAATATCTAGTAATATCATCAACCATGTGTAGTTAACTAGTGATTATGATTGATTGTTTTTTATAAGATAAGTTTAATGCTAGCTAGCAACTTACCTTGGCTTACTGCATTTGCGTAACAGGCAGTCTCCTTGTGGAGTGCAACGAGAGAGAGGCAGGTGGTTATTGCGTTGGACTAGTTAACTGTATGATTGCAAGATTGGATCCCCCGAGCTGACAAGGTGAAAATCTGTCATCCTGCCCCTGAACGAGGCAGTTAACCCACCGTTCCTAGGCCATCATTGAAAATAAGAATGTGTTCTTAACTGACTTGACAAGTTAAATAAAGATTAAATAAAGGTGTAAAAAATAAATTAAAAAAAAGCGGCAAATCGGCGCCCAAAAATAACGATTTCCGATTGTTATGAAAACTTGAAATCGGCCCTAATTAATTGGCCATTCCGATTAATCGGTCGACCTCTAGTTGAAACATTAGTTTTTAGAAGCAATCCACACAGGCAAAAGTTGGTCTAACTACTAAAGTGAGACTTTATCCTCGTGTTTCTTGGATATTTACATCGTTTTGTTCACAAGTTAGGTTGTTTTTCAATGTTTGAGTTTGCTTCCCCTGCTAGCGAAGGGAAGAGACGTTGTTGGCCATTAAAACAATAGATGGGGATAGCGCTGACGTCTTCCACATATTCCCTGCTAGCGAAGGGAAGAGACGTTGTTGGCCATTAAAACAATAGATGGGGATAGCGCTGACGTCTTCCACATATTCCCTGCTAGCGAAGGGAAGAGACGTTGTTGGCCATTAAAACAATAGATGGGGATAGCGCTGACGTCTTCCACATATAGCGAAGGGAATTGGCCATTAAAACAATAGATGGGGATAGCGCTGACGTCTTCCACATATTCCCATGGAAAACTACCAGAACAATTTGAAGCACATTCTATTGCTGAATGGCACCAAAAAATAGCTAAGGTTCATGGTGAAGGTGGACGTAACTAGCAAAGGATCATGGTCGATGTAGTCGTTTTCATCCTGTCTGAGAGACGTGTGCATAGTAGCCTGCCGGCACGTGGTCCTGTATGATGACAGATGGAGTGGATCACAGTTTAATGAAATATGATGATTTGTAGCGAACTTTAAAATAATTCACAGTGGGGATCGAACCTGTTCATAATAAACAGAGTTTAGAGCCCAAAATGCTGTTAAAAAAAATAAACATGCCTGGCCGTTCTGGCGATCGTAATATACATAGGCATTCTAGGGCAGATCAGGGCTTTTGGCACCGCTAACACCTATGTGAGAATGCTATTCATTGACTACAGCTCAGCGTTCAACACTATAGTGCCCTCAAAGCTCATCACTAAGCTAAGGAACCTGGTACTAAACACCTCCCTCTGCAACTGGATCCTGGACTTCCTGACGGGACGCCCCCAGTTGGTGAGGGTAGGTAGCAACACATCTGTCACGCTGATCCTCAACACTGGAGCTCCTCAAGGGTGCGTGCTCAGTCCCCTCCTGTACTCCCTGTTAACCCACGACTGCATGGCCAGGCACGACTCCAACACCACCAGTTTGCAGACGACACAACAGTGGTAGGCCTGATCACCGACAACGACGAGACAGCCTATAGGGAGGAGGTCAGAGACCTGGCTGCAACAGTGGTTGCATCACTGCCTGGTACGGCAATTGCTCGGCCTCTGACCGCAAGGCACTATAGAGGGTTGTGCGTACGGCCCAGTACATCACTGGGGCTAAGCTGCCTGCCATTCTGGAACTCTCACTACTCTCCAACCCTCTTCTCACTACTACCGCATGGCAAGCAGTGCTCCCGCACAGTGGCTAACCGGGCTATCTGCATTGTGTCCCGCCAACCCCTACGTTACTGCTACTCTCTGTTCATCATATATGCATAGTCACTTTAACCATATCTACATGTACATACTACCTCAATCAGCCTGACTAACTGCCTCGCTACTGTATATAGCCAGTCTTTTTACTGTTTTATTTCTTTACCTACCTATTATTCACCTAATACCTTTTTTGCACCATTGGTTAGAGCCTATAAGTAAGCATTTCACTGTAAAGTTGTTGTATTCGGCGCATGTGACAAATACACTTTGATTTGATTTGACAGAGGTTGTCACTTCACGCTCCAGACCGGACACTGGGGACCTCCGCTAGTCAGATTCTCACAGGCACACATGACTCTAGTGGTGCACGCAGACTCCAGGGCCCAACAGGGGACCTGAGGAGCTTATGAGAATGTGAAAGGGATGGTAAAGTTGTCAGTGATTAGCATGCTCTGTCTCCAGACTGAAACCCTGCTCTCCAGTCAGCGGGAGGCCGGGCCCAGCCGGTCAGACGTTTATACCGTGTTTATACCGTGTTTATACTGTGACTTAGACCTGTTTGGAGGAAGCAGAGTATATGTAGTAGTAAACCCTTCTACTCCCTCTTTCACTAAAATGGCACTTTTCAATATCACTGCTCCCCAAGGCTCTTGTTTATTGTAATTGAAGACATCAATTATGTCACGTAAAAAAGTAGACCATCTGTATGTACGGCCACATCGACGATCGTCATGGCAACAAATGTCCCAGAGCAGCTTTTGGAGAGGAGGAAAACAAAAAGCCACAGCTGGCCCAGTGGCGTCACTGATTGGCAGTTCAGTTGTTGTATATAGGGGGATTGATAAAAAGGCGTTGTGGTTTTATTTGCGGTAGCGGCTGTAGCATATTTTTCCTGATGTCACCTTAACGAGTCCCAGTAAAGAAAGAGATTGCATCCCAAATGGCATCATATTCCCTATATAGTGCACTTCTTTTAACCAGAGCCCTATGGTCCCTGGTCAAAAGCACTACACTATATAGGTAATAGGATTTGAGACGCAGATTGAGCATCTCATCAGGGCTTGAGTATCACAATCCACCAGCCTCTGCACAGCAGCAATGAATTCTGAACACTGCCTCATAACCCTGTCTGTTGGAGAGGGATGGAGGGGTTGGAGAGGAAGGAAGAGGGATGGAGGGGTTGGAGAGGAAGGAAGAGGGTTGGAGAGGCAGGAGTTGGAGGAAGGGAGAGGGAGGGGTTGGATAGAGGGATCGAGGGGTTAGAGAGGGAGGGAGGGGTTGAAGAGGAAGAGAGGGAGGGAGGGGTTGGAGAGGGATAGAGGGAGGGAGAGGGAGGGAGGGGTTGGAGAGGGAGGTAGGGGTTGGAGAGGGAGGTAGGGGTTGGAGAGGGAGGTAGGGGTTGGAGAGGAAGAGAGAGGGAGGGAGGGGTTGGAGAGGAGGGGAGAGAGAGGAGGGAGGGGTTGGAGGAAGAGAGGGAGGGTAGAGGAAGAGAGAGAGGGATGGAGGGGTTAGAGAGGGAGGGGTTGGAAGAAGAGAGGGAGGGGTTGGAGGAAGAGAGAGGAAGGGAGTGGTTGGAGAGGAAGAGAGGGAGGGAGGGGTTGGAGAGAGGGATGGAGGGGTTGAAGAGGGAGGGAGGGGTTGGAGAGGAAGAGAGAGGGAGGGGTTGGAGAGGAAGAGGGAGGGAGGGGTTGAAGAGGGAGGGAGGGGTTGAAGAGGAGGGGTTGGAGAGGAAGAGGGAGGGAGGGGTTGGAGAGGAAGAGGGAGGGGAGGGGTTGGGAGGGAGGGAGGGGGGGTTGGGGGAGGGGTTGGAGAGTTGAAGAGGGAGGGAGGGAGGGGTTGGAGAGGAAAGAGGGAGGGAGGGGTTGGAGAGGAAGAGGGAGGGAGGGGTTGGAGAGGAAGAGGGAGGGAGGGGTTGGAGAGGAAGAGGGAGGGAGGGGTTGGAGAGGAAGACTGAGGGGGAGGGAGGGGTTGGAGAGGAAGAGGGAGGAAGGGAGTGGTTGGAGAGGAAGAGGGGAGGGAGGGGTTGAGAGGGAGGGAGGGGTTGAGAGAGGGAGGGAGGGGTTGAGAGAGGGAGGGAGGGGTTGGAGAGGAAGAGGGAGGGAGGGGTTGGAGAGGAAGAGGGAGGGAGGGGTTGGAGAGGAAGAGGGAGGGAGGGGTTGGAGAGGAAGAGAGGGAGGGAGGGGTTGGAGAGGAAGAGAGGGAGGGAGGGGTTGGAGAGGAAGAGAGGGAGGGAGGGGTTGGAGAGGAAGAGAGGGAGGTTGGGGTTGGAGAGGAAGAGAGAGGGAGGTTGGGGTTGGAGAGGAAGAGAGAGGGAGGTTGGGGTTGGAGAGGAAGAGAGAGGGAGGTAGGGGTTGGAGGAAGAGCGAGAGGGATGGAGGGGTTAGAGAGGAGGGGTTGGAGGAAGAGAGAGGGAGGGGTTGGAGGAAAAGAGAGGGAGGTGTTGGAGGAAGAGAGAGGAAGGGAGTGGTTGGAGAGGAAGAGAGGGAGGGAGGGGTTGGAGAGGGAGAGAGAGGGAGGTTGGGGTTGGAGAGGAAAGAGAGGGAGGTTGGGGTTGGAGAGGAAGAGAGAGGGAGGTTGGGGTTGGAGAGGAAGAGAGAGGGAGGTAGGGGTTGGAGAGGAAGAGAGAGGGAGGTAGGGGTTGGAGGAAGAGCGAGAGGGATGGAGGGGTTAGAGAGGGAGGGGTTGGAGGAAGAGAGAGGGAGGGGTTGGAGGAAGAGAGAGGGAGGGGTTGGAGGAAAAGAGAGGGAGGGGTTGGAGGAAGAGAGAGGAAGGGAGTGGTTGGAGAGGAAGAGGGAGGGAGTGGTTGGAGAGAGAGGGATGGAGGGGTTAGAGAGGGAGTGGTTGGAGGAAGAGAGGGAGGGATCGAGGGGTTAGAGGGAGGGGTTGGAGAGGGGTTGGAATAGAAGAGACAGGGAGGAGGGGTTGGAATAGAAGAGAGAGAGAGTGGGAGGGAGGGGTTGGAATAGAAGAGAGAGAGAGCGGGAGGGAGGGAGGGGTTGGAATAGAAGAGAGAGGGAGGGAGGGGTTGGAGAGAAAGAGAGAGGGAGGGAGGGGTTGGAGAGAAAGAGAGAGGGAGGGAGGGAGGGGTTGGCGAGAAAGAGAGAGGGAGGGAGGGGTTGGAGAGGAAGAGAGGGAGGGAGGGGTTGGAGAGGAAGTGAGGGAGGGAGGGGTTGGAGAGGAAGAGTGTGGGAGGGGTTGGAGAGGAAGAGTGTGGGAGGGGTTGGAGAGGAAGAGAGAGGGAGAGGTTGGATAGAGGAAGAGAGAGGGATGGAGGGGTTAGAGAAGGAGCGGTTGGAGGAAGAGAAGAGAGAGGGGTTGGAGAGGAAGAGGAGGGAGGGGTTGGAGAGGAAGAGGGAGGGGAGGGGTTGGAGAGGAAGAGGGAGGGAGGGGGAGGGGTTGGAGAGGAAGAGGGAGGGAGGGGGGGTTGGAGAGGAAGAGGGAGGGAGGGGTTGGAGAGGAAGAGGGAGGGAGGGGTTGGAGAGGAAGAGGGAGGGAGGGGTTGGAGAGGAAGAGGGAGGGAGGGAGGGGTTGGAGAGGAAGAGGGAGGAAGGGAGTGGTTGGAGAGGAAGAGAGGGAGGGAGGGGTTGAGAGGGAGGGAGGGGTTGAGAGGGAGGGAGGGGTTGAGAGGAGGGAGGGGTTGAGAGAGGGAGGAGGGGTTGGAGAGGAAGAGAGGGAGGGAGGGGTTGGAGAGGAAGAGAGAGGGAGGTTGGGGTTGGAGAGGAAGAGAGAGGGAGGTTGGGGTTGGAGAGGAAGAGAGAGGAGGTTGGGGTTGGAGAGGAAGAGAGAGGGAGGTAGGGGTTGGAGAGGAAGAGAGAGGGAGGTAGGGGTTGGAGAGGAAGAGAGAGGGAGGTAGGGGTTGGAGGAAGAGCGAGAGGGATGGAGGGTTAGAGAGGGAGGGGTTGGAGGAAGAGAGAGGGAGGGGTTGGAGGAAGAGAGAGGGAGGGGTTGGAGGAAGAGAGAGGGAGGGGTTGGAGGAAAGAGAGAGGGTTGGAGGAAGAGAGGAGGGTTGGAGGAAGAGAGAGGAAGGGGTTGGAGGAAGAGAGAGGAAGGGAGGGGTTGGAGAGAGAGGGAGGGAGGGGTTGGAGGGGAGAGGGAGGGAGGGGTTGGAGAGGGAGAGGGAGCGAGGGGTTGGAGGAGAGGGAGGGAGGGGTTGGAGAGGGAGAGGGAGGGAGGGGTTGGAGAGAGGGAGAGAGAGGGAGGGTTGGAGAGGAAGAGGGAGGGAGGGGTTGGAGAGGAAGAGGGAGGGAGGGGTTGGAGAGGAAGAGAGAGGGAGAGGGAGGGGTTGGAGAGAAGAAGAGGAGGGTTGGAGGAAGGGAGGGAGGGGTTGGAGAGGAAGAGGGGGAGGGAAGAGGGGAGGGAGGGTTGGAGAGGAAGAGGGGGGAGGGGTTGGAGAGGAAGAGGGGAGGGAGGGGTTGGAAGAGGGAGGAAGAGGGAGGGAGGGGTTGGAGAGGAAGAGAGGGAGGGAGGGGTTGGAGAGGAAGAGGGAGGAAGAGGGAGGGAGGGGTTGGAGAGGAAGAGGGAGGTAGGGGTTGGAGAGGGAGAGAGGGGTTGGAGAGGGAGTGAGGGGTTGGAGAGGGAGGGGTTGGAGAGGGAGGTAGGGGTTGGAGAGGAAGAGAGAGGGAGGTAGGGGTTGGAGAGGAAGAGAGAGGGAGGTAGGGGTTGGAGAGGAAGAGAGAGGGAGGTAGGGGTTGGAGAGGAAGAGAGAGGAGGTAGGGGTTGGAGGAAGAGCGAGAGGGATGGAGGGGTTAGAGAGGGAGGGGTTGGAGGAAGAGAGAGGAGGGGTTGGAGGAAGAGAGAGGGAGGGGTTGGAGGAAAAGAGAGGGAGGTGTTGGAGGAAAGAGAGGAAGGGAGTGGTTGGAGAGGAAGAGGGAGGGAGTGGTTGGAGAGAGAGGGATGGAGGGGTTAGAGAGGGAGTGGTTGGAGGAAGAGAGGGAGGGATCGAGGGGTTAGAGGGAGGGGTTGGAGAGGGGTTGGAATAGAAGAGACAGGGAGGGAGGGGTTGGAATAGAAGAGAGAGAGAGTGGGAGGGAGGGGTTGGAATAGAAGAGAGAGAGAGCGGGAGGGAGGGAGGAGGGGTTGGAATAGAAGAGAGAGGAGGGAGGGGTTGGAGAGAGAAAGAGAGAGGAGGGAGGGGTTGGAGAGAAAGAGAGAGGGAGGGAGGGGTTGGAGAGGAAGAGAGGGAGGGAGGGGTTGGAGAGGAAGAGAGGGAGGGAGGGGTTGGAGAGGAAGTGAGGGAGGGAGGGGTTGGAGAGGAAGAGTGTGGGAGGGGTTGGAGAGGAAGAGTGTGGGAGGGGTTGGAGAGGAAGAGAGAGGGAGAGGTTGGATAGAGGAAGAGAGAGGGATGGAGGGGTTAGAGAAGGAGCGGTTGGAGGAAGAGAGAGAGAGAGAGGGGTTGGATAGAGGAAGAAAGAGGGAGGAGTTGGAGGAAGAGAGAGGGAGGGAGGGGTTGGAGAGAAAGAGAGAGGGAGGGAGGGGTTGGAGAGGAAGAGAGGGAGGGAGGGGTTGGAGAGGAAGAGAGGGAGTGAGGGGTTGGAGAGGAAGTGAGGGAGGGAGGGGTTGGAGAGGAAGAGTGTGGGAGGGGTTGGAGAGGAAGAGTGTGGGAGGGGTTGGAGAGGAAGAGAGAGGGAGAGGTTGGATAGAGGAAAGAGAGGGATGGAGGGGTTAGAGAAGGAGCGGTTGGAGGAAGAGAGAGAGAGAGAGGGGTTGGATAGAGGAAGAAAGAGGGGGAGTTGGAGGAAGAGAGAGGGAGGGAGGGGGGTTGGAGAGAAAGAGAGAGAGAGAGGGGTTGGATAGAGGAAGAAAGAGGGAGGAGTTGGAGGAAGAGAGAGGGAGGGAGGGGTTGGAGAGAAAGAGAGAGGGAGGGAGGGGTTGGAGAGAAAGAGAGAGGGAGGGAGGGGTTGGAGAGGAAGAGAGGGAGGGAGGGAGGGGTTGGAGAGGAAGTGAGGGAGGGAGGGGTTGGAGAGGAAGAGTGTGGGAGGGGTTGGAGAGGAAGAGTGTGGGAGGGGTTGGAGAGGAAGAGTGTGGGAGGGGTTGGAGAGGAAGAGTGTGGGAGGGGTTGGAGAGGAAGAGAGAGGGAGGGGTTGGAGAGGAAGAGCGAGAGGGATGGAGGGGTTAGAGAGGGAGGGGTTGGAGGAAGAGAGAGGGAGGGAAAGCAAGTGGTAGTCAAATGGATAGAGGGATGAGGAGATCAAGGGGGAAGGGAATGCAAGGGATAAGAGGAAGGGGGAGAGAGTCGGAGAAGGGTGGTCTTTGACAGCTTATCTCCATCTGGAGGAGCAGACTGCTTGTTGTTTACCCTGTCTATCTGGAGGAGCAGACTGCTTGTTGTTTACCCTGTCTATCTGGAGGAGCAGACTGCTTGTTGTTTACCCTGTCTATCTGGAGGAGCAGACTGCTTGTTGTTTACCCTGTCTATCTGGAGGAGCAGACTGCTTGTTGTTTACCCTGTCTATCTGGAGGTGCAGACTGCTTGTTGTTTACCCTGTCTATCTGGAGGAGCAGACTGCTTGTTGTATACCATGTTTATCTGGAGGACCAGCCATTGAGAAAGAGAGACCCCATTTTTGGGATACACGATTTGATTAATCTCTGATGGGTAATTGTTTGTCATCTGCAGGAGTAGCCTAAAGCATTTCTTATCAACGTAATGTCTTAACCTAATGGTCATCACTGACATGTTGAAGAGGAGTCAGCTAACTTGTGAGCTTTTCAAACAATCAGAGTAAACACTATGATCGGATTGTCACACTGAACCTTTCCCCACTGAGCTGTGACCTGAGTCAGTTAGTTAACCAGTTACATTTTCTCACGTTATTGTGGTGTTTGCACTGAATTATAATACGGTGTCCTCAGCTCTATTCTGTTTTCACTTACACCCTGGTGTTTTGACTAGGCATTTCCCATGACCATCCCGGCGGGGACAAATGCTGATCTGGGTTCAGTTTAGCATTTTCACCACTCATAGTTAAGGTTAGGATTAGGGGAAGGGAAGCTGATCCTAGATCTGTACCCATGGGAAACTTCACCTCAGAGGGGCAGATCAGATAAGAGATGACAAGGAAGATAGCGCTGACAGAAAGCAACACGACTGTTGCCTGAGGAGGAAACAGAAATGGTGACATGTGTCCCAAATGGCACCATATTCCCTATATAGTGCCAATTTGTAAGTCGCTCTGGATAAGAGCGTCTGCTAAATGACTTAAATGTAAATGTAAATGTAGTGCACTACTGTTGACCAGGGCCCTATGGTAGTGCACAATATAGGGAATAGGGTGCCATTTGGAACACAGAAACAGTCTGTCTGACAGCCATGTAAATCAATGTCTACTGTTAGGGTCACATCCTTATACTGTAAGTCTGTTAAATAGAGGTTGTTTGTTGATAGAGGTGAGTTCTACCAGTGGAGCGGAGAGAGATTGGCGTGTGGATTAAAACTAGGTGATGCTGATCATGTTTTTACCTTCCATCAATGACTGTGTGTGGATCCCAGGTCAGTTTTAGTCTCAGTATTATTATATTAGTTTAATATTTCTATGATGTCCTGTTCTATTATAAGGGACAGTGTCTGAAGTTAAGATGTCATCCTGTGTTGGCATTGTGACAGTGGCCTTCAAATAGTAGTTGTGAGTTTTCGTGTTGCCCCGTGTTGCCCCGTGTTGCCCCGTGTTGACACGTGTTGCCCCGACACGTGTTGTCGTGTCTTTGGCACCATTAAACTGAAGACTTATTGTTATCAATTAAATTCTCTGTAATTATTATTACGTGATTAAACTAACTTAATCATATAAATGTAATTAACTAGGAAGTCGGGGCACCAAGGAAAATATTCAGATTACAAAGTTATAATTTACCTAATATAACTTTCAGATATTTTAATATCTGATCAATTAGTCTTCTAAGTAATGACTTATTCTTTACCTCACGTTAGTGTCATTCCAAACTTCGTAAATTGTTGGTTATTTGCATGAACCCAGTCTTCGCTATGAATCATCCATACATCAATTGTCTTAAATAATTTATTTACTAACTAAATCATCACAGAAAGGCATAAACAAACAGTAGATATAGTTACAAGGAAATGATAACGGAGTTTCCCTAGTGGGATAAACTGGTATCACGGCTTGGTGGACAAAAGGGAAGTGGGGGTCAACAGAGAGGCTGGAATTACGCAAATGAGTCACTACACACTTGATAATTATATTCATTGAAATGCGAATCCTTTGCACATGAACGCTCACTCATTCGGGAATATCTGCAATCAATATATATTTACACTCAGTGTGTCGTCGTGATCTCTGTTGGAATCATCCGTCTTTCTGTTGGAGAGTTCGTCTGATCGTCTCTCGTGGTTAGAATGGATACTTCAGAGTCCCATTTCAGAAATGTTCTTGTAGAATAGGTGTTTCGGCGGTTGTTGGTCTTCGCGTTCAATGGTACAGAATTCCTAGCTGCAGACTAGTAATTAGTATCAAAGATTTGTTCTTATTCTGTCGGTATCGATAGTCTCCGAGTTTAACCACGTGGTATGGTTAAGAATTCAGCCATCTAATCAAACCTTAACTCCCCCTGTGATGAGGTACTGGTCTCGTCTCAAACCTTAGCCCTCTCGTAATTGAGGTAAGCTGGTCTGGAGATGATTCTCCAGGTGGGGGTTACATTTGAAAGAGCAGAAAAAGGCTGTCCCATGACGCCAGATCAATGTCTGTGCTCATGGGGCGGGCCAATGACTTAATTAACTTTAAAGGGAATTGGGTTCCCTTTCACTAAACAGTTTAAAATCACATGACATAATTACACAAATAGTGTCATCTTTACTCATTCATTTTATACAACAATTAGATGCAAGCCTTATAACTGAGACTCTTGAATAACAGAGTTATGGTAATGTGGCTGTATTGTCTCTCATGCGTTTCAAAAACATTAAACGAAATGGAGCGGTCGTAGCTGGATTCTTCCCCGACCGTGTACACCTTCTCCAAAACATGTACAGTGTTCAGTTCTCAAGTTCTATGCTGGAGAAGAGGTTCCTTTGTTCTCCTGTGAAACCTTCTCTCTCTATATACTGTCTGGCCATGAGGAAGAGAGTCTCCTCCAGGAATTTACGACCTGAATGGAGAGAGAGAGATAACAGCAGCCTGGGAGAAGGCGAGAGAGAGAGGGGGAAGGCACGCTATACCCAAAGAGGGCCACGTCATGACATTGAGACCAGTCAAATGATCTCGATCTCTCTCTGAAATGCCACTCAATAAAATCCACATAGAAATAAACTAGTCATCTATTCAACTCCATGCCTTGCATTCACTAGGGGGTTCTTTTCAGTCACGAACATCGTTTTCACACTCGTAGATCAGACCAATCAGAAGAAATGAATTCCTTTACTGCTGAGGACCCATTGAAGGTGGCAGTTATTTGCAATGTCAGTATGTTGTTGTGTCAGTCCGGTATAGCAGTGGAGGACTGAAGTGAAGTGTCTTTCCGTGTCAACAGAAGGGCCTGGTGTGGTTAGATACATGGCTGTTATGAGGCTGGAGGGCCTCGTGTTGCTTCAGATACAGCCATGATGGCCCTTTTCAGTCCACCTGACCTCTGATCGTTGGCTGTTGACCCTTTCCTGATAATACACCTCGTTACCGTACAAGAGAAACAATGGCCTCTACAGTACCAGAGATTCTAAGGATAATCCACAATCCATTTATTTTGTTTTTCAGTTTCTTAGTCTCTCTAATTCTATTTTTCTCCCATCTTCCATGCAGTCCAACTCTTTTATTTATTTTTCTTACTCTCCCTCTACCTCCTCTCTCCATCTTCCCCTCACACTCTTTCTATCCCTTTCTCTCCCTTCTCAAACCCACCTTTTCTCCCTGTCACTTCCCTGGACCATGAAACTATGAAAAGACGTAGAAGAACTGAATCAAGCTATGCAGGAGGAAGATTAACAGATTAGTCCTTCATGTAAACCAGGGCTGCACAACCCTCTTCCTGGAGATCTACTGTCCTGTAGGTTTTCAGTCCAACGCTAATTTAGCACATCTGATTCAGCTAGTTAAGGTCTTGAGCAGCTAATTAGTAGAATCAGGTGTGTTAAATAAGGGTTGGATTGAAAACCCACAGGACAGTAGATCTCCAGGAAGAGGGTTGGACAGAAAAACCACAGGACAGTAGATCTCCAGGAAGAGGGTTGGACTGAAATCCCACAGGACGGTAGATCTCCAGGAAGAGGGTTGGAATGAAAACCCACAGGACAGTAGATCTCCAGGAAGAGGGTTGGAATGAAAACCCACAGGACAGTAGATCTCCAGGAAGAGGGTTGGACTGAAAACCCACAGGACGGTAGATCTCCAGGAAGAAGGTTGGACTGAAAACCCACAGGACGGTAGATCTCCAGGAAGAGGGTTGGACTGAAAACCCACAGGACAGTAGATCTCCAGGAAGAGGGTTGGACTGAAAACCCACAGGACAGTAGATCTCCAGGAAGAGGGTTGGACTGAAAACCCACAGGACAGTAGATCTCCAGGAAGAGGGTTGGAATGAAAACCCACAGGACAGTAGATCTCCAGGAAGAGGGTTGGACTGAAATCCCACAGGACGGTGGATCTCCAGGAAGAGGGTTGGACTGAAAACCCACAGTACGGTAGATCTCCAGGAAGAGGGTTGGACTGAAAACCCACAGGACAGTAGATCTCCAGGAAGAGGGTTGGACTGAAAACCCACAGGACGGTAGATCTCCAGGAAGAGGGTTGGACTGAAAACCCACAGGACAGTAGATCTCCAGGAAGAGGGTTGGACTGAAAACCCACAGGACAGTAGATCTCCAGGAAGAGGGTTGGACTGAAAACCCACAGGACAGTAGATCTCCAGGAAGAGGGTTGGACTGAAAACCCACAGGACAGTAGATCTCCAGGAAGAGGGTTGGACTGAAAACCCACAGGACAGTAGATCTCCAGGAAGAGGGTTGGACTGATAACCCACAGGACGGTAGATCTCCAGGAAGAGGGTTGGACTGAAAACCCACAGGATGGTAGATCTCCAGGAAGAGGGTTGGGCAGCCCTGATGTAAACCTTCATCCTCTCGCACATACTCACTGTACTCCTCATAGCTTTCCCTAATCCTCTCTCCATCACTAGTCTTTCAGTTGGGGGAGGAAAAAGGCTCATTTGCAGTGAATGCATGACTTGCCGTTTGTAGTAGACCGGGTTTTGGAGTCGGCTTAGGCCCTTCTGTAATGAATGTAAATACAGCTCGGCGCGCACCACACTTATCCTAATCACACAACACCACAACACTGTCTCTCTGCCATCAGTGTTTATGCCAATGTAAATATTTTAATTATCTCGACGATGATATATGTTTAATAGGCAATCTGTTCCCGGGCCTTTATCCCCGAGTGGGTTTAATGAAAGCTAATCGGGCACAGAGGCTGACGGCAGCACTGATTGGTGCGTTGACAAGGGTCAAACAACCAGCTCTCTAGTTTTTCGCTAGTGCGCGATGGGACAAGGACATCCCTGCCAACCAAACCCTCCCCTAACCCAGACGACGTCGCCGGCTGTGACAGAGCCTGGACTCAAACCAGGATCTCTAGTGGCACAGCTAGCACTGTGATGCAGTGCCTTAGACCACTGTGCCACTCGGGAGGCCATCTAACGGAAGTTTTAGTGTGTGAGGGAAAAGTCCTGTTAAAGTGAACTTGCCAGTGTTGAAGTGAACTTGCCAGTGTTGAAGTGAACTTGCCAGTGTTGAAGTGAACTTGCCAGTGTTGGAAGTGAACTTGCCAGTGTTGGAAGTGAACTTGCCAGTGTTGAAGTGAACTTGCTAGTGTTGGAAGTGAACTTGCCAGTGTTGAAGTGAACTTGCCAGTGTTGAAGTGAACTTGCCAGTGTTGAAGTGAACTTGCCAGTGTGTTGAAGTGAACTTGCCAGTGTGTTGAAGTGAACTTGCCAGTGTGTTGAAGTGAACTTGCCAGTGTGTTGAAGTGAACTTGCCAGTGTGTTGAAGTGAACTTGCCAGTGTGTTGAAGTGAACTTGCCAGTGTGTTGAAGTGAACTTGCCAGTGTGTTGAAGTGAACTTGGTTGATTGATAAACGCTGGTGATAGATTTTATGTTCGCTTCACTGAGGGTTTTTAGTTAGTTTCATCCCATGAAAAATCTCATGTTCAAGCACGTAAGGTTGACTTGGAGACCTTGCCAACATTTGGCAAAGGGAAATTCTCTTGTTAAGTGAACACAATTGAGTGAACAAGATCAACACACCATGACTGTCAATACTATCGTTTTAACCTGACCCACCTTGACACTCAGCTCAAAGTGACCTTGACCATGTCTAACAACAGTGTGTGAAAGTAAACTTGACAAGCGTTAAAATAAGGCTTCATTGAAAGGACAACTAGAAGGGAGAAGTGGTATAGTGTAAACTATAAATCATTCAATTTTAGCACGCCTCTAATGTTAGCACTGGGGCCTTAACCTGTTGCTCCTACCCTCTACTTTTTTGAACATTTTGTTAAAAATCGCGCAACATTTCAGCGCCCTGCTACTCATGCCAGGAATATAGTACGTTCATATGGTTAGAATGTGTGGATAGGAAACTCTCGGACGTTTTTAAAACTGGTTAAATCACGACTGTGGCTATTACATAACGTGCGTTACATCGGAAAGCGCAGGAAAACCTGATCACAGAAAATGGAAATAAATATCCTTGCGCCACTTCAAGCAATTGTTAACAGTGAGCCGAATAAGATAAGACCGAGCATTCAACTCCCACAGCATCCCCATGTTGTCGAGTATCTTGTGAATTTAATCATCTTTGATTCTTGGTTGAACCGAAAGAGGGGCACCGCTTACCTCTGGTCTCCGCCCAGATCATTCCGGAAGAGCTCTTTCCTGAAAAATTTTCCAAGACGACAGCTCATGATATTTACATCGCCTACGGATGATTTTTATCGCTTATTAACGTTTACTAATACCTAAAGTAGCATTACAAACGTATTTCGAAGTGTTTTGTGAAAGTTTATCGTCTACTTTTTGAATTTTAAAAAATGACGTTACGTTGTGAAATCGCTGTTTTTTTCGTTTATCACACAGTCTACATATAACGATATCTTGGCTTTATATGGCCCGATTTAATCGAAATAAAGACCCAATAGTGTTTATGGGACATCTAGGAGTGCCAACAAAGAAGATGGTGAAAGGTAATGACTGTTTTCTATTTTATTGTGCGGTTTGTGTAACGCCGAAATGCTAATTATTTTGTTTACGTCCCCTGCTGTGCTTTTCTGTTGTAGTGTATTGGTGCATGCTATCAGATAATAGCTTCTCATGCTGTCGCCGAAAAGCATTTTAAAAATCTGACTTGTTGCCTGGATTCACAACGAGTGTAGCTTTAATTTGATACCTTGCATGTGTATTTTAATGAACTTTTGAGTTTTAACTAATACTATTAGCATTTAGCGTAGCGCATTTGCATTTCCAGAGCTCTAGTTGGGACGCAAGCGTCCCAGGTAGAGGTAAGAGGTTAAAACCACCTGTTTCCCCCTACGTCAGACTCCGACACATACAGAAGTCCATTATGGTCCTTTTCTACGGGATACAGTACCTTTATGTGTGGTGTCAACATGTCCCATTGATGCATTTGAAATGTGCATGTGTTCTGAGACGATGCCGAGGGTCAGACCAACCTGTTCATTGGAGGAGATTGGTTGTCTATTTCTGTGGAGCTGCTGACAAGCCTGGAGACAGACCAGGGGCTGTAGGTCCTTGAAACGTCTCCATCCAGAGCGTGTGCACAGTCTGCTCTACTCTAAACGGTTTGCGCCTGGAGACAGACCAGGGGCTGTAGGTCCTTGAAACGTCTCCATCCAGAGCGTGTGCAGTCTGCTCTACTCTAAACGGTTTGCAAAGTTTCTTTCTTCCCGCTTCTTTCGTCTGAGTCCACAATGTTTTGGAGACGAGACACCTGAGGGGTCACGGAGCCAGTTAGACATATTTGGGATTAAAGATGGCTGGCTTCAGTTAGCTTCATATTCCTAATGTTAGTCTGGGATCTCTTGCGTCATCTATTTCACGAAGGTGGATACTGATTGACAACCTGCCATTAGACCTGCAGACTGGCTACTTATATGGTCTGTTAGTCTGTGTGTAACCCAGAACATTTTGGGGTCACAAGACACCTGGACTTCAGATCTCTTGTTTGTTTTGGTGGCATCAACAGACAGTTGCCAGACATATGACAGCAGCTGGACAATGGGAGTAACCTCTCAATGCAAAATGGCTGCCTCAGTGCCGGCATGTTCTGCCATCAACAGAATGTTGCACCAGGTTGTTGCAGCATAGCCAGTGGGCACACTACGCCGGGTGTGTCAGTGATGCCCATGTCTGCGACCAGGCATGTGCACAGATGGGGCTCTACCTGTACAAAGCATATGCATCTTTGCCCTTACCGTCTCCAAAGTGCCCTTTTGGGTGGTGGTATAATTTCCCCCCCAAAAATGTTTTCTTCATTTAGCCTACATCATCAATGTTGGGTCTGTTTGCCTGACACACGCAGAAAAGAGAGGCAGAAAGACATATAGAGATGAATCACAATTGGTAAAAGGAATGGAGCTAGCAAACTAAACTCAGCAAAAAAAGAAACGTCCTCTCACTCTTAACTGCGTTTATTTTCAGCAAACTTAACATGTGTAAATATTTGTATGAACGTAACAAGATTCAACAACTGAGACATAAACTTGTCCCTGAAAAAAGGGGGCACAAAATCAAAAGTAATAGTATCCGGTGTGGACAGCAGTTGCATTTCTCAAGAAGTTCCACAGACATGTGACGAACAAAAATTTAATAATGTGTACCTGAACAAAGGGGGGGATCAAAAGTAACAGTCAGTATCTGGTGTGGCCACCAGCTGCATTAACTTCTTGCGTCGAGCCATCCCGGATCCGGGATCGTGAATACAGCCTCAAGCTCATTACCATAACGCAACGTTAACTATTCATGAAAATCGCAAATGAAATGAAATAAATATGCTAGCTCTCAAGCTTAGCCTTTTGTTAACAACACTGTCATCTCAGATTTTCAAAAATATGCTTCTCAACCATAGCAAAACAAGCATTTGTGTAACAGTATTGATAGCTAGCGTTAGCATTAGCATTCAGCAGGCAACATTTTCACAAAAACCAGAAAACCATTCAAATAAAATCATTTACCTTTGAAGAACTTCTGATGTTTTCAATGAGGAGACAATGTTCAGTTTTTCCTGAAAGATTATTTGTGCAGGAGAAATCGGTCCGTTTACTGCGTCATGTTTGGCTACCAAAAAAAAACGAAAATTCAGTCATTACAACGCAAACTTTTTTCCAAATTAACTCCATAATATCGACAGAAACATGGCAAACGTTGTTTAGAATCAATCCTCAAGGTGTTTTTCACGTATCTATTCGATAAGTCACTCGTGGCAGTTTGGTTTCTCTGTTCAAAATGGAAAAATGCACGCACCTGGAGATTACGCAATAGTTTCGACGGAGGACACCGAGCGGACACCTGGTAAATGTAGTCTCTTATGGTCAATTTTCCAATGATATGCCTACAAATACGTCACAATGCTGCAAACACCTTGGGGAAACGACAGAAAGTGTAGGCTCATTCCTTGCGCATTCACAGCCATATAAGGAGACATTGGAACACAGCGCCTCAAAAATCTGGCTCACTTCCTGTATGAAATTTCATCTTGGTTTCGCCTGTATCATTGGTTCTGTGGCACTCACAGACAATATCTTTGCAGTTTTGGAAACGTCAGAGTGTTTTCTTTCCAAAGCTGTCAATTATATGCCTAGTCGAGCATCTTTTTGTGACAAAATATTGCGCTTAAAACGGGCACGTTTTTTTTATCCAATAATGAAATAGCGCCCCCATAGGTTGAAGAGGTTAAGTACTGCAGTGCATCTCGTCCCCATGGACTGCACCAGATTTGCCAGTTCTTGCTGTGAGATGTTACCCCACTCTTCCACCAAGGCACCTGCAAGTTCCCGGACATTTCTGGGGAGAATGGCCCTCGCCCTCCCATCCAACAGGTTCCAGACGTGCTCAATGGGATTGAGGTCCGGGCTCTTCGCTGGCCATGGCAGAAGACTGACATTCCTCTCTTGCAGGAAATCATGCACAGAACGAGCAGTATGGCTGGTGGCATTGTCATGCTGGAGGGTCATGTCAGGATGAGCCTGCAGGAATGGTACCACCTGAGGGAGGAGGATGTCTTCCCTGTAATTTACAGCATTGAGATTGCCTGCAATGACAACAAGCTCAGTCCGATGATGATGTGATACAATGCCCCAGACCATGACGGACCCTCCACCTCCAAATCGACCCCACTCCAGAGTACAGGCCTCGGTGTAATGCTCCTTCCTTCGACGATAAACACACATCTGACCATCACCCCTGGTGAGACAATACCGCGACTCGTCAGTGAAGAGCACTTTTTGCTAGTCCTGTCTGGTCCAGCGACGGTGGGTTTGTGCCCATAGGCGACATTGTTGCCGGTGATGTCTGGTGAGCCCTCAGTCCAGCCTATTGCGGACCGTCTGAGCACTGATGGAAGGACTGTGCGTTCCTGGTGCAACCCTGGCAGTTGTTGTTGCCTTCCTGAACCTGTCCACAGGTGTTCGGATGTACCAATCCTGTGCAGGTGTTGTTACATGTGGTCTGTCACTGCGAGGACGATCAGCTGTCGGCCCTGTCTTCCTGTGGCGCTGTCTTAGGCGTATCAAGGTATGGACATTGCGATGTATTGCCCTGGCCACATCTGCAGTCCTCATGCCTCCTTGCTGCATGCCTAAGGCACGTTCACGCAGATGAGCAGGGACCCTGGGCATCTTTCTTTTTGTGTTTTTCCAGAGTCAGTAGAAAGGCCTCTTAGTATCCTAAGTTTTCATAACTGACCTTAATTGCCTACCGTCTGTAAGCTGTTAGTGTCTTAACGAACGTTCCACAGGTGCATGTTCATTAATTGTTTATGGTTCATTGAACAAGCATGGAAACAGTTTTTAATTTAAACCTTTTACAATGCAGATCTGTGAAGTTATTTGGATTTTTACGAATTATCTTTGAAAGTTTTAATAAAAATTCCCTGTCTTAGGTCAGTTAGGATCACCACTTTATTTTAAGAATGTGAAATGTCAGAATAATAGTAGAGAGAATGAACCATTCTCTCCTTTTATTTCTTTCATGACATTCCCAGTGGGTCAGAAGTTTACATACACTCAGTTACTATTTGGTAGCATTGCCTTTAAATGGTTTAACTTGGGTCAAATGTTTCGGGTAGCCTTCCCACAATAAAGTTGGGGGATTTTTGGCCCATTCCTCCTGACAGAGCTGGTGTAACTGGGTCAGGTTTGTAGGCCTTCTTGCTCGCACATGCTTTTTCAGTTCTGCCCACAAAGGTTCTATAGGATTGAGGTCAGGGCTTTGTGATGGCCACTCCAATACCTTGACTTTGTTGTCCTTAAGCCATTTTGCCACAACTTTGGAAGTATGCTTGGGATCATTGTCCATTTGGAAGACACATTTGCTACCAAGCTTTACCTTCCTGACTAATGCCTTGAGATGTTGCTTCAATATATCCACATAATTTTCCATCCCCCTGATGCCATCTATTTTGTGAAGTGCACCAGTCGCTCCTGCAGCAAAGCACCCCCACAACATGATTCTGCCACCCCCGTGCTTCACGGTTGGATGGTGTTCTTCAGCTTGCAAGCCTCCCCCTTTTCCTCCAAACATAACGATGGTCATTATGGCCAAACAGTTCTATTTTTGTTTCATCAGACCAGAGGACATTTCTCCAAAAAGTACAATCTTAGTCCCCATGTGCAGTTGCAAACCGTAGTCTGGCTTTTTTATGGCGGTTTTGGAGCAGTGGCTTCTTCCTTGCTGAGCGGCCTTTCAGGTTATGTCGATATAGGACTTGTTTTACTGTGGATATAGATACTTTTGTACCCGTTTCCTCCAGCATCTTCACAATGTCCTTTGCTGTTGTTCTGGGATTGATTTGAACTTTTCGCACCAAAGTACGTTCATCTCTAGGAGACAGAACGCGTCTACTTCCTGAGCGGTATGACGGCTGTGTGGTCCCATGGTGTTTATACTTGCGTACTATTGTTTGTGCAGATGCACGTGGTACCTTCAGGCGTTTGGAAATTTCTCCCAAGGATGAACCAGACTTGTGGAGGTCTACAATTTTTTTGGGGCTGATTTCTTTTGATTTTCCCATCACTCCCAAAGAGGCACTGAGTTGGAAGGTAGGCCTTGAAATACATCCACAGGTACACCTCCAATTGACCCAAACAATGTCAATCAGAAGCTTCTAAAGCCTTGACAATTTTCTGGAATTTTCCAAGTTGTTTAAATGCACAGTCAACTTTGTGTATGTAAACTTCTGACCCACTGGAATTCTGATACAGTGAAGTATAAGTGAAATAATCTGTCTGTTAACAATTGTTGGAAAAATGAATTGTGTCATGCACAAAGTAGATGTCCTAACCCACTTAACAAGACATTTCTGGAGTAGTTGAAAAAAAAGTTTTAATGACTGCAACCTAAGTAGAGGTCATCCGATTATGATTTTTCAACGCCGATACCGATGATTGGAGGTCCAAAAAATTCTGATAAAAAAATTTTTTTTGGGGGGGGGATCTTAACAATTTTTTAAATGTATTTGTAATAATGACAATTACAACAATACTGAATGAACACTTATTTTAACTTAATATAATACATCAATAAAATCAATTTAGCCTCAAATAAATAATGAAACATGTTCAATTTGGTATAAATAATGCAAAAACAGTGTTGGAGAAGAAAGTAAAAGTGCAATATGTGCCATGTAAGAAAGCTAACGTTTCAGTTCCTTGCTCAGAACATGAGAACATATGAAAGCTGGTGGTTCCTTTTAACACGAGTCTTCAATATTCCCAGGTAAGAAGTTTTAGGTTGTGATTATTAAAGGAATTATAGGACTATTTCTCTCTATACCATTTGTATTTCATATACCTTTGACTATTGGATGTTCTTATAGGCACTTTAGTATTGCCAGTGTAACACTATAGCTTCCGTCCCTCTCCTCGCCCCTACCTGGGCTCGAACCAGGAACACATCGACAACAGCCACCCTCGAAGCAGCGTTACCCATGCAGAGCAAGGGGAACAACTACTCCAAGTCTCAGAGTGAGTGACGTTTTGAAACGCTATTAGCGCGCACCCCGCTAACTAGCTAGTTTCACATCGGTTACACCAGCCTAATCTCGGGAGTTGATAGGCTTGAAGTCATAAACAAAACGCACGAAAGTGCTCTTTGAATGAATGCTTACGAGCCTGCCTACCATCGCTCAGTCAGACTGCTCTATCAAATCATAGACTTAATTATAACATAATAACACACAGAAATACAAGCCTTAGGTCATTAATATGGTGGAATCTGGAAACTATCATCTCGAAAACAAAATGTTTATTCTTTCAGTGAAATACGGAACCGTTCCGTATTTTATCTAACGGGTGGCATCCATAAGTCTAAATATTCCTGTTACATTGCACAACCTTCAATGTTATTTCATGATTACGTAACATTCTGGCAAATTAGTTTGCAACGAGCCAGGCGGCCCAAACTGTTGCATATACCCTGACTCTGCGTGCAATGAACGCAAGAGAAGTGACACAATTTCACCTGGCTAATATTGCTAACCTGGATTTCTTTTAGCAACATATGCAAGTTTAAAAATATATACTTCTGTGTATTGATTTTAAGAAAGGCATTGATGTTTATGGTTAGGTACAGTCGTGCAACGATTGTGCTTTTTTCGCAAATGTGCTTTTCTTAAATCATCCCCCGTTTGGCGAAGTTGGCTCTTTGTTAGGAAGAAATAGTCTTCACACAGTTCGCAACGAGCCAGGCGGCCCAAACTGCTGCATATACCCTGACTCTGTTGCAAGAGCAGTGACACAATTTTCCTAGTTAAAAGAAATTCATGTCAGCAGGCAATATTAACTAAATATGCAGGTTTAAAAACATATACTTGTGTATTGATGTTTATGGTTAGTTACACATTGGAACAACGACAGTCCTTTTTTGCGAATGCGCACCGCATCGATTATATGCAACACAGGACACGCTAGATAAACTAGTAATATCATCAACCATGTGCAGTTAACTAGTGATTATGATTGATTGTTTTTTATAAGATAAGTTTAATGCTACCTAGCAACATACCTTGGCTTCTTACTGCATTCGCGTAACCGGCAGGCTCCTCGTGTAGTGCAATGGAAGGCAGGTGGTTAGAGCGTTGGACTAGTTAACTGTAAGGTTGCTAGATTGAATCCCCGAGCTGACAATGTAAAAATCTGTCGTTCTGCCCCTGAACAAAGTAGTTAACCCACCGTTCCTAGGGCGTCATTGAAAATAAGAACGTGTTCTTAACTGACTTGACAAGTTAAATAAAGATGTAAAAAAAAGAAAGGGGGGGGCCAAATCGGTGTCCAAAAATGCCAATTTCCGATTGATTGGACATTCCGATTAATCGGTTGACCTCTAAACCTAAGTGTATGTAAACTTCCGACTTCAACTGTAGATGACCTGGAGCCAGTGGGTTTGGCGACGAATATCAAGTGAGGACCAGCCAGCGAGAGCATACAGGTTGCAGTGGTGGGTAGTGTATGGGGCTTTGGTGACAAAACGGATGGCACTGTGATATACTGCATCCAATTTGTTGAGTAGAGTGTTGGAGGCTATTTTTTAAACGACACCCCCCGAAGTCAAGGATCGGTAGCATAGTCAGTTTTACGAGGGTATGTTTGGCAGCATGAATGAAGGATGCTTTGTTGCGAAATAGGAAGCCGATTCTAGATTTAATTTTGGATTGGAGATGCTTAATGTGAGTCTGGAAGGAGAGTTTACAGTCTAACCAGACATTTGTAGTTGTCCACATATTCTAAGTCAGGACCGTCCGGAGTAGTGATGCTAGACGGGCGATGAGTGAGTGTTGTTGCAGAAATAAATACAAGGCCTATGCTCGAAAAAGTGAACATTTCTACGACAGAGGAATGAATAGACGTATTTCCAAACGGGGAGGTGCCCTTTTTCCCCTTTGAGCACCAGCCTCCTGAAAGGTCTGTGCACGGCCCTGCCCAAGACTATGCCTGTTATTACTGGCATGGCGTCGATGACAGACTGTCAGCAGCTTTGAGTGCCATCCATGTCCCCTTACCCCTCTCATGCTGGAGGTGCCCTTGATGTTCAGGGCCACTGCCAGGGTGACACTGGAGAGAGAGGGGGGGGGAGCTGGCACCGGTTACGATCTGGCCAAACAAAAATTTCCCTGTGTGCCAAAATATCAAACCCCACCTCATTACATCGTGCTGCAGGTTTAGGGTTAGGGTGTGATGTCATGCCCTAGGCTGAAAGCAATCCCACACTTGAAGTCTGAAGTTATCAAAAGGAGAAAGGACAATGGAGATGGGAGAGAGAAGGGGGAGGGAATGAAGG
Source organism: Oncorhynchus nerka (assembly GCF_034236695.1). NCBI lineage: Eukaryota > Metazoa > Chordata > Actinopteri > Salmoniformes > Salmonidae > Oncorhynchus > Oncorhynchus nerka. The sequence goes on along the minus strand of NC_088412.1, from coordinate 14,382,863 downwards.
CATACTGTGTCTGTGTTCCTTGCGCACACGTGTGTGTGTGTGTGTGTGTGTGTGTGTGTGTGTGTGTGTGTGTGTGTGTGTGTGTGTGGGCAGAAGACGAATTTCCGTTATAACGGACAAAGTAAGTTGTATTGAAGATTGCTCTGTTGATTCGTATGAAAGGAGCACACTGACCGTTTGTTTGCTGTAACTTTTCCTGTTCTCTGTAACAAAGGCTTTTTGAAGCAACTGCCAAGACCACCGCCACACTTCCTTCCTCTCCAAGGTGGTGAGGGTCGGCAAACAACACATCTGCCACGCTGACCCTCAACACAGGGATCCCACAGGGGTGCATGCTTAGTCCCCCCCTCTACTCCCTGTTCAAAGATTATTATTATTTTTTTTACATTTTAGTCATTTTCCAGTGACTTATATGAGCAATTAGGGTTAAGTGCCTTGCTCAAGGACACGTCAACAGATTTCTCACCTAGTCGGCTCTGGGATTTGAACCAGTGACTTTCGCTTACTGGCTCAACACTCTTAACTGCTAGGCTACCTGCTGCCCGACAGTGCGTGGCCGCCCTTCAACATCATTTGCATTGACACCTTTTTTTGTTGCACTGGCATTTTTGTACTGGCTCTATGCACTCTACCTAGACTCTACCCACACACTCACCCACTACCTAGACTCTACCCACACACTCACCCACTACCTACTCTACCCACACACTCACCCACTACCTAGACTCTACTCACCCACTACCTAGACTCTACCCACACACTCACCCACTACCTAGACTCTACCCACACACTCACCCACTATCTAGATTCTACCCACACACTCACCCACTACCTAGACTCTACCCACACACTCACCCACTATCTAGATTCTACCCACACTCTCACCCACTACCTAGACTCTACCCACACACTCACCCACTATCTAGATTCTACCCACACACTCACCCACTACCTAGACCCCCCCCGCACACACACACAGACAGAAATAGACACACTTTCACACTCTGCTGCTACTCTTATTTATTATCGATCCTGATTGTCTAGTCACTTTTACCCCCTACCTACATGTACATGTTACCTCAACTACCTGTTACCTCAGTACATTGACTCAGTACTGGTACACCTTGTATATCGCCTCGTTATTTTGTGTTACTATTTCCTTGATTATTTTTTTCGTTATTACCTTCTTTTTTTCCCTTCTTTTTTTTACTCTGTATTGTTGGGAAAGGGTTCGTAAGTAAGCATTTCACGGTAAAGTCTACACCTGTTGTATTTGGCGCATGTAACAAAATTACATTTGATTTATTTGAGGTGAACACAGAGTGCCTCTCCGAGAACTGAGAGGACTTGGAGTTTTCTGCAAAACAAACATCCCAAAAATAGAAGGGACTTGTTACGCTCTGATACAGGAGAGGCAATGGTCAAATGGGTGTTTTTAATGGTGCCTGTGTATCAGTTTAATGTCCCGTGGTCATCCTGTGTGGTTAATAACCTTCGTTAAAGTGATTTGTGCCGCCAGACACACCAATAGGATTCTACACACAGCCAGCCCACACTGATAAATGAGCCTACTTTCTCTGGGCCATTGCCATAGCTTTCTCTGACATCCCCGTTCTCGTAAGCATCTGTAGACTTTAGTTTACCCCATAGATCTGATTCCTTTTATGGCATTCCACGTGCGTGTGTGTGTCGGGGGACGTAAGACAGTGGTCGTCCTCAGTGGTCGTCCTCAGTGGTCGTCCTCAGTGGTCGTCCTCAGTGGTCGTCCTCAGTGGTCGTCCTCAGTGGTCGTCCTCAGTGGTCGTCCTCAGTGGTCATCTGTAGCCAAGCTACATTGTGTCACTGCCTCTCACTGTACTGTGAATGAAATCGCAGGCTGCAGTGCAGTCCTACTGGGAAGTCAATTGGCTGGAGAGAGGACATGAGAGAGTGAGGTACGGGTCAGGTAGTATTCCTCCCTATGACAGGGACACACCACCACCACTACAGAGCAGCAGGGTAAAAGACAGAACTGTAACCATGTGGAAGCAGGTAAAATAGGCCAGCTTGATTGAACCTTTAAACCCTTTAACCTTTTTATTTAACCATTTAAAAACCTTTGTTTTGATGGCGCTCACACTAAATTATATCAATCGAGAGGCATGGATATTATATACAGTATAGTCTTATGCAGTATTATGTACAGAGTGTTGTGCAGCTACAAAAGCTAACCATTAATCTGTTATGATGGTACAAGTCCGGTGCACGTACTAGCTTTAGCTGGGATTAGATTGAGACTTAAAGAGATCGAGATTTAGAGTTCTCATTTAGATTGAGAGGGAGAGGCTTTACTGAGCGCAACTGAAATAAATGAAGTTGAAATAAACCATTTAACAAAAGCCAGCGTGTGGGATGGAAGGCTAATTATTAGCTGTATGATGGACGACCTACATACAAAGGGCTACTTAAAATGTCTGTCTATGCCACCGCACACATACCCACAAACGTACACACATACATACACACATATCCTTATACATGTACACACATACAGATGCATGGACAGACACACACACACACACACACACACACACACACCCCTCTGTCCTCCCTCTGTCTGTCCGTCCTCCATCTGTCTGTCCTCCCTCCCTCCGTTTGTCCTCCATGTTCGTCTGTCCTCTGCCTTGCATTTCAAACAAATTTCATCTGGACACCTTTAAATTGACCTGAACTTTGACTGAACACACACCCACTCATCAAATAGAGGTTTCAAAGCAATCCATCTTTCGCAGGGCGGGACTCTCGCAAACCTGTCAGCGTTCTCGTGTCAGTAGATATGGAGACAAATGCCTCTACTTAGGATAGGGTGAGACGTCAGAGAGAGGGGAGGCTGCGTCCCAAATCGCACCCGATTCCCTATTTAGTGCACTCATTTTAACCAGGGTCCATATGGGTCCTGGTCAAAAGTAGTGCACTGTATAGGGAATAAGGTGCAGTTTGGGACATAACCAGAGAGTGGCGCTGTTCAAAGCCAACGTATTCAGCCTTTGATATATCAGTGACTTGGAAGGGTGTGTCTCAATGTCTGAGGTGAGAAATGCATAGGAGATACACCAATAACGTTAGTTAAACAGGTGCCATAAAACAAGTGGTGTCAACAGCTAAATGGACAGCGATTTAATTTATTCTGGGCCCATATTCAGAGTTTATATGGACAGGGGTGGACCTGATCCTAAATCAGCATTCCTACTCTGAGAAACTTTGTCAATAGGGGCCTTTGTTCTTTTTTGTGTGGTTTCATCATGAGAAAACAGTGAGAATGCACAGAGATCAAGCCTTTATCAAGATATTTTTACACACTGTTGTCTAGTCAATCTTATCAGAGGCATTTACACACTGTTGTCTAGTCAATCTTCTCAAATTGGGGGACTTTAGTGTGTGTTTGTTTGGGTGGGGGGGACAGATGGACAGACGTCCGTCTCTATCTCTCTCACTTTCTCTTTGTAGAAAGAGTCTTTGTTTGGCCGTGTGACTGCTGTCATGGTGAATAGTGTGTTTGCGTAACCCGGTGTGTTTGTGTAACCCGGTGTGTATGTGTAACCCGGTGTGTATGTGTAACCCGGTGTGTAACCCGGTGTGTTTGTGTAACCCGGTGTGTATGTGTAACCCGGTGTGTAACCCGGTGTGTTTGTGTAACCCGGTGTGTTTGTGTAACCCGGTGTGTTTGTGTAACCCGGTGTGTAACCCGGTGTGTATGTGTAACCCGGTGTGTTTGTGTAACCCGGTGTGTTTGTGTAACCCGGTGTGTTTGCGTAACCCGGTGTGTTTGTGTAACCCGGTGTGTTTGTGTAACCCGGTGTGTTTGTGTAACCCGGTGTGTATGTGTAACCCGGTGTGTAACCCGGTGTGTTTGTGTAACCTGGTGTGTAACCCGGTGTGTATGCGTAACCCGGTGTGTATGTGTAACCCGGTGTGTATGTGTAACCCGGTGTGTATGTGTAACCCGGTGTGTAACCCGGTGTGTATGTGTAACCCGGTGTGTAACCCGGTGTGTATGTGTAACCCGGTGTGTTTGTGTAACCCGGTGTGTTTGTGTAACCCGGTGTGTATTTGTAACCCGGTGTGTTTGTGTAACCCGGTGTGTAACCCGGTGTGTTTGCGTAACCCGGTGTGTATGTGTAACCCGGTGTGTTTGCGTAACCCGGTGTGTTTGTGTAACCCGGTGTGTTTGTGTAACCCGGTGTGTTTGTGTAACCCGGTGTGTTTGTGTAACCCGGTGTGTATTTGTAACCCGGTGTGTTTGTGTAACCCGGTGTGTTTGCGTAACCCGGTGTGTTTGTGTAACCCGGTGTGTAACCCGGTGTGTTTGCGTAACCCGGTGTGTATGTGTAACCCGGTGTGTTTGTGTAACCCGGTGTGTTTGTGTAACCCGGTGTGTTTGTGTAACCCGGTGTGTTTGTGTAACCCGGTGTGTTTGTGTAACCCGGTGTGTATTTGTAACCCGGTGTGTTTGTGTAACCCGGTGTGTTTGCGTAACCCGGTGTGTTTGCGTAACCCGGTGTGTTTGCGTAACCCGGTGTGTTTGCGTAACCCGGTGTGTATGCGTAACCCGGTGTGTTTGTGTAACCCGGTGTGTTTGTGTAACCCGGTGTGTTTGTGTAACCCGGTGTGTATGTGTAACCCGGTGTGTTTGTGTAACCTGGTGTGTATGTGTAACCCGGTGTGTTTGTGTAACCCGGTGTGTATGTGTAACCCGGTGTGTATGTGTAACCCGGTGTGTAACCCGGTGTGTATGTGTAACCCGGTGTGTATGTGTAACCCGGTGTGTATGTGTAACCCGGTGTGTATGTGTAACCCGGTGTGTAACCCGGTGTGTATGTGTAACCCGGTGTGTATGTGTAACCCGGTGTGTAACCCGGTGTGTATGTGTAACCCGGTGTGTATGTGTAACCCGGTGTGTTTGTGTAACCCGGTGTGTATGCGTAACCCGGTGTGTATGCGTAACCCGGTGTGTTTGCGTAACCCGGTGTGTATGTGTAACCCGGTGTGTAACCCGGTGTGTAACCCGGTGTGTATGTGTAACCCGGTGTGTATGTGTAACCCGGTGTGTAATCCGGTGTGTTTGCGTAACCCGGTGTGTAACCCGGTGTGTATGCGTAACCCGGTGTGTATGCGTAACCCGGTGTGTTTGCGTAACCCGGTGTGTTTGTGTAACCCGGTGTGTTTGCGTAACCCGGTGTGTTTGTGTAACCCGGTGTGTAACCCGGTGTGTATGTGTAACCCGGTGTGTTTGTGTAACCCGGTGTGTATGTGTAACCCGGTGTGTTTGTGTAACCCGGTGTGTTTGTGTAACCCGGTGTGTTTGCGTAACCCGGTGTGTTTGCGTAACCCGGTGTGTATGCGTAACCCGGTGTGTAACCCGGTGTGTTTGCGTAACCCGGTGTGTATGTGTAACCCGGTGTGTAACCCGGTGTGTTTGTGTAACCCGGTGTGTAACCCGGTGTGTTTGCGTAACCCGGTGTGTTTGCGTAACCCGGTGTGTATGCGTAACCCGGTGTGTTTGTGTAACCCGGTGTGTTTGTGTAACCCGGTGTGTATGTGTAACCCGGTGTGTTTGCGTAACCCGGTGTGTAACCCGGTGTGTATGTGTAACCCGGTGTGTATGTGTAACCCGGTGTGTTTGTGTAACCCGGTGTGTAACCCGGTGTGTAACCCGGTGTGAATGTGTAACCCGGTGTGTATGTGTAACCCGGTGTGTAACCCGGTGTGTATGTGTAACCCGGTGTGTTTGTGTAACCCGGTGTGTAATCCGGTGTGTATGTGTAACCCGGTGTGTATGTGTAACCCGGTATGTAACCCGGTGTGTTTGCGTAACCCGGTGTGTAACCCGGTGTGTTTGTGTAACCCGGTGTGTTTGTGTAACCCGGTGTGTTTGTGTAACCCGGTGTGTTTGTGTAACCCGGTGTGTATGTGTAACCCGGTGTGTATGTGTAACCCGGTGTGTTTGCGTAACCCGGTGTGTATGTGTAACCCAGTGTGTATGTGTAACCCGGTGTGTTTGCGTAACCCGGTGTGTATGTGTAACCCGGTGTGTATGTGTAACCCGGTGTGTTTGCGTAACCCGGTGTGTATGTGTAACCCGGTGTGTTTGTGTAACCCGGCGACTGCCGGTCGTCACTCATGCATGTCATCTGGATACCGCCGACTTTATGACGAGTCAGATGGAGGGTCACATGGCACCAGTAGGTTTTTGAAGCAGAGAGCAGTCTGCAGCATGGGCTATGTCCCAAATGATACCCCATTCCCTATGTAGTGGACTGCTTTTGACAAGGGCCCATAGAGTCAAAAGTAGTGCACTGTATAGGGAATGGGGTGCGATTAGGGACACAGACATGCACTAGAGCACATATGACCTTCCAGCCTCTCACACTGTGATAGTGGTCTGCTTTCTGATAGGGAGATGCAGACAGTACTGGGTGAGGAGAAAATAGTTTTCAGCCAAGTTTGACTGACAGGCGTAGGCCTATTATAGGAACAGTCTGTTTGGTTTTGCTGACGCTCCTGACAGTGAAGCAGACAATGTCTTTGTGGTACAAACGCTGGCTGGTTTTGTTGATAGAAATGTTGTGTTTGCGCTGTTGAGATCAGAGAGGCAGTGCATTAACAGGTTTGTGTGCGCGCATCAATAACAGCCCTTAGCTGCTGACGGTGTCCTGACAGGCCTCATTACAGATCATCTGACAGAACACAGCACCTGCATACGGAGCCTCTGACAGAACACAGCACCTGCGTACAGAGCCTCTGACGGAACACAGCACCTGCATACGGAGCCTCTGACGGAACACAGCACCTGCATACGGAGCCTCTGACAGAACACAGCACCTGCATACAGAGCCTCTGACGGAACACAGCACCTGCATACGGATCCTCTGACGGAACACAGCACCTGCATACGGAGCCTCTGACGGAACACAGCACCTGCGTACGGAGCCTCTGACGGAACACACCACCTGCATACGGAGCCTCTGACGGAACACAGCACCTGCATACGGAGCCTCTGACGGAACACAGCACCTGCGTACGGAGCCTCTGACGGAACACACCACCTGCATACGGAGCCTCTGACGGAACACAGCACCTGCATACGGAGCCTCTGACGGAACACACCACCTGCGTACGGAGCCTCTGACGGAACACAGGACCTGCGTACGGAGCCTCTGACGGAACACACCACCTGCGTACGGAGCCTCTGACGGAACACAGCACCTGCGTACGGAGCCTCTGACGGAACACAGCACCTGCTTACGGAGCCTCTGACGGAACACAGCACTTCAATCGCCCTGCTAAGCACAGCCTGCTTTTACAGTCCACACACACACACGCTTGTATAGTACACACACACACACACACACACACACACACACACACGTTTCACACCCATTGGAAACTTAAATTGAGTCTGAAATGGGAGCAGATAAAGCAAATGTAGATTAAATGCTGTACTAATCCAGACTGGAGTGTCCTCACATACCCCATCAGACGTTCTAGGTCAGCAGGTAGCCTAGTGGTTAGAGCATTGGGCCAGTAACTGACGGGTACTTGTTCGAACTCCTGAGCCGATAAAGCTCTGTCGATGTGCCCTTGAGCAAGGCACTTAATTGCCCCAATTGCTCTTGTAAGTCTGCTAAATGACAAAAAAAGACAACACATTTTAGGTAAATACCTTCCCATAACAGCCCTCTGAGAAGAAATGTCTGCTTCTCTTAAAAAACACCATACAGGTTGATCGAAATAACCCACTGGCATTACTGCTGAGATCTACCCTCTAAATAACCCACTGGCATTACTGCTGAGTTCTACCCTCTAAATAACCCACTGACATTACTGCTGAGTTCTACCCTCTAAATAACCCACTGACATTACTGCTGAGTTCTACCCTCTAAATAACCCACTGACATTACTGCTGAGATCTACCCTCTAAAAAACCCACTGGCATTACTGCTGAGATCTACCCTCTAAATAACACACTGGCATTACTGCTGAGTTCTACCCTCTAAATAACCCACTGACATTACTGCTGAGTTCTACCCTCTAAATAACCCACTGACATTACTGCTGAGCTCTATCCTCTAAATAACCCACTGACATTACTGCTGAGTTCTACCCTCTAAATAACCCACTGACATTACTGCTGAGTTCTACCCTCTAAATAACCCACTGACATTACTGCTGAGCTCTATCCTCTAAATAACCCACTGACATTACTGCTGAGCTCTATCCTCTAAATAACCCACTGACATTACTGCTGAGTTCTACCCTCTAAATAACCCACTGACATTACTGCTGAGATCTACCCTCTAAATAACCCACTGACATTACTACTGAGTTCTACCCTCTAAATAACCCACTGACATTACTGCTGAGATCTACCCTCTAAATAACCCACTGACATTACTGCTGAGATCTATCCTCTAAATAACCCACTGACATTACTGCTGAGTTCTACCTTCTAAATAACCCACTGACATTACTGCTGAGATCTACCCTCTAAATAACCCACTGACATTACTGCTGAGTTCTACCCTCTAAATAACCCACTGACATTACTGCTGAGCTCTACCCTCTAAATAACCCACTGACATTACTGCTGAGTTCTACCCTCTAAATAACCCACTGACATTACTGCTGAGATCTATCCTCTAAATAACCCACTGACATTACTGCTGAGTTCTACCCTCTAAATAACCCACTGACATTACTGCTGAGATCTACCCTCTAAATAACCCACTGACATTACTGCTGAGTTCTACCCTCTAAATAACCCACTGACATTACTGCTGAGATCTACCCTCTAAATAACCCACTGACATTACTGCTGAGATCTACCCTCTAAATAACCCACTGACATTACTGCTGAGCTCTATCCTCTAAATAACCCACTGACATTACTGCTGAGTTCTACCCTCTAAATAACCCACTGACATTACTGCTGAGATCTACCCTCTAAATAACCCACTGGCATTACTGCTGAGTTCTACCCTCTAAATAACCCACTGACATTACTGCTGAGATCTACCCTCTCCTTGTTAGGGTTTTCTGTGGTTGTCCGTTCCACCTGTGTCTTTATCCAGGTACTTCCACAGCATTCTCAAAACTAGCTAGATAGAGAGCTAACATTTATGGGGTCCTATTGTTACTGTAATTTAATTATGCCAGTGTGTATTCATTAATTGAAAACCCTCAATCTATTGTATGAGAATTTGTAAGTTTCTTGTTTGCATAAAATAGACGGAGACCAGCCATTTCAATAATAGGTAAGAATTTATTCTCGGACCGCGCTGCCACGTTACCACGAGCAAGAGTTTATATACAATAACATAACGTCATTTCATTGCTTAACAGAATCCCCTCCTCTCGACCAGGACAAAGTGAGGTTAAAAGTTCATTCTAACTTACTAACACACTCCCAGGTCACACAACATAACTGAATTAACTTTTGACTCCTCAACACTATCAATCACCACTTAGCTGACAGTTCTAATTAACAGAAACCTAGGAATGCACTCACTGTCTTATCTAAAACACCCCAGAGCTCAGTTTGGTCGGTTCAACCATAGGTTAACTACCTTATCTGTTTACTTAATCCACAAACCATTTATTTCTTCCTAGTTGGAATGGTGTTCATTAACTTTAAATACTTCTTGTCCGTGTCACACAATCCCTTCTAATGAACTCATATTGTTAATAAGATATAATAAAACAGAGTATACGTTTACTTAGTTACAGTTCTATTTGAAATGGGGATATTGTTTATTCATTTATTCATAATAATTCTAACACCTATACCCCCAAACAACTCCAAAATACCAAACTACCAGAAACAAACCCCAAATACCAGAGAATACTCTAAACATCTACCCCAAGAAACTACCAGGAACTACCCCCAAATTAAACTGCATTAATGTTCCTCAGTCCTCAAACCAGGCCTTTTGTTACCACGCTCTTAAACAACACCACAAAACTCAATATCGCTGGTAATTTCCGACCCTCTGACTGGCGTGACATTGATGCCATGCATGCACTATGGAAAATGGCTTCCAATCAAACCAATACTATTCCATTCATACTTGGTGTCAGTCAGAGCAATCAGACAGATTTATCACAGTGGTTCAACCACAGTGGTGCATCAAATATCAGATTATGAAATAAATTAGCATTGATTTGTTTCTGTTTGTTAGTCGGTGGCTGGGACAGCTGGTTCTGTTTGTTAGTCGGTGGCTGGGACAGCTGGTTCTGTATGTTAGTCGGTGGCTGGGACAGCTGGTTCTGTTAGTCGGTGGCTGGGACAGCTGGTTCTGTTTGTTAGTCGGTGGCTGGGACAGCTGGTTCTGTCTGTTAGTCGGTGGCTGGGACAGCTGGTTCTGTCTGTTAGTCGGTGGCTGGGACAGCTGGTTCTGTTTGTTAGTCGGTGGCTGGGACAGCTGGTTCTGTGTTAGTCGGTGGCTGGTACAGCTGGTGAACCTGAAGACCCTATCTATAATATCATTCCCAATAGCCATTTGTCAATGGGCTTTTTCATGACTGATTTGGTTGACTCCCGAGTGACAAAGTGGTCTAAGGCATCTCAGTGCTTGAGGCGTCACTACAGATACCCTGGTTTGATTCTAGGCTGTATCACAACCGGACGTGATTGGGAATCGCATAGGGCGGCCCAGCGTCGTCCGAGGTTTGGCCGGTGTAGGTCGTCATTGTATAATGATAAGAATTTGAGAATTTGATAAGAATTTGAGGTTGGGAGCAGAGGTTGGGAGCAGAGGTTGGGAGCAGAGGTTGGGAGCAGAGGTTGGGAGCAGAGGTTGGGAGCAGAGGTTGGGAGCAGAGGTTGGGAGGTTGGGAGCAGGCAAAAACCCAGTGCTTTTCTCTATTGTATAACGCCTTTAGGACCTGGAACTGGCACTGGTTGTTTACAAGCAATGATGTTGGATGACATCAGTGTAATATTCCATTTTGCTGTTGAATTTGATGGGGATATGTGAGCATGTCACCATCTTAGGTGAGTGGCACTGCCATCCCCTGGGCAGCGCTTTCATTTCGGTTCAGCCTTTATCGCTAATACTCGGTCCTCTATCCACCTAGACAGCAGTACAACCTTTTCTAAGAGAATTTTCTTTGATTCAGTTTGATTTGTCCTCCGAGACATATTCCTATCTAGAGCATTGTGTGTATTTGCCTGTGTTGTGTCCCAAATTGAACCCTGTTCGCTATTGAGTGCTCTACTTTTGACAATCATCCATAGGGTTCTGGTGGAACGTAGTGCACCACATAGGGCTCTGGTGGAAAGTAGTGCACTACATAGGATACTAACTCTATAAAGATAAATAGTGTCACTGCAGCCTCTTCACACATCACTGTGTGTATTGGACCAGAGGGCTTTTTTCCTTCCTTAAAACCAGGAAGTGAGCTCTCAGCTGTCACTCCACATCAGCTCCTACAGGAACAGAAACTGACAGGAACAAGGACAGCAGCAGCTCCTGTACAGGGATCTGATGGAGGGAATCTGTTGGGAGGGTGCTGTGTTGCCAAGTGTGCCCCTGTCAAGTGTGCCCCTGTCACTTGGCTGCGTGCCAAATTGCACCCTATTCCCTACATAGTGCACAACCATTGACCAAGGCTTATCAAAAGTAGTACACTATGTAGGGATTAGGGTCCCATTTGGGATGCTACCATACCTGACGGTCCTCTCCCTGTGTCACTGGCTGAGGGGGGAATCGATGGAGGCCCTGCCTGGCTGACCTCTCTCACCCTGTGTCACTGGCTGAGGGAGGAATCGATGGAGGCCCTGCCTGGCCTGACAGCCTTCTCTTTCTATGTGTCCGGTGTTTCATGCTGAGCCTAACACTTTAGGAGGAGATCATAGGAGCTGTCCAGGGTGGGGGCCACTGCCCCCTTCACATTCTACACACGCCTGGGAAAGTCTGGGGGGGTATGAGGGTGGTGTTAGGCGTTTGAAACCTGCTACGCCCCTAGAGAATGATCAGCTTGTGTCCACATGTGAGTTGGAAGGGGGTGACAATCCAGCGTGATGACCACAGACTGATTCGACAGCCAGGGATGCTAATTTTGTTCCACTCTGTTTCATCCCCCACCTCTCCTCCACCCTCCATCCCCCACTTCCTTCTCTTATCCTCTGGTCCTCTCACAGCCATAACCAGAGGACCACGTCGTTCCGGCACCCCGTGACGGGACAGGTGTCTCGGGAGAACGTGGATTTTATCCTCCAAGAACAGTGAGTGACTCATCTCCTCTTATCTGTCCTTTATGCAATGAAAACTTTTGGTTCTCAGAATGTCGCTGGTATGCTAGTTGGTAATGGTCAGAAACAGACCTCTGGTCTCTCAGGATTGTCAACATATTTATTTGGGACTACGAGTGTGTAAACCTCAAACACTGTGCCGAGCTTAAGCATCTATATTCATTTGTATTCATACAGCGTCTCAGACAGATATCAATCTTCAGAGTTAATTCAACTATGTATATTATTTGAGACCGTAGATAGGAGCCTTAGAAATTGTGGCGATGGCCAGATATGTCAAGGTATATGAATCAGTGAAACAGTCAGCTTTGGAGTAATGGAATAGCGGTTAAAGCCAGTACTGTTGGGGAAGCTGAAATGTGGGAACGTTGGCTAGATCAGTAGATGTTATTTGGAGTAATGGAATAGCGGTTAAAGCCAGTACTGTTGGGGAAGCTGAAATGTGGAGTATAAGGGAAAGGGGGATACCTAGTCAGTTGTACAGCTGAATGCGTCTTCTGCATTTAACCCAACTGAATCAGAGAGGTGCAGGGGGCTGCCTTAATCAACATCCACGTCTTCGGGGCCCAGGGACCAGTGGGTTAACTGCCTTGCTCAGGCCAGCAACCTTTCGGTTACTGGCCCAACACTCTAACCACTAGGCTACCTTTACTTCACATTGGGTGTGAAGTTAAGGGCAATGCCCATGTTGTTGAGATTATGGAACAGAGTGATACGTTAACCCAAATAGGATGTTATTTGTCTCTCTATGGATCAACAAGGTGGGAGGCTGTACCTCCATCGTTAGCAATGTTCCTGCTCAAATCTCCTTAGCTGGCCTCTACCAGGCCATCCTAACCCTGACTATTTGATCCAAAATGATGGCAAAGTGTCAGTACAACTAGGATTTACCACCTAACCTGCTCGACACAGTGACCTCACTGTCAAGACTGTGAAATGTCACCTCTATTTATCTCTTGCTCTCATTTCTCTCTTCGCTCTCTTTTTGCCTTATTCATTCATCTCTTTTCGTGGTTCTGCCCTCAGCAGAAGGATATTCTGGAGAAATGGACAAAGTTCTCAGAACAAGTGGAACCTTGTAGTTTGTAGAACCTTGTATTTGGTAGTACCTTGTCAGAAGTCTTTTGGAGTGTCACTTCCTGTGCCCTAACCTTACATGGGGGACCAAGGATGAGTGATTTTCGACCACCTTTAGAACAAAGCGCCAGTTTCCCAGCCCTGTGTCAGGGTCCAACGCTTTCGCACAAGATGACAAAGATATTAAAGGTTGAGCTCAAAGGGTCGTTCCACCTCACCGTAAAACTACTGTGACAAGTATGAGTTCATACAGAACTTTCTTATCTATTAAATATCTCATTGCATGTGTACTGCCTTCCAAAAACAAAAAGCTAAATGGCCGTGGAGCTGACAACAGCAGCATACAGTTTTAAAAGAGATCCCAGAGACTCACCAACTTAGCGCTCAGCTCTCAACCTCTCTCCACAATCTCTCTCTGATACTCTCTCGATCCCCCTCTCTTGTTCTCCTCCTGTGTCTGGCAGAGAACAGGGGGGCACATTCTCCTGCCATGTTCTGATGGATCCGTCTCATTAACAGCTTTGTGGGCGTGGAGGGCTATATGACCCACGCAGATAATGTGTCACAGCCGCTCAGCCGCTCAACCTGTACAACCTCTACTACCGCATACAGAGGAACAGGCCAGAGAGGGGGTGTGTGTGGTATACCTAACGTGGAATTTCTTTTAAATAACGTCTCTCAAACAGCTGGTGCAGCAAGTTTGACCACAATAATTATGTAATGTCTCAATGCAGCTGCAGCCTTCAAAATGTTTTGGGGATTTTGTATTTTTCCCTTTATTTTACCAGGTAAGTTGACTGAGAACACATTCTCCATTACAGCAACAACCTGGGGAATAGTTACAGGGGAGATGGATGAGCCAATTAGAAGCTGGGGATGATTAGGTGGTCATTATGGTCAGGTTGGGAATTTAGCCAGGACACCAGGGTTAACACTCCTACTCTTACCATGGGATCTTTAGTGACCACAGAGAAGTCAGGACACCCGTTTAACATCCCATCCGAAAGACAGGATCCTACACAGGGAAATGTCACCAATCACTGGTCTGCAGCATTGGGATATTGTTTTAGACCAAAGGAAAGAGTGTCTCCTACTGGCCCTTCAACACCCCTTCTAGCAGCACCACTTAGTTTCAGAGCCAAGCCAGTGGGATGCAGTGTGGTATGCTGCTGGCTAGTATTGGAAACTGTGCTTTGGTGCCTCAGAAGGCAATTGTGGGATACAATGTAACCTAACAGTACTGTGGTTTGGTGTCAACTAAAGTAAAACACCCACATAGATCATACGTGTTGCTCTGTGAACAGGCAAGATCTATACTAGGGCTAGTCATGTTGAAATGTGTTGTCATGACGACCTATAAGATGATGGCACAGACCCACAACATTCTAGGCTTATTTAAATATGAGGAGACTCCTGATGAACTGCAAATTACATCATTACATAAGACAAATTCAAATCTGGACCTCGAAGCCAGTTCCACTGCTGATTTTCATTGGTCCCCTCTAATCAGGGACTGATCTAGACCTGGGACACCTGGTGGGTGCTATTAATTAGGGGCGGCAGGTAGCCTAGTGGTTAGAGCGTTGGACCTGTAGCCAAAATGTTTTCAGATCGAATCCCCGAACTGATAAGGTAAAAATCTGTCGTTCTGCCCCTGAACAAGGCAGTTAACCCACTGTTCCTAGGCCGTGATTGTAAATAAGAATGTGTTCTTAACTGACTTGCCTAGTTAAATATTCAATAAAAGTTAAATTTTCAATAAAATTAACAGGTAAAACAGCAAACCAGTAAGTGATCTGGACCTCCAGGCTCTGATTGGGATACCCCTGGCATAGTCTATAGATCACATATCCTAGTTCCAGCACAGCTTTTGATAAAAGCATCATCACCTAGCAGATAACCATTAAAGCTGAGTTGAAACCTCATCTAAAGACTTTATTATTGTCCTGGCGAGACTGGCGCCTACGGGAGCCCCCTGGGGAGACTGGCGCCTACGGGAGCCCCTGGGGAGACTGGCTCCTACGGGAGCCCCCTGGGGAGACTGGCGCCTACTGGCCTACATGGCTTGGCCTCTCAGTCCCAGGAGTGGCTATAGTGTCCGGGCTCTACACCTCATCGAAGCTGCACGTTACCGCCTTTTATAGCAGGCTGGAATTACTTCTAGCGTTGCTGTCTGGTCTGTGTTTGTCTGTCTGCAACTTCTCTTCTTTTCTCTCTGCTGTTTTTCTCTTCTCTTGCAATCTATCTATTATTGCTCTCTTTGGCTCTCTCTGGCTCTCTCTCTGTTCTGTCCTGTCCGTCCGTCCGTCTGTCAGTCTGTCTTTCTCCCACACTGATTCTTAACCTCTCTTTCTCTCTCCTTCCTCATTGGTTGGGGAGCGTCTGTAAAGCATACAGTGAGTGATGCGAACAGGTATAGAAAACACACACATAGTTGACAAAGCTACAAAATAATTAGATCATCTGTAAATAACTAGGGACTATAACTAAGTGATTGAGTGATTGAGTGAAGCTCTCCTCTCTTTCTTTCTTGAAATAACTCGTCAGAACAACTCGGCAGAACCGTCTTTGTTTCGGCGGCTGTCTCCTCATTGCTGTGGTATCTGGTGAACACAGGCAGAGCTACGTTAGCAATGTGATGACTTGCTCACCTGAGGGATCACTGACCCGCCGGCAGGGCAATGCCTTTGTTGATTATCGCCATTGCAGCGGCAGGATGGATTTTAAGCACCTGGGCCACAGACAGACGGGGAATGGGGTGGGAGTGCAAAGAGCATGTTTCCACCTCCACAAGGCCCCCTCCTGAGTATTTATACATGCACTTACTCCCTGAAAAGATCAGGAATGGGGTCATGAGTGACATTTATGTTATGTTATTGTAATATTCTAGAACCAAAGCTGCATTCTGAAGCATTGTCCGTGTTCCTTCTATACCTTTTAATAAACTACTCTATGTACAGTATCTAGGTCTAACCTTCTAGACTACTCTATGTGCAGTATCTAGGTCTAACCTTCTAGACTACTCTATGTGCAGTATCTAGGTCTAACCTTCTAGACTACTCTATGTGCAGTATCTAGGTCTAACCTTCTAGACTACTCTATGTGCAGTATCTAGGGCTAACCTTCTAGACTACTCTATGTACAGTATCTAGGTCTAACCTTCTAGACTACTCTATGTGCAGTATCTAGGGCTAACCTTCTAGACTACTCTATGTACAGTATCTAGGTCTAACCTTCTAGACTACTCTATGTACAGTATATAGGTCTAACCTTCTAGACTACTCTATGTACAGTATCTAGGTCTAACCTTCTAGACTACTCTATGTACAGTATCTAGGTCTAACCTTCTAGACTATTCTATGTACAGTATCTAGGTCTAACCTTCTAGACTACTCTATGTACAGTATCTAGGTCTAACCTTCTAGACTACTCTATGTACAGTATCTAGGTCTAACCTTCTAGACTACTCTATGTACAGTATCTAGGTCTAACCTTCTAGACTACTCTATGTACAGTATCTAGGTCTAACCTTCTAGACTATTCTATGTACAGTATCTAGGTCTAACCTTCTAGACTACTCTATGTACAGTATCTAGGTCTAACCTTCTAGACTACTCTATGTACAGTACAGTATCTAGGTCTAACCTTCTAGACTACTCTATGTGCAGTATCTAGGTCTAACCTTCTAGACTACTCTATGTGCAGTATCTAGGTCTAACCTTCTAGACTACTATGTCAGTATCTGTGCAGACTATCTATGTACAGTATCTAGGTCTAACCTTCTAGACTACTCTATGTACAGTATCTAGGTCTAACCTTCTAGACTACTCTATGTACAGTATCTAGGTCTAACCTTCTAGACTACTCTATGTACAGTATCTGTCTAACCTTCTACAGTATCTAGGTCTAACCTTCTAGACTATTCTATGTACAGTATCTAGGTCTAACCTTCTAGACTACTCTATGTACAGTATCTAGGTCTAACCTTCTAGACTACTCTATGTACAGTATCTAGGTCTAACCTTCTAGACTACTCTATGTACAGTATCTAGGTCTAACCTTCTAGACTACTCTATGTACAGTATCTAGGTCTAACCTTCTAGACTACTCTATGTACAGTATCTAGGTCTAACCTTCTAGAACTATGTACAGTATCTAGGTCTAACCTTCTAGACTATTCTATGTACAGTATCTAGGTATAACCTTCTAGACTACTCTATGTACAGTATCTAGGTCTAACCTTCTAGACTACTCTATGTACAGTACAGTATCTAGGTCTAACCTTCTAGACTATTCTATGTGCAGTATCTAGGTCTAACCTTCTAGACTACTCTATGTGCAGTATCTAGGTCTAACCTTCTAGACTACTCTATGTACAGTATCTAGGTCTAACCTTCTAGACTACTCTATGTACAGTATCTAGGTCTAATCTAGACTACTCTATGTGCAGTATCTAGGCTAACCTCTAGACTACTCTATGTGCAGTATCTAGGTCTAACCTTCTAGACTACTCTATGTGCAGTATCTAGGTCTAACCTTCTAGACTACTCTATGTGTACAGTATCTAGGTCTAACCTTCTAGACTACTCTATGTACAGTATCTAGGTCTAACCTTCTAGACTACTCTATGTACAGTATCTAGGTCTAACCTTCTAGACTACTCTATGTACAGTACAGTATCTAGGCCTAACGTCACGTCCCCAAACACACCGGAAAAGGGAAGAAAATGGCCACTGTTTGGAGGCACTACACGACACTAAAGTAAACTACACTACACACCACACCACACTACACCACACCATACGACACCAGTATACAATTACACTACACCACACTACACTATACACCACACTAAACACTAAACTACACTATTCTACACTACACCATACAACAATTGCTACGTTCTCCAAAAATGTTAGCCAGGAGATTCTGGGCGTTGCTGAATAAAAAGCTAACAAATAAAAATGTTTTTAAAAAAAGGATTGGAGGAAATGAAGACACCTTATGGAAGTTGAAAATAAGCTAGAAGTTGTGGAGGGGAAACGAAGTAGAAAAGTGAACTATCCCTTTAAGGCCTTTATTCCAGTGTGGCAGCTCTCAGAAGACCCAGAGCGATAATAATATCCAATGTGCTGAAAAGCCTGACTTCTGGCTGTCACAGCCTTAATTGCCTGGCAGTCTGCCCTTCACAAGTGCCAGTCCTTGAAAGTGTTTTCTTCCACTCTCACAATGATGGAGTAATTGTCCGAGTCGGAGATGGGGAGGCGAGATCTGCACTGCCAGAGTTCTGTACAGCGAAGCGCTGAGGAATTATGCGTGTGTGCAGATGTAAAGTTTTCGCTGTTTGTTCCTAGTGCTTATAAAAAACAAATGTTACGTGGATCTCCTTGTACATTTATAGGTTTAGTTTCAGTGCTTCATGAATTTCTGTTTTGCATGGGATAATGTAGCTAATGTAGATAATGTAGTCGTATTCTCATTCTATTACATTTCAATTTTCCCCCCCATTTCCCTCTTATTTGTATTGTTTGAGCCTCTAGTTTTTCACGTTTGTTCTCTAGTTTAGTAGCTTCAAAGGTTTCACTTCGAGTTCATCTAAGGCTAAGCTATAATAGTAGGGAGGGTAGACCAGATTGTCAGAGTAGGAGTGCTGATCCTAATGGATAAGATTGTATGAACATATCCTAGATCAGCACTCCTACTCTGAGAAAGGGGCACAGTGGGTAGTGCATTGTGGGAGAAGTGATGATTATTTATTTCAAGTGATGGCCTAGTTCGCTAGCCTCCCACAATCCCCCATCACCTCCTGACAGATGAGTTTGCCCAACACATATCCTGTGAGAGAGAAACCTCAGTGTCTGTGTGTACAGTACATGTCTGTTCATATAATATACTCTTTGACGGGGATCTTCTTTGACGGGGATCTTCTCCCCTTACACCAAATGTACATCTTCCACTCTCTCAGCCGTCCGCTAGGTCCTCTCAAACGAAAATATGCATATATAGAAGGTCCACACGGAACACTGTGCAGACAGGAGGGGAAGTTTGATTGAAGCAAAAGGAATAGATTTCCCCTCCCAACACTGAGGCTACCCATGGGGCAGGCAGTGCAATTCATCAAATTCTACAAATCTAGTTCACACACACCATACAATAATCAGACATCAAGAGAGATCTGAAGTGCCGACTCATCAGAGAGGACCCCCATCAGGGGACCTGTCTGTCTATAGGTTGACTCTGACAAGGGAACTCCATGCTCTGACTGTTCTCTTGTGACAAACACTTACATATATATAGTGCATTCGGAAACTATTCACACCCCTGGACTTTTTCTACATTTTGCTATTCTTAAATGGATTAAATAGTTTTTCCCCCCTCAATCTACACACAATACCCCATAATGATAAAGCAACAACAGGTTTTTAGACATTTTTGCAAACTTATAAAAAAAAAACTGATATCACATTTTTATGACAAGTTTTCAGACCCTTTACTCATTACTTTGTTGAAGCACATTTGGCAGCGATTACAGCCTCAAGTCTTCTTGGGTATGATGCTACAAGCTTGAACACCTGTATTTGGGGAGTTTCTCCCCTTCTTCTCTGCAGATCTTCTCGAGCTCTGTCAGGTTAGATGGGGAGTGTCGCTGCGCAGCTATTTTCAGGTCTCTCCAGAGATGTTAGATCAGGTTCAAGTCCGGGCTCTGGTTGGGCCACTCAAGGACATTCAAAGACTTTTATGAAGCCACTCCTGCGTTGTCTTGACTGTGTGCTTAGGCTCGTTGTCCTGTTGGAAGGTGAACCTTGGCCCCAGTCTGAGGTCCTGAGCGCTCTGGAGCAGGTTTTCATCAAGGATCTCTCTGTACTTTGCTCAGTTAATCTTTCCCTCGATCCTGACTAGTCTCCCAGTCCCTGAAAACATCCCCACAGCATGATGCTGCCACAACCATGCTTTTTTATTTTACCTTTATTTAACTAGGCAAGTCAGTTAAGAATGAATTCTTATTTAGTCCAACGCTCTAACCCTAGGATACCTGGCGCCCCTTAGGTTTCCTCCAGACGTAACACTTGGCATTAAGGCCAAAGAGTTCAATCTTGGTTTCATCAGACCAGAGAATCTTGTTTCTCATGGTCTGAGAGTCCTTTAGGTGCCTTTTAGCAAAATCCAAGTTAGCTGTCGTATGCCTGTTACTGAGGAGTGGCTTCCGTCTTGCCACTTAACCATAAAAGCCTGATTGGTGGAGTGCTGCAGAGATGGTTGTCCTTCTGAAAGGTTCCCCCATCTCCACATAGGAACTCTGGAGCTTTGTCAGAGTGACCATCGGGTTCTTGGTCACCTCCCTGGTTCCAAACTTCTTCCAATAAAGGATGATGGAGGCCACTGTGTTCTTAGGAACCTTCAATGCTGCAGACATTTTCTGGTACCATTCCCCAGATCTGGGCCTCGAAACAATCCTGTCTCTGACAATTCCTTCAACCTCATGGCTTGGTTTTTGCTCTGACATGCACTGTCAACCGTGGGACCTTTATATAGACAGGTGAGTGCCTTTCCAAATCATGTCCAATCAATTGAATTTACCACAGGTGGACTCCAAGTTGTAGAAACATCTCAAGGATGCTCAATGGAAACAGGATGCACCTGAACTCAATTTCGAGTCTCATAGCAAAGGGTCTGAATAATTATGTAATTAATGTATTTTTATTTTTATTTTTGATAAATTTGCAAAAGAATCTAAAAAGCTGTTTTCACATTGTCATTTTGGGTTATTGTGTGTAGATTGATGAGGGGAAAAAAACACTTCATTGTTAAATTTTATATGATACAATGCCTTTAGAAAGTATTCACACCCCTTGACTTTTTCCACATTTTGTTGTATTACAGCCTAAATTTAAAATAGATTAAATTGATGTTGCATCACTGGCCTACACACAATAACCTACCATGTCAAAGTCAAATCATGTTTTTAGAAATTTTTACAAATTAATTGCAAATAAAAAGCTTAATTGTCTTGTGTCAATAAGTATTCAACCCTGTTGTTATGGCAAGCCTAATAAGTTCAGTAGTAAAGATTTGCTTAACAAGTCTATGTATCATGATTTTTTTAATGACTACCTACCTTATCCCTGTACCCCACACATACAATTATCTGTAAGGTCCCTCAGTCGAGCAGTAAATTTCAAACACAGATTCAACCACAAAGACCAGGGAGGTTTTCCAATGCCTGGTAAAGAAGGGCACCCATTGGTAGATGGGTAAAAAAAAAAGCAGACATTGAATATTCCTTTGAGCATGGGGAAGTTATTAATTACACTTTGGGTGGCGTATCAATACACCCAGTCACTACAAAGATAAAGGCGTCCTTCCTAACTCAGTTGCCGGAGAGGAAGTTGCCGGAGAGGGATTTCACCATGAGGCCAATGGTGACTTTAAAACAGTTAGAGTTTTTAAATGCTGTGATAAGAGAAAACGGAGGATGGATCAACAACATTGTCGTTACTCTACATTACTAACCTAATTGACAGAGTGAAAAGAAGGAAGCCTGTACAGAATAAAAATATTCCAAAACATGCATCCTGTTTGCAACAAGGCACTAAAGCAATACTGAAAAATAAATACGTTAAAAAAGTGTTATGTTTGGGGCCAATCCAATAAAACACATCACTGAGTACCGTTCACTTTTTTTCAAGGATAGTGGTGGTTGCATCATGTTATGGGTATGCTTGTAATCATTAAGGATTGGGAAGTTCTTCAGGATAAAAAATAAACTGAATAGAGCTAAGCACAGGCAAAATCCTAGAATTAAACCTTGTTCAGTCTGCTTTCCAACAGACACTGGAAGATGAATTCACCTTTCAGCAGGACAATAACCCAAAACACAAGACCAAATCTACAGTGTTGTTTACAAAGATGTCAGGGAATGTTCAAGTAACAGTTTTGACTTAAATGTGCTTGAAAATCTATGGCAAGACCTGAAAATGGTTGTCTAGCAATGATCAACAACAAATTTGACAGAGCTTGAACAATCCAGGTGTGGAAAGCGAAAGTCGCTGCCAAAGGTGATTCTAATGTATTGATTCAAGGGTTTGAGCACTTATCTAATCAAGATATGTTAGTGTTTTATTTGTTATATTTTTTGTATGCACATCTAATTGTTCTTTCACTTTGTCATTATAGTATTTTGTGTAGATCGTTGACAAAAAAATGACTTTTAAATCCATTTGAATCCCACTTTCTAACACAACAAAAAGTCAAGGGGTGTGAATACTTTCAGAAGGCACTGTGTGTGTGTGTGTGTGTGTGTATATATATATATGTGTGTATGCCCCAATCCTTGCACTCAAGTATTTTGAAACCAATATGAAACATATAACACCATAGCAATAATGATACAAGGCTTGCCTGTATGTGTTTTGATATTGAATGCAAGGATTGTGTCATACACATGCTTGTTATGGGTCATATTATCCACTGCTAACCTGCGCCTGTATTCACAAAGGGTCTCAGAGTACGTGTGATGATCCCAGAGCATTAATACGTCCCTGAGGCTTGAAAGAGAGAAGTTCCTTTGGAATTCCAGACAAAGGGGCTGATCTCCAAACAACAGCAGTCTGTCCTTGCCCTCCAGGGTGTGGTCTACGGAGCCGTGTGTAGAGTTGCATCCTCTCAGTGACGCTCTGCGTACACATACGGCCATGTCTGCTCTGTGTGACCCTGTGCTGCTTTCTGTCTCTTTTCTCACCAGGCCAGGTGGCCGTATGTCCAACCCCCAGCAGGCCGACTTGAGGCTTTCCAGCACCATCAGCGAGGCTTCCACTGTGGACACCGCTTCGGGGTCAAAGGTCAGTCCCAAAACTTTATCCATTTATTTTCTCCCGGCCCTCTGCAATTTGACACGTTGTGAATTGCATTATCTTTTTGAAGAACATTTGACATCTTATCCAGAGCTATTTAGGTTGTGCCTTGATCAGGGACACATCGATTAGATTTTTCCTAGTCGGCTTGGGGATTCGAACCAGCAACCTTTCAGTTACTGGCCCAACATTATTAACCACAAGGCTACCTGCCCTCCTATCTGTTTCACTTTCTGTGCTGGGTGAAAACTACATTGAACAAAAATATAAACGCAACATGTAAAGTGTTGGTCCCATGTTTCATGAGCTAAAATAAAAGATCCCAGAAATGTTCCATATGCACAAAAAACTAATTTCTCTGAAATGATGTGCACAAATGTGTTTACATCCCTGTCAGTGAACAATTCTCCTTTGCCGAGATAATCCAGCCACCTGACAGGTGTGGCATATCAAGAAGCTGATTAAGCAGCATGATCATTACACAGGTGCACCTTGTGCTGTTGACAATAAAATGCGCAGTTTTGTCACACAACACAATGCCACTGCTGTCTCAAGTTTTGAGGGAGCGTGCAATTGGCATGCTGACTGCAGGAATGTCCACCAGATCTGTTGCCAGAGAATGTAATTTTAATTTCTCTTCTGTAAGAGAAGACACACACACTCCGTCGTTTTATAGAATTTGGCAGTTCATCCAACCGGCCAGCCCAGGACCTCCACATCTGGCTTCTTAACCTGCAGGATCATCTGAGACCAGCCACCCAGCTGATGAAACTATGGGTTTGCACAACCTCATTTCTGCACAAATTGTCAGAAACCATCTCAGGGAAACTCATCTGTGTGCTCGTCATCCTCACCAGGGTCTTGACCTGACTGCAGTTCGGTGTCGTAACCAACTTCAGTGGGCAAATGCTCACTTTCGATGGCCACTGGCATGCTGAAGAAGTGCGCTCTTCACAGATGAATCCCAGTTTCAACTGTACCGGGCAGATGGCAGACAGCGTAGCGTGTATGGCATCATGTGGGCGAGCGGTTTGCTGATGTCAACGTTGTGAACAGAGGGCCCCATGGTGGAGGTGGGGTTATGGTATGGGCAGGCATAAGCTACGGACAACGAACACAATTGCATTTTATCGATGGCAATTTGAATGCACAGAGATACCTTGACGAGATGCTGAGGCCCATTGTCGGGCCACTCATCCACTGCCATCACCTCATGTTTCAGCATGATAATGCACAGCCCCGTGTCGCAAGGATCTGTACATATTTCCTGGAAGCTGAAAATGTCCCAGTTCTTCTGGCCTGCATACTCTCCAGGATCAACGTGAACGACAGTGTTTTCCAGTTCCCACCAATATCCATCAACTTTGCACAGCAATTGAGTTGGACAACATTCCACAGGCCACAATCAACATCCCGATCAACTCTATGTGAAGGAGATGTGTCGCCCTGCACAAGGCAAATGGTGGTCAAACCAGATATGGACTAGTTTTCTGATCCTCAGCCCTTTATTTATGTATCTGTGACCAAAACATGCATATCTGTATTCCCGGTTGTGAAATCCATAGATTTGGGCCTAAAGAATGTATTTAAATTGCCTGATTTCCTTATAAGGAACTGTAACTCAGTAAAATCATACATTTAAAAAAAATCCAGATATTTTTGTTCAGTGTAAATGAAATACACTCCTCAAGTTACAAACCTGTTCGTAAAGTGTTTAGTTCAGTGTACAGGTGGGGTAGAAAACCTGAAACAGTACCAGTCAAAAGTTTGGAGACACCTACTCATTCAAGGGTTTCTTTATTTTCACTATTTTCTACATTGTAGAGTAATAGTGAAGACATCAAAACTATGAAATAACACATATGGAATCATTTAGTAACCAAGTGTTAAAGAAAGTGTTAAAGAAATCAAAATATAGTTTATATTTGAGATTCTTCAAAGTAGCCACCATTTGTCTTGATGACAGCTTTGCACACTCTTGTCATTCTCTCAACCAGCTTCATGAGATAGTCACCTGGAATGTGTTTTAATTAACAAGTGTGCCTTGTTAAAAGTTTGAGCCAATCAGTTGTGTTGTGACAAGGTAGGGGTAGTATACAGAAGATAGCCCTATTTGATAAAAGACCAAGTCCATATTATGGAAAGAACAGCTCAACTGGTGTAGACCTTACAGAGAAACGGTTACTTACAAGCCCTTAACCAACATTG
The DNA here is from genome assembly GCF_034236695.1 of Oncorhynchus nerka. Lineage (NCBI taxonomy): Eukaryota > Metazoa > Chordata > Actinopteri > Salmoniformes > Salmonidae > Oncorhynchus > Oncorhynchus nerka. The sequence goes on along the minus strand of NC_088412.1, from coordinate 14,357,435 downwards.
CTTTAAGAAGTTTTAAGAAAAAGTGTTAAGTAAAAAATAGATGAGTAAAAAATGTTAAATAAAAGTAACAAATAATTAAACAGCAGCAGTAAAAAAAACAAGTGAGGCTTTATACAGGGAGTACCAGTACAGAGTCAATGTGGAGGCTATATACAGGGAGTACCAGTACAGAGTCAATGTGGAGGCTATATACAGGGGTACCAGTACAGAGTCAATGTGGAGGCTATATACAGGGGGTACCGGTACAGAGTCAATGTGGAGGCTATATACAGGGAGTACCAGTACAGAGTCAATGTGGAGGCTATATACAGGGGGTACCAGTACAGAGTCAATGTGGAGGCTATATACAGGGGGTACCAGTACAGAGTCAATGTGGAGGCTATATACAGGGGGTACCGGTACAGAGTCAATGTGGAGGCTATATACAGGGGTACCAGTACAGAGTCAATGTGGAGGCTATATACAGGGGGTACCAGTACAGAGTCAATGTGGAGGCTATATACAGGGGGTACCGGTACAGAGTCCATGTGGAGGCTATATACAGGGGGTACCGGTACAGAGTCAATGTGGAGGCTATATACAGGGGTACCAGTACAGAGTCCATGTGGAGGCTATATACAGGGGTACCGGTACAGAGTCAATGTGGAGGCTATATACAGGGAGTACCAGTACAGAGTCAATGTGGAGGCTATATACAGGAGTACCAGTACAGAGTCAATGTGGAGGCTATATACAGGGTACCAGTACAGAGTCAATGTGGAGGCTATATACAGGGGGTACCAGTACAGAGTCAATGTGGAGGCTATATACAGGGAGTACCAGTACAGAGTCAATGTGGAGGCTATATACAGGGGGTACCAGTACAGAGTCAATGTGGAGGCTATATACAGGGGGTACCAGTACAGAGTCAATGTGGAGGCTATATACAGGGGGTACCGGTACAGAGTCAATGTGGAGGCTATATACAGGGGGTACCAGTACAGAGTCAATGTGGAGGCTATATACAGGGGTACCAGTACAGAGTCAATGTGGAGGCTATATACAGGGGGTACCGGTACAGAGTCCATGTGGAGGCTATATACAGGGGGTACCAGTACAGAGTCAATGTGGAGGCTATATACAGGGGGTACCAGTACAGAGTCCATGTGGAGGCTATATACAGGGGGTACCGGTACAGAGTCAATGTGGAGGCTATATACAGGGGGTACCGGTACAGAGTCAATGTGGAGGCTTTATACAGGGGGTACCAGTACAGAGTCAATGTGGAGGCTATATACAGGCGGTACCAGTACAGAGTCAATGTGGAGGCTATATACAGGGGGTACCAGTACAGAGTCAATGTGGAGGCTATATACAGGGGGTACCAGTACAGAGTCAATGTGGAGGCTATATACAGGGGGTACCAGTACAGAGTCAATGTGGAGGCTATATACAGGGGGTACCAGTACAGAGTCAATGTGGAGGCTATATACAGGCGGTACCAGTACAGAGTCAATGTGGAGGCTATATACAGGGGGTACCGGTACAGAGTCAATGTGGAGGTTATATACAGGGGGTACCGGTACAGAGTCAATGTGGAGGCTATATACAGGGGGTACCAGTACAGAGTCAATGTGGAGGCTATATACAGGGGTACCAGTACAGAGTCAATGTGGAGGCTATATACAGGGGGTACCAGTACAGAGTCAATGTGGAGGCTATATACAGGGGGTACCAGTACAGAGTCAATGTGGAGGCTATATACAGGAGTACCGGTACAGAGTCAATGTGGAGGCTATATACAGGGGTACCAGTACAGAGTCAATGTGGAGGCTATATACAGGGGGTACCGGTACAGAGTCAATGTGGAGGCTATATACAGGGGGTACCAGTACAGAGTCAATGTGGAGGCTATATACAGGGGTACTGGTACACAGTCAATGTGGAGGCTATATACAGGGGTACCGGTACAGAGTCAATGTGGAGGCTATATACAGGGGGTACCGGTACAGAGTCAATGTAGAGGCTATATACAGGGGTACTGGTACAGAGTCAATGTGGAGGCTATATACAGGGGCTACTGGTACAGAGTCAATGTGGAGGCTATATACAGGGGGTACCGGTACAGAGTCAATGTAGAGGCTATATACAGGGGGTACTGGTACAGAGTCAATGTGGAGGCTATATACAGGGGCTACCGGTACAGAGTCAATGTGGAGGCTATATACAGGGGGTACCGGTACAGAGTCAATGTAGAGGCTATATACAGGGGGTACTGGTACAGAGTCAATGTGGAGGCTATATACAGGGGGTACCGGTACAGAGTCAATGTAGAGGCTATATACAGGGGTACTGGTACAGAGTCAATGTGGAGGCTATATACAGGGGGTACTGGTACAGAGTCAATGTGGAGGCTATATACAGGGGGTACCGGTACAGAGTCAATGTGGAGGCTATATACAGGGGGTACCGGTACAGAGTCAATGTAGAGGCTATATACAGGGGGTACTGGTACAGAGTCAATGTGGAGGCTATATACAGGGGGTACTGGTACAGAGTCAATGTGGAGGCTATATACAGGGGGTACCGGTACAGAGTCAATGTGGAGGTTATATACAGGGGGTACCTGGTACAGAGTCAATGTGGAGGCTATATACAGGGGGTACTGGTACAGAGTCAATGTGGAGGCTATATACAGGGGGTACCGGTACAGAGTCAATGTAGAGGCTATATACAGGGGGTACTGGTACAGAGTCAATGTGGAGGCTATATACAGGGGGTACCGGTACAGAGTCAATGTGGAGGTTATATACAGGGGGTACCTGGTACAGAGTCAATGTGGAGGCTATATACAGGGGGTACCGGTACAGAGTCAATGTGGAGACTATATACAGGGGGTACCTGGTACAGAGTCAATGTGGAGACTATATACAGGGGGTACCAGTACAGAGTCAATGTGGAGGTTATATACAGGGGGTACCAGTACAGAGTCAATGTGGAGGCTATATACAGGGGGTACCAGTACAGAGTCAATGTGGAGGCTTTATACAGGGGTACCGGTACAGAGTCAATGTGGAGGCTTTATACAGGGGGTACCGGTACAGAGTCAATGTGGAGGCTATATACAGGGGGTACCGGTACAGAGTCAATGTGGAGGCTTTATACAGGGGGTACCGGTACAGAGTCAATGTGGAGGCTATATACAGGGGGTACCGGTACAGAGTCAATGTGGAGGCTATATACAGGGGGTACCGGTACAGAGTCAATGTGGAGGCTATATACAGGGTACCAGTACAGAGTCAATGTGGAGGCTATATACAGGGGTACGGTACAGAGTCAATGTGGAGGCTATATACAGGGGGTACCAGTACAGAGTCAATGTGGAGACTATATACAGGGGGTACCGGTACAGAGTCAATGTGGAGGCTATATACAGGGGGTACCGGTACAGAGTCAATGTGGAGGCTATATACAGGGGTACCGGTACAGAGTCAATGTGGAGGCTATATACAGGGGGTACCGGTACAGAGTCAATGTGGAGGCTATATACAGGGGGTACCGGTACAGAGTCAATGTGGAGGCTATATACAGGGGTACCGGTACAGAGTCAATGTGGAGGCTATATACAGGGGTACCAGTACAGAGTCAATGTGGAGACTATATACAGGGGTACCGGTACAGAGTCAATGTGGAGGCTTTATACAGGGAGTACCGGTACAGAGTCAATGTGGAGGCTATATACAGGGGGTACCGGTACAGAGTCAATGTGGAGGCTATATACAGGGGGTACCGGTACAGAGTCAATGTGGAGGCTATATACAGGGGGTACCGGTACAGAGTCAATGTGGAGGCTATATACAGGGGGTACCAGTACAGAGTCAATGTGGAGACTATATACAGGGGGTACCGGTACAGAGTCAATGTGGAGGCTTTATACAGGGAGTACCGGTACAGAGTCAATGTGGAGGCTATATACAGGGGGTACCGGTACAGAGTCAATGTGGAGGCTTTATACAGGGAGTACCGGTACAGAGTCAATGTGGAGGCTATATACAGGGGTACCGGTACAGAGTCAATGTGGAGGCTATATACAGGGGTACCAGTACAGAGTCAATGTGGAGGCTATATACAGGGGTACCGGTACAGAGTCAATGTGGAGGCTATATACAGGGGGTACCAGTACAGAGTCAATGTGGAGGCTATATACAGGGGGTACCAGTACAGAGTCAATGTGGAGGCTATATACAGGGGTACCCGGTACAGAGTCAATGTGGAGGCTATATACAGGGGTACCAGTACAGAGTCAATGTGGAGGCTTTATACAGGGGGTACCGGTACAGAGTCAATGTGGAGGCTATATACAGGGGTACCAGTACAGAGTCAATGTGGAGGCTATATACAGGGGGTACCAGTACAGTGTCAATGTGGAGGATATATACAGGGGGTACCAGTACAGAGTCAATGTGGAGGATATATACAGGGGGTACCGGTACAGAGTCAATGTGGAGACTATATACAGGGGGTACCGGTACAGAGTCAATGTAGAGGCTATATACAGGGGGTACCAGTACAGAGTCAATGTGGAGGCTATATACAGGGGGTACCGGTACAGAGTCAATGTGGAGACTATATACAGGGGGTACCAGTACAGAGTCAATGTGGAGGATATATACAGGGGGTACCGGTACAGAGTCAATGTGGAGGATATATACAGGGGGTACCGGTACAGAGTCAATGTAGAGGCTATATACAGGGGGTACCAGTACAGAGTCAATGTGGAGACTATATACAGGGGGTACTGGTACAGAGTCAATGTGGAGGTTATATACAGGGGGTACCAGTACAGAGTCAATGTGGAGGCTTTATACAGGGGGTACCGGTACAGAGTCAATGTGGAGGTTATATACAGGGGGTACCAGTACAGAGTCAATGTGGAGGTTATATACAGGGGGTACCAGTACAGAGTCAATGTGGAGGCTTTATACAGGGGGTACCGGTACAGAGTCAATGTGGAGACTATATACAGGGGGTACCAGTACAGAGTCAATGTGGAGGCTATATACAGGGGGTACCGGTACAGAGTCAATGTGGAGACTATATACAGGGGGTACCGGTACAGAGTCAATGTGGAGGCTATATACAGGGGGTACCGGTACAGAGTCAATGTAGAGGCTATATACAGGGGGTACCAGTACAGAGTCAATGTAGAGGCTATATACAGGGGGTACCAGTACAGAGTCAATGTGGAGGCTATATACAGGGGGTACCAGTACAGAGTCAATGTGGAGGCTTTATACAGGGGGTACCGGTACAGAGTCAATGTGGAGGTTATATACAGGGGGTACCAGTACAGAGTCAATGTGGAGGCTTTATACAGGGGTACCGGTACAGAGTCAATGTGGAGGTTATATACAGGGGGTACCAGTACAGAGTCAATGTGGAGGCTATATACAGGGGTACCGGTACAGAGTCAATGTAGAGGCTATATACAGGGGGTACCGGTACAGAGTCAATGTAGAGGCTATATACAGGGGTACCAGTACAGAGTTAATGTGGAGACTATATACAGGGGGTACCAGTACAGAGTCAATGTGGAGGCTATATACAGGGGTACTGGTACAGAGTCAATGTGGAGGCTATATACAGGGGTACCAGTACAGAGTCAATGTGGAGGCTATATACAGGGGGTACCAGTACAGAGTCAATGTGGAGGCTATATACAGGGGGTACCGGTACAGAGTCAATGTGGAGGCTATATACAGGGGTACCGGTACAGAGTTAATGTGGAGACTATATACAGGGGTACCAGTACAGAGTCAATGTGGAGGCTATATACAGGGGGTACCAGTACAGAGTCAATGTGGAGACTATATACAGGGGGTACCAGTACAGAGTCAATGTGGAGGCTATATACAGGGGGTACCGGTACAGAGTCAATGTAGAGGCTATATACAGGGGGTACCGGTACAGAGTTAATGTGGAGACTATATACAGGGGGTACCAGTACAGAGTCAATGTGGAGGCTATATACAGGGGTACTGGTACAGAGTCAATGTGGAGGCTATATACAGGGGGTACGGTACAGAGTCAATGTGGAGACTATATACAGGGGTACCAGTACAGAGTCAATGTGGAGGCTATATACAGGGGGTACTGGTACAGAGTCAATGTGGAGGCTATATACAGGGGGTACCGGTACAGAGTCAATGTAGAGGCTATATACAGGGGGTACCGGTACAGAGTTAATGTGGAGACTATATACAGGGGGTACCAGTACAGAGTCAATGTGGAGGCTATATACAGGGGGTACTGGTACAGAGTCAATGTGGAGGCTATATACAGGGGGTACCGGTACAGAGTCAATGTAGAGGCTATATACAGGGGGTACCGGTACAGAGTCAATGTGGAGACTATATACAGGGGGTACCGGTACAGAGTCAATGTGGAGGCTTTATACAGGGGGTACCAGTACAGAGTCAATGTGGAGGCTATATACAGGGGGTACCGGTACAGAGTCAATGTGGAGGCTATATACAGGGGGTACCGGTACAGAGTCTATGTGGAGGCTATATACAGGGGGTACCGGTACAGAGTCAATGTGGAGGCTATATACAGGGGTACCAGTACAGAGTCAATGTGGAGGCTATATACAGGGGAGTACCAGTACAGAGTCAATGTGGAGGCTATATACAGGGGTACCAGTACAGAGTCAATGTGGAGGCTATATACAGGGAGTACCAGTACAGAGTCAATGTGGAGGCTATATACAGGGGTACCAGTACAGAGTCAATGTGGAGGCTATATACAGGGGGTACCGGTACAGAGTCAATGTAGAGGCTATATACAGGGGTACCGGTACAGAGTTAATGTGGAGACTATATACAGGGGTACCAGTACAGAGTCAATGTGGAGGCTATATACAGGGGTACTGGTACAGAGTCAATGTGGAGGCTATATACAGGGGGTACCGGTACAGAGTCAATGTGGAGACTATATACAGGGGGTACCAGTACAGAGTCAATGTGGAGGCTATATACAGGGGTACTGGTACAGAGTCAATGTGGAGGCTATATACAGGGGGTACCGGTACAGAGTCAATGTAGAGGCTATATACAGGGGGTACCGGCACAGAGTTAATGTGGAGACTATATACAGGGGTACCAGTACAGAGTCAATGTGGAGGCTATATACAGGGGGTACCAGTACAGAGTCAATGTGGAGGCTATATACAGGGGGTACCAGTACAGAGTCAATGTGGAGGCTATATACAGGGGTACCGGTACAGAGTCAATGTGGAGGCTATATACAGGGGTACTGGTACAGAGTCAATGTGGAGGCTATATACAGGGGGTACTGGTACAGAGTCAATGTGGAGGCTATATACAGGGGTACCAGTACAGAGTCAATGTGGAGGCTATATACAGGGGGTACCAGTACAGAGTCAATGTGGAGGCTATATACAGGGGTACTGGTACAGAGTCAATGTGGAGGCTATATACAGGGGTACCGGTACAGAGTTAATGTGGAGGCTATATACAGGGGTACTGGTAGAGAGTCAATGTGGAGGATATATACAGGGGGTACCGGTACAGAGTCAATGTGGAGGCTATATACAGGGGGTACCAGTACAGAGTCAATGTGGAGGCTATATACAGGGGGGTACCAGTACAGAGTCAATGTGGAGGCTATATACAGGGGGTACTGGTACAGAGTCAATGTGGAGGCTATATACAGGGGGTACCGGTACAGAGTTAATGTGGAGGCTATATACAGGGGGTACTGGTACAGAGTCCATGTGGAGACTATATACAGGGGGTACCGGTACAGAGTCAATGTGGAGGCTATATACAGGGGGTACCGGTACAGAGTCAATGTGGAGGCTATATACAGGGGGTACCGGTACAGAGTCAATGTGGAGACTATATACAGGGGGTACCGGTACAGAGTCAATGTGGAGGCTATATACAGGGGGTACCGGTACAGAGTCAATGTGGAGACTATATACAGGGGGTACCGGTACAGAGTCAATGTGGAGGCTATATACAGGGGGTACCGGTACAGAGTCAATGTAGAGGCTATATACAGGGGGTACCGGTACAGAGTTAATGTGGAGACTATATACAGGGGGTACCAGTACAGAGTCAATGTGGAGGCTATATACAGGGGGTACCAGTACAGAGTCAATGTGGAGGCTATATACAGGGGGTACCGGTACAGAGTCAATGTGGAGGCTATATACAGGGGTACCGGTACAGAGTCAATGTGGAGGCTATATACAGGGGGTACTGGTACAGAGTCAATGTGGAGGCTATATACAGGGGGTACTGGTACAGAGTCAATGTGGAGGCTATATACAGGGGTACCAGTACAGAGTCAATGTGGAGGCTATATACAGGGGTACCAGTACAGAGTCAATGTGGAGGCTATATACAGGGGTACTGGTACAGAGTCAATGTGGAGGCTATATACAGGGGTACCGGTACAGAGTTAATGTGGAGGCTATATACAGGGGGTACTGGTAGAGAGTCAATGTGGAGGATATATACAGGGGGTACCGGTACAGAGTCAATGTGGAGGCTATATACAGGGGTACCAGTACAGAGTCAATGTGGAGGCTATATACAGGGGGTACCAGTACAGAGTCAATGTGGAGGCTATATACAGGGGTACTGGTACAGAGTCAATGTGGAGGCTATATACAGGGGTACCGGTACAGAGTTAATGTGGAGGCTATATACAGGGGGTACTGGTACAGAGTCCATGTGGAGGCTATAGGGGTACCGGTACAGAGTCAATGTGGAGGCTATATACAGGGTACCGGTACAGGAGTCAATGTGGAGGCTATATACAGGGGTTGCAGTACAGAGTCAATGTGGAGGCTATATACAGGGGTACGGTACAGAGTCAATGGAGGCTATATACAGGGGTACCAGTACAGAGTCAATGTGGAGGCTATATACAGGGGTACCGGTACAGAGTCAATGTGGAGGCTATATACAGGGGTACCGGTACAGAGTCAATGTGGAGGCTATATACAGGGGGTACCAGTACAGAGTCAATGTGGAGGCTATATACAGGGGTACCGGTACAGAGTCATGTGGAGGCTATATACAGGGGGTAGCAGTACAGAGTCAATGTGGAGGCTATATACAGGGTACCGGTGCAGAGTCAATGTGGAGGCTATATACAGGGGGTACAGTACAGAGTCAATGTGGAGGCTATATACAGGGTACCGGTACAGAGTCAATGTGGAGGCTATATACAGAGTACCGGTACAGAGTCAATGTGGAGGCTATATACAGGGGTACGGTACAGAGTCAATGTGGAGGGCTATATACAGGGGTACCGGTACAGAGTCAATGTGGAGGCTATATACAGGGGTACCGGTACAGAGTCAATGTGGGAGGCTATATACAGGGGTACCGGTACAGAGTCATGTGGAGGCTATATACAGGGTACCGGTACAGAGTCAATGTGGAGACTATATACAGGGTGCCGGTACAGAGTCAATGTGGAGGCTATATACAGGGGCTACCGGTACAGAGTCAATGTGGAGGCTATATACAGGGGTACCGGTACAGAGTCAATGTGGAGGCTATATACAGGGTACCGGTACAGAGTCAATGTGGAGGCTATATACAGGGTACCGGTACAGGTCAATGTGGAGGCTATATACAGGGGTACGGTACAGAGTCAATGTGGAGGCTATATACAGGGGGTACGGTACAGAGTCAATGTGGAGGCTATATACAGGGGTACCGGTACAGAGTCAATGTGGAGGCTATATACAGGGAGTACCGGTACAGAGTCAATGTGGAGACTATATACAGGGGTACCGGTACAGAGTCAATGTGGAGGCTATATACAGGGGCTACCGGTACAGAGTCAATGTGGAGGCTATATACAGGGGGTACCGGTACAGAGTCAATGTGGAGGCTATATACAGGGGTACCGGTACAGAGTCAATGTGGAGGCTATATACAGGGGGTACCGGTACAGAGTCAATGTGGAGGCTATATACAGGGGTACCAGTACAGAGTCAATGTGGAGACTATATACAGGGGG